>NC_136916.1:160775317-161396169 GCF_949752795.1 Hyperoodon ampullatus
ATATTTTGTTTATGTTGATATGTTTAAGTTTTTATAGACTTTTAAAATTATTTTTCCCAGTCAGGAATATTCTACTAACTTGTCTTCTAGTTCATTAACCCTACCTTTTGCTGTGTTTAAAATGATTCTAAATCCATCTATTTAACAGTTATTTTTTCAGTTCTAGAACACCATTTTATTCTCTTTTATTCATGCAATTCCACTGGTAAATTAAAAAAAAATAGTCTCTTTACTTTTGGAATTTATTAATCATGTTTAAAGTCCCAGTTATGTAACTTAGATATCTGAATCACCTAGGGATATTCCCGTTGTCTATTATTTTCTTGCTTTTCCTTTTGTCCTACTGTCAGGCAGTAGGCTTGCCTAGGTTCCTGTTAAATACTCTTATTTTATTCCATTGAGTATGAAAAGAAAAGTCTTTTGAAAAAAAGCAACTACTACTATAATCATACTTTATAAATATTTTTGATCAGAGATTTGTTTTGATTTATATTAATTTTTAATGATTTTTTTGGATTATCTCATTGACAATCTGAAAAATTATAATGACTTATCATTATGACAGTATAAACAGTTCTTTGTTGTTTCATTAAATCACAACATTCTTTCTAGCTAAGAAGGGAGTCCAGACTCTGGTCTGTATTTCCTGTTTTTCTGGATTTGGAAGATAAATCTGGTATTAAAAATAGGATTTTTTTTTCCCCCTAAGCAGTGACACCTTGAGGTATATATCAAACCATTTTTCTTTTTAAAGGTTTATGGGTTGGGAGGACTGGTTCATTACTTACTCATTAATAAGCCTAGGGTGGAGAGTGGTGATAGAATGTATGATGTATGTATATCATGAAGTGAAATAAAAAAACCTGAGCTATATATATGTTATATATATATAATTATCAAATTATTATGTAGTATACCTGAAACTAATATAATATAATATGTAGGTTATATCTAAGTTAAGACAAATGTTGAGCTAGTTTTTTGCAGTGTTTCCACTGTTCTGGTATATGTGTGCATGAGCTATGAAATATGAATTGTGTAATTTCAGTAATACTGCCTAAACTTAGAAGTTTTTATATTTGTATTTATACCAGGCATTATCCAATATTAAAATAATTTGTGCTATTATTTTTTTAATTGAGAATGACATTAAAGAGCAAATACAAAACACCATGCGAAGTTGAGAGAAAAAGAGCTATATTATACTCCAGCACTTTTAATCACACAATGTTGACTCCTTTTTGAACAAAGGACATTTTCTCTTTGCACTGGGCCTCACAAATGATGTCTTCAACCCTGGTTAAGAGTGCTCATACAATCAATCCTACAGTGTATAATCTCTCCATGTAACTTACCTGGCTATGCCTTGCCTGATGTGTCTCTCTACTTTTGCAGGCAAAATATGTTATGCAGAAATGAGTTGCAACTCTATGGACTCTTTCTCTGGACTTCTATGATACTATGTAAAGCTGAGTGGGCTTATAAGTCAAGTTTTCCATGAAATAATCATAACTGGACAATAATTGTTTGAGTTTTGTTGATCAAACAATAACCTGACTTGAAGAAATCAATAATATTTTAATAGATAGAGGGACTTATCTGTTCTTCGATGAAGTAAGCATTTCTTCTCTTCCTACTATTCTTTTCAGGGAAGAAGTCAAGAGCTTAAGTTTAAGAGTGCAAGATGTGTCACAGGACTGTTGAGACATTGGTTGCTTCCTTTTCTTATTAAGTGTGGCTTTACCTAATGGCCTCAATCCTCAGTTTATTCATTTTAAAAATGATGATAATAACACTGCCTTTTAGGGTTGTTCCACGTGAATGAGAATATTTATATTAAGTGCTTGGCTTAACATAAATATTATTTTTATCTATCTACCTATCAATCATCTATCTAGTTATTATTAGAACGTTACAGCTGGTGTAGACACACATAGCATTCACCGAGACACAGACACACACTCGCCTTCACTGTAACACTCTCTAGCCTGTTCTTCCCATTCAAGCCTAAGTTCTGATTTCTCTCTCCTAGCTTTTTTTTCCCCTCTGATATGAAGTATAACCAGATATTCTAGTGAAAATACACATGAATAATTTTACAAGACTGGAGAATTTAATGGCAGAAAAAGCAAATTGGGTTGATTTGTAATATTTGAAGAATAATTCATTGGCCATCTTTCAAATTACCTTGGAAACAGCATAAGTTTTATTAGTAAGTCAACCTTTTGAGAGAAGCAACTAAACATATGAAAATACTTTAAATGTTTTATTAAAATAACACTTCTCTTCTCTAGAAGTGTACTACAACAGCTATCTCAACTATTCAGAAAGTTGATCACCAAAAATTAAGCAGCCAAATAATTAAATTTTAAATATAGAAATGACAAATGAGAAAATTATTTTTCCACACAATACAGTTAAGTAGATTTTCAGAAAAATTCCTAGTAAATGCATCACACCTAAAATGTTGGTTTAAAGAATAATTTACAAGTGTAGAAAAAAAGAAGTTTGAATGCTCCCCAATTTATCTTATGAGGTTAGTTATAACTTGACAATAAAACTCGATGTATATATATTCCTCAGTAAAATATTAATAGAAGGGATTATAATGAGAAACCAAATCCAGCAATGTATAAGCAAAATAAAATATCATGACCAGTTGGTTTATTCCAACAATGTTAGGTTGTTTCAATATTAGAAAAATGAATTAATGAATTTTACTACTTAAATAGAATAAAGAAGAAAAATAGGATCTCAAAAAATTCAGAATAGGGCATTTGGCACAATTTTAAATAATTATATAAGATAAAATCTGATAATGTAATGGGAATAGAAGTGGTTTCCTTAACTTGAAAGAACCTACATGAAACATCATGTTCAATACTGGAATTTTATGATGATTATGTTTAAATCAAAAACAATATACAGATGATATAAACAATTAGAACAACAAATGCAATTTTAAATAAATATAACCAGGTAAATAGATTTCCTCTACTGAATAGCAACATACACCCCCTGCAGTGGACTTTCTCTTTCCCTGTGTGGTATGTTTTCTTTTCTCCTCATCATCTATTTAAATATTATAATCCCCCCCAAAATCTGAACAGACACATGTATGCCTATACGATGCTTCATTTGCATTGGAACTTCCTATTTGGTAGATCGGTCTCGCAACATTGTATCAGAGTAATATTTTATTCATTAATGATGTAACGTAGTGTTAAGAGAAAAACAAAATGTTTTGAAAGAAGAGAAGTTTGAAATACTAAAGCAATTGAAATCCAGTTTTCCAAAATCCAAGGAGTTTTTGAACTCTGTCTAAAAAAAATTATATTTGAATTACCCCCTAGTCTGACAGGCTCCCATTTGAGGAATGGGTGTCTGTGATAAATGCAGCATGATACAACTGAGCTATATCTGTGTGATTTACTGATTCCCACAGTCATTGGAGAACTCAGAGAACAGCAGAAGTGAATCTTCAATACATAACTGATCCTTGGAGCTTTGTTTATTCTCCCCTTTCCATTCAGTTTTTGAAGACTTACACTAAATTTAAGATATAGTCACTGGGGTTCACAGCATAAACATCTAATTATACCTAAGCAAAATTAATAAAAATCATAGATTGTAGTACAGACCTAACCATATGATAATGCTGAAAGAAAAACACTAAAATGACAATTGCTTTATTAGAAGTAATATATTTTAGATTTATGACAAATTTGGGAGTTGGGCTGTACAAGGGAATAGTTTGAACTCAAATTTTATATCTGGGTGGAATTTTCCTCATTTAAAATCATTATTAACTTATGGTCCAAATAAAAGGAATAGAGACCTATCACAGATCCCCTCTCAGAGTTGGTGTATGGTAAACATTTTTTTGAATTGACAGTTAATTGTTCCTTAAGTAACTCTTCTATGTTATCAATAAATATGAGATATTTTAAAAATATCTGAATAGATAAAAGACATAGCTGGAAAAGAACACCTGCAACTTCCCATTCTTTCTATTCTTCTAAATCCTTTGTGAGAAATTTCCAGTTTGGGTGGGATGTTTGCAGGATTGGGAAGAGATTCCTTTTCCTGATAGCCATGTAATTCTGCTAATTGTAAATGTGAGCTAATTTTAAGAACAGGCAAATACTGTCCACTAGCAGATAAAAATAATGCTCATACCTCACGTGTTACTAATTTCTGGGTTTTATCAACAAAAGGCACTTGAAATGTAAACCCAGGAGAACCTTTTCTTCTTCTAATAATACAGAAAAGAAATTGAGAGCAATGTCATTAGCCATGATGGATGCTAATTCATCCTAAGAACTGTCTTAGTAAATAAATATAAGACCCATGAAGGTAAAAATGGCGGCTGTCAATTCAGAAAATTTTTACCAGGGGCTGCATACATATCTCTATGATAATAATGTTTTTTCCCAATGAATAATGCTAAAAAGATTGTTTATTGGCATGCATCCCAAGAAATAAGACTGATAAACTGGAAAGGTCATCAGATTGTGACAAAAGACTTCTTTTACTCTTTTTTTTTTTTGTGGTATGCGGGCCTCTCACTGTTGTGGCCTCTCCAGTTGCAGAGCACAGGCTCCGGACACACAGGCTTAGCGGCCATGGCTCACGGGCCCAGCCACTCCGCAGCATGTGGGATCCTCTCTGACCGGGGCACGAACCTGTGTCCCCTGCATCGGCAGGCGGACTCTCAACCACTGCGCCACCAGGGAAGCCCATTTATTTTACTCTTATGAAATACTTTTTTTTTATTCAAACAGAAAGTTACAAAAATTATAATAATCCATAATCATCCTCATCAGTTCACACAGTCCCATGTAATTAATTTTTTTTCCATGTAATTAATTTTTTTATCTTGATCTTTTGTTAGCACTTTTATGAGTTCATCAGTTTTCCATTAGAGTTCTGAAAATGCTTATTTATTCAGTTCAGCAGTATTGTCAGTTACCAGAAACCTGTACTTGTCAGAGTCTTTTCCATGAATTCCTTGAAGATGAAACCCTTTTATAGGAACACATTTGCAAAAGCATCAGAGTACACGCAGAACTGTCTGTAAATGACAAAAGACTTAAAAATGACCATGGTTAAAGATTTGATGAAAGTTCATAATAACATAATTGACAAGGAAATTTAGGTATTTCTGAGATATACTTTTAAAGTAATAACTAGAATTATGACTTATAACATTATACCAGAACATATAAGATTTTTAGATATTTCATGTAATGTCTGAAACATTTATATTAATATATTTCCATACAAATAATCCAAAGAAAGTTTAGTATTAGTTGTTTTGTTTGTTTGTTTGTTTGTTTATATGAAATACTTCTTTTACTTTACATAAACCAAAATTTATGTTTCTTAATTAAATTCATTTCTCTGAAATCTCTTCTGAGCCCCGTTCACTTCCTTGCACTGTGTCATTGATTACTTAAATGTCTTTTTATTATTTCACCTTAGATTGTTTATATTTTTAATCCCTCTTTCCTAAAATTTTAAAGTTAGAAAAGCCATCCAGATCAGCTTATTTGTCCAAAACCAGGATGTTGATAATTAAATGACTTGTCTAAAATCAAACTATTGTATCTGATTCCTAAATTGGAATTTTATAATGCTGTGGCCTGGCTCTTTTTATTTACTTTATGACATATTTTATTTCACCCATTTAGCTTATAAATAGAAATGGAAATAGCTAAAGATATGAGCTCCTCATGTCTTATTTTGGGCCTAGTACCTGGCACATAATGAGATTTTATTTATATATTCAACAAATATTATGAAGTACCTCTTATGGTTTAGGAACTGAATAAATATGAAGAAGAAAATATTTATTTCCGTCTACACTAACTCTAAAAGTTTTCATCTAGTTCCATAGTTTTAAATACAGTTTACATATCAATTGCTCCCAGATGTCTACCTCCAGCCCTGACTTTTTCACTGACATCAGACTCATATCCAATTGTCATATGGTTTTCCAATAAAGATGTCAAATTTTACACTTAATTTCTCTTGATGCCCCCAAACTTACTCTTGCAGTTGTCTCCATCTCAGTAAGTCTATCCAGTTATTCAAGCAAAAATCAAAAGGATACCTTTGAGTCCTGTCTGAACCATAGCCTCCACTTATAACCCATCAGCCAGTCCTGAAAGTTTTGTATTTAGTAAGAAAATACATGCAGTCTTCAGTCAGGTTGACTCAGCTCAAAACTAGACTTCACCAGTGTTAGTTATATGACATTTGGTCAGGTAATTAACTTTTCTATATATCACTTTCTCCATCTAAAATGAAATTAACAGTAATGTCTACCTCATATAATTGTTATAAGAATTGAATGGAATAATAATTGTGCTTAGTATAGCTTCTGATCATTAAGCCACAATTATTATTTTTTTCTTTTTTGCGGTACGTGGACCTTTCACTGCTGTGGCCTCTCCCACTGTGGAGCACAGGCTCTGGACGCACAGGCTCAGTGGCCATGGCTCACGGGCCCAGCCGCTCCGCAGCATGCGGGATCTTCCCAGACCGAGGCATGAACCCGCGTCCCCTGCATTGGCAGGCAGACTCCCAACAGCTGCACCACCAGGGAAGCCCCACAATTTTTTTAAGTAAGGCAGAGTCAATAGGAATTGATTAGAGAATGACAATGGGGATGAGGGAAATGTGTTCACAGACACTTCTGTCTTCGACAAGTCTCTGCCTTAGGCAAGTGGATGATTGGTGGTAACTATATAGCAAGTTAAGCATCATGAGAAGAAGGATATATTTGAGGGTAACAATATGGACCATGCTGAGCTGAGTTGCATCTGATACATGTAGGTGTAGACGTCCCATAAACTGTTGCATGTATGCAAGGTTATTCTGTTGCATAAACTCAAGAAGGATCATTCCCACTGCAGAAAGCTTGGACGACTGTAGGTGCTTAAAAATTGCATTTACTTTAATTTTACTTAAATTCCACCTAAGGCAGATATTAAGAAAGATATAATTATTTCTACAAAATAAAAAAGAAGTAAATCTTATATTTTAGTCTCAGTCCAGCCTTCTGATATGTGTTTCATTTTTCTTTTTTTCCCACCCTCTCTTCAGCCCCAGGTAAAAAATGCCTCATGCCCTTGGGAAAATATGCATATTATTTCCTTAGTATTTATACAGAGTATTTAATCTAACATCATTGATCTTATTCTGTCTATATGCATCCATATTTTAAAATACACTTGAATCAAAAAAAGCCATTATATACATGCTTGGAGAATCCTATATTTGCAACTGATTTTCAGGACAATAATGAGAGTCTAAGATGTGTTGAAGATAGAAACTGTCTTCTCTACTAAAGCTCTGCACACAAAAGGTACTGGATGATAGTAAATGCCAATAATTATACATTAGTTCAGTTTTGTGAATTCATAACTTTAACATTGTCCTGTTCATTTCTCTACCACCTTTGAACTTCTGAGAGGTACTACATAGTTTTTGCAATTGGAAATAATTGGTATGAGGGGAGGGGAGGTAGATAAATGCACATATATAATTAGGGTGAGAAATGGTCATGGGCTGTATAGAAATAACACTTATCACTAGTGGAACATAAAAATGTCATTCTGTGGGTGGCAACTTAGCTGTTAAAATTACTCTGGGGAAGAAGAAGCAACTGCAATTTCCTCTGACCTCCAGGGTGGTCCAAATTTCTTTGGTTGAAATAATCCATTGAAAATGACTGATTGTGGAATCAAAAAGAAATAACACATGTAGCAGTTAATATTCCTCTTCAGTGGGATAAATTGATCAATCATAAATGTATATTTTTAGGGAACTTATATGAAAATGACACATGAGTTTCAATGTTAATTATATTTATTCTTATTAACCTCTAACTTCTTTCTTATTTAGAAAGATAAAATACATGAAGATACTAAGAAAGATAAAATTATTTCTACAAAATAAAAAAGAAGTAAATCTTATATTTTAGTCTCAATCCAGCCTTCTGATATGTGTTTCATTTTTTTTTCCACCCTCTCTTAAGTCCCAGGTTAAAAATGACTCATGCCCTTGGGAAAATATGCATATGATTTCCTTAGTATTTATACAGAGTATTTAATCTAACATCATCTAACATCCCATTAATTTCTAACTGATTTCTTGTCCAGATGTTTGTTAAATTTTGCTTGTTTCTTCCCAGACAAATAAGCTTTTCACAATGACTTTGAACTCTCAGGGGACCCATAGGCCGGAATATTAATATGAATCAACAATAAGGAAATATGCTTATCTAAAAGAGATGTATTCCATTCACATTTATGATAAACTATTCACTTCGTGGGAAATAGGATTGGATTGGTAACCAGATATGACCATGATTTTGGCTTTTTTTTTTTTTTTTTTCCTGGAAGGAGTTAGAGATTTAAGTACTAAAAGGCCAAGACAAAGTGAAACAGCTGTTGTTCAGGCTGTCCTTCCCTGTTACTGTTCTCTGTACACAGTGCTCTTTCAGCAAATCACTGATGACCTCAGACAATAAGCATGGCAGATTAAGGTGGCATACTTTAAATAATAAGAAACTATTTGGCTACTCTAATAAAATTACATTTATTGACTCTAATAAAGATTCCATTTATTGCTCTTTATGAAACTGTTGAAATTTTCTATAGTATTATAGTATTGAAAATTTCTATAGTATTTCCATAGTATTATAGTAGAGTATTATTTCTATAGTATTATGCTTTTAAAAAACAAATTCAGAAGAACAGAAACTAGTATTTCAAATGGATAGATTATGAAAACAAATTTTGTTTTTTTGCTTAAAGTTAAAAGAGTAATTACTCTTGGAGGAAAAACAACTGTACTTTTATTCACTTACTTATTTCTAGTTGGCTCTGTCTTGTTCATCCTTGTCCAGTTCACCTTTTAATGCAACTTAAAGTAATAAGAGTTTAGTTATGACTAAAGTAAATATAAAGTGACAGGACTCCACCCAGTTGAAAATAAATTTAGCCAATACTTAGTCTTACCAGACAAAGTTATCAAATTCTAATCATCAATAGGTACATCCTAATGTATACTTGCCTAAGAGCAGTTTGGCTTGAACTAGAGTAAATGACATCTGCATTATAGCTAATCTTGTTTCAAAGAAGTTTGCCAATTGATTTGAATGACCTTGCTACCAATTAAGCATATTTAATCTTAGTAACTCCCCAGTATAGACAAAGGAATTTACTTTTGATCTTCTATTTGGCAGAAAAATTATTTAAAAAGAGGTTTTGAAAAACTATAGTCTACAAAATAAACAGACGATCTTTGCAAAGGATGTGAAACTGTCAAGAAAAACATCTTTTATTATTTTCTATTTTCAATGTTTCTTTGTTGTTGTTGTTGTTTTTACTAGGAAAGTATCTCAGTTTAGGATCTAAAAATCCATATATTATATGAGTGAAAAGTGTAAAAAATTAAGAGACATATTTTTCTGCTCATCTCAGGTGAGTAAGAGTCTACATGATACATCATCAAGGAATAGCAGGGTTTTAATTTCCAAACCAAAGATCTGCATTGAGATCTAACTATGTTACTGAAGCTGACACTGACAGCTCTAACACTGAATTAAATCTCGGAGACAGAGTTGAGGGTGAAGTAGAAAAGAATATCTTTCTTGTTTTGTCAGGCAAGGGGGGCCACAGTGGACTAATGCTCTCAAAACTGTGTCCCCATTGGGGATGGGGTTGCTGATAAAGATCAGGGTGCCATGCAGAGTCCATATTCCTTTAGTACAGTGATAATCTGGCATCAGGTGATGATGGGTGAACTGTGACTTTCTCTGGAATGAAGAGTGCTTCAAGTAGTTAACATCTTCCATTTGGTGAGGTTTTAGTTCTGCAGAGGAGCTCAAAGATACTGTAATGTGCATCCCTTGAGGCGGAACCAGGACCCTGCCTCCAAGGCTGCACCACTGTTTCTTGACTGCTCCTCCCTTATCTCTGCATCCCCTTCCCTGATTAGCAAGTGTTTGAACCTGCCTTTTGGAACTCAGGAAAGGGGACACAGAAAGTCTTTTGTGCCCAGGAACCCCACAGGGTCCTGCTCTCGGTTTCAATACAAAGGTCCTATCCTTTGGATTGTGTGACTAAGGAGTTTTGTTTGGCTGAACCCTTTTTACTATTTGTCACTAGCTATAGAACTTATGAGAAAGAGACCTTAGAGTTTTCCTGGAATTGCCTTTTTTTTACAATCAAGGATACGAACCTGGGGTCTATGGTTAATTTTTGTTATACCATCTCTTTTAAAAGTGAACTGAATATTTCTGCTATGTTTCCAAAGTTAGCTGTTGTTCATTTACTAATGGATTGCAAGAGAGAAGGCTAGACCTACTTTTTTTCCCTGCTCATTTTTGAGTTTTATGGAAATATCTCTCATATTGTCCATATTAAATTGTCAATGTCATGTACAATAACATCACATTAAATTATTTAGATCTGAATGATGTCTGTGATACTTTATTTCCTGATAAACAGACAAACAATTGGAGGAAGTAATATTCTCAATTGGATGTATTTGTCTTTTTTAGACATGGCTGTTGCACATGATCCACAAAGAGTTTTCCATTTAGAATTTTTTTTCCCCTTGTAATATGAAATTAAGAAACTCAAAACCTCAATTTTTTGTGCTTTATAACAAATTTAATCAGTTATACATATACATATGTTCCCATATCCCCTCCCTTTTGCGTCTCCCTCCCACCCTCCCTATCCCACCCCTCCAGGCAGTCACAAAGCACCGAGCTGATCTCCCTGTGCTATGAGGCTGCTTCCCACTAGCTATCTACCTTACGTTTGGTAGTGTATATATGTCCATGCCGCTCTTTCACTTTGTCACAGCTTCCCCTTCCCCTTCCCCATATCCTCAAGTCCATTCTCTAGTAGGTCTGTGTCTTTATTCCTGTCTTACCCCTATGTTCTTCATGACATTTTTTTCCCTTAAATTCCATATATATGTGTCAGCATACAGTATTTGTCTTTCTCTTTCTGACTTACTTCACTCTGTATGACAGACTCTAGGTCCATCCACCTCATTACAAATAGCTCAATTTCATTTCTTTTTATGGCTGAGTAATATTCCATTGTACATATGTGCCACATCTTCTTTATCCATTCATCCGATGATGGACACTTAGGTTGTTTCCATCTCCGGGCTATTGTAAATAGGCCTGCTATGAACATTTTGGTACATGTCTCTTTTTGAATTATGGTTTTCTCAGGGTATATGCCCAGTAGTGGGATTGCTGGGTCATATGGTAGTTCTATTTGTAGTTTTTTAAGGAACCTCCATACCGTTCTCCATAGTGGCTGTACCAATTCACATTCCCACCAGCAGTGCAAGAGTGTTCCCTTTTTTCCACACCCTCTCCAGCATTTATTGTTTATAGATTTTTTGATGATGGCCATTCTGACTGGTGTGAGATGATATCTCATTGTAGTTTTGATTTGCATTTCTCTAATGAGTAAAGATGTTGAGCATCCTTTCATGTGTTTCTTGGCAGTCTGTATATCTTCTGTGGAGAAATATCTATTTAGGTCTTCTACACATTTTTGGATTGGGTTGTTTGTTTTTTTGTTATTGAGCTGCATGAGATGCTTATAAATTTTGGAGATTAATCCTTTGTCAGTTGTTTCATTTGCAAATATTTTCTCCCATTCTGAGGGTTGTCTTTTGGTCTTGTTTATGGTTTCCTTTGCTGTGCAAAAGCTCTTAAGTTTCACTTGGTCCCATTTGTTTATTTTTGTCTTTATTTCCATTTCTCTAGGAGGTGGGTCCAAAAGGATCTTGCTGTGATTTATGTCATAGAGTGTTCTGCCTATGTTTTCCTCTAAGAGTTTGTTAGTGTCTGGCCTTACATTTAGGTCTTTAATCCATTTTGAGCTTATTTTTGTGTATGGTGTTAGGGAGTGATCTAATCTCATACTTTTACATGTCCCTATCCAGTTTTCCCACCACCATTTATTGAAGAGACTGTCCTTTCTCCACTGTACATTCCTGCCTCCTTTATCAAAGATAAGTTGACCATATGTCCGTGGGTTTATCTCTGGGCTTTCTATCCTGTTCCATTGATCTATCTTTCTGTTTTTGTGCCAGTACCATACTGTCTTGATTACTGTAGCTTTGTAGTATAGTCTGAAGTCAGGGAGCCTGATTCCTCCAGCTCCATTTATCGTTCTCAAGATTGCTTTGGCTATTCGGGGTCTTTTGTGTTTCCATACAAATTTTGAAATTTTTTGTTCTAGTTCTGTGAAAAATGCCAGTGGTAGTTTGATAGGGATTGCATTGAATCTGTAGATTGCTTTGGGTAGTAGAGTCATTTTCACAATATTTATTCTTCCAATCCAAGAACATGGTACATCTCTCCATCTATTTGTATCATCTTTAATTTCTTTCATCAGTATCTTGTAATTTTCTACATACAGGTCTTTTGTCTCCTTAGGTAGGTTTATTCCTAGATATTTTATTCTTTCTGTTGCAATGGTAAATGGGAGTGTTTCCTTGATTTCACTTTCAGATTTTTCATCATTAGTATATAGGAATGCCAGAGATTTCTGTGCATTAATTTTGTATCCTGCAACTTTACCAAATTCATTGATTAGCTCTAGTAGTTTTCTGGTAGCATCTTTAGGATTCTCTATGTATAGTATCATGTCATCTGCACACAGTGACAGCTTTACTTCTTCTTTTCCGATTTGGATTCCTTTTATTTCCTTTTCTTCTCTGATTGCTGTGGCTAAAACTTCCAAAACTATGTTGAATAAGAGTGGTGAGAGTGGGCAACCTTGTCTTGTTCCTGATCTCAGTGGAAATGGTTTCAGTTTTTCACCATTGAGGATGATGCTGGCTGTGGGTTTGTCATATATGGCCTTTATTATGTTGAGGAAAGTTCCCTCTATGCCTACTTTCTGCAGGGTTTTTATCATAAATGGGTGTTGAATTTTGTCGAAAGCTTTCTCTGCATCTATTGAGATGATCATATGGTTTTTCTCCTTCAATTTGTTAATATGGTGTGTCACGTTGATTGATTTTTGTATATTGAAGAATCCTTGTATTCCTGGAATAAACCCCACTTGATCATGGTGTATGATCCTTTTAATGTGCTGTTGGAATCTGTTTGCTAGTATTTTGTTGAGGATTTTTGCATCTATGTTCATCAGTGATATTGGCCTGTAGTTTTCTTTCTTTGTGACATCCTTGTCTGGTTTTGGTATCAAGGTGATGGTGGCCTCGTAGAATGAGTTTGGGAGTGTTCCTCCCTCTGCTATATTTTGGAAGAGTTTGAGAAGGATAGGTGTTAGCTCTTCTCTAAATTGTTGATAGAATTCGCCTGTGAAGCCATCTGGTCCTGGGCTTTTGTTTGTTGGAAGATTTTTTATCACAGTTTCAATTTCAGTGCTTGTGATTGGTCTGTTCATATTTTCTATTTCTTCCTGATTCAGTCTTGGCAGGTTGTGCATTTCTAAGAATTTGTCCCTTTCTTCCAGGTTGTCCATTTTATTGGCATAGAGTTGTTTGTAGTAATCTCTCATGATCTTTTTTATTTCTGCAGTGTCAGTTGTTACTTCTCCTTTTTCATTTCTAATTCTATTGATTTGAGTCTTCTCCCTTTTTTTCTTGATGAGTCTGGCTAATGGTTTATCAATTTTGTTTATTTTCTCAAAGAACCAACTTTTAGTTTTAATGATCTTTGCTATCATTTCCTTCATTTCTTTTTCATTTATTTCTGATCTGATTTTTATGATTTCTTGCCTTCTGCTAACTTTGGGATGTTTTTGTTCTTCTTTCTCTAATTGCTTTAGGTGCAAGGTTAGGTTGTTTATTCGAGATGTTTCCTGTTTCTTAAGGTGGGATTATATTGCTATAAACTTCCCTCTTAGAACTGGTTTTGCTGAATCCCATAGGTTTTGGGTCGTCATGTCTCCATTGTCATTTGTTTCTAGGTATTTTTTCATTTCCTCTTTGATTTCTTCAGTGATCACTTCGTTATTGAGTAGTGTATTGTTTAGCCTCCATGCGTTTGTATTTTTTACAGCTCTTTTCCTGTAATTGATATCTAGTCTCATAGCATTGTGGTCAGAAAAGATACTTGATACAATTTCAATTTTCTTAAATTTATGAAGGCTTGATTTGTGACCCAAGATATGATCTATCCTGGAGAATGTTCCATGAGCACTTGAGAAAAATGTGTATTCTGTAGTTTTTGGATGGAATGCCCTATAAATATCAATTAAATCCATCTTGTTTAATGTATCATTTAAAGCTTGTGTTTCCTTATTTATTTTCATTTTGGATGATCTGTCCATTGGTGAATGTGGGGTGTTAAAGTCCCCTACTATGAGTGTGTTACTGTCGATTCCTCCTTTTATGGCTGTTAGTATTTGCCTTATGTATTGAGGTGCTCCTACGTTTGGTGCATAAATATTTACAATTGTTATATCTTCCTCTTGGATCGATCCCTTGATCATTATGTAGTGTACTTCTTTGTCTCTTCTAGTAGTCTTTATTTTAAAGTCTACTTTGGCTGATATGAGAATTGCTACTCCAGCTTTCTTTTGGTTTCCATTTGCATGGAATATCTTTTTCCATCCCCTTACTTTCAACCTGTATGTGTCTCTAGGTCTGAAGTGGGTCTCTTGTAGACAGCATATATATGGGTCTTGTTTTTGTATCCTTTCAGCCAATCTGTGTCTTTTGGTGGGAGCATTTAGTCCATTTACATTTAAGGTAATTATTGATATGTATGTTCCTATTCCCATTTCCTTAATTGTTTTGGGTTCATTATTGTAGGTATATTCCTTCTGTTGTGTTTCTTGCCTAGAGAAGTTCCTTTAGCATTTGTTGTAAAGCTGGTTTGGTGGTGCTGAACTCTCTCAGCCTTTGCTTGTCTGTAAACATTTTAATTTCTCCATCAAATCTGAATGAGATCCTTGCTGGGTAGAGTAGTCTTGGTTGCAGGTTTTTCTCCTTCATCACTTTAATTATGTCCTGCCACTCCCTTCTGGCTTGTAGAGTTTCTGCTGAGAGATCAGCTGTTATCCTGATGGGGATTCCCTTGTGTGTTATTTGTTGTTTTTGCCTTGCTGCTTTTGATATGATTTCTTTGTGTTTAATTTTTGACAGTTTGATTAATATGTGTCTTAGTGTATTTCTCCTTGGATTTATTCTGTATGGGACTCTCTGTGCCTCCTGGACTTGATTAACTATTTCCTTTCCCATATTAGGGAAGTTTTCAACTATAATCTCTTCAAATATTTTCTCAGTCCCTTTCTTTTTCTCTTCTTCTTCTGGAACCCCTATAATTCGAATGTTGGTGCATTTAATGTTGTCCCAGAGGTCTCTGAGACTGTCCTCTGTTCTTTTCATTATTTTTTCTTTATTTTTCTCTGCATCAGTTATTTCCACTATTTTATCTTCCACCTCACTTATCCATTCTTCTGCCTCAGTTATTCTGCTATTCATCCCATCTAGAGTATTTTTTATTTCATTTATTGTGTTTTTAATCGATGCTTGATTCACTTTTAGTTCTTCTAGGTCCTTGTTAACTGTTTCTTGCATTTTGTCTATTCTATTTCCAAGATTTTGGATCTTGGAAATAGAATCTTGGATCATCTTTACCATCATTATTCTGAATTCTTTTTCAGGTAGACTGCCTATTACCTCTTCATTTGTTAGGTCTGGTGAGTTTTTATCTTGCTCCTTCTCCTGCTGTGTGTTTTTCTGTCTTCTCATTTTGCTTATGTCACTGTGTTTGGGGTCTCCTTTTTGCAGGCTGCAGGTTCGTAGTTCCCGTTGTTTTTGGTGTCTGTCCCCAGTGGCTAAGGTTGGTTTAGTGGCTTGTGTAGGCTTCGTGGTGGAGGGGACTAGTGCCTGTGTTCTCGTGGATGAGACTGGATCTTGTCTTTCTGGTGGGCAGGTCCACGTCTGGTGGTGTGTTTTGGGGTGTCTGCGGACTTTTTATGATTTTAGGCCACCTCTCTGCTAATGGTTGGCATTGTGTTCCTGTCTTGCTAGTTGTTTGGCATAGGGTGTCCAGCACTGTAGCTTGCTTGTCGTTGAGTGAAGCTGGGTGCTGGTGTTGAGATGGAGATCTCTGGGAGACTTTCGCCATTTGATATTATGTGGAGCTGGGAGGTCTCTTGTGGACCAGTGTCCTGAAGTTGGCTCTCCCACCTCAGAGGCACAGCACTGACTCCTGGCTCCTCAATTTGGGATGATTTGTTGTCTATTCATCTATTCCACAGATGCAGGGTACATCAAGTTGATGGTGGAGCTTTAATCCGCTGCTTCTGAGGCTGCTGGGAGAGGTTTCCCTTTCTCTTCTTTGTCCTCACAGATCCTGGGTCTCAGCTTTGGATTTGGCCCCGCCTCTGCGTGTAGGTCGCCGGAGGGCGTCTGTTCTTCGCTCAGACAGGACAGGGTTAAAGGAGCAGCCTCTTCGGGGACTCTGGCTCCCTCAGGCCGGGCGGGAGGGAGGGGCACGGAGTGCGGGGCGAGCCTGCAGCGGCATCGTTCGGCGTGACGTTGCACCAGCCCGAGGTGCGCCGTGCGTTCTCCCAGGGAAGCCGCCCCTGGATCCCGGGACCCCGGCTGTGGCGGGCTGCACAGGCTCCCGGAAGGGCGGTGTAGACAGTGACCTGCGCTCGCACACAGGCTTCTTGGCAGCGGCAGCAGCAGCCCCAGCGTCCCACGCCCGTCACTGGGCTCCGCGCTTTCAGTCGCGACTCGCGCCCGTCTGTGGAGCCCCTTTAAGCAGCGCTCTTAATCCCCTCTCCTCGCGCACCAGGAAACCAAGGGGGAAGAAAACGTCTCTTGCCTCTTCGGCTGCTCCAGAGTTTTCCCGGACTCCCTCCCGGCTAGCTGTGGCACATTAGCTCCCTTCAGGCTGAGTTCTCGCCGCCAGCCCCAGTCCTCTCCCTGCACTCTGACCGAAGCCCGAGCCTCAGCTTCCAGCGCCGCCCGCCCCGGCGGGCGAGCAGACAAGCCTCTCGGGCTGGTGAGTGCCGATTGGCACCGATCCTCTGTGCGGGAATCTCTCCGCTTTGCCCTACCCAGGTATGTGGGGAGTTTCTTGCCTTTTGGGAGGTCTGGGGTCTTCTGCCAGCGTTCAGTAGGTGTTCTGTAGGAGTTGTTCCACGTGTAGCTGTATTTCTGGTGTATCCGTGGCGAGGAAGGTGATCTCTGCATCTTACTCTTCCGCCATCTTACCCGGAAGCCCAGCTCTCAAAACCTCAATTTTTTTTCCTTAGTCATTTGAGATAAGCTACTGGTTCCTGCAATTTCTTTGCCACAAATTTAAATGTTTTTATTATAGACAAACACAAATAAAACACGTGTTTGGTATTCAATTTGAATTGTACCACACTGATTTGCAGTTAAGGCCAAAGACAAGGAAAATTATAAGACACTCTCTGCTAGATTTATTCAATTTTTCAAAATTAAAGACATTTTCATCTGTGTCTCTTAGAGAATTTGCTTTTAAAATGTAATGTGATTATTCCTCAAGGGAACTGGAGATAGATTTAAAATAATGCAATATTATTGAACTGGCTTTTCCTCAAAGAGTATTCCATATAACTGAGTAACAATGTTGTACAAACTATAAACCTGAAGTAGGTATACATTCATCATCACCATCTATACTGAATTTATATTTCATATTTAAAGTGAGGAAGGTGTGTCAGTAGACAGTATTAAACTCTGTAGGTCATCGTTTCATATCTCCACACTTTAAGCACAATTGTTAAAAAGCCACTTCCTCATTAGAATATCATATTGTTGCAGGAAGGGGGACCCCTTCTAGGGCGTGGGAGTGGGCTCTTGTCTAACACTCAGAAATGAATTGCCTGAGGATACATACCTGATGATGAAGCAAGAGATTTTATTGGAAAGGGCAACCGGGTGGAGAGCAGCAGGGTATGTGAACCTAGGAGAACTGCTCTGCCACGTGGCTTGCATTCTCATGTTTTATTGTAATGGGGTCAGCTTCCAGATTGTCTCTGGCCAATCATTCTGACTCAGGGTCTTTCCTGGTGGCACGCTCATCGCTCAGCCAAGGTGGACTCCAGCAGGAAGGATTCTGGAAGGTTGGTAGGACATATGGATTGGCATCTCCTCTCTCCTTTTGACCTTTCCCAAATTCTTGCAGTTGGTGGTAGCTTGTTAGTTCTGTGTTCCTTACCAGGATGTCCTGTTGTAAGATAACTTCTTCAAGTGGTTACTATCATGCCTGGCCAAGGCAGTCTATTTTGGTCAGTGTTTCCCTAACAATATCATGCCAATATTAACTTTTCATCCTATCCTGATGGAAATTCAGCTACAACTGTGCTTCAGTGGAGGTGTAGTAGGAAAAGGGAGACTTCATGAGAAGGGTGGTTCAAATTGACCATCAGAGGACATGCAGGTGAGCAGATCATGACAACAAAAACATAATAAAGGCTCCAGAACATTTGCCCAAAAGGAATGGTTTTTAAATAAATGACCATAACAATACATTATTTGTGTTAACGTGTTTGTATTTACCTGTTACTAAGACATAGAAGAGACTTTCAAGGATGTTCCTGAAACTTGTGCAAACTTCCCAATGGGACCACAGAGGCATCTCCAGTGGAAGCTCCCAGAAATACCAGGATACTTGTTTTCTTTACCATTTTTTTTTTCTGTCAAATAAATCACATTTCAAGAGACCTTTAAATTTTGTTTGTATCGTATGAGACTGGGATTGACTAGTGCAAAACAAGGGAATTCAAAAACAACACAAACATATTTCTAAGATTTGAGGTATTTAAAAATACAAGCATGTGACTTTGGCAGTCTCCAGCAATTCTTTTTCTCCTTTGGTATCAGAAATAAAAGAGCTGTAGCTGTGATTACAGGAGCTGCAAGAAATGCCTTCCCAGAATTATGACCCAATATCTAATTTTCTATTAGTATAGTTAATGTAAAAATGATCCAATTAAAGTGATGTTTTGGTTCATTACATTTTTTACTATGTGACATATTTCAAAAGCAAAAGTAATGAATATAGGTTGAATTATTTTCAGTAAATTGTAAAATATTTATAATTTTAATTAAATATTAATTATAGTATTACTTATATTACTTATGCTTATATTGCTTATAATGTATCACTTATTACTTATTAATGTATTATTTATTACAATATTTGCACATGAATGTTTGATACTTGTCATCATCAAAATACAATTAAGTCTAAACTGTTTCTTTTCTCACTCCATTTGAGAATAAAATGTATTTCCTGACTTGTATGTGGCTTAACTCAAGTGACCAAAATGCTTCTTTTTCTGATACCTTCACATGGTCTGGTTTTGCTCTACGTATCTTATATGATTTTTACTTTTACCCCAATTCTTGGGTTTTTTGGAACCAAGAGCCTGCAGATGTACATAATACTTGCATATTTAATGATGCACATACATTGGAAATAATTCACATCAATTTTAGCGGCTCTACTGAGGAACAGAGAAATGCATGGAGGAAGTGGAGTTCAGTTCAGCTGAACAAACACTCATATGATGCCCCCTTTGTATTTTTACCTCTGCTGGGGCTATGGAATTCAGGATTGCTACTTGGAGAAGCCAAGAGTGCAGTGAAGGAGGCACACATAGCCTTTAAGAATTTTGTTAGAAATATGCAGAGAATATTATTAGAGCACAGAAGAGGATTACCTAAAACAGAAGCTTGGGTGAACAAGTCAGAGATAAATGGATTGCCACTTGAAGAGAAAATGTATACTAGCTAGAGGAAGAATAGGGATGGATGAGCATTACTAACAGAAGAAACACCAGAGCTAAGATAAAATCCCCAAGAGTTTATGATATATGAAATCAAAGCAGTTTGGTATTCATATACCATAAAGAGAGGAAAAGGAAGTAGAAGACTATGAGTATGGAGTGATGAGTATTTTTTACCATTTATGTAATATGAAATATAAATAGCTTCATGGAGAAGAAATGAAAAAAAAATGGTTGATGCAGGCAGAAACTGAGGACAGAAAAGGGGCCTTTTTTTCTTTTGTGGTACATGGACCTCTCACTGTTGTGGCCTTTCCCATTGTGGAGCACAGGCTCTAGACGCACAGGCTCCACGGCAATGGCTCACAGTCACAGATGCTCCATGGCATGTGGGATCCTCCTGGACCAGGACACAAACCCATGTTCCCTGCATCAGCAGGTGTACCCTCAACCACTACGCCACCAGGGAAGACCAAGGGGCCATTTTTAAAAACACTTTTGAGACACAATTGAACATAATAAATTTTGCATGTTTAAATTCTGCAGTATGATAAGTTTTGACATATGTGTCATTCATAAAACCATCACCAAAATCAAGATAATAAATATAACAATCACCCAAAGTTTTCATGTGTCCCTGTTTAATTTCTCCCTTCCTACATCTGGCAACACCCCTTCCTCATCCCCAGGCAACCACTGATTTGTTTTTGACACCACCGATTAGTTTGCATTGCATTATACAGTATGAACTCTTCTCTTGTACAATTTCTTTCACCCAGAATAATTATCATAATGTAGTTCTAACATTTGTTATCCATTCACCTTTTGATGGCTATTTCCAGTTTGAGGCTATTACAAATTAAGCTGCTATAAACATTTATTCACAAGTTTTTGTATGAATATAAGCTGTCATGTTCTTGGGTTAACACCTAGGAGTGGAATGAATGAGATGGTAAGTATGTGTTTACCTTTGAAAGAAAATGTCTCTTCATTTTTTAATTTGTCACCTATTGTACCCTTACTGGACACCACTTCCCCACCTCAGGAATTTATTCAGATGTTGGGATAAATGACACATAGGTGCCAACTGATATGAAAAACAATTTTTTACTTAAACAGTGAACAAAATGTTCCCCTAAGGAGAAGGGTTCCAGTTCAATCTGTAGAGAAATGAGGTAGGTGACCTTGGCTTTTATTGCATCTAGGAGGTGCGGCTGGAGTGAGGGTTTCCAGTGGTACAGTTTGAACTCTTTTAGTGCTCCAAAGAAGGGAGAAAGTAGGTTTTATCACTGATTTGCCCAAAAGGTGGGACAAAAGGTGAAGAGAAGGAGTACTTGAAAGCTGTCAAGGATCAAACATCAAAAATGGAGACTGGGGCTTCCATGGTGGTGCAGTGGTTGAGAGTCCACGTGCCGATGCAGGGGACACAGGTTCGTGTCCCGGTTTGAAAGATCCCACATGCTGCAGAGCAGCTGGGCCCGTGAGCCATGGCCGCTGAGCCTGTGCATCTGGAGCATGTGCTCCGCAATTGGAGAGGCCACAACAGTGAGAGGCCTGCGTACTGAAAAAAAAAATAATAATAATAAGGAGAAGACTCAAATCAACAGAATTAGAAATGAAAAAGGAGAAGTAACAACTGACACTGCAGAAATACAAAGAATCATGAGAGATTACTACAAGCAACAGTATGCCAATCAAATGGACAACCTGGAAGAAATGGACAATTTCCTAGAAAAGCACAACCTTCCAAACCTGAACCAGGAAGAAACAGAAAATATAAGCAGACTAATCACAAGCACTGAAATTGAAACTGTGATTAAAACTCTTCCAACAAAGAAAACCCCAGGACAAGATGGCTTCACAGGCGAATTATATCAAACATTTAGAGAAGAGGTAAAACCTATCCTTCTAAAACTCTTCCAAAATATAGCAGAGGGAGGAACACTTCCAAACTCCTTCTACAAGGCCATCATCACCCTGATACCAAGACCAGAAAAAGATGTCACAAAAAAAGAAAACTTCAGGCCAATATCACTGATGAACATAGATGCAAAAATCCTCAACAAAATACTAGCAAACAGAATCCAACAGCATGTTAAAAAGATCAAACACCATGATAAAGTTGGGTGTATCCCAGGAGTGCAAGGATTCTTCAATATACACAAATCAATCAGTGTGATACTCCATATTAAAAAATTGGAGAAAAACCATATGATCATCTCAATAGATGCAGAAAAAGCTTTTGACAAAATTCAACACATATTTATGATAAAAACACTGCAGAAAGTGGGCATAGAAGGGAACTTACCTCAACATAATAAGACCATATATGACAAACCCACAGCCAACATCATTCTCAATGGTAAAAAACTGAAACCATTCCCACTAAGATCAAGAACAAGTCAAGTTTGCCAACTCTCAACACTATTATTCAACATAGTTTTGGAAGTTTTAGCCACAGCAATCAGAGAAGAAAAAGAAATAAAAAGAATCCAACTCAGGAAAGAAGAAGTAAAACTGTCACTGCAGATGACATGATACTATACATAGAGAATCCTAAAGATGCTACCTGAAAAGTGCTAGTGCTAATCAATGAATTTGCTAAAGTAGCAGGATACAAAATTAATGCACAGAAAGCACTTTCATTCCTATACTCTGATGATGAAAAGTCTGAAAGAGTAATTAAGGAAACACGCCCATTTACCACTTCAACAAAAAGAATAAAATACCTAAGCATAAACCTACCTAAGGACATAAAATATCTGTATGCAAAAAACTATAAGACACTGATGAAAGAAACTAAAGATGCTACAAACAGGTGGCGAGATATACTATGTTCTTTGAATGGAAGAATCAACACTGTGAAAATTACTATGCTACCCAAAGCAATCTACAGGTTCAATGCAATCCCTATCAAAATACCAATGACATTTTCACAAAACTAGAAAAAGATATTGCACAATTTGTATGGAAATACAAAACACCCCGAATAGCCAAAACAATCTTGAGAAACTACAACAGAGCTGGAGGAATCAGTCTCCCTGACTTCAGACTATATCACAAAGCTACCCTAATCAAGAGAATACGGTACTGGCACAAAAACAGAAATATAGATCAATGGAACAGGATAGAAAGCCCAGAGATAAACCCATTCGCATATGGTCACCTTATCTTTGATAAAGGAGGCCAGAATATACAATGGAGAAAAGACAGCCTCTTCAATAAGTGGTGTTGGGAAAACTGGACAACTACATGTAAAAGAATGAAATTAGAACACTCTCTAACACCATACACAAAAATAAACTCAAAATAGATTAAAGACCTAAATGTAAGGCCAAACACTATGAAACTCTTAGAGGAAATCTTAGGCAGAACACTTTATGACATAAATCACAGTAAGATCCTTTTTGACCTACCTCCTAGAGAAATGGAAATAAAAACAAAAATAAACAAATGGGACCAAGTGAAACTTAAAAGCTTTTGCACAGGAAAGGAAACCATAAACAAGATGAAAAGACAACCCTCAGAATGGGAGAAAATATTTGCCAATGAAGCAACTGACAAAGGATTCATCTCCAAAATTTACAAGCAGCACATGCATCTTAATATCAAAATAACAAAAAACCAAATCCAAAAATGAGCAGAAGACCTAAATAGACATTTCTCCAAAGAAGATATACAGATTGCTAACAATCACATGAATGAATGCTCAACATCACTAATTATTAGAGGAATGCAAATCAAAACTACAATGAGACATCATCTCACATCAGTCAGAATGGCCATCATCAAAAAATCTACAAACAATAAATGCTGGAGAGAGTGTGGAGAAAAGGGAACCCATTTGCACTGTTGGTGGGAATGTAAATTGATACAGCTACTATGGAGAACAGTGTGGAGGTTCCTTAAAAAAAGTAAAAGTATACCTACCATATGACCCAGCAATCCCACTCCTAGCCATATACCCTGAGAAAACAATAATTCAAAAAGTCATGTGCCACAATGTCCACTGCAGCTCTATTTACAATAACCAGGACATGGAAGCAACCTAAGGGTCCATCAACAGATGAATGGATAAAGAAGATGTGTCACATATATACAATGGAATATTACTCAACCATAAAAAGAAATGAAATTGAGTTATTTGTAGTGAGGTGGATAGGTCTAGAGTCTGTCATACAGAGTGAAGAAGGTCAGAAAGAGAAAAACAAATACCATATGCTAACACATATATATGGGAGCTAAAAAAAAAATGGTTATGAAGAACCTAGGGGCAGTACAGGAATAAATATGCAGACGTAGAGAATGTACTTGAGGAGACGGGAAAGGGGAAGGGGAAGCTGGGATGAAGTGAGAGAGTGTCACTGACATGTATACACTACCAAATGTAAAATAGATTGCTAGTGGGAAGCAGCTGCATAGCATAGGGACATCAGCTCAGTGCCTTGTGACTATCTAGAGAAGTAGGATAAGGAGGGTGGGAGTGAGAGTCAAGAGGGAGGGTATATGGGTATATTTGTATACATATAGCTGATTCACTTTGTTATACAGCAGAAACTAACACAACATTGTAAAGCAATTTTACTCCAATAAAGATGTTAAAAAAATGCAGACCATTGTAATTCAGTTGACATAAATCGTGACAAGATTATGAAATGGACCCTGCACTGATATTTTATGAGGGTTTGAATTTAAAGTTCAATTTCTAGGAGTTGTGATTGGTTCATTAAGAATAATTCAAATTAACCTTGTTTATTTTGGAGAGATGTAATATTTTTCTAAAAAAATGGAATCTACAGCTCATCTTCATTTCAGCAAGGCATTTTATAAACCAAATCATGATAAGCTTTTGAATAAGAGGAGTGATATAGCATGAATGATAGTACAGCTGCAAAGAGTCAAAGCGAGTTGACTGATTATACTCAACACATGTTAACAAATGAATCCCAGCAACCTGGATTCTCTCCCTTTCTCGTGCCAGAAATACTTAATATATTTAACAACAGAATGAAAATCTTTGCTTGCCAAACTAACAATTAATTTTGTGGGAAATCAAGATTCTGTGCTGTGTTTTAATATATTAGATTTATATTTATTTTAGTTGAAAAATGTATAACTATATATTATGCATACATATACATTATAAATATACATATATAAAAGTAATTCTGCAAAAATTTTCTGGTATTATATAACAGTTGCCACTTATGACAGGATTAATGTGTTTGTAGTCCTCTTGTTAATTATCACAAAATGGGCAAGTAAAATAAATGTCCTATTACAAATATAGTCCCAACTTTAAATGAATATACAGTTTTCTATGGGCATATTCTAATAAATTTAATACCCTAAAATATTATAGTATCAAGTTAACAAATTAATATTCCTTGGAATTATTTATATACTTCTTTATTTTTATAGACAATTAATTTCACATTAAAGAAAACATCTAGAAAATCAAAATCATGATAAAGAATACAAAATCAGTATAGACTTAAATTTTATGGTAAATAAAGTGTAAATATTTTCTAGACTATTTTTCTATCTAAGCAAAACTAGTACAAAACTCAGGGCTTTGCTTTCTCAAAAAATCCTTTCTTAGAGTTCCTCTACATAAAATTTCTCGGTTAAGTGCCACTGAAAATTCAATTACACATTTTCACTACAACTTTTTTTTTTTTCATTTTCACCAAGAACTTTATTGAACAATGTATTCACCCTTTGGTTCCACTACCTTCTGCCATTTTTTCAGGCAACTTCATAGTTCCGTCTTCCCAAAACTTTTAATCTTTTTGAGCAAAGAACTGTTCCAGGTGTCCTTTACAGTCTTCCAGAGAATTGAAATTTTTTCCATTAAGAGAATTTTGTGAAGACCGAAATAAATGGAAATCCGAAGGTCCAATGTCTGGTCAATACGGTGGATGAATCAGAACTCCCCAGACAAGCTGTAACAGTTTTCAGCTGGTCATCAAAGAAACATGCAGTCTTGCATTATCCTGATGGAAGATTATGCATTTTCTGTTGGCTAATTCTGGATGCGTTTCATCAAGCGCTGCTTTCAGTTGGTCTAACTGGGAGCAGTACTTGTTGGAATTAATAGTTTGGTTTTCCAGAAGGAGCTCATAATAGAGGACTACATTCCAATCCAACCATACACACAGCATCACCTTCTATGGATGAAGACTGGCCTTTGCTGTGGTTGGTGGTGGTTCATTTCACTGGCACCATGACCACTTCCATTCCATATTGTTGTACAGTACCCACTTTTCATCGCCCGTCACAATTTGTTTTAAAAATGGAACGTTTTCATTACGTTTAAGTAGAGAATTGCACGTGGAAATACGGTCAAGAAGGTTTTTCTCACTTAACTTATGTGGAACCCAAACATTAAAACGATGAATATAACCAAGCTGATACAAATGATTTCCAACGCTTGATTTGGATATTTTGAGTACGTTGGCTGTCTCCGGCATGGTATAACATTGATTGTTCTCAATTAATGTCTCAATTTGATCGCTATCAACTTCAACTGTTCTACCCGACCATGGAGCATCATCTCCACCAAGAAATCTCCAGAATGAAACTTCGCAAACTACTTTTGACATGTTCGATCAGTCACAGCACCTTCTCCATACGTTGCATAAATCTTTTTGTGTGTTTCAGTTGTGTTTTTACCTTTCTTGAAATAATAAAGCATAATATGCCAAAAATGTTGCTTCCATCTTCAATATTAAAATGGCTACGCAAAAATTCACCAATTTTGATTAGTCTTTTTTTTTTTTTTACTTAGTTTCTGCTTTATAACAAAGTGAATCAGTCATACATATACATCCGTTCCCACATCCCTTCCCTCATGCATCTCCCTCCCTCCCACCCTCCCCATCCCATCCCTCCAGGTGGTCACAAAGCACCGAGCTGATCTCCCTGAGCTCTGCGACTGCTTCCCACTATCTATCTACCTTACGTTTGGTAGTGTATATATGTCCATGCCTCTCTTTCTCTTTGTCACAGCTTACCCTTCCCCCTCCCCATATCCTCAAGTCTATTCTCAAGTAGGTCTGTGTCTTTATTCCCATTTTACCCCTAGGTTCTTCATGACATTTTTCTTAATTCCATATATATGTGTTGGCATACGGTATTTGTCTTTGTCTTTCTGACTTACTTCACCCTGTATGACAGACTCTAGGTCTATCCACCTCATTACAAATAGCTCAGTTTCGTTTCTTTTTATGGCTGAGTAATATTCCATTGTATATATGTGCCACATCTTCTTTATCCATTCATCCGATGATGGACACTTAGGTTGTTCAATCTCTGGGATATTGTGAATAGAGGTGCAATGAACATTTTGGTACATGTCTCTTTTTGAATTATGGTTTTCTCAGGGTATATGCCTAGTAGTGGGATTGCTGGGTCATATGGTAGTTCTAATTTTAGTTTTTTAAGGAACCTCCATACTGTTCTCCATAGTGGCTGTACCAATTCACATTCCCACCAGCAGTGCAAGAGTGTTCTCTTTTCTCCACACCCTCTCCAGCATTTATTGTTTCTAGATTTATTGATGATGGCCATTCTGACTGGTGTGAGATGATATCTCATTGTAGTTTTGATTTGCATTTCTCTAATGATTAATGACGTAGAGCATTCTTTCATGTGTTTGTTGGCAGTCTGTATATCTTCTTTGGAGAAATGCCTATTTAAGTCTTCTGCCCATTTTTGGATTGGGTTGTTTGTTTTTTTGCTATTGAGCTGCATGAGCTGTTTATAAATTTTGGAGATTTATCCTTTGTCAGTTGCTTCATTTGCAAATATTTTCTCCCATTCTGAGGGTTGTCTTTTGGTCTTCTTTATGGTTTCCTTTACTGTGTAAAAGCTTTGAAGTTTCATTAGGTCCCATTTGTTTATCTTTGTTTTTATTTCCATTTCTCTAGGAGGTGGGTCCAAAAGGATCTTGCTGTGATTTATGTCATAGAGTGTTCTGCCTATGTTTTCCTCTAAGAGTTTGATAGTTTCTGGCCTTACATTTAGGTCTTTAATCCATTTTGAGCTTATTTTTGTGTATGGTGTTAGGGAATGATCTAATCTCATACTTTTACATGTCCCTGTCCAGTTTTCCCAGGACCACTTATTGAAGAGGCTGTCCTTTCTCCACTGTACATTCCTGCCTCCTTTATCAAAGATAAGTTGACCATATGTGCGTGGGTTTATCTCTGGGCTTTCTATCCTGTTCCATTGATCTATCTTTCTGTTTTTGTGACAGTACGACACTGCCTTGATTACTGTAGCTTTGTGATATAGTCTGAAGTCAGGCAGCCTGATTCCTCCAGCTCCGTTTTTCGTTCTCAAGATTGCTTTGGCTATACCGTGTCTTTTTTTTTTCCAAACAAATTTTGAAATTTTTTGTTCTAGTTCTGTGAAAAATGCCAGTGGTAGTTTGATAGGGATTGCATTGAATCTGTAGATTGCTTTGGGTAGTAGAGTCATTTTCACAATATTGATTCTTCCAATCCAGGAGCACGGTATATCTCTCCATCTATTTGTATCATCTTTAACTTCTTTCATCAGTGTCTTATAATTTTCTGCATACAGGTCTTTTGTCTCCTTAGGTAGGTTTATTCCTAGATATTTTATTCCTTTTGTTGCAATGGTAAATGGGAGTGTTTTCTTGACTTCATTTTCAGATTTTTCATCATTAGTGTACAGGAATGACAGAGATTTCTGTGCATTAATTTTGTATCCTGCTACTTTATCAAATTCATTGATTAGCTCTAGTAGTTATCTGGTAGCATATTTAGGCTTCTCTATGTATAGTATCATGGCATCTGAAAACAGTGACAGCTTTACTTCTTCTTTTCTGATTTGGATTCCTTTTATTTCCTTTTCTTCTCTGATTGCTGTGGCTAAAACTTCCAAAACTAGGTTGAAGAAGAGTGGTGAGAGTGGGCAGACTTGTCTTGTTCCTGATCTTAGTGGAAATGGTTTCAGTTTTTCACCATTGAGGACAATGTTGGCTGTGGATTTGTCATATATGGCCTTTATTATGTTGTGGAAAGTTCCCTCTATGCCTTCTTTCTGCAGGGTTTTTATCATAAATGGGTGTTGAATTTTGTCGAAAGCTTTCTCTGCATCTATTGAGTTGATCATATGGTTTTTCTCCTTCAATTTGTTAATATGGTGTATCACGTTGATTGATTTGCATATATTAAAGAATCCTTGCATTCCTGGAATAAACCCCACCTGATCATGGTGTATGATCCTTTTAATGTGCTGTTGGATTCTATTTGCTAGTGTTTTGTTGAGGATTTTTGCATCTATGTTCATCAGTGATATTGGCCTATAGTTTTCTTTCTTTGTGACATCCTTGCCTGGTTTTAGTATCAAGGTGATGGTGGCCTCATTGAATGAATTTGGGATTATTCCTTCCTCTGAAATTGTTTGGAAGAGTTTAAGAAGGATGGGTGTTAGCTCTTCTCCAAATGTTTGATAGAATTCGCCTGTGAAGCCATCTGGTCCTGGGCTTTTGTTTGTTGGAAGATTTTTTTTTTTTTTTTTTTTTTTTTTTTTTTTTTTTTTTAAAGTACATTTTATTTTATTTTATTTATGCGGTACGCGGGCCTCTCACCATTGTGGCCTCTCCCGTTGCGGAGCACAGGCTCTGGACGCGCAGGCTCAGCGGCCATGGCTCACAGGCCCAGCCGCTCCGCAGCATGTGGGATCTTCCTGGACAGGGGCACGAACCCGTGTCCCCTGCAACGGCAGGCGGACTCTCAACCACTGTGCCACCAGGGAAGCCCTGTTGGAAGATTTTTTATCACAGTTTCAATTTCAGTGCTTGTGTTTGGTCTATTCATATTTTCTATTTCTTCCTGATTCAGTCTTGACAGGTTGTGCATTTCTAAGAATTTGTCCATTTCTTCCAGGTTGTCCATTTTATTGGCATAGAGTTGCTTGTAGTCATCTCTCATGATCTTTTGTATTTCTACAGTGTCAGTTGTTACTTCCCCTTTTTCATTTCTAATTCTATTGATTTGAGTCTTCTCCGTTTTTTTCTTGATGAGTCTGGCTAATGGTTTGTCAATTTTGTTTATCTTCTCAAAGAAAAAGCTTTTAGTTTTATTGATCTTTGCTATCGTTTCCTTCATTTCTTTTTCATTTATTTCTGATCTGATCTTTATGATTTCTTTCCTTCTGCTAACTTTCGGGTATTCTTGTTCTTCTTTCTTTAATTGCTTTAGGTGCAGGGTCAGGTTGTTTACTCGAGATGTTTGCTGTTTCTTAAGGTCTGACTGTATTGCTATAAACTTCCCCCTTAGAACTGCTTTTGCTGCGTCCCATAGGTTTTGTGTCGTCGTGTCTCCATTGTCATTATTTTCTAGGTATTTTTTTATTTCCTCTTTGATTTCTTCAGTGATCACTTCGTTATTGAGTAGTGTATTGTTTAGCCTCCATGTGTTTGTATTTTTTACAGATCTTTTTCTGTGATTGATGTCTAGTCTCATAGCATTGTGGTCGGAAAAGATACTTGATACAATTTCAATTTTCTTAAGTTTACCAAGGCTGGATTTGTGACCCGAGACATGATGTCTACTTAAGAATGTTCCATGAGCACTTGAGAAAAATGTGTATTCTGTTGTTTTTGGATGGAATGTCCTATAAATATCAATTAAGTCCATCTTGTTTAATATATCACTTAAAGCTTGTGTTTCCTTAATTATTTTCATTTTGGATGATCTGTCCATAGGTGAAAGTGGGGTGCTAAAGTCCCCTACTATGAGTGTGTTACTCTCGATTTCCCCTTTTATGGCTGTTAGTATTTGCCTTATGTATTGAGGTGCTCCTATGTTGGGTGCATGAATATTTACAATTGTTATATCTTCTTCTTGGATCGATCCCTTTATCATTATGTAGTGTCCTTCTTTGTTTCTTCTAATAGTCTTTATTTTAAGGTCTAATTTGTTTGATATGAGAATTGCTATTCCAGCTTTCTTTTGATTTCCATTTGCATGGAATATCTTTTTCCATCCCCTTACTTTCAATCTGTATGTGTCTCTAGGTCTGAAGTGGGTCTCTTGTAGACAGCATATATAAGGGTCTTGTTTTTGTATCCATTCAGCGACTCTGTGTCTTTTGGTGGGATCATTTAGTCCATTTACATTTAAGGCAATTATCGATATGTATGTTCCTATTCCCATTTCCTTAATTGCTTTGGGTTCATTATTGTAGGTATTTTCCTTCTGTTGTGTTTCTTGCCTAGAGAAGTTCCTTTATCATTTGTTGTAAAGCTGGTTTGGTGGTGCTGAACTCTCTCAGGTTTTGCTTGTCTGTAAACTTTTTAATTTCTCCATCAAATCTGAATGAGATCCTTGCTGGGTAGAGTAATCTTGGTTGCAGGTTTCTTCCCTTCATTACTTTAATTATGTCCTGCCACTCCCTTCTGGCTTGTAGAGTTTCTGCTGAGAGATCAGCTGTTATCCTGATGGGGATTCCCTTGTGTGTTATTTGTTGTTTTTGCCTTGCTGCTTTTAATATGATTTCTTTGTGTTTAATTTTTGACAGTTTGATTAATATGTGTCTTGGCGTATTTCTCCCTGGATTTATTCTGTATGGGACTCTCTGTGCCTCCTGGACTTGATTAACTATTTCCTTTCCCATATTAGGGAAGTTTTCAACTATAATCTCTTCAAATATTTTCTCAGTCCCTTTCTTTTTCTCTTCTTCTTCTGGAACCCCTATAATTCGAATGTTGGTGCGTTTAATATTGTCCCAGACGTCTCTGAGACTGTCCTCTGTTCTTTTCATTCTTTTTTCTTTATTTTGCTCTGCATCAGTTATTTCCACTATTTTATCTTCCACCTCACTTATCCATTCTTCTGCCTCAGTTATTCTGCTATTGATCCCATCTAGAGTATTTTTTATTTCATTTATTGTGTTTTTAATCGATGCTTGTTTCATCTTTAGTTCTTCTAGGTCCTTGTTAACTGTCTCTTGCATTTTGTCTATTCTATTTCCAAGATTTTGGATCTTGGAAATAGAATCTTGGATCATCTTTACCATCATTATTCTGAATTCTTTTTCAGGTAGACTGCCTATTTCCTCTTCATTTGTTAGGTCTGGTAGGTTTTTATCTTGCTCCTTCACTTGCTGTGTGTTTTTCTGTCTTCTAATTTTGCTTATGTTATTGTGTTTGGGCTCTCCTTTTTGCAGGCTGCAGATTCGTAGTTCCCGTTGTTTTTGGTGTCTGTCCCGAGTTGCTAAGGTTGTTTCAGTAGGTTGTGTAGGCTTCCTGGTGGGGGGTACTAGTGCCTCTGTTCTGGTGGTTGAGGCTCAATCTTGTCTTCTTGTTGGACAGGTCCACGTCTGGTGGTGTGTTTTGGGGTGCCTGTGGCCTTATTATGTTTTTAGGCAGCCTCTCTGCTAATGGGTGGTGTTGTGTTCCTGCCTTGCTAGTTGCTTGGCATAGGGTGACCCGCACTGTAGCTTGCTGGTTGTTGACTGAAGCTGGGTGCTGGTGTTGAGATGGAGATCTCTGGGAGGTTTTTGCTGCTTGATATTATGTGAAGCTGGGAGGTCTCTTGTGGACCCGTGTCCTGAAGTTGTCTTTCCCACTTCAGAGGCACAGCACTGACTCCTGGCTGCAGCACCAAGAGCCTTTCATATACCCGGCTCAGAATAAAATGGAGAAAAATTAGAAAGAAAGAATTAGTAGAAGAAAGAAAGAGAGAGAGAAAGAAAGGAATAAGGAAATAAAGGAAGGAAGGAAGGAACGAAGAAAGAAAGGAGGGATGGAGGGAGGAAGGATGGAAAGAAAGAAAGAAAGGAGGGAGGAAGGAAAGAAAAAGAAAGAGTGAATGGAAGAAGGGAGGGAGGGAGGGAGGAAAGAAAGGAAAGAAAGAAAGAAAGGAAGAAAGAAAGAAAGAAAGACAGGAGGGAGGGAGGGAGGAAAGAAAAAGAAAGAGTGAAAGGAAGAAGGGTGGTAGGGAGGGAGGAAGTAAAGAAAGACAGGCAGGCGGGAGGGAGGAAGGAAAGAAAGAAAGAAAGAAGGAAAGGAGGGGCAGAGGGAGGAAGGGATGGTAGGAAAAAAGGAAAGAGCAGCTAAAGTAAAATAGAATAAAGTATAAAATATAGTAGCGTTATTAAAATTAAAAAGTAATTATTGAAAAAAAAAATGGACAGATAGAACCCAGGGACTTATGGTAGAAGCAAAGCTATACAGAGAAAATCTCACACAGAAGCATACACATACACATTCAGAAAAAGAGAGCAGGGCGAAAAATCGAAATACTTGCTCTCAAAGTCCACCTCCTCAATTTGGGATAATTCGTTGTAAAAAGAGGAAAAGGGGGAAAAGTCTTAAATCTTGTCCTCAAAATCCACCTCCTTAATTTGGGATAATTCGTTGTAAAAAGAGGAAAAGGGGGAAAAGTCTTAAATCTTGTCCTCAAAGTCCACCTCCTCAATTTGGGTTGATTCGCTGTCCATTCATGCACTCCACAGTCACAGGGCACATCAAGTGGACTGTGGAGCTTTAATCCGCCGCCTCCGGGCCTGCACAGAGAGATTTCCCTGTCTCTTCTCTGCTCTCACAGCTCCCGGGTCTCAGCCTTGGACCTGGCCCCGCCTCTGCGCATAGGTCGCCGGAGGGCGTCTGTTCTTCGCTCAGACAGGACGGGTTTAAAGGAGCCGCTGATTCGGGGGCTCTGGCTCACTCAGACTGAGGGGAGGGAGGGGCGCGCAGTGTGGGGAGGGCCTGCGGAGGCAGAGGCCGGCGTGACGTTGCAGCAGCCCAAGGCGCTCCGTGCGCTTTCCCGGGAAAGCCGTCCCTGGGTCCCGGGACCCCGGCAGTGGCGGGGTGCACAGACCCCCCGGAAGGCGGGGTGGACAGTGACCTGCGCTCGCACACAGGCCTTGTGGCGGCGGCAGCAGCAGCCCCAGCGTCCCACGCCCGTCTCCGGGGTCCGCACCTTTAGCCGCGGCTCGCGCCCATCTCTGGAACTTCTTTAAGCAGCTCTCTTAATGCCCTCTCCTCGAGCACCAGGAAACAAAGGGGAAGAAAAAATCTCTTGCCTCTTCGGCAGCTCCAGACTTTTTCCCTGGACTCCCTCCGGGCTAGCCGTGGTGCACTAACCCCTTCAGGCTCTCTTCCTGCCTCAGCCCCAGTCCTCTCCTTGCGCTCCAACCAAAACCCGATACCCGAGTCTCAGCTCCCAGCCCCGCCCGCCCCGGCGGCCCAGCAGACAATCCTCTCAGGCTGGTGTGTGCCTGAGGGCACCGATCCTCTGTGCAGGAATCTCTCCGCTTTGCCCTCCACACCCCTGTTGCTGTGCTCTCCTCCGCTACTCCAAAGATTTCCCCCTCCGCCACCTGCAGTCTCCGTCCGCGAAGGGGCTTCTTGTGTGTGGAAACCTTTCCTCCTTCACGGCTCCCTCCCACTGGTGCAGGTCCAGTCCCTATCCTTTTGTCTCTGTTTATTCTTTTTTCTTTTGTCCTACACAGGTATGTGGGGAGTTTCTTGCCTTTTGGGGGGTCTGAGGTCTTCTGTCAGCGTTCAGTAGGTGTTCTGTAGGAGTTGTTCCACGTGTAGATGAATTTCTGATGTATCTGTGGGGAGGAAGGTGATCTCCGCGTCTTACTCTTCCGCCATTTTCCTCCACGTCTTCAATACAACTTTTAAATAAGAACTGCATCAAAAAAATTGCAGGCACATAAGCACACAAATTCATATTTTCTCAGTACAGAGACCACTCATTGCTATCACATCTACTCTCCTTTTCTTCCTTAGCAACAGAACGCAAATTTATAACAAGTACATTGCTCTCCACCTAAAAGTTGACATTCTCCAGGCTCCCTTGTAGCTAAAAGAGCTGGTAGATATGATCTATGGAGCTTCTCTGGATTCTCTGTCAAAAAGGACCATGTTATACTTCTGGCAGTTCCATTCTGCTGGCAAAATAGCTGGGGACCCAGAAGCCTTCTTGAACTAGAAGTCTATGGTTCTAATGAATGTGGATTGATCACACCATCCCCGTATCAGAGACTTCTGTATTTCTTTTACTAGGGAAAGAAATAAATTTTTCTCATTTCAGCCATTTTTAATTTAGTTTGATTTTTTTTCCTATAAAGACAGCTAAATTGTGATAACGGATGAATGCAAATTCCTACTTCTAGGTTAAATAATCATATAGGTTAAAATTCATAACAATGTAAGTGAAGAAGACTAGGTTTTCAGTCATCCACATGGAGAAGCAGAGGTCAGAGAAAGAACCCTGGTCACACCCAATTCTTATTTTTTTTTTTTCCTTCTAATTTTTTTTTTTTTATTAGTTTCTGCTTTATAACAAAGTGAATCAGTCATACATATACCTCTGTTCCCATATCCCTTCCCTCATGCATCTCCCTCCCTCCCATCCTCCCCATCCCACCCCTCCAGGCAGTCACAAAGTACCCAGCTGATCTCCCTGTGCTCTGCGGCTGCTTCCCACTATCTATCTACCTTACGTTTGGTAGTGTATATATGTCCATGCCTCTCTTTCGCTTTGTCACAGCTTACCCTTCCCCCTCCCCATATCCTCAAGTCCGTTCTCAAGTAGGTCTGTGTCTTTATTTCTGTCTTAGCCCTATGCTCTTCATGACATTTTTTTTTCTTAAATTCCATATATATGTGTCAGCATACAGTATTTGTCTTTCTCTTTCTGACTTACTTCACTCTGTATGACAGACTCTAGGTCCCTCCACCTCATTACAAATATCTCAATTTCATTTCTTTTTATGGCTGAGTAATATTCCATTGTATATATGTGCCACATCTTCTTTACCCATTCATCCGATGATGGACACTTAGGTTGTTTCCATCTCAGGGCTATTGTAAATAGGGCTGCTATGAACATTTTGGTACATGTCTCTTTTTGAATTATGGTTTTCTCAGGGTATATGCCCAGTAGTGGGATTGCTGGGTCATATGGTAGTTCTATTTGTAGTTTTTTAAGGAACCTCCATACCGTTCTCCATAGTGGCTGTACCAATTCACATTCCCACCAGCAGTGCAAGAGTGTTCCCTTTTTTCCACACCCTCTCCAGCATTTATTGTTTCTAGATTTTTTGATGATGGCCATTCTGACTGGTGTGAGATGATATCTCATTGTAGTTTTGATTTGCATTTCTCTAATGAGTAAAGATGTTGAGCATCCTTTCATGTGTTTGTTGGCAGTCTGTATATCTTCTGTGGAGAAATGTCTATTTAGGTCGTCTGCCCATTTTTGGATTGGGTTGTTTGTTTTTTTGTTATTGAGCTGCATGAGCTGCTTATAAATTTTGGAGATTAATCCTTTGTCAGTTGCTTCATTTGCAAATATTTTCTCCCATTCTGAGGGTTGTCTTTTGGTCTTGTTTATGGTTTCCTTTGCTGTGCAAAAGCTTTTAAGTTTCATTAGGTCCCATGTGTTTATTTTTGTCTTTATTTCCATTTCTCTAGGAGGTGGGTCAAAAAGGATCTTGCTGTGATTTATGTCATAGAGTGTTCTGCCTATGTTTTCCTCTAAGAGTTTGATAGTGTCTGGACTTACATTTAGGTCTTTTATCCATTTTGAGCTTATTTTTGTGTATGGTGTTAGGGAGTGATCTAATCTCATACTTTTACATGTCCCTGTCCAGTTTTCCCAGCACCACTTATTGAAGAGACTGTCCTTTCTCCACTGTACATTCCTGCCTCCTTTATCAAAGATAAGGTGACCATATGTCCGTGGGTTTATCTCTGGGTTTTCTATCCTGTTCCATTGATCTATCTTTCTGTTTTTGTGCCAGTACCATACTGTCTTGATTACTGTAGCTTTGTAGTATAGTCTGAAGTCAGGGAGTCTGATTCCTCCAGCTCCATTTTTCGTTCTCAAGATTGCTTTGGCTATTCGTGGTCTTTTGTGTTTCCATACAAATTGTGAAATTTTTTGTTCTAGTTCTGTGAAAAATGCCAGTGGTAGTTTGATAGGGATTGCATTGAATCTGTAGATTGCTTTGGGTAGTAGAGTCATTTTCACAATGTTGATTCTTCCAATCCAAGAACATGGTACATCTCTCCATCTATTTGTATCATCTTTAATTTCTTTCATCAGTGTCTTATAATTTTCTGCATACAGGTCTTTTGTCTCCTTAGGTAGGTTTATTCCTAGATATTTTATTCTTTTTGTTGCAATGGTAAATGGGAGTGTTTCCTTGATTTCACTTTCAGATTTTTCATCCTTAGTATATAGTAATGCCACAGATTTCTGTGCATTAATTTTGTATCCTGCAACTTTACCAAATTCATTGATTAGCTCTAGTAGTTTTCTGGTAGCATCTTTAGGATTCTCTATGTATAGTATCATGTCATCTGCAAACAGTGACAGCTTTACTTCTTCTTTTCCGATTTGGATTCCTTTTATTTCCTTTTCTTCTCTGATTGCTGTGGCTAAAACTTCCAAAACTATGTTGAATAAGAGTGGTGAGAGTGGGCAACCTTGTCTTGTTCCTGATCTCAGTGGAAATGGTTTCAGTTTTTCACCATTGAGGATGATGCTGGCTGTGGGTTTGTCATATATGGCCTTTATTATGTTGAGGAAAGTTCCCTCTATGCCTACTTTCTGCAGGGTTTTTATCATAAATGGGTGTTGAATTTTGTCGAAAGCTTTCTCTGCATCTATTGAGATGATCATATGGTTTTTCTCCTTCAATTTGTTAATATGGTATATCACGTTGATTGATTTGCGTATATTGAAGAATCCTTGCATTCCTGGAGTAAACCCCACTTGATCATTGTGTATGATCCTTTTAATGTGCTGTTGGATTCTGTTTGCTAGTATTTTGTTGAGGATTTTTGCATCTATGTTCATCAGTGATATTGGCCTGTAGTTTTCTTTCTTTGTGACATCCTTGTCTGGTTTTGGTATCAGGGTGATGGTGGCCTCGTAGAATGAGTTTGGGAGTGTTCCTCCCTCTGCTATATTTTGGAAGAGTTTGAGAAGGATAGGTGTTAGCTCTTCTCTAAATGCTTGATAGAATTCGCCTGTGAAGCCATCTGCTCCTGGGCTTTTGTTTGTTGGAAGATTTTTTATCACAGTTTCAATTTCAGTGCTTGTGATTGGTCTGTTCATATTTTCTATTTCTTCCTGATGCAGTCTTGGCAGGTTGTGCATTTCTAAGAATTTGTCCATTTCTTCCAGGTTGTCCATTTTATTGGCATAGTGTTGCTTGTAATAATCTCTCATGATCTTTTGTATTTCTGCAGTGTCAGTTGTTACTTCTCCTTTTTCATTTCTAATTCTATTGATTTGAGTTGTCTCCCTTTATTTCTTGATGAGTCTGGCTAATGGTTTATCAATTTTGTTTATCTTCTCAAAGAACCAGCTTTTAGTTTTATTGATCTTTCTATCGTTTCCTTCATTTCTTTTTCATTTATTTCTGATCTGATTTTTATGATTTCTTTCCTTCTGCTAACTTTGGGATGTTTTTGTTCTTCTTTCTCTAATTGCTTTAGGTGCAAGGTTAGGTTGTTTATTCGAGATGTTTCCTGTTTCTTAAGGTGGGATTGTATTGCTATAAACTTCCCCCTTAGAACTGCTTTTGCTGCATCCCATAGGTTTTGGGTCGTCGTGTCTCCATTGTCATTTGTTTCTAGGTATTTTTTAATTTCCTCTTTGATTTCTGCAGTGATCACTTCGTTATTGAGTAGTGTATTGTTTAGCCTCCATGTGTTTGTATTTTTTACAGCTCTTTTCCTGTAATTGATATCTAGTCTCATAGCATTGTGGTCAGAAAAGATACTTGATACAATTTCAATTTTCTTAAATTTACGAAGGCTTGATTTGTGACCCAAGATATGATCTATCCTGGAGAATGTTCCATGATCACTTGAGAAAAATCTGTATTCTGTTGTTTTTGGATGGAATGTCCTATAAATATCAATTAAGTCCATCTTGTTTAATGTATCATTTAAAGCTTGTGTTTCCTTATTTATTTTCATTTTGGATGATCTGTCCATTGGTGAAAGTGGGGTGTTAAAGTCCCCTACTATGATTGTGTTACTGTCGATTTCTCCTTTTATGGCTGTTAGTATTTGCCTTATGTATTGAGGTGCTCCTATGTTTGGTGCATAAATATTTACAATTGTTATATCTTCTTCTTGGATCGATCCCTTGATCATTATGTAGTGTCCTTCTTTGTCTCTTCTAGTAGTCTTTATTTTAAAGTCTATTTTGTCTGATATGAGAATTGTTACTCCAGCTTTCTTTTGGTTTCCATTTGCATGGAATATCGTTTTCCATCCCCTTACTTTCAGTCTGTATGTGTCTCTAGGTCTGAAGTGGGTCTCTTGTAGACAGCATATATATGGGTCTTGTTTTTGTATCCATTCAGCCAATCTGTGTCTTTTGGTGGGAGCATTTAGTCCATTTACATTTAAGGTAATTATCAATATGTATGTTCCTATTCCCATTTTCTTAATTGTTTTGGGTTCGTTATTGTAGGTATAGTCCTTCTGTTGTGTTTCTTGCCTAGAGAAGTTCCTTTAGCATTTGTTGTAAAGCTGGTTTGGTGGTGCTGAACTCTCTCAGCTTTTGCTTGTCTGTAAAGGTTTTAATTTCTCCGTCAAATCTGAATGAGATCCTTGCTGGGTAGAGTAATCTTGGTTGCAGGTTTTTCTCCTTCATCACTTTAATTATGTCCTGCCACTCCCTTCTGGCTTGTAGAGTTTCTGCTGAGAGATCAGCTGTTATCCTGATGGGGATTCCCTTGTGTGTTATTTGTTGTTTTTGCCTTGCTGCTTTTAATATGATTTCTTTGTGTTTAATTTTTGACAGTTTGATTAATATGTGTCTTGGCGTATTTCTCCCTGGATTTATTCTGTATGGGACTCTCTGTGCCTCCTGGACTTGATTAACTATTTCCTTTCCCATATTAGGGAAGTTTTCAACTATAATCTCTTCAAATATTTTCTCAGTCCCTTTCTTTTTCTCTTCTTCTTCTGGAAACCCTATAATTCGAATGTTGGTGTGTTTAATGTTGTCCCAGACGTCTCTGAGACTGTCCTCTGTTCTTTTCATTCTTTTTTCTTTATTTTGCTCTGCAGCAGTTATTTCCACTATTTTATCTTCCACCTCACTTATCCGTTCTTCTGCCTCAGGTATTCTGCTATTGATCCCATCTAGAGTATTTTTTATTTCATTTATTGTGTTTTTAATCGATGCTTGATTCATCTTTAGTTCTTCTAGGTCCTTGTTAACTGTTTCTTGCATTTTGTCTATTCTATTTCCAAGATTATGGATCTGGGAAATAGAATCTTGGGTCATCTTTACCATCATTATTCTGAATTCTTTTTCAGGTAGACTGCCTATTACCTCTTCATTTGTTAGGTCTGATGGGTTTTTATCTTGCTCCTTCTCCTGCTGTGTGTTTTTCTGTCTTCTCATTTTGCTTATGTTACTGTGTTTGGGGTCTCCTTTTTGCAGGCTGCAGGTTCGTAGTTCCCGTTGTTTTTGGTGTCTGTCCCCAGTGGCTAAGGTTGGTTTAGTGGGTTGTGTAGGCTTCCTGGTGGCGGGGACTAGTGCCTGTGTTCTGGTGGATGAGGCTGGATCTTGTCTTTCTGGTGGGCAGGTCCATGTCTGGTGGTGTGTTTTGGGGTGTCTGTGGACTTTTTATGATTTTACGCCACCTCTCTGCTAATGGGTGGCGTTGTGTTCCTGTCTTGCTAGTTGTTTGGCATAGGGTGTCCAGCACTGTAGCTTGCTGGTAGTTGAGTGAAGCTGGGTGCTGGTGTTGAGATGGAGACCTCTGGAAGATTTTCGCCGTTCGATATTATGTGGAGCTGGGAGGTCTCTTGTGGACCAGTGTCCTGAAGTTGGCTCTCCCACCTCAGAGGCACAGCACTGACTCCTGGCTCCTCAATTTGGGATGATTTGTTGTCTATTCATGTATTCCACAGATGCAGGGTACATCAAGTTGATTGTGGAGCTTTAATCCGCTGCTTCTGAGGCTGCTGGGAGAGGTTTCCCTTTCTCTTCTTTGTTCTCACAGCACCTGGGTCTCAGCTTTGGATTTGGCCCCGCCTCTGCGTGTAGGTCGCCGGAGGGCGTCTGTTCTTCGCTCAGACAGGACAGGGTTAAAGGAGCAGCCTCTTCGGGGACTCTGGCTCCCTCAGGCCGGGCGGGAGGGAGGGGCACGGAGTGCGGGGCGAGCCTGCAGTGGCAGAGGTCGGCGTGACGTTGCACTAGCCCGAGGCGCGCTGTGCGTTCTCCCAGGGAAGCCGCCCCTGAATCCCGAGACCCCGGCAGTGGCGGTCTGAACAGGCTCCCGGAAAGGCGTTGTGGACACTGACTTGCGCTCGCACACAGGCTTCTTGGCGGCGGCAGCAGCAGCCCCCGCGTCCCACGCCCGTCTCTGGGCTCCGCGCTTTCAGCCGCGACTCGCGCCCGTCTTCGGAGCCCCTTTAAGCAGCGCTCTTAATCCCCTCTCCTCGCGCACCAGGAAACCAAGCGGGCAGAAAAAGTCTCTTGCCTCTTCGGCAGCTCCAGAGTTTTCCCGGACTCCCTCCCAGCTAGCTGTGGCACATTAGCCCCCTTCAGGCTGAGTTCTCGCCGCCAGCCCCAGTCCTCTCCCTGCGCTCTGACCGAAGCCCAAGCCTCAGCTTCCAGCGCCGCCCGCCCCGGCGGGCGAGCAGACAAGCCTCTCGGGCTGGTGAGTGCCGCTCGGCACCGCTCCTCTGTGCGGGAATCTCTCCGCTTTGCCCTACCCAGGTATGTGGGGAGTTTCTTGCCTTTTGGGGGTTCTGGGGTCTTCTGCCAGCGTTCAGTAGGTGTTCTGTAGGAGTTGTTCCACGTGTAGCTGTATTTCTGGTGTATCCATGGGGAGGAAGGTGATCTCCGCCCACACCCAATTCTTATACCCATAGTTCCCTTACAGTGGCATTCCTGCCTTGCCTGTGTTTGACTGTGTAAGCCAATCTATCATCATTTTCTTTCTCTCTCTGTTTATTTTTTTCTTTTGTCTTCCTTTTTTGTCAAAATTTGTTACGCAGGTAACTTTGATACACAGAGACCTACCAATTCATCAGATATGTGAGAGACCATTGCCTGTGATAGAATCATAATTTACACTCAGTTGAGAGGACTGAAGTCAATGGTCAAATGTTACCAATAGGCATATATCACTACAACATTCAAAAATAAAATATCAACATTATAATTGCAATAAAAGGAGAACATACTGCTTTGAGGGGTAGCCAATATCTTGGAACTATATATTTTTAAAAGGTACTATCCATCAGGGATAGTGTAGAGAGAACTTCTAGTGACAGAATCCCATCTAGCTAGATATGTTCTAAGGTCCCTTTAACTAAGATATTATGGCTTTCACCTTTTAGTGCTAAACACAGAGTCAGGGGCTCAATAAATATTTATCAGAAGGAAATATATGAATCCATGTTCATTTTAAACTTTAAATTATGCCTGAATAGTTCAGTTGATTAGAATATATTGGAAATGGGGCAACTTAACATCCAGAAAGTCCAGGGCACTTTTCCATGAATTTAGTCTTCACTCAAACTAGCTATTTATCAAATATTGATCTTTCCAGTGAAGTTACAAAAACTGAAAAAAAATAATACCTATCCTACTGGTAGCAGGTCATGAGCATAAAGTTCAGTTTTATCATACACGGTGATATCAAAACACATTATATTTGGCATTAGACCTAGTCATTATTTGTTTTCAAAAAAAAGTTTAAATAATTGTCTACTGGTTTGTGTATTCAATTTTATTATAAAAACTTAAGAGAAAAATCAGTAACTTTTATAAAAGTAGAACAGGTCAGTGCAATCTGTCTGTTTTTACTACTGACACTGCCACAATTATTAAAAAAAAATTCCTTAAAAGAGTCACTGGGAGGATGTGAACTCAGTGTTTGTAAAGCAGAGAGCTAAGAACTTTCTTTTGCAGAGGAATAAAAAGATATATACTAAGTTCAAGTCGACTGAGAGAAAGGACATTTTCTTGAAAGTGAAATGCCATCATCAAAGGTCAATTCACAGTAGCCACAATGCCCAGCCTGCAACAGAAATTTATATTCAGGCATTATTCTCATCCTATACTCAACACTAAATGTATTAAATTTATTATCTTGAATCTTGAGAAAAATGTGATTTTCAGCTAGAAACACACTTGATAAAATCTATATTTTACTAATATCCTGTCATTCCCTTCCTGCTGCTCTCCAGTGCATAAGCCAAACCCTCAGAAATGATATTTTCTGCACAAGGCAGGTCCTTTGAAAAACTTTTCATGGAAACCATTTGCTACTGGCAAAAATAAATCACTCTTTATTATAATTGTTTTAACTTTTTTTGGTATTTGATACCACCATATAAAAATATAGAATCTGTGGCTTCCCTGGTGGCACCGTTGTCTGCCTGTTAATGCAGAGGGCGCGGTTTCGGGCCCTGGTCTGGGAGGATCCCGCATGCCATGGAGTGGCTGGGCCCGTGAGCCACTGCTACAAAGCCTGCACATCTGGAGCCTGTGCTCTGCAGCGGGGGAGGCTGTGACAGTGAGAGGCCCATGCATCGTGATGAAGAGTGGCCCCCGCTTGCCACAACTAGAGAAAGCCCTCACACAGAAACGAAGACCCAACACAGCAAAAATAAATAAATTAATTAATAAAACTCCTACCCCCAACATCTTCTTAAAAAATAATAATAATAATAAATAAATAAATAATATAGAATCTAATTTGGAGATGGTATTATTTCTGTTTATCTACTCTAAGTTTTTCAAGCTGTAGTTTCCATTAAGGTCATCTCAGGAAAGTGATAATGTGAAGTTCAGCATGCAATAAACTCTTAACAGCTTGTTGACTGCCAAATTTCCTTTATCCTGTTCTGTAAATTCAATACATTTGAAAGAAGTTCATTTTAATAGGCCTTATTTTGTTTTCACTGTTTAGCCCCAAAATATTCAGATAATTTTTCTCTTTCTTTCTTTCTTTTTCTTTCTTTTCTTTCTCTCTCTCTCTTCTTTCTTTCTTTCTTTCTTTCTTTCTTTCTTTCTTTCTTTCTTTCTTTCTTTCTTTCTTTCCTTTTCCTCAAACAGGAGATCAGCTCATCAGAAGAATAAAAAGCAGGTGCTTGGAATATAGAACATAATTTAATGTCATAATTGTTAAGTACTTTTAAAATTGGAAACTATATCATTTATTTAAAGTTTTCAGAGTGATAAGATGTTTGAAAAGCTATTGATTTGTCTTAGAAGACTTAATAGTCATGCAATAGGTGTGAGATGTTTAAAAGACTTAAGTTCCAAAGGTCATCTTGGTGCTTGGAATAAGGTCATCATTTGAAGTTGACAGCTAGGCATTTGGCATCTAGTTGCTTGTTTAGTGTTTATTTCAAAAGGTGTTAGCTAGTTTTAATCACTACTAAAACATTATTGCAATATAATTTGTAATTTATTTCCTAACCTCAAATAAAAACAAAACAAAACAAAAACATAGCCCAGATATTTCCTCAGGGAACCGCCTCCATTTTTAAAAATTTTTTTTTTTTCAGTACACAGGCCTCTCACTGTTGTGGCCTCTCCCGTTGCAGAGCACAGGTTCCGGACGTGCAGGCTCAGCAGTCATGGCTGACAGGCCTAGCCTCTCCACGGCATGTGGGATCTTCCCAGACCGGGACACTAACCCGTATCCCCTGCATGAGCAGGCGGACTCTCAACCACTGTGCCACCAGGGAAGCCCCGCTCCATATTTTTTAAAAGATCACAGTGAAATTTGCAGATAAGTAAAGTGATGCAAAAATGACGTGACAGAATAAATCTGGCAACAAAGGAAAATAACAAATAATCTCTAGAAATACATTAAGATTATATACATTGAGTACAGCTCAACAGGGTTTGAAGTTTGCATGAAATAATCAATGAGTTCATTTACTTGAAACAATGTGACCCTTACACCAGGGTAGACTTGTTCACCCACCTCTGCTAGTCTGTAATCTCAGGTTACAATGCACTCCTGTGGTATGAATCCAGTATATATTATGAAACAAAAATGAGATGGTGTCCATGAGCTCTGTGGACACCCAATTGTATCATTCTCCTCAATATGTCTGTAGTTTATCTTTTTCATTTTTTTTCTTCAGCTGTGGTTCATTCTCCTATTCTTGTCCTCTCCTCAATTTATTGACAAAAGAGGATACAGTAGATTTGTTTTTTATTATTTTTTTGAGAGGAGTTGGTTAGCAGTATGCCAAACATAAGTAGTTATGCTATTTTGCATTTAGTGGCATCTTGCATGCAGCTGTGAATAATTGTCCCTATGCCAAATACTCTGTCAAGTTATCATTCAGAATGGATTTATTAGTCAGCATATATTTAGTAACATAAATCTTGAAATTAGCAGCAAAATCATGGAGGCCTTTGGAAGCATTTAACTCAGAATGATTAACACTCCATTTTACAGACTCTCATTTTGGAAATAAAGAAATACACTTTCATAAATGTCCTCCCAAATGACAAAAGTACATAGTAAATGCAGGTTCAGATGTATATAAATGCCTAAACTAAAGAAATTACAGAGAAATTCAGAGAATTTATGTGTTAGCACTTTCAGATATTTAATAAAAGCATGACATTCAGCAACATTCTTTTGAATAACTAAGTTAACCCTAAAGAACCTAAAAATAATATTGAGGACTTTGATTTGGGATTCGTCAGAAGGTTGATTGGTAAAGACCAATGACAAGAGGGTAGATTTGTTACTAAATAATAATAATTATAATTGTAATAGTAATAATAATAGATGTCTTGGGAGAACAGAATATTTATAATTCTAACAATTTCTTGTTTATTTGTTTGAGATACCACAATATATTAAATTTATTATTAGAAAACAGGAGGCATGGGCCTACAGTGAAGATCACTGTATTTATGAAAGGATGCTCAATGAAAATAGCCTTGTTTAAATAGGTTAGATAAGGGAAATATAGAAAATTAGAAATTTGTTATTGGTGTATTTCATTACATTAACATTCTATTTGCTTTTAAATAAATTTCAAAAGCAATTCTAACAAACTGTAGCACCTGTAGACCATTTGAAACTGGTTATTCATTGAGTGTACTTGACTTAGGATAAACTCAGAAAACAGAAGTCACTCTACATAATTTGGTTTTATGGATTTCAATTAGATTGACAGGGACGCTATTACAAGGGTCTCAACCTGCAGCCGCAGAGGGATGGGGGGAGTTTTCTCCAGAGCTACACAGAAACTCCTCAGAATCCCTAGGGTCTCTAGGAAGAGCCTTATCCTGTCTTGGCATGCAGTTCCTGGATGCATGATTCTCAGGTGCTCATCAACAAACCACTTTGAATGTTACCTCTGCCATTCATTCACCCACTCAGTTACCTGAAGTTGTAAAAGAATAATCACCTCTCTCTTCCAACTTTTAAATGTATGACTGCTTCTCAGTGGCAGAAGAAAGGGGTTCTGAGAAATGTAGTCCCAAGTTCTCCTATGGAAGTAACTAGTAAACCTGAGCTTTACAAGGTGGAAGTGAAAATGATGCTGACTGTCACCAAGGAGAATCCAGCTCACTGACCAAATGCATGAATTGATCACTACTCTCTATGAAGGCAACAAGAATACACATGCATTTACTTGTGTAAATAATAGCAATTACAAATTAATTAATACACATTTACAGTTTTTATGTACCACCCTAAAATCCAAAAATCTCAGAAAATTCAGGTTTTATTGACATTCATTTGATGGCAATCCTGATCTGACCTGAACTCATGGTGAAAAAACTGTCCCACATAGATATGGAAATGTGTATTTTTTATTTGTATTGAATGATATTTGTCATTCAAATGTCATGACATTTGTATTGAATCTTCTTATTTTTGCTGGAGAAATTTCAGTGTTCGGTTGTGGAATTCTATATCATCTTTCTGAAATCAGGAAACTCTGAATTCTGAAACACATCAGGTCTGATTTCCAGAGTGGGAATGTGGACTGGTATTTTATTGATTCTCTCTTCTGTTAGTCTTTACTGAAGTGATACTTTATCAAAATAATGTCTCAAATCACTATCTCATATGGTGGCACATTCCACTTTTATGTCTTCCTTAAATCTAATAAGTTGTCTCTTATGGAATAAAAATAAAGTGTACCTAAATTGCATTTATATTTTATTACCTAAGTAGTACTATATGAGAATATTTGAGAAAAAAATACTGAATGACAGTTTAACTGAACTTTGCCAGATGAAACCATTAAATTCGTTGTGTAACCAGTATACAGAGATTTAGTCTAACAATTCTGACCTTAATGGATGTCATTATTATTTAGCATAAATACATTTCCATGACCATAACCCTAAACAGTATGGTTGTCAAGAATTTATGAATATATTCCATGCATGGTGCTTATAGCTACTAATTTGATCATTTTCTTCTTAATGCACAGAATTTAATTCTTAAAGAATTAAGCATTCTTAATTCTTAATGAATTAAGAATGATTAATTCTTAATTCTATTTTCCTTTAATACTCAAGGACAATAAACAAAATACAGATGAAATTTTATTGTCTTATTTAAAGCAATCAAAGTCCTTGATTTTGACCACAGTTTTAGCAATTTAATATGGAATAGATGCATCTTCCTTTATAAACATTTTTTTATCATAGTGCTTTGGCAATAATTATTGAATTGCTTATGTAATTGTAATTGATGGAAATCTATCATTTTACCTGCTATGGCTATGTGTTCATATAATGGAACCCAATATGTGAAGCTGAATCAATTGTCCAGTTCCTGGAAAGAGGAGAGCTGTCCCATAGAGAAGTCCCAATCTACAGTAGGCACTGTATAAGTGATACATTTTTATAAAGATACTTAGATTCAAGAGTTTTTTTTTATAACAGTATAATTTATCCTAATCCTATCATGTCCTTCTGTACAGTTTCAACAGCTAATGTATTAACCAATATGGGATAAATGTATAGATAGTAATTATTTTAATGTGATACAGTACTATCAATTTTCAGAAATGTTTATTAGTGTCACATTTGCCATCTTTATGGGCTTAGGGATTAAAGAAAACCTGTTTGTTTGGGGCTGTCTTTGTTTCTGCTGTTGTACTCTTTTTGAATTCTAATTCTATTTTATGTAATATTTCCAGATGATCAGTGCCTTCATTGAAATAAACTTTCTAACTTTATAAGAATGGTATGGCATGGGATTTTGGTTTATATTTTAAACAAAGTAAACTTTTTGTAAGCTGCACAAATGGAAGAAATGAGACTCCACTATCTCTCATTCACATAAAGAGATACAGTTTTTAAAGTTATCTTTGATAAGTCAAGTGTAGCAGGTATTTTTTAATTATCTCAGTTTAAACCTATCACCTACTGATTATATTTGTGAATTCTTTATCATAAACCAACAGAAGGTAGAATCTTCTATCTTTCTCTTTCACAATCTTCATCCCATGCACAAAAATCAACCAAGTAAAGTATTATACATATATAGTATTTAATATTATAAAATTGCAACATATTTTATCTAGAGGAGCATTTAGAAATCTTCTAGTAAGACATCCCATCCAACACAGAAATCTCTTCTAGTTTTTTTTTTTTTTTAATCTTCTAGCTTTTTTTTTTTTTTTTTAAATAAATTTATTTATTTATTTATTGGCTGTGTTGGGTCTTCGTTGCTGCGTGTGGGCTTTCTCTAGCTACGGCGAGCGGGAGCTACTCTTCATTTCAGTGTGAGGGTTTCTCATTGTGGTGGCTTCTCTTGTTGAGGAGCACGGGCTCTAGGAGCGCAGGCTTCAGTAGTTGTGGCTCACGGGCTCTAGAGCTCAGGCTCAGTAGTTGTGGCACACGGGCTTCGTTGCTCCGTGGCATGTGGGATCTTCCCACATCAGGGCTCGAACCTGTGTCCCCTGCATTGACAGGTGGATTCTTAACCACTGCACCACCAGGGAAGTCCCAATCTTCTAGCTTTTTAACTCAAATGCCACCAGTACTTAGAAAACCCCCAAGTCTTAAGTGAGCTGTTTTATTTTTCAGAAGAATGGTGATTCAATTAAGTGTGATTTTTTTTTTTCTAACGTAGGGACAAAATCTAGCACTTAACTCTTAATATTTGGTCCTCAACCCTTGGAGCACCACAATATTTCTAAGAGGTGAAACGTCAAATATTTCAAAATACTTAATGAGGCTTCCTCTAGTCTTTTTTCTATCAGCCCAGATACATTGTAACTAACTGTTCAAGAGTGCAGGCTCTGGATTAAGGTGGAAAGAATTCAAATCCGGACTTTACACTACTGGCTGAGAAACTTGGAGCACAGAAGTTTCCTACCAGATAGTAGGGCTAATAACATGACCTAAGTTACTGGGCTGCTTTGAGGATTACAAAAAAATGACACATAGTCGGTGCCTGTTAAATATTAAAATTTTCAAAAATCTTCTTAACTTTGTTAATATCTGACATGATATGAACCCTCTCAAATAAACCCTTTTGTGACATGTAAGTAAGTTGACCTCTAATATTTTGGTCCAACCTCTGGGGATGAAATTTCCATACAGTTTCCAATTATTAGGAATTTAACTTCTGTCCAACGCTGTTGAAATAAAACAGAACACTGAGCTCAGAGACTAAGCATGTAAAAGAAGGAGGGACAATCTCTTGTTAATTTATCAAATTTTTCCACCTAACTGTGTTGCCAAGTTAAAGAGGTTAAAGAGAGATTTCACACTCTAAGGGATTATAATTTTATGAATGTTTTAAAAATAGGACACAGAGTAATTTCAGTTATTTCAATTTGATTTATGACAAAGTTAGCACAACAGAAAAATATGTTAGGATGATCTTTCATTAAATAATATTGGTCAATTTGACATCCATAAAGAAAAATTAAAACTTGACCCTAACCTCATACTATGTGCCACATACATAAATCACAGTTCAGAATGAAAAATGTTGATGAACTAAACTACAGTAAAATTAAACTTTTACTTCATCAGCAACACCATTAAGAAAACAAAAGGCAAAGCCTCAAAGTGAGAGGAGATACCTGTTAAGATAATAACTGACAAAGAGAAGGTTTAAAGAACTTTAACAAATCAAAAGAAAAAACTATTTAAAAGAAAAAGAAGTGGCTAAAAGATTCAGACAGAAACTTCACCAACTTAAGGAACTGTAACCAATTGGCATTTGAAAAACTGTCAAGCTCATTAATTTTCAAGAAAGTGAAAATCAAAACTACGAAGGATAGAAGACACATCTCCAGAACTGCAAAGATTGAAAAACTGATAATATAAAGTGTTATGGACTATATAGTGTCTCTCCTTAAAATTCCTGTGTTTAAGCCCTGCCCCCCAATGCGTCCGTATTTGGAGACAGGGCCTTTAAAGAGGTAATGAAGACTATATGAGGTCTTAAGTGTGTGGCTCTAATCCAATAAGACTGGTGTTCTTTTGGACATCAGAGGAAGAGACACCAGGGGTTCTGATGCACAGAAAAAAGCACACGTGAGAACACAGTGAGGTAGTGAACATCTGAATGCCAAAGACAGAGGCCTCAGGAGAACCAATCCTCTCAACACCTTGGTCTTGGACTTTCAGCCCCCAGAACCTGAGAAAATAAATTTCTGTCATGTAAGCCGTACAGTTTATAGCTGTGTTATACCAGCCTTAGAAAAAAACACACCAAGTATTGGTGAGAATGTTGAGTAATGGGAAATCTCAGGTTGAAGTGAAAATTGGAAATTGCTCTTAGAAAAAATATTTGCTATTATTTACAGAAATTGGATATTCTCCTAGGTCAGTGTTTCTCAACTGAGACAATTGTCCCTCCCTACTCCACCCCCCAAGACAACTGCCAATATCTGGAGACATTTTTTTTTTTTAAATTAATTAATTAATTTATTTATTTTTGGCTGTGTTGGGTCTTCGTTTCTGTGCGAGGGCTTTCTCTAGTTGTGGCAAGTGGGGGCCACTCCTCATCGCAGTGCACGGGCCCCTCACTATCGCGGCCTCTCTTGTTGTGGAGCACAGGCTCCAGACGTGCAGGCTCAGTAATTGTGGCTCACGGGGCTAGTTGCTCCGCGGCATGTGGGATCTTCCCAGACCAGGGCTCGAACCCGTGTCCCCTGCATTGGCAGGCAGATTCTCAACCACTGCGCCACCAGGGAAGCCCTGGAGACATTTTTGATTGCTCACATCTGGGGATGATGGTGGCTGTGGTAGAGACACTGGGATCCAGTGGATAGTGGACAGGGAATGTAGCTAAACATTCTATAGTTCACAGGATAGCTCATTAGAAAAAAGAATGATCGGGCCCCAAATATCCAAATATGCCTCTGTTGAGAAAACTTGTCCTAAGTAGAAAACCTACAACACTGGAGGTATCCATGCTCCAGGAGACATGTAGAAGAATGTTGAATTCTTATGATAGTCTAAATTTGGAAACAGTGCAATGTCTAATGACTATAGAAGAGGTAAATAAATTGTGGTACATTCATACTTATGGTACTCTATACAACCACAAAAACGAACAAATTTTAGTTACATACAACTCATGCTTTTATTTCACATTTCACAAGCATAATGTTGATCAAAAGAAAAGAGACAGAGAACAATGCATGCTGGTAGTGTTCAGTCATGCATATTTATGTGGCAAAAATAATGAGAAAAATAAGGATGGGAAGAAGTAGACTTTAAAAGTCATTAGGGAGAGAGGGGTTGTGATGTGAAGGGACACATAAGGCTTCGGGGATGCTAATAGTATTCTGTTTCTTTTCAAGAGAGGCTGTTATTCAAGTGTTCAGTTTTAAATGATTCATTAAAATCTATATTTATATTTTATGCACATTTCTACATGTGTATTATATTTCCCAATTTTGAAAAATACTTTAAATATTTGCATGCATAAATATAATTTCAAGTTTTTTTAGTTAAGAGAGCCTCATGCATTTTTGTGACAATTATTGGATTTATTCATTTCTCTCAGGTGACAAAGATCTTAACAAATATCACAAAATAATGATTATCTTTTTGTAAAAAAAACCCTTATCTTTCTCTGGATTCAATTAATCATCTACCATTTCTTCATTATATATTAAGTTCTAAATATTGTGCAAATATAAGAGCTGTCAGGTTGGAAAGAAATACTTTCAGTTTCTAGAAAATGGAGTGGATTATGATCATGTTTTGGAACTGAGATTTTGTCACATGAAGTCAGTAAAGAACAATTAAATGCCAAGCTGTGTGGTACTGAATTTTCAAGTGTAGTAAAGTTTAGATATGGGGGAGAAAAGAGAATTTGGGAATTGTCAGTTTAAATAAATTTTTTTAAACGCTTCATGGGGAAGTAGACTTTCAGCTGGACCCAAGAGAAAGACTGGAGGAAATCACAAAATCAAACAAATTATGATAAATTATCTCTAGGCAACTCCATAAAGCTTGGGGATCACTGCTCAAGAGAATCATTTGTTAACTAACTGTTCTTTTGTGCTTTGAAACAGTACATGTCTTTCCCAAAGTGATGTACTTATACTCAGTTACCAAAGAAAGAAATTTAACGGAAAAATCTTTTCATCCTTACATTAGTTAATCCTCCAGTAAAGAATTATATGCTTTTATAATGGATCTCTTACTAACAGAAGTTAATTCCTAAGTACAGAGCAATGTATTTTCATAATGATTGCTTGTATTTCTTTAAAAAGTGCATATCGTTTCATTATTTTAAATGGGGTGCTCTTAACTTGGGAAGTTATACTTAGAGCTATTTCCAAACTAGGAAACCATTATGCATGAGGCTCATCCTTTGAAATTCCAGTTCCCAGTGACAAAGGGAAGATATAGGTGTTTTTGTTCTCATCAACTACAGCAGGAGAAATTTTCTGTCTTGGATTCATTCCTTCCACATAATTCTCAAGGGACACTTAATAGTTAATATAAGGAATATCAGACTGGGAATGAACTTACCTAGGTTCCAATCTGCCACCATGTAGATATTTGGGCTTTAGAAAATTCATTTTATCTCTCGGGACTCCTGATTCCTTTTCTCATCCATAATAAGACATGTTTACAAGACCTCTGAGGTCTTATTTATACCTGTAATCTGGACTACATTGTACTATAAAACACAAAAAGAATTTGTGAATTGAGTGTCCTTTTCATGAATGAAAGGTGCTTTTGTTTCTACAGGTGAGCATGCCCATATAGCATGTCTTGTGAAACAGTGCCTCCTGTAGAAATACTTTGCATTCACACTCCCCTATCCTTCCTAACAACTCCGATTTCCATTTCAGGCCTCATGAGGTTCTAGAGAAGACAATTCTCACCCGCCAATCCCAGTAGGAATTTAGGACAAAATAAATCAACACACTCCATTGCACTAGTTAATGGTTACTTTGCTAATACACAGAACAAGCCTACTCTGGACCATCTAGTCAAAGGATTGTTGAAGGCAACGGGAAGATAAATATTCTTTCTCTGTCTCTCTAGATATGAACAGGGAAGTATGTACCACTGGATTTAATAAAAGGCACCTGGAATAGCCGTAAGGATGCACAGTCGGCAGAATCAAAGCAGGATTTCAGTAGTGCTCTTCAGCCACTTGATCAAGGCTTCACTGAAGCTAATGAATTTGCTTTAATATTTCTGTTTATGTCTTTTTAAAAAATATTTACAGCTAAAAAAATGATAATCCTGCTAATATTATGTATTTAGCTGATATTTCTGGGGATTCAGATTTGTCATCCCTGTGGAGTTATATAAAACCTCTTGAATCTTACTTTATAATAAATATATAGGGTCATATTCACCGAAATCTGTCATTGAACTTCTTCCCATTCCAGAAGCTATGATCTAGAATCCAATTTCTATTGAATGAGAAAGAACACTTTTGCTTTATTATTATTTAACTCAGTTTTTTGTTTATTTTTTTCCATTTGAAGATATAACTGAAACAGGATGGGATTTGCTATGGAGTATGAATATGGAATAGAAAAATATTGTTACAGGAGAATCATATTCTCTGTGAATTATATGTAATATTGGATTGAAAAATAAATATTCAGCAGAATACCAGAAAGATTTTTTCTTGGTTTTAGGGTAAGGCAGAGGCCTGGAGTAGATTAGAGGATAGAGGAGGACAAGAAAGAATGCTGCATAATTGAATAACTCTTTAAATATTTGAAGTAATTTAAATTATATTTATATAAAATAGATATGGAGATACATATATGTGTGTGTGTGTGTGTGCGTGTGCACACAAAACACACACATCTATATATTATTGCATTATTTGGGTTATGATATAGCTATAAGTAATGTTAATAATTTATAGTCCTATTAAAAAAACAGTCTGTAAATTTAGTCCACTAAACCTGTACGTACAAAAAATATTAGAATATTTCATTACTCATTACACATAGTCCAGAAAATAATATGATGCATTAACGTTTAATACCACTACAAAAATGTCAAAGACATCATGCTATGATTTTGTGTACTCTGTAAGATAACAAATGTATTCTAGTGGATTATTAGTGAAGAGAAACGAAGGGAAGAGAACATGGAGGTGGTGAACTAAGTGTGCAAATTAAAAGGTCATCAGCAGAGCACAAACATAGTAGAAAACTCAACTTCTTTCCTTCCTAGAAAATCAGGAAACTATATGCTTCATCTTATTAACTAAATTAAAAGCAAAATGTAATTATGGTTTTCGTGATGTGTCTTCTTTTATATTTTTTATATTGCTTAATTATATTAGATGGTTGATGACAGTCTCACCAACCTCTCTATGAATTTTATACTCAGGCAGCAGCAGCTTTTACACTCAGTGTTTAATCATCATCACTCATATTTACCTAAAGACTGATTGGAAGAATATTGCTTTTTAGAACTTTGCATTATGGTAATTTTCACTTAAATCCAATACATTAGTTTGCAATCAGAATGACTAATGATTTCTGCCTCCTCAAAAATAAATGTGCTGTACGGGGATGATAATTAGAACTGAAAACATTTGTGGATGCCTTTGATAGTGGCCACTTTGTATAAGCTGAATCCATCCACTCTGTTCATCACTGCATACAACGTAGATGCTTTCAAGTCAAATTCCATCCAGGCATATTCATGCTCAGTTTTCATGCAAGTATTCAAGGCTGGCACTACTAGAGTCAACAAGGATCACCTTATTTTATGAATGTTGTCAGATTTTTGTTTTGTTTGTCTTTACAATTTATTGGCACATATCAAGTTTATGTGTTGTCTCTCCAATTAATGAATTATGGAATACACACTTAAAACAAACAGGCACCCTTAACAACGCAATGCCTCTTCCAAAGAATATATTCTCAAGCATTTGGTGAAAGAGGTGAAGAGAAGGTCCTTTTTGATCGTGAGCCAGGACTTTGCTACAAAATAAAAAGTGTTAAGAGCACAAAATCCTGGTATCCAGTGGCAAGAACAGCTCATGGTACATCTAAGTACTCAATAAATATTTATAGATGAGTGAATGAAAGTGACTTAATTAAGCTAGGTTTAACGAACACAGCCTGTTTTATACTGTCTAAACTATGCTCAAATCCCACCAAGCTATTCAAGTGCAAATTCAAAGGGATTTGAGCCATGCAAAAGTAGTCTGATCCTTACCAAAAATTTCCCCTAGATTAAGCACCCAGTTTTGATTTTCTTTTTTGCTATCCAGTCTTTACTATGATGATTGTAATAGTTCAATTGAAAAAAATGGAATACAAATATTAAATCTGATAAACATACAAACTGATGAGGCACCAACTCCAGTACTCAGCATTCTACTGTAGTAAGAGCTTTTCCTTCTTTTCTGTTTATTAACTTATTATTTGTATAGATTCATAACTTCATAATTTTTCTATAGACATAATTCACTATGGTCCTAAATTATTTTGATGCTCAAATTTTTCCAAATTTGAACATAAAGATCCCTTCAAACTGGCTCCTGCAAGACAACATGTTTAATGAGACAGTTCAGCTGTTGAATCTAAGTTGATACATCTATGTGACTATGACAATGGCTTAGATAATTCATGGTTGTTTGAAATAACTTTGTCTATTTTGACTTATGTTATATGAAACTGTTTTTCTACCATGTATATTTTTTTGAAGCTCCTGCCAAAGTACCTTTATTCAAATCAAACTTTGTGAAATCACTTAGCTAACCCTCAGCATGTATTTACTCTTCTGTTCTATTATTAACCTCTGCCAATAAAATTCGTACTACTTATATCTAACACAAACAAAATTAAAAAATGTACATGTAACCAGCATAAGTATATGAGCATGTGTGCAGCTTATCCAGATGATCCAGCATGCACTTCTATTATTATTAAATTTTAGTCTAAACTGTATGGAAATGAAGGTATAAAACATTGCCAGATCCTTGAGGTCAAGAAAACTGTTTAAGAAGTAGTAATTTATAAATTTCTGTTGTACAGAAACACTTTGCATTCAAAAGCATTATGTGGCATAATGTGACGTGTTGCAATTTTGTTCTTATTGTTTGTTATTAACAATTTTAGTTCACATTGGATTAATAGTTTGAATAAAGCACTCATCAACAAGGCACTGAAGAGATTCATCGAAAAACATTGTGAAGTGAGTATCATCCTCATTTTCAGAAAAGCAGTAATAGTTGAGATATTGAATTATTTGCTGTAGGTAACTCGGATGGTAAGTCATTGACTTTCCTACGCAGTCTCTTTCTCCTCTGTCTCTATGCCTTGTTTCTCAGGCAATTCTTCTTACTAGGAAAAACCTCCCACAAAACTCCCCCAAAAAACAAACAAACAAACAAAAAAAGAGTGCTGATTTTCAACCAATGCTGACTGGCATATTTTTATATCTTCTGCATAAACATGGGATGTTACAGATCCTAAAATCATCACAATACATTACCTAAAATAAGACAGGATATACACACACAGCTCCCATATTAACTGTACTGTCAGTAGCAACATGCTAGGATAACAGTAGAAGCATATGGTCCAAGTAGTCATTGAATCATTAAAAACAAAAACAAAAACTTGAGAGTATAACACAGAGTGGACAAATGTTGACATTCATAAGGGTAGCAGCAAATCTTATATAACAATAAACACAATCATCACCATTATTATCCTAGTTTCAAGCTAATGCATGCTCTATATGCAGAAATTTGCTGCTTTTGCACCATCACTTTTTCATTTAGAGTTTAATCATATTGTTTAACATTGATGCATCTGTCATAAAATATTAATCTGAAACCCACAATAAAAACGTATATCACTTTTTACAGTAGGATAGATTGACTTTTGTCTAATGGATTAAAATGGATATTTGAAAAATAAATATTTCCATTAAATACATACCAGAGTTCACAGGCCACTACTTTACTCTTATTTTTTTCTTAATAAAAAATGAATCTAAATTTCTATTATATGAATCGTAGAGTAACAGCCTGAATGAATTCTACATTCAGCAGTCTCTGGACTTTTCCTTTCACAAAAAATAAAAAGGAATGTGAAAGGTGTTTTGCTGGATTCATTGATGGATTGGTAAATCTCCATCAGATTTTAGTGGATATGTTCATTCCAATGGGAGCTGTTCATTTTTATGGGAGCTGAGTAAAATTAAAGTTTTTATAAGATCAATAATGAAAAGGCATACTCTCTCTTTTACACATAAGAAGTTGATGAGCACAAAAAGTGTGGTGACACCAATTCCAACAAAAATACAGAACATCATAAATTTATACATTACCCAAAGAGGAGTAAATTTGCATAACTATTATAGAAAGGAGTTTGGTCATACCTAGTAAATTGCAAAATAAGCATGCCGTATGGTTTAGAAATAGTACCCATTGGCATATACATTTAAAGCATTCTGGAATATTGCACCAATTAACATGTACATGATTGTTCATAGTAATACTATTTGTAAAAGTGAAAACTTGTAAATAATTTGAATGCCTAAAAACAGGAGAATAATAAATATATATTATATATTTATGAAATGGAAAATAATATACAGAAGTTCAAATGAATGTCAGAGCTACATTTAACAACATGTATATATATCATAAACATATAATGATAAATAAAAAAAAACATTATTTTCTGTGGATTCATACATATGCTCTGAAAGTATAATGGCATGCATGGGAATGAAAATCACTACAGTGTTCACGCCAGTTAGGAAGGGCTACACATATCAGCAACTGATACGTGGGATATTACATATATTTGTACAAATTTGCTTTCTAAGCTTAAAGGTGTCCAATAATTATTTATTATATTATTTATATGTTCAAAATAATTCATAATTAATTCTGTTCCCACGTACCTGTAGACAAAATTGAAAAATTTCCTGCTTTGCTGTAGTTCATGATTAACCAAAGTCATTCCACATCAGAGGTGCCCTGACTGGTCACATAGATGAAACACAATAATCTGCAGACATTTTCTGTTTCCAGCCAAAGTTTTTGGCCACCTTATGTTTTACTGTATTTTAAATAGACTATTTTTAAAAGCTAGTTTAAAAGGTTCCCAACACTTTACTATCTCCTGGTATTCATCATTAAACCCTCCCACCAGAATTATATTTCTAAAGTTCAAACTGATCACTTTATTCCCTACCTCACATTCTTCATTCACTTCCCATAACCAAAAGGAACAAACAAGAAAATCATTTGTGTGCTATCATGGCTATGCATCACTTTTCTTTGCCTATGTCTATAGTCCATCTCTCTACCATAGGTATGTCTTGTTTTACTTTCTTCCCCATAATGGCAATGATCCTTTAACTATGCTAAATTACTTATATTTCATTCAGGGTCTCACGGTCTTGAGTGTTCTACTCTCCTTGCTGTTTCTCTCATCTTATATTAAGAAGCTATTTATTTAACAAGATTGACCTCGAATGTCACTCTCCTTTAATCATTATATTGACAGATTTTTTTCTGTGCTTCCATAACATAGAGTTCAGGTCTTATCATTGCCTTATCACAATTCATGTTAATTATAAGACCCATGAGTCAGATTATTATAATTCACGTTCCTGCCAAGCACAGTTTAAAGCACAAAGAATATGCTTAGAAAATGTTTTTTACAATAATAAAGTCAATGATGTGATATCAACATCCAAGGTAGAGATGCATCTGCTTATGGTTTCACATTTCAATGTACTCTCCTGCTCAGTGAACAAAGCAAGCGTGGGTTGTCTAGAAGGATAGCAAGTTTATCCTCTACCCCATAATATCAAAAAGAATTGCCTTGGCCTTCTCTGCTTCTCCTGCAAGAGGTCCCAGATGCAAGAACATAACAAATGGACAACTTAATTAAGGTCAACTATCAGCTGTATTCAGGACTTATGTGAATGAATTTATTGCAAATAGCCAGAGTGGGTTAGAGCATTTAGAAAAGGATACCAGTTCTATTTCTACCATTAATTTAGTAGAGGGCAGTTGTCAATTTATCCAAATATTCTAAGTGTTTATCATTGACAGAATGGGTATAGAAGTAGCAAATATAAAGACATGTTTTATTTGAATTAATGAATGAATATTTATATAGCACTAAATAAAGTGCCCAGTAAATTGTGAGCTTTCAACTAACACTGAGTTTGTTGTTTTCATTGCTGTTATCATTAATAGCCAGTTGTTGGCAGTTGTGACAGAGAGAGAACATTCTCTAAGGTGTCTTTTCTCTACTGAGTTTTGTAGGAACAAAAATGTATTCCATGAATAATTCCAAATATTATAAATGTATGTTTTAAGTTCATAATGGATAATTTATGAAATGAGGCCTATTATTATCTTTCGCATTTTACCCATAAAGAAACTGAATTATTTGCCCCAAATCATACAGCTACTTTGGGCTTTAAAACTAATTTAGTGGGTTTTATGCCCCTGCTCTTGACCACTGTGTATGCCTCCACTCCTATTAGATGGCAACCTTTTGTGTTTGTTTATTTGTTTGTTTTTGTGGTACACGGGACCCCCACCATTGTGGCCTCTCCCGTTGTGGAGCACAGGCTCTGGACATGCAGGCTCAGTGGCCATGGCTCATGGGCCCAGATGCTCTGTGGCATGTGGGATCTTCCCAGACCGGGGCATGAACCCATGTCCCCTGCATCGGCAGGCGGACTCTCAACCACTGCGCCACGAGGGAAGCCCCTTGTGTTTTTTTTTAACACTATTTGAGGAATCATATGTGAGCAGTAGATATACAAATAAAACAAACATTCCCTCATTTGACCCATACTTCCTCAGCTGATAAAAAATTAATTTTGTAAAATTACATATGTTATAATAATAAGTAAAAAAATAATCGAGAACAATGTGCTGATTGAATGTAGCATATTAACCATATTCCTGAAAATGTATATATTCCATTTTATCATCTACTAGATGGCAATATCTATGGAAGTAGATCTATGCTGAGTAAGAAGCTATAGCATTTCAACAAAATAAAGGCAGGTGACTGAGCTACAAAGGTACCCTTATTTATTTGACAGACATACCTCTATCATTAATGTATGGTAAACCACCTTGGCAGCATTAAAATAATTTAATGTAACAAAGCTGCTTCCCATCATAGTTTAGATAACATGTTAAATTAAATTTTGCAACGTGTGTAACTTTGAGTCTCATAATGGTACAACTGTTACAATTTCCACCTCATTTGTTTCTTTGTTTGTTTGCCTGTTTGTTTTGCTTTAATGACATAGAAGAAAAATCGGAGTGGGGGGAACCTTCAATATGGCAGAGGAGTAAGATGTGGAGATTAACTTCCTCCCCACAAATACATCAAAAATACATCTACGTGTGGAACGACTCCTACAGAACACCTACTGAACACTGGCAGAAGACCTCAGACTTCCCAAAAGGGAAGACACTCCCCATGTACCTGGGTAGGGCAAAAGAAAAAATAAAAAAACAAAGACAAAAGAATAGGGATGGGACCTGCACCTCTGGCAGGGAGCTGTGAAGGAGGAAAGGTTTCCACACACTAGGAAGCCCCTTCACTGGCAGACATAGGGGGTGGGTGGGTGGGAAGTTTTGGAACCCTGGAGGAGAGCACAGAAACAGGGGTGCAGAGGGCAAAGTGGAGAGATTCCTGAACAGAGGATCAGTGTTGCCCAGTACTCACCAGACTGAGAGGCTTGTCTGCTCACCTGGCAGGGCAGGTGGGGACTAGGAGCTGAGGCTTGGGCTTCAGAGGTCAGCTCCCATGGAGAGGACTGGGGTTGGCTGCATGAAGACCGCCTGAGGGGGCTAGAGCACCACAACTAGTCAAGGGGAGTCCAAGAAAAAGTCTGTACCTGCAGAAAAGGCAAGAAACCATTGTTTCAGGGTGCACAAGGAGAGGGGATTCCTTGCCTTTGTGCCCACAGAAGGCAGAGCACCACCTAAGTGAGCTTCAGAGATGGGTGTGAGCTGTGGCCATCAGCTCAGACACCAGAGACAATCATGAAACCTTAAAACTGCTGCTGCTGACACCAAGAATCCTGTGTCCAATTGCAGGTCACTATCCACACTCCCCTCTGGAGCCTGTTCAGCCTGCCACTGCCAGGGTCCCATGATCTAGGGACAACTTTCCCAGGAGAACACATAACAAGCCTCAGATGGTTGTGACATCACGCCAACCTCTGCCACCATAGAATCACCTCACATTCCAATTATGACTACCATACCCCTCTTCCCTGGACCCAGTGAGTAAGACAACCCTAAGCAGCTGCTGCTTTAAACGCCTCCTGTCTGGGTGGGGAACAGACAACTGAGGGTGAACTACAAGAAGAGGCAGGGCCAAAACCAAAGCTGAACACCAGGAGCTGTGTGAACAAAGATGAGAAAGGGAAATTTATCTGTGCAGCCTCAGAGGCAGCAGATTAAATCCAAACAATCAACTTGATGTACCCTGCATCTGTGGAATACATGAATAGAAAATGATACGTCACAAAATTGAGGTGGTGGATTTGGGAGCAACTGCAGAAGTGAGGTTTGCTCTCTGTGACTGATTAGATTCTGATTTGTATGTTTATCTGAGTTTAGTTTTCTTTTTTTTTTTTTTTTTGCTGTATATGGGCCTCTCACTATCATGGCCTCTCCTGTTGTGGACACAGGCTCTGTATGCACAGGCTCAGCAGCCATGGCTCATGGGCCTAGACACTCCACGGCATGTGGGATCTTCCCGGACTGGGGCATGAACCCATGTCCTCTGCATCGGCAGGCAGACTCTCAACCATTGCACCACCAAGGAAGCCCCTGAGTTTAGTATTTGGCACTTGTTATCATTGGTGGACTTGTTTATTGGTTTGGTTGCTTTCTTCTTTTTTTAAAATTATTTTTTAATTTTAATAATTTATTTTATTTTATGCATTTATTTTTATTTTTCTTTCTTTTTCCTACCTTTTTTCTGAGCTGTGTGTCTGACAGGGTCTTGGTATTCTGGCCTGATGTTAGGCCTGATCCTATGTAGTGGGAGACCAGAGTTCAGGAGACTGGACCACCAGAGACCTCCTAACCAACATAATATCTATTGGAGAGAGCTCTCCCAGAGATCTCCATCTCAACTCTAAGACCCATCACCATCCAACGACCAACAAGCTGCAGTGCCAGACACCTCATGCCAAACAACTATCAAGACAGGAACACAACCCCAACCATTAGCAGAGAGGCTGGCTAAAGTCATACTAAATTCACAGACACCCCAAAACACACTGCAGGACATGGCCCTGACCACAAGAAAGACAATATCCAGCCCCACACACCAGAACACAGGTACCAGTCCCCTCCACCAGGAAGCCTACACAACCCACTGAACCAACGTCAACACTGGGGGTAGACACCAAAAACAATGGGAACTATGAACCTGCAACCGGCAAAAAGGAGGCCCCAAACAAAGAAAATTAAACAAAATGAGAAGACAGAGAAATATGCAGCAGATGAAGGAGAAAGGTAAAAACCCACCAGAGCAAACAAATAAGGAGGAAATAGGCAGTCTACTTGAAAAAGAATTCAGAGAAGTGATAGTAAACATGATCCAAAAACTTGGAAATAGAATGGAGAAAATACAGGAAACGTTTAACACAGACCTAGAAGAATGAAAGAGCAAACAAACAATGATGAACAACACAATAAATGAAATTAAAAATTCTCTAGAAGGAATCAATAGCAGAATACTGAGGCAGAAGAATGGAGAATTGATGTGGAAGATAAAATAGTGGAAATAACTACAACAGAGCAGAATAAAGACAAAAGAATGAAAAGAATTGAGGACAGTCTCAGAGACCTCTGGGACAACATTAAATGTACCAACATTTGAACCATAGGGGTTCCAGAAGAGGAAGTGAAAAAGTAAGGGTCTGAGAAAATATTTGAAGAGATTACAGTTGAAAACTTCCCTCACATGGGAAGGGAAAGAGTCAATCAAATCCAGGAAGTGCAAAGAGTCCCATAAAGGATAAATCCAAGGAGAAGCACACCAAGACACACATATTTATCAAAATATCAAAAATTAAATACAAAATAAAAATATTAAAAGTAGTAAGGAAAAAGCAACAAATAACATACAAGGGAATCCCCACAAGGTTAACAGGTGAACTTTCAGCAGAAACTCTGCAAGCCAGAAGGGAGTGGGAAGACATATTTAAAGTGATGAAAGGCAGAAACCTATGACGAAGATTACTCTAGCCAGCAAGAATATCATTCAGATTTGACAGAGAAATAAAAAAATTTATAGACAAGCAAAAGTTAAGAGAATTCCACACCACAAAACCAGCTTTACAACAAATGCTAAATGAAATTATCTAAAGGAAATTTTCAAGATAAGGAAAAGACCTACAAAAATAAACCCAAAACAATTAAGAAAATGGTAATAGGAACATACATGTTGATAATTACCTTAAAAATAAATGGATTAAATACCCCAACCAAAAGACACAGACTGGCTGAATGGATACAAAAAAAATACCGGTACATATGCTCTCTATAAGAGACCCAGTTCAGACCTAGGGACACATACAGACTGAAAGTAAGAGGATGGAAAAAGATATTCCATGCAAATGGAAATCAAAAGAAAGCTGGAGTAGCAATCCTCATATCAGACAAAATAGACTTTAAAATAAAGACTATTACAAGAGACAAAGAAGGACACTACATAATGATCAAGGGATCAATCCAAGAAGAGGATATAACAATTGTAAGTATTTATGCACCCAACATAGGAGTATCTCAATACATAAGGCAAAAGCTAACAGCCATAAAAGGGGAAATCGAAAGTAACACAATAATAGTAGGGGACTTTAACACCCCACTTTCACCAATGGACCGATCATTGAAATAAAATAAGAAAGGAAACAAAAGTTTTAAATAACACATTAGACAAGATGGACTTAATTGATATTTAGGACATTCCATCCAAAAACAACAGAATACACTTTCTTCACAAGTGCTCATGGAACACTCTCCAGGATATATCATATCTTGGGTCACAAATCAAGCCTTGGTAAATTTAAGAAAATTGAAATAGCATCAAGTACATTTTCTGACCACAACACTATGAGTCTAGGTATCAATTACAGGAAAAGAAAAACTGTAAAAATACAAACACATGGAGTCTAAACAATATGCTACTAAATAACCAAGAGATCACTGAAGAAATCAAAGAGGAAATCAAAAATACCTAGAAAATAGTGACAATGATAACACGATGACCCAAAACCTATGGGATGGAGCAAAATCAGTTCTATGAGGGAAGTTTATAGCAATATAATCCTACCTCAAAAAACAAGAAACATCTCAAATAAACAACCTAACCTTCACCGAAATCAGTTAGAGAAAGAAGAACAGAAAAAAAAAAAAAGTTAGCAGGAGGAAAGAAATCATAAAGATCAGATCAGAAATAAATGAAAAAGAAATGAAGGAAACAATAGCAAATATCAACAAAACTAAAAGCTGGTTCTTTGAGAAGATAAACAAAATTGATAAACCATTAGCCAGACTCATCAAGAAAAAGAAGGGAGAAGACTCAAATCAACAGAATTAGAAATGAAAAAGGAGAAGTAACAACTGACATTGCAGAAATACAAAGGATCATGAGAGATTACTACAAACAACTCTATTACAATCAAATGGACAACCTGGAAGAATGGGACAAATTCTTAAAAAAGCACAACCTTCCAAGACTGAACCAGAAAGAAACAGAAAATATAAACAGACTAATCACAAGCACTGTAATTGAAACTGTAATTAAAACTCTTCCAACAAAGAAAACCCCAGGACCAGATGGCTTCACAGGCAAATTCTATCAAACATTTAGAGAAAAGCTAACACTTATCCTTCTCAAGCTCTTCCAAAATATAGCAGAGGGAGGAACACTCCCAAACACATCCTTCGAGGCCACCATCATCCTGATACCAAAACCAGACAAAGACGTCACAAAAAAAAGAAAACTGCAGGCTAATATCACTGATGAACATAGATGCAAAAATCCTCAACAAAATACTTACAAAGAGAATACCACAGCACATTAAAAGAATCGTACATCATGATCAAGTGGGGTTTATCCCAGGAATGCAAGGATTCTTCAATATATGCAAATCAATCAATGTGATACACCATATTAACAAATTGAAGGATAAAAACCATATGATAATTTCAATAGATGTGGAAAAAGTTTTCAAGAAATTTCAACACCCATTTATGATAAAAACTCTCCAGAAAATAGGCATAGTGGGAAACTACCTCAACATAATAAAGTACATATATGAGAAACTCACGGTTAACATCGTCCTCAATGGTGAAAACCTGAAACCATTTCCTCTAAGATCAGGAGCAAGACAAGGTTAACCACTCTCACCACTATTATTCAACATAAGTTTGGAAGTTTTAGCCATGGCAATCAGAATAGAAAAGAAATAAATTGTATCCAAATCAGAAAGAAGAAGTAAGACAGTCACTGTTTGCAGATGGCATGATACTATACATACAGCCTCCTAAAGATGCTACCAGAAAACTACTAGAGTTAGTCAATGAATTTGGTATAGTAACAGGATACAAAATTAATGCACAGAAATCTCTTGCATTCCTACACACTAATGACAAAAATTCTGAAAGAGAAATTAAGGAAACACCCTAATTTACCATTTCAACAAAATGAATAAAATACCTAGGAATAAACCTACCTAAGGAGACAAAAGAACTGTATGTAGAACACTATAAGACACTGATGAAATAAATTAAACATGATACAAAGATTGAGGGATATGGGGGTCCCATGGTGGCACAGTGGTGGAGAGACCACCTTTTGATGCAGGGGACATGGGTTATTTCCCCAGTCCAGGAAGATCCCACATGCCACAGAGCAGCTAGGCCCATGAGTCATGGCTGCTGAGCCTGCACATCCGGGGCCTGTGCTCCACAATGGGAGAGGCCACAACAGTAAGAGGCCCGTGTACTGAAAAATAAAAAATAAAAAAGATCAAGGGATATACTATGCTCTTGGATTGGAAGAATCCATATTGTGAAAGTGATTATACTACACAGAGAAATCTACAGGTTCAGTGCAGTCCCTATCAAAATACCAAGGGCATTTTTAACAGAATTAGATCAAAAAAAATTCACAATTTTTATGGAAACACAAAAGACACCAAACAGCCAAAGCAATATTGAGAAAGAAAAACGGAGCTGGAGGAATAAGGCTCCCTGACTTCAGACTATACTACAAAGCTACAGTAATCAAGACACTATGGTACTGGCTCAAAAACAGAAATATAGATCAATGGAACAGGATAGAAAGCTCAGAGATAAACCCACGTACATATGGTCACCTCATCTTTGATAAAGGAGGCAAGAATATACAATGGAGAAAAGACAGCTGCTTCAATAAGTGGTGCTGAGAAAACTGGGCAACTACATGTACAAGAATGAAATTAGAACACTTCCTAGCACCATACACAGAAATAAACTCAAAATGGATTAAAGACCTAAATGTAAGGCCAGACACTATAAAAGTCTTAGAGGAAAGCATAGGCAGAACACTCTATGACATAAATCACAGCAAGATCCTTTTCAACCCACCTACAAGAGAATGGAAATAAAAACAAAAATAAACAAATGTGACCTAATGAAACTTAAAAGCTTTTGCACAGCAAAGGAAACCATAAACAAGATCCCGCTAGAATGGGAGAAAATATATGCAAACAAAGCTACTGACAAAGGATTAATCTCCAAACTATGCAAGCAGCTCATGCAGCCGAATGTCAAAAAAACAAACAAACCAATCCAAAAATGGCAGAAGACCTAAATAGACATTTCTCCAAAGAAGATATACAGATTGCCAACAAACACATGAAAGGATGCTCAACATCATTAATCATTAGATAAATGAAAATCAAAACTACAATGTGGTATCACCTCACACCTGTCAGAATGGCCATCATCAAAAAATCTACAAACAATAAATGCTGGAGAGGGTGTGGAGAAAAGGGGACCCTCTTGCACTGTTGATGGGAATGTAAATTGATACAGCCACTATGGAAAACAGTATGGGGGTTCCTTAAAAAACTAAAAATAGAACTACCATACAACTAGCAATCCCATCACTGGGCATACACCCTGAGAAAACCATAATTCATAAAGTGATATGTACAACAATTTTCATCACAGCACTATTTACAATAGTGAGGATGTGGAAGCAAAGTGTCCATCGACAGATGAATGGATAAAGAAAATGTGGCACATATATACAATAGAATATTACTCAGCCATAAAAAGAAATGAAATTGAGTTATTTGTAGTGAGGTGGATGGACCTAGAATCTGTAGTACAGAGTGAAGTAAGTTAGAAGGAGAAAAACAAATACTGTATGCTAACACATATATATGGAATCTAAAGAAAAAAAAGAAAAAGAAAATAAATCGTTCTGATGCACCTAGGGGCAAGACAGGAATAAAGACACAGATGTAGAGAATAACTCGAGGACCGGGAGAAGGAAGGGTAAGCTAGGACGAATTTAGAGAGTAGCACTGACATATATACACTACCAAATGTAAGATAGATAGGTAGTGGGAAGAAGCTGCATAGCACAGGGAGATCAGCTCAGTGCTTTGTGACACCTAGAGGGGTGGTATATGAAGGGTGGGACGGAGTTTCGGAGGGAGGTGCAGAGGGAGGGGATAGGGGGATATATATATACATATAACTGATTCACTTTGTTATACAGCAGAAACTAACACAGCACTGTAAAGCAATTATACTCCAACAAAGATGTTAAAAAATATATAATTCACTGTACACCTGAAATTAGCACAACATTGTAAATCAACTATACTCTAATTAAAAACTTTAAAACAGAAGAATCTGCTTATTAAGGGCAATGGTACTCCAAATTAATTGTTTCCTCCAGCATAAAAGCCAAGGCTATTTCTTCACTTTTGGGTTTTGCCTGAATTGAAGAAATTCTTATGATACATTGAAAGATTGTATCTTTTCACAAAAGCTACAGCTAGATGACTTAAAGCAAAAGCAGAACTGGTAGCATGAAATTAACAAGAAATATGGTCACTCTTAAATTCAGTGAGTTACTCTCATTTGAGATAAGGTATTGCTAAACCAAAGGCACTTTGTGGAATGTATCAGCAAGCATCTTTGGAAAGAAATCTTGTCCCTAAGGGGGCTTCACTTGTCTCCCTTTCCCTCAGGGCAAACTATATTTTTCTATTTTAATTAATTTTTCCATTTTTTAAATTTATAATTTCTATAACATTAATTTTTCAACTTATACAGATTTTGGACACTCAATAGAATTACAGGTTACTCTATAAAGTTCACATTTAAGTAGCACTTGTAAGTTAGTGTAATCTGAAAATTAAATGAGATCTCCAAACCAAAAGTCTTTTTTAATTGCATAGAATTAATTACAGTTTAATTAATCGTTCATAAAAAATGGCAATGCAGATAACACTAGCTGATTTTTTTTTTTTGCTTTTGCTGTTGTTGGTTTCTACGCTGTTTAATTATATGAGGGGTAAGTATTCTAAAATATCTCCCATTTTACAGGTGAAGAAACTAGGGAGGAGATGGGATCATCAATTCCAGAAAATCACACAGCTAGATACTTGTTGGGCAGGCATTTAAATCCATGCAATTTCATTCTAGATTTTATGCTTAATCACTAACCTATTATTTTCCCATTAAGGAATTCATATCTCATGACTACAAAATATTTCCATTTCTTCTTGTTTCTTGTCTTCATGTTTCATAACAGAGGAAGGTTAAGACTATCATATAAAATATTAATAAATCAACTCCCAAAAATTTCCAAAATGGGTAACAAATGCCATGAACACTGTAAAACATGGCAGGGAAGGGAAAGGGCAAGTGGCAGGAAATAGTGATAAGAAAGGATTGTGGGAATATCCATGTAACCATAGACTCTAATGCTTATCCTCATATCACCTTTTTAATTCATAGATCTGTTTGCTCATATTGTACTAATCTAAGCAAATTATACAACTGCTTTTATCCAGAGTTTAATGAAATATTCATTTATTTTCTTATTTATATAGTAAATATTTATTAAGCATCCATATACAATAAGCAATGTCCCCAAGTTCTAATATTAAACATGAGAAAATAGACACATGAAAACTCAAAATAGGACTTGATAAATTTGACTATTTTCATGGTAACATGGTCTGTGTGGTTAACCACAATTAGTTACAAAACAATTTTTTAGAGGGTAGTCAGTTTCAGGGAGAGATAAGCCTAAAATGATTGTGACATGCAAGGTCTTATTTGACAGTAAATAATCTGTTTTTTTGTGTTTTTTTGGAGTTTTTTGTTTGTTTGTTTGTTTTCTATCTTAGGGGACGGAGAGAAGTTCTCTGCTGAGAATGGAATGAACTAGTGTTGAGAGACTGAAGGGTGTAAATCCCCTGCATATAAAAGGAAATATACAGTTTCCTTTTATAACTGTAAGAACATTTCAGAACTATATGAAAGAAGAGGAAATTTAGTAGTGTCAATTTACTGTATTGCTTTAATTGGCTGAATAGCTCCAAAGAGTTTTGAATCATAGGGTATTTTTGAACAATTGATGCTATATGAATATTTTCCAATTTAGTTGCTTATGCAACATATTTGATTCAGCTAATCAGACTAGTTGGTCAGACAGACATTTCAGTGAAGTGATAGGGCTACCAGTTAGATTACAGTGGTTTGAAGAGTGAGTGGTTGGTGATAGAAAAGGAAACAACATGGGTAGCTTGATCTTCTGAGAGGTTTGGCTATGAAGGGTATAGAGAGTAGAGAGGAAGCAACAGTAGAGTAGATGGGGAGTTTATAATAAGGTTTTTGTGTTTGTTTTTGTTTTGTTTTGTTTTGTTTTAATGTGAGGCACTTCAGCATTTTAAACAGCCATTGGAAAGATGTTACCAAGGTAAAGTTGAATGCATAAGGAATAACCATAATTACTACTGGATGCTACTGAAGCCAGGAGGGATACACTTACCAATAACACCTTTGCCATAACAAAAGGTAAGAATGATAAGAGAACACATGTATATTTGGAACAAAGGTAGTGAAAGATTCCTATCTGAGGTAAGGTGATCTTCAGAAAACAGGAAAGTGAGAGAAAATATGGGAGGACCTAACATTTGAAAAAAATTGAAAAAATTTGAAATAATCATTGTAAAGAGTAAGAGATCAAGGTTATCTGAGAAACATGCTAGCATTCCCTACCAACTAAAAATAGTATTTAAAAATTATGGGATAAAATTTAAATTTTTAGTAAAAACTCAAGTTGCTAAATTATATTTATTGTATTACTTTGTCCAAATGGCCCTCCATCCCCCCACACAAACACAATTCAGAAAGAAAATAGAATGTTGACACTGATAGCCCCTGGGGTATAACAATATAGACAATTCTTTTCCCTCAGATTTCTGAATTTTCCAAATTTTGTTCAATGAGTATGGATTCAATTTTTATGTTTTTTATTATTTATATTTCTTGCACATACTATAATTTAGTTACTTATTCACTGTTGGATATTTTTTTCCTTTTATAAGCATTACAAATGATGGACATTCCTTGTACAGATTTTTGTATCCACGAGCCAGAGTTTCTTACAGTGTGTACACTAAAAACGAATGTTTAAGTAACAAGATACACATTTTGTTTTTAATATAATTCAAAAGTTTAAAAACTCAAAAAACTTTATAAAATAATGTGACAAGTATGCATGTATTTATTAACCCTGAATTAGCTATTGTTCATAGTGAGCTATGTCATTGTACATTTCATCGTGTATAGTTAGACCACTACAGATACTTCTGAAATCTATTGTGTTCCCTTCTACAGTTTTATTCCCCTTCCCTCTCCCCAGAAACAACAAACACTATAATAAATTTATGTGCTTCATTCTTGTCTATTGTTTTATTTCTACTACATATTTAATTATCCATAAACAATGTAAAATATTGTATTTTATGTTATGTTTTAAAATTCACCTAAAATCATTTATATTGCATGTATAATTCTGCACTAGGAAATTATATGAGGAGCTTTATGGCATCACTATCTGTAATCAAAAACACAATTTAGAAACTATCTTAACATACATTGACATAGAAAGAAGAAACCACTGAATGGACTACTCTACAGTGTTACTGAATGACTAGATCTATATGAATCAACATGAAGAATCCCTGAAAACATAAGGTTGATAGTATTTTTTTTTGTGATGAGAAAAACAAAAACTCAATACATAGGTAAAATGTGGCACTGTGTATGGCTCCCTTGGTTATTTTAGATTAGGAGACAATGTTCCTCTCTTGGTGTGAGGTCTTACCAAATTACTTCTCTTGGTCATATTAGGCCTTGACCTTTGAGGCTGAAAAACGCTTGTGTTTGCTTTTTTCTTTCTGTCAATAATTATTTCATGCTTGTTTACATTTAAGCCTTTGCTCAAATCAGACTAAAGTATAAAATATTCTTGCTATGCTTTCTTCTTATAGTATTCTCACTTCATCTGTTAAAATAAAATTCAGGGTCCTCCTCCAGAAATAAGATTTTTCTTATACTCCAAGAAAAAGGGTACCACATAATCCCAATTTCCAAATTCTAGGCCCTTATGTTTACCACTGATATACAAAATATTTATGCCTAGAAACTTGTGGACTGTGGACAAATCTCTTCCTCACTTTCTGAGCCAACCTGCACTAAACCCAAACTTGATGCTGATTGTTTGTAAGTGTTTCAATGGTGGAAATGTTGTATAATATCAATATGCCCTAAAGTCAGTGGTCACATAGATATTTCATATTTGCCTTTTCCTTGCTCATGTAAAGATACTGGCTTAAAGCTTTAAAATATGTAGAAACAGATTTATTTTTTATTACTCAATTTCCTTTGTATAAATTCCATTTGTGCCTTGAGGAAGAAACTTGTGTTAGCTAGCTATTGTCATAATCATTGTGTGAATATCCATTGTGCATTGGCTGCATCTGCTTTGCTCCAAGCTTCAGGGATGCAGGTTGGTGTGTGGCTCTGATTTATGGGTCTTTGGACCCAGACTTGTGCTGTAGTTCCTATGTGGGTTATGTTCTTCTCATAATAGGCACAGAAGCACAAGAGGGCGATCCAACTACTTCCCCTCATGTGCTAACATCCCATTGAACAAAGCATGTTATGAGGCTACAGCCAAAATCGAGTATATAGAACATACACAGAATGAAGGATAAAGAGAAGAATAATTTGTCTACCATGAGGCCATTGAAAGTGTATGGATGTATCATTCTATAATAGAGAGTGAAATATTGAGAACAATAATTTAATCTACTGCAGAGCTCATTTCCTGCTTACACTGTGCAGCTAAAAGAAAATATTGGTTCTGCTGAGCATGTGGATTTATAGAATATCTTCTATAGAAAAGAGAAACATTGTGAGCCAACATATTTCCTCGGTTAAGACAAAAAGCTTTTCTTCATTGCCAGAAAACTGAATGTACATTCAGAATCCAAGTACAGTGGTATAATCTCATGTCAGAAAACTGAGAGTTCCTAAATCTGCTTTTTTTTTTTTTAATAGAGGAGTTCTATTTTATTCCTAATTGTCTCGTTCTGAATAGTACTTTAAATTACAAGCTCTTTAAAGTCCTCTTGGAGGTAGGCAAGCCTTTTGAAACAAATTCTCCTGTATGGGTGAAATAAACTATTGAGTACTTTAAGATATAGGAAACTGGGAAACCAAATATATATATCAACTTCCAACAGTTCTTACAGGAAAATATTAGAGTGGGACAGTGACATACATGTGACTCTTCAAGGAGAACTAGACAAATATGTATTTTTATCTTAATGTAATGCAATATATTCCTTCACATACTCCTGAATGTGTCATCCAGAGTTCCCTTAGACTTTGTGGAGATGGGAGGAGAAAGAGATAGGTTGCTTGATTCTCTATTCACCCTTACCAGAGATGGTTTGGCTTTCCAGGGCTGAGGAGCCAGTTTGAACCTACTAATATTATTAAGAAGAGACTACTGTTATACTGTTCCTGGTAAGTATTTGATTGGCCAAAAAGTTTGTTCAGGTTTTCCCATAAGATCACATGGGAAAACCCAAACAAACTTTTTGGCCAACCCAAATAGAAATAATAAGAGTGACCCTGGATCATAGCTACACCCTAACAAAACAGTCTGGTGTAAAATCTAGTTGCTTTCCAAAATTAAATAATAATGATAAATTGTTTTCCTCTCTCTCAATGTAAAATTCATCAGGGAGAAGTAAAAAGGATAATATATTCAGATTTACAGATTAACTTTTTAACAAATTCTCCTCATGATGGGATATCTGAAGTTGAGTACTAGAAATTTTAAAAGATTTAGTCATTTGTCAGACATGTATTGAGAGCCTGTTACATGCCAGACACTGTTTTGGGAGCTGACATAAGGAATTAAACAAAACATATAAAGCCCATACTCTCATTGGTTGAGGCATACAAAATATATAATTTCCTAAGTGATAAGAAAACTCTGCAGGAATCAGTGTCTGGTTAGGAAAACCTGAAAAATAACTGAGGAATTGCTAGAGACTCACTGTGGACAGTTAGAGAGTTAAAAACTCTAAGGGAATTCTATCATAGGTGGACTGCCATGCTTTCATAATTTTTACCTCTAGGAGGTTAACCATGTTCTCACAGTAAATAAAGAAGAAAAATCCCTGGGGATTCTGGCAGTGGGAGTTAAAGGAATCATTTTGAAATACAGTCATCGATCCTTATCCACTAGGGATTGGTGCCGGGACCCACACGGATGCCCAAAATTCTTAGGATGCTCAAGTCCCTTATGGTGTAGTATTTGCATATAACTTACACACATCCTCCCGTGTACTTTAAATCATCTCTAGTTTACTTATAAAATCTAATACATTGTAAATACTATATAAATAGTTGCCAATCCACAGCAAATTAAAGTTTTGCCTTTTGGAATTAAAAAATATATATATATTTTTTTGATCTGCAGTTGGTTGAATATGTCCATGTGGAAACCTCAGATATGGAAGGTTGACTGTACACAGAAGAACTTTGTCCTTAACAAGTCTGACCTCGAGAGAAACTATGTAAATAGAGCCTAAACTGTAGGGATTTTATCAGATATAACAGAACTGGAGGGCGGAAATTACCCAACTTCAGCCCACTCTAGCCATCCTGTCCCACCTAAGTGGGGAGAAAAAAAACTAAAAACACTTGTGAAGTTCACAGCCCAGAGGTACAGATTCACTAAAAAGACTGACTCCTTACTATAGGATTATATGATGACTCCCTTCCCTCAACACCTCACCAACATATTATTAAAATCCTGTTTACAGCACTTTCTTGAATCTGATACATCATGTCTAGATATCAAGTAAAAATTAAAAGACATACCCAAATGCAAAAAACACAGTTTGAAGAGACAGAGCAAGAATCAGAACCAGACTTGACAGCGATGTTGGAATGATCAGACTGGGGATTTAAAGCAATTATGATTAACATGCTAAGGGCTTTAATGGCTAAAGTAGATAGTATGCAAGAACTGATGGATAATGTAAGCAGAAAGATAGAAGAACTAGAGATAAACACTGTAACGGAAATAAAGTATGTCTTTGATGGGCTTATTAGTAGACTGGACATAGCTGAGGAAAGAGTCTCTGAGCTTGAGAGTATGTCAATAGAAACCTTCAAAACTGAAAAGCAAAGAGAACAAAGACTGAAAAAAAAGAAAACAGAAAGACTATACAAGAACTCTGGGACAACTACAAAAGGCATAGCTTACACATAATAGGAATACCAGCAGGAGAAGAAAAAGAAACAGAAGAAATATTTGAAACAATAATGACTAAGAATGTCCCCAAACTACCATCAGACTTAACCACAAACCAGGAAACTCAGAGAACACCAAGCAGGATGAATGTCAAAAACACTATGGTTAGGCATATTATTTTCAAACTACAGAAAATTAAAGAGAAATAAAAAATCTTGAAAGAAGCCAAAGGAAAAGAAAAACCTTACCTATAGCTGGGGAAAGATAAGAATTACATCTGACTTCTCCTCAGAAAACATACGAGGAAGAGAGTAGAGTGAAATATTTAGAGTGCTAAGACAAAAAATCCATCAACTGTATTATGTACCCTATGAGACTAGCTTTCAAAGGGTAAGAAGAAATAAAGACTTCCACAAACAAAGAAAAATCGAGGAAATGTGTCACCAGTAGACTTGGCTTTCAAGAAATGTTAAAAGAAGTTCATAGAGAGAAGCAAATGATATGGTCAGAAATTCAGGTCTATATAAAGAAAGGAAAAGCATAGAGGAAGGAATTAATAAGGGTAATTTTTTTTTTTACTTATTCTTAATAGATCTAACAGATAATGGTTTGTTCAAAATAATAATAACAATAATGTATGTGATTATTTATATATATGTAAGTGAAATGGACTATAGCAATGATATAAGGGGTAAGAGGGAAAAATAGGATTATTTTGTTATTATAAGTTATTCACACTACCTGTGAAACAGAATAATGTTATTTGAAAATGAACTTGGATCAGCTCGAAATGTTTATTGCCCTAGAGTTCAGTGCAGCAGCTAAAGATCTTTAAAAAAAAAGGTATCTGCTATGACAAGAAAGGAAAGGAAATGTAATCATACACAATGCTCAATTAAAACAACAGAAGGTAGTCTCCACCAAAATAACTATTAGAACTGATAAATGAATTCAGTAAAGTTGCAGATATTAGATTAACATACAGAAATCTGTTGTTTTTCTATACACTAATAATGAACTATCAGAAAGAAACAGTAAAAGTAAGCAATCCTGTTTAAAATTTCATCAAAAAGAATAAAATACCTGCGTCACCCCTCCATCAGCATAGGTCCTGCCACACCCTAGAACTCACTCCTGCCTAAGTTCCACCCAACACCTAAACCCTGCTCCCGTAGCCAAGGTTTTGTTTTCTTTTCTTTTCTTTTTTCCTCTTTTAGATTGGGGTTCTGTTTTAACTTGTTGATTCATTGTTATTTCTTTTATATTTTTATTTTTCTAAATAAATATTTTATTTTTCTAATTTTATTTTATTCTTTATACTTTGTTAGTGATTGCTCCTTTTAGCTTGTTGCCTCCCCTCCCTGTTTCTTTGGTTTCTTTTTTTATTTTTTCAGCTGTGGTTTTATTTTACCTCTTGCAGTTGTTTCAATTATAGTTTTATTTTTCCTAATATATTTTTTATCTTTCTAATTTTATTTATTTATTTATTTTTATTTTTTGATATTGTACTGCCCCCTTTTTTTCTATCTACCATGCCATGAAGTTTGCAGGATCTTGGTTCCCAGGCTGGAGGTTGGGCCCGAGTTCCTGTGGTGGGAGCTCCAAATCCAAATCGCTGGACTAAAAGAGAACCTCAGAACGCAGGGTCTATCAATTGGACTGAGGCCTCCTGGAGGTCCTCTTCTCAGCATCAAGACCCAACTCTATATAACTGCCTGCAAACTCCTGTGTTGGACGTCTCAGACTAAACAACCAGAAAGACAGGAATACAGAACCACCCATAAGAAAATAAACAAAAGTAAACGACAAAATATATGTTACAGAAGAAGGAGCAAGTTTAAAACCTACAAGACCAAACAAATGAAGATGAAATAGGCAACATACCTGAAAAAGAATTCAGAGTAATGATAGTAAAGATGATCCAAAATCTGGGAAACAGAATGACGAAAATCTAAGAAACATTTAACAAGGATCTAGAAGAACTAAAGAGCAAAAAAACAGTGATGAACAACACAATTACTGAAATTAAAAATATTCTAGAAGGAATCAATAACAGAATAACGGAGGCAGAAGAATGGATAAGTGAGCTGGAAAATAAAATGTTGGAAATAACTGCCAGGCAGCAGAATAAAGAAAAAATAATGGAAAGAATTGAGGACAGTCTTAGAAACCTCTGGGACAACATTAAACGTACCAACATTTGAATTATAGGGGTCCCAGAGAAGACAAAAAGAAAGAGTCTGAGAAAAATACTAGAAGAGATTATAGCTGTAAACTTCCCTAATATGGGAAAGGGATTAGTCAATCAAGTCCAGGAAGAACAGAGAGTTCCATACAGGAAAAACCCAAAGAGAAACACACTGAGGCACATATTACTCAAACTATCAAAAATTAAATACAAAGAAAAAATATTAAAAGAAGTAAGGGAAAATCAACAAATCACATAGAAAAGAATCCCCACATGGTTAACAGCTGATTTTTCAGCAGAAACTCTGCAAGCCAGAAGGGAGTGACAGGACACTTTAAAGTGATGAAAGGGAAAAATCTACAACCAAGAATACTCTACCCAGCAAGGATCTCATTCAGATTCGATGGAGAAACTAAAACTTTTACAGAGAAGCAAAAGTTAAGAGAATCCAGCACCACCAAACCAGCTTTACAACAAATGTTAAAGGAACTTCTCTAGGCAGGAAACACAAGAGAATGAAAAGACCTACAGTAACAAACCTAAAACAATTGAGAAAATGTTAATAGGAACATACATATCCATAATTACCTTACATGTAAATGCATTAAATGCTCCAACCAAAAGACATAGACTGGCTGAATAGATACCAAAACAAGACCCATATATGCTGTCTACAAGAGACCCACTCAGGACCTAGGGACACATACAGGCTGAAACTGAGGGGATGGAAAATGTTAGTCCATGCAAATGGAAATCAAAAGAAAGCTGGAGTAACAAGTCTCATGTCAGACAAAATAGATTTTAAAATAAAGACTTTTACAAGAGACAAAGAAGAACACTACATAATGATCAAGGGATCATACCAAGAAGAAGATATAACAAATGTAAATATTTAGGCACCCAACATAGGAAGACCTCAATACATAAGGCAAATGCTAACAGCTATAAAAAGGGAAATCAACAGTAACACAATAATAGTAGGGAAATTTAACACCCCACTGTCACCAATGGAGAGATCAACCAAACTAAAATAAACAAGGAAATACAAACTTTAAATAACACATTAGACAAGATGGACTTAATTTATATTTATAGGACATTCCATCCCAAAACAGCAGAATACACTTTCTTCTCAAGTACTCATGGGGCATTCTCCAGCATAGATCATATCTTGAGTCACTAATCAAGCCTTGGTAAATTTAAGGAAATTGAAATTGTATCAAGTATCTTTTCTGACCACAATGCTATGAGACCAGATATCAGTTGCAGGAAAAAAATGTGTAAAAAATACAAACATATGGAGGCTAGACAATACACTCCTAAATAATCAAGAGATCACTGAAGAAATCAAAGAGAAAATCAAATAATACCTAGAAAAGAATGACAATGAAAACACAAAGACCCCAAAACCTATGGGATGCTGCAAAAGCAGTTCTCAGAGGGAAGTTTATAGCAATATAATAGTATCTCAAGAAAGAAGAAAAATCTCAAATCAACAAGCTAACCTTACACCTAAAGCAATTAGAGAAAGAAGAACAAAAAACCCCTCAAAGTTAGCAGAAGGAAAGAAATCATAAAGATCAGATCAGAAATAAATGAAAAAGAAATGAAGGAGACAATAGCAAAGATCAATAAAACTAAAAGTTGGCTCTTTGAGAAGATAAACAAAATTGATAAACCATTAGCCAGACTCACCAAGAAAAAAATGGAGAAGATTCAAGTCAACAGAATTAGAAATGAAAAAGAAGTAACAAACAACTGACACTGCAGAAATACAAAGGACCATGAGAGACTACTAAAACTCTATGCCAATAAAATGGACAACCTGGAAAAAATGGGCAAATTCTTAGAAAATCACAGCCTTCTGTGACTGAATGAAGAAGAAATAGAAAATACGAACAGACCAATCACAAGGCCAGAAATTGAAATTGTGATTTAAAATCTTCCAACAAACAAAAGCCCAGGACCAGATGGCTTCACAGGCAAATTCTCTAAAACATTTAGAGAAGAGCTAACACCTAACCTTCTTAAACTCCTCCAAAATATAGCAGGGGGAGGAACTCCTAAACTCATTTTACAAGGGGACCATCACCCTGACACCAAAAACAGACAAAGATATCATAAAGAAAGAAAACTAAATGCCAATATCTCTGATGAACATAGATGCAAAAATCCCCAACAAAATACTAGCAAACAGAATCTAGCAGCACATTAAAAGGATCATAGAACATGATCAAGTGGGGTTTATCCCAGGAGTGAAAGGATTCTTCAATATATGCAAACCAATTAATGTGATACACCATATTAACAGGCTGAAGGATAAAATCCATATGATAATCTCAATAGATGCAGAAAAACTTTCAACAATATTGAACACCTATTTATGATAACTCTTCAGAATGTAAGCATAGAGGGAACCTACCTCAACATAATAAAGGCCATATATGACATACCAATAGCCAACATCATTCTCAGTGGTGAAAAAGTGAAAACATTTCCTCTTGGATCAGGAAAAAGACAAGGCTGTCCACTCTCACCATTATTATTCAACATAGTTTTGGAAGTTCTAGCCACAGCAATCAGAGAAGAATAAAGAAATAAAAGGAATCCAAATCAGAAAATAAGGAGTAAAACTGTCACTGTTTGCAGATGACATGATACTATACATAGAGAATCCTAAAGATGCTACCAGAAAACTACTAGAGCTAATCAATGAATTTTGTAGAGTAGCAGGATGCAAAATTAATGCACAGAAATCTCTTGTTCTTATACACTAATGATGAAATATCTGAAAGAGAAATTAAGGAGACACTCCTATTTACCACTGCAACAAAAAGAATAAAATACCTATGAATAAACCTACCTAAGGAGACAAAAGACCTGTATGAAGAAAACTATAAGATATTGATGAAAGAAATTAAAGATGATACAAACAGATGGAGAGATATACTATACTCTTGGACTGGAAGAATCAACATTGTGAAAATGACTCTACTACCCAAAGAAATCTACAGTTCAATACGATCCTTAACAAACTATCAATGTCATTTTTCACAAATTGTGTAAATATTATACAATTTGTATGGAAACACAAAAGACCCCTGAATAGCCAAAACAATCTTGAGAAAGAAAAATGGAACTGGAGGAATCAGGCTCCCTGACTTCAGAGTATATTACAAATCTACAGTAATTAAGATAGTGTGGTACTGGCTCAAAAACAGAAACATAGATCAATGGAACAGGACTGAAAGCCCAGAGAAAAACCCATGCACATATGGTCACTTTATCTTTGATAAAGGAGGGAAGAATATACAATTGAGAAAAGACAGCCTCTTCAATAAGTGGTGCTGAGAAAACTGGACAGCTACATGCAAAAGAATGAAATTAGAACACTTCCTAACAACATAAACAAAAATAAACTCAAAATGGATTAATGACCTAAATGTAAGGCCAACACTATGAAACTCTTAGAGGAAAACATAGGCAGAACACTCTATGACATAAATCACAGCAAGATCCTTTTGACCCACCTCCTAGAGAAATAGGAATAAAAAAATAAACAAATGGAACCTAATGAAACTTAAAAGCTTTTACACAGCAAAGGAAACCATAAACAAGATGAAAAGACAACTCTCAGAATGGGAGAAAATATTTGCAAATGAGGCAACTGACAAAGGATTAATCTCCAAAATATACAAGCAGCTCATGCATCTCAGTATCAAAAAAACAAACAACCCAATCCTGAAATGGGCAGAAGAGCTAAATAGACATTTCTCCAAAGAAGACTATACAGATTGCCAACAAACACATGAAAGGATGCTCAACATCACTACTCATTAGAGAAATGCAAATAAAAAATACAATGTGGTATTAACTCTCACCAGTTAGAATGGCCATCATCAATAAATCTACAAACAATAAATGTTGGAGAAGGTGTGGAGAAAAGGGAACCCTTTTGCAGTCTTGGTGGGAATGTAAATTTATACAGTCACTGTGGAGAACAGTAAGGAGGTTCCTTAAAAACATAAAAGTATACCTACCATACGACCCAGCAATCCCACTCCTGGGCATATACCCTGAGAAAACCATAATTCACAAATAGTCATGTACCACAATGTTCATTGCAGCTCTGTTCACAATAGCCAGGACATGGAAGCAACCTAAGTGTCCATCCACAGATGAATGGATAAAGATGTGGCACATATATAAAATGGAATATTACTCAGTCATAAAAAGAAATGAAATTGCCTTATTTGTAGTAAGGTGGATGGACATAGATTCTGTCATACAGAGTGAAGTAAGTCAGAAAGAGAAAAACAAATATTGTATGCTAATACATATATATGGAATCTAAAAAAAAAAATGGCTCTGATGAACCTAGGGGCAGGACAGGAATAAAGATACACACACAGAGAATGGACTTGAAGACATGAGGAGGGGGAAGGGTAAGCTGGGATGAAGTGAGAGAGTAGCACTGACATATATACGCTACCAAATATAAAATAGATAGCTAGTGGGAAGCAGCTGAATGGCACAAGGAGATCAGCTCAGTGCTTTGTGACCATGTAGAGAGGTGGGATAAGGAGGGTGGGAGAGAGATGCAAAAGGGAAGGGATATGGGGATATATGTATGCCTATAGCTGATTCACTTTGTTATACAGCAGAAAATTACACAACATTGTAAAGCAATTATACTCCAATAAAGATGTTTAAAATAAAAGGATAACAAAGAAGAACTGTGAACAACTCTATGCCTACAAATTTGATAACCTTGATGAAACTGACCAATTCTTTGAAAGACATAATCTGCCAAACTCACACATAGGAAATAGACAATCTGAATAATATATATATTAAAGAAATTTAATCAATAATTAATAACCTTCCAAAAAAGTAAAAATAAAAATAAAAACGAAAGCACCAATCCCAGATTGGTGAACTCTATCGAACATATAAGGAAAAATTATACCAACTCTGTACAACCTCCTTCCAAAGATAGCATCAGAAGTAATCATTCCCAGCTCATTCTGTGAAGCCAACATCACCCTTATACCAACACTGGAGAAAGACATTACAAGGAAAGAAAATTCTGGACCAATCTCTTTCATGAAGATAGGTGTAAAAATTCTCAACAAAACATTAGCAAACCAAATCCTCCAACAATGTATAAAAAGAATTATCCATCACAACCAAGTAGTATTTATCCTAAGTAGGTAAATCTGGTTAAACATTTGAAAAGCAATTGATGTAATCCATTGCATCAACAGTCTAAATATTATATTAACAGATGAAGAAAAATTACTTGGCAAAAACCAACACCCATTCATGATAAAATCTCTCAGAAAACTAGGACTAGAGGGGAACTTCCTCAAGTTGATAAAGAATAGCTACAGGGCTTCCCTGGTGGCGCAGTGGTTGAGAGTCCGCCTGCCGATGCAGGGGACACGGGTTCGTGCCCCGGTCTGGGAAGATCCCACATGCCGCGGAGCGGTTGGGCCCGTGAGCCATGGCCGTTGAGCCTGCGCGTCCGGAGCCTGTGCTCCGCAATGGGAGAGGCCACAACAGTGAGAGGCCCACGTACAGCAAAAAAAAAAAAAAAAAAAAAAAAAAAAAGAATAGCTACAAAAAGTCTACAACCAACATCATTCTTAATGGTGAGAAATTAGAAGCTTTCCTACTAAGATCAGGTACAAGGCAAGATGTCTTCTCTCACCACTGCTTTTTAACACCAGTCTGGGAGTTCTAGTTAATGCAATAAGACCAGAAAAGGAAATAAAATATATGCAGATTGATAAGGAAGACGTACAACTGTATTTGTTTGTAGATGACATGATTGACTATGTAGAAAGTATGACAGAATCAACAAAAAACTCCTGGAACTAATAATTGATTATAACAAGTTTGTGAGGTACAAGGTTAATACATGAAAGTCAATAGACTTTGTATATTACAGCAAGGACTATGTGGTATTGGAAATTGAAAACAATGTCATTTACATTATTACCCACAAAATGAAATATCTAGGTAAAAATCGAACAAGATCTGTATGAGAAAAACTACAAAACTCTAATGAACAAAATCAAAAAAGAACCAAATCAATGGAGAGATATTCCTGTTCATTTATAGGAACACAGTGTAATGTCAAGATATCAGTTCTTCCCAACCTGACTAATAGATTAAAGAGAAGAACATAGTTGGAGAATTATAATACCTGACCTCAAGACTTACTCTAAAGCTACAGTAATTAAGACAGTGTTGTATTGGTGAAAAAATAGATGAAAAGTTTAATGTAAAAGAATGGAGAGCCCAAAAAATAGACTAAAAATAGAGTGAACCATTATTTGACAAAGGAGCAAAGGCAGCACAATGGAGTAAGATAGTCTTTTCAACAAATGGTGCTAGAACAACAGATGACATGCAAATAAATAAATCTGTACACAGATCTTACATTCTTCACAATTATTAAGTCAAAATGGATCACAGGTCTAAGTGTAAAATACAAAACTATAAAAACTCCTAGAAGATAATATAGGAGAAAATCTAGATGACCTTGAGTTTGATGATAACTTTTTAGATACATCACCAAAGGCACAATCCATGAAAAACAGAATTGATAGGCTGGACTTGATTAAAATTTTAAATTTCTATTCTGCAAAAGACAATTTCAAGAGAATGAGAAGAAAAGCCAAAGACTAGTAAAACATATTTACCAAAGTCACATCTGATGAAGAGCTGTTATACAACTATACAAAGAACTCTTAAAGCTCAACAATAAGGAAACAAAAATACCTGATTATAAATTGTGCCAAAGACCTTAACAGACACTTCATCAAAGAGATAAACAAATGGCAAACAAACATATGAAAAGATGCTCCGCATAATATGTTGGGGAAATGCAAATTAAAATGACGACAAGAGGGCTTCCCTGGTGGCGCAGTGGTTGAGAGTCCTGGACTCCATCAACATGGGCTCCTTTCTTTGTTTCTCCAACACTCTCTTGCTGATTTGTAGGTTGTCCACTGTGGGGAGTTGGTTCTATTTATTTCTCCTGCCATAAATACACAGAATCATTGTTGTTTGCCTGTTTGGACCCTGACAGATATATCAATACATTAGTTTGTTTGGCTTGCTTCTCTGTCTCTTTCTCTCCACTGTCTCTTCATTCCCATCACGCCCTGTAATGTCAGTGATGCTGTATGTTCACAATGTAATATACAGTTACATTTTGCACGATCTCATTAGGGAATATGTGAAGGATATAAATATTAATCTGGTACCATGGAAAATAAGGTTGTACTTCCTCTGATTGTGTTGCCATATTACTAGGAAGAATAGAAATGTCTGATATAGTTTTAATTTATGCCTGGCTTTTTTCAAATATATAACCAAAAAGATGCAAAGCTTATCAGATCATAGAAAATAGAATTTTCATCTTTCCCTAAAATTATGACTAATCATGGTAGGAACTCAACTTAAATTGATGTTGGATGAATCTAGTTTCGCAAATTTCATACATGGTACCTTAACTCTTTAGCCCATTCATTCATTTACTTGAGATTTCTTCAGCCCATACTAGAGGCTGAGGACATAATGGTGATTAAAAGCAGATGATCTTCATTTCCTGAGGCCTGCAATCTAGTTAAGAGATCAATCAATAATACAACTGCCTGATAAATGTACACTGACAGCTCATCAAAGTGCTAGAAAGAAGAGCGTATGACAACATGCCAGTATAAGAGGGAAATTCAACTTTTTGAGGGTTTAATATAACAAAATCTCTTTCCTGAGGTTCTAACCCTGAGCTGTGATTTGAAGAATGGACAAAGGCTAAGCATTCGAAGAAGTCAAGAGGATATTCCAATCAGAACAAACAAATATATATGTGGCTAACAGAAGAATGTCAGAAAGAAAACGAGTGACTCTGGTAGAGAGAGTGGAGCTAAGTGAGGCTGTAGGGGCTGACTGTTCTAATTGTAGGTCACTGTGTTAGTTTTCTCTTGCAACTAACAAACCAACACAAATGTGGGAACTTTCAACAACAACCATTTATGAACTCACAGTTTCGTAGGTCAGGAGCCTGGTGGGCTCAGCTGGATACTCTGCTCAGAGTTTCACTAAGTAGAAACCATTGTGGGATAGCCTGCCTTCCTTACTGGGGCCCTGGAAGAGAATCTGCTTCTAAGATCATTCACATCATTAGCAGAATTCAGTTCCTTGCAGCTGTAGGATGGAGGTCCTGTTTCCTTGTTGGCTGTCAGGTGGATGCTGGTCTTTGCTCCTAGAGACCACCTGCATCTCTTCTCATTTTTCTCAAATACCATTTTCCAGGAACCATGGGTCAAGGCTCTGTCATGCTTTGCAACTTTCTCACTTACCCTGCAGCTGCATCTCTCTGACTGACCCTTCTGCTTTCCTCTTCAACTTTTTTCAAGGGCGCCTGCGATTGCATTGGGCCCACCTGGATAATCCATGATAATATCCCTATTTTCAAGTCAGCTGATGCGTAACATTAATTACATCGGCAAAGTCCTTTTACAGCAGTACCTAGTTAGTGTTTAATTGAAGAACCAGAACAGTCATTATGGAATGTTTACTTATTTCTAAGATGTTTGTTATGCCACTGAAGGATTTGAAAAGTAATGATGGAGGTAGTGGTGATGATATAAGCCTTAGTAGTATGTCACTGAAATATTTTCAGCTACTAGTAAAAGAATAAAGTAAAATAGCATTTCTACCAGGAACTGTGGAAGAGAAACAATGTGTGTGAACAATCAAGAAATGTTTGAGAAATTCAAGCAGTGAATCTAGCCTGGGCCTTAAATCCAAATAGAAAACATTTAAAAGGAAACAAGTATTCTCACCCCAGGGAAATTAGTTACTAGCAGAGAAACCTGAATAAGCAAGCAAAATAAAATAGAGAGGGTGTTGAACCAATATATATTGCCAAAACTACTTACTAAGGAGTTGAAAGATATTCTGGGAATGAAAGTGATCAAAGAATTAGAAAGTTAAGGTGTGGAGACCGTGAAATTCACGTCTCTTTTAATATATATTACAGTCAATTTGTTTTAAATTAAGATTGTTTTTAATGTAGGAAGTTGTGGTTTAGCATCCTACTAGGCGCTGAACCTATCTGTAACTCCTGAAAGCAGGTCAAAAATCAAGTACAGGGAAATGTATTATGTAACAGCTCTGCAGGAGACACATTGTAGATGGGTATCCCAAAGAGACATAGTATCTGGAAATCTACCTGGCAAACTCACATCACGGCAGTACATGATGCAGAGGAGGGGTTGACATCCTTCTACTTTCTGTGCATGGGTTGATAGCAAAGGTAATCAATGAGAATTTCCTCTGACTTTTGTGTGTGTGTGTGTGTATGAGGAAATAAATAGAAGTCCAGTAAGAGCTGAGATTAGAAGTCAGTACTCATAATAAATACTCACATAATACATTTTAGTTTTCTATAAATGCTAGGTACTTGGAATAACTTTCCCTGGTCTTGTCCAGTTTTCTTGTAGAATAAGACAAACACAAGTTCAAGGAAGATTCACAAGAAAATGTGGGAGTATGTGTAAGCTGGGACATTTTAATTCTGGAAAGCCCTATTTGGCAGTTATTAGATTAATAATGATACATTTTATTTCTAATTGTGGTCAAACCATTTTTTAAGCCATTTTTCCAAACCAAAGACAGTTTTATCAGGAACATCCAGATTAATCTGTAATACAAGATCACAGCATAATTCAAATGTACTCTCCCACCCACACCAAGGTACAGAAATTTCCAGCTCCCAAGAGGTTTCCTTCTCACTCCTTCCTAGTCAATATCCCTGCCTAAGATTTGATCACTATTTTTAGTCCTACACTAGAATAATTGGCCTGCTCTTAAACTTCATATAAAAAGTAATCATACAATATATACATGTTGTATGACTCATTTCACTGAATCACTATGACAGTATCTCAAATAACTACTGATTCTTTGTCAATAGACTACTTTTATAATAGCTTTATTAACATGATAGTATAGAGTTTCTGTATGATCCCATACTTTGTTTCCCTCCTTATTAATATGTTACATTATCATATTATTACTAATTTGTTACAATTTATAAACCAACACTGATACAGTATTTTAAACTAATGTCAATAGTGTATTCAGATTCCCTCAGTCTATACCTAATGTCCTTTCTGTTCCAGTATCCATGATACTCCATTACATTAGTTGTCAGGTCTCCTTAGGATCGTCTTGGTTATAGAAGTTTCTCACACTTGCCTTATTTGTGGTGATCCTGATAGTTTTGAGGAGCGTTGATCAGTTGTATTGCAGTTATATCAGGTATATCCCCTGTTGGAAATTTTATGTTTTTCCCATGATTAGACTGGTGCTTTGGGTTTGGGGGTGGAAGATCACAGAAGTAACATGTAATTTTCATTAAATCTTATCAAAGGTACATAATAACAACATGATTTATGACTTGGTGTTGCCCTTGCTCCCCTGGCTAATGTAATTTTTGTCATATTTCTCAATAATAAAGTACTTCCCCAACCCTTTCATACTGTGTAGTCTTTAGAAGGAAGTCACTATGCATAGGCCAGACTTAAAAGGTGAAAAATTATTTGCTCCCTATTTTAATTTGTTTGTAATTCTTTTGCACGGGAGATATGTCTCTTCTCCCTCACATATTAATCTATTCAATCCTTTATTTATGTGATATGGAATCATGATATATAGTTTATACATGGGGTTTTAATCTGATACTAATTTATGTATTTTTTTGTTTATTTTTGCTCAAATTGCTCCAGTTTTGGCCATAGAAAGCTCTTTTTAAATTTTTTTTTGAAAGTTCATAGTAAGGCAATGGACAAGGAAATTTACTTATTTCTGAGATATACATTTTAAAGTAATAACTAGAATTATGACTTATAACATTATACCAGAACATATAACATTTTTAGAAATTTCATGTAATGTCTGAAACATTTATATTAACATATTTCTGTACAAATAACCCAAAGTAGAAATTGGCTCCTGTGCTCATGTGACATAGCCTCATTTATGTGTATATTTGTGTATGTTTATTTGTGTATGTGTATATGTATGTTTTGAGCACTGCCTTGCTTTCTGGCACTGGGTCATTTTGTGTATTTCATACATAGTCCTATGACCAACTATTTCTTGAATGGATTAAAAACAATAGGTAAATATTTTAATAGCTTAATAGCTCCTCTCAAAACTATAAATATATGGTTCCTTTTATTGGAAAATGGATTGAAGAACTGGGTGCTGGCCATAATTGTTATTACTGGAATGTCATTTCTATTAAGTCCCCTTAGCTGACAGAATAAAGAAATACATGTGTGCATACTGACCTATGTATATACCTATATCTATAAATATTTCTATACATAACCATTTATGTTTATATTAAGTTAAACATGAATTGTTACTGATGTCTCCAATGCTAATCCATTAGCATATGGCTCATTCAGCCCCCTCTTCTCGCTGATCTCTAAATTTCATCCCCAACAGTTAGAAACCTGGCTTTCACTTCCTACCATCCATTTACTTAATTGCTCCATTCCAATATACATATGTATCTATGTCAGAATTGTTAACCTGTATCCCCATAGGAAACAAGATTATTGACCTTACTATAGTACTTATGTGCAGTTCCTTTTACCTTTAGACTTACACAATCAATTCATTTCCAAAGTTACTTATGTCAGCAGCTTTCCTGTCACCCCCTTCAATGAGGCTCTTTGGCGCACTTTTAATACCTATAGTTTCTCTTATCACAATCTCTCTTGTCACATTATTTCTGTGAAGCCACTGGCTTCCTAAATAATTTTAAAAAATTATACTTTAAGGTTCACTGTGTTATAAAGTTCCATAAGTTTTGAAAAATATGTAATGTCATGTGTCCACATCACAGTAACATAGAGTTGTTTCACCATCCTAAAAATCTCTACGATTCACTTATTCATTGCTTCCTCTCAGCTATTAATACCTGCTAACTACTCCATTTTACTTGCTGTAGAGTCTGCCTTTTCTAGAAATGTTATAAAACTAGAATCATACTATATCCCCTTTTCAGACTGACTTCTTTCACTTAGCAATATGCATTGAAGACTTTTCCATGTCTTTTCTTAGCTTGATAACTCATTTCTTTTTATGGATGAATAATATAGCATTACATCATATTAATTATCAAAGTTTGTTCATCCATTAACTTACTGAAGGCTAACATGTTTGCTACTGCTTCTTCTCCTTCTCCTTCTCCTTTTGCCATAAATATTCATATGCAGATCTCTATGTGGACATAAGTTTGCAGCTCAAATGTTTAAATATCTGACAGCATGATTACTGGGTCGAATGACAAGACTTAAAAAAAAATCTTTGTAAGAAAATACCAAAGTTTCTGCTGTACCATTTGCATACTCATCAGAAATGAATGAGAGTCCCTGCTATTCCACATCCTTGCCAGCATTTGGTATTGTCAGTATTTTTATTTTAGACAATTTAATAGATATGTAGTGGTATATATTTGATTTTTTTTAAAAAAATCATTTGAAATTTCCTAATGATGTGAATATTTTCATATCTCTATATCACACATATATATATATAGCAAGAGAAAGAGATGATATAGATGTATTTATCTATCATCTTTGGTCAGGTGTCTGTTTAGATCTTTTGTCCATTTTCTAATTGAGTTTTTTCATCTTCTTATATTTGAGTTTTAAAAGTTTTTTGTATACAGAGAACAAACTGGCTGTTACCAGATGGGAGGGGTTAGGGAGAGTGACAAGATAGGTAAAAGAGTTTAAGAGTAAAAACTATTAGGTATAGGGCTTCCCTGGTGGCACACTGGTTGACAGTCCACCTGCCGATGCAGGGGACAAGGGTTCGTGCCCCGGTCCGGGAGGATCCTGCATGCCGTGAAGTGGCTGGGCCCGTGAGCCATGGCCGCTGAGCCTGCGTGTCTGGATCCTGTGCTCCACAATGGGAGAGGCCACAGTGGTGAGAGGCCCGCGTACCACAAAAAACAACAATAAAAAAAGAAACTACTAGGTATAAAATAAATAAATTGCAAGGATGTAATGTGCAGCACAGGGAATATATAGTCAGTATTTTATAATAAATTTGTATGGAGGGTAATCTATAAAAATATTGATTTATTATGTAGTACACCTGAAACTATTATAATAATGTTAGTCAACTATACTTCAATTTTAGAAAAATTCCAAGAAAAAACTTATTTGTATATTTTGGATACAAGTCCTTTATCAGACATAAGTTTAGCACATATTTTCTCCCATTCTTTAGCTTGTCTTTTCATTTTCTTAACAGTATCTTTCACAGAGTAAAAGTCTTCAATTTTAGTACAGTCAAATATGCATTTTTCTATCATTAATCATGTGTTTTGTGCTGTATCCAAATACTCATAACCATAGATTTTCTTCTATGTTATCTTTAAGGAATTTTATGGTTTTGCATTTTACCTTTAGATACAGGATTTTTTTTTAGTTAACTTTTGTGAAAGGTAAAAAAATCTGTGCCTAGATTCTTTTCTTTTTTTTTTTTTTTTTTTTAATATATGGACATCTAATTGCTCAGCATCATTTGCTGGAAAAACCTATCATTTCCTTATTGATTTTGCTTTGCTCTTTTGAAAAAAGATATTTTTGCTTTATTTGTATTGACATATTTCTGTGCTCTATATTCTGTTCAACTAATGAATTTGTATGTTCTTTCATCAAGATCACATTGTCTTGATCACTGTAGCTTTATAATAATTCTTGAAGACAGGTTAATGTCAATCCTCCAACTTTGTTCTTCTCATTCAGTATCTTTTGGCTATCCTGGGTTTTTTGCCTTCTATGTAAATTTTGCAATCAGTTTGTCAATATCTTTAAAAGGACTTGCTGGTTTTAATTGGAATTTAATGAATCTATAGATCATTTGGGAAAAATTCACATTTTAACAGTTTTGAGTCTTCCAATTCATGAACATGGCATATCTTTCTATTTGTGTCAATCTTCTCTCATCAGGGTTTTGTTTTTCATATAGATTCTATGTGTATTTTGTTAAACTTAGACCTAAGTATTTCATTTTTATACTAATGTAAATGGAATTGTATTTACATTTCAAATTTCAGCTGTTCATTTCTAGTATACTAAAACAGCAGTTCACTTTTGTATATTAATCTTGTATCCTCTGACCTTGCTATAATCACTATTGAGTTTAAGAAATTTTCTGTCAATTCTTCGAGATTGAAAATTTTGTCAATTCTTTGTCTCTATATACAATCATTTCTTCTATCAGCAAAGATAGTTTTATCACCCCAACATACATATGGTTTATTTCTTTTTAAAAAAATCTTATTGTAGCTATATTTCTCTCTGCAGTTTGTCTATTTCTCCTTGCAGTTCTACCAGTTTTTGTCCTATGTATATGGTAACTTGGTTGTTAGGTAGATACACATTAAGAATTATTATGTCTTCTTAAATAATTGACCCTTTTATTTATATAAACTGGGTTTTCAGAGACAACACATAATTTCACCTTGTTTTTTATCCACACTGAGAGTCTGTCTTTTAATTGGTTTATTGAGACCACAGACATATAAAGTGACTATATGGAAAAATGTAATGATTGACAGCCCTGTTTTAAAGGACAAAAGGGAAAAACTGGAAATACTTCATTATAAGATTTTTGCTGTGAAGTGGTCTGGTATTATTTGAAGGTGGACTTCAATTAGTTGTAAATATATGTTGCAAATTCTACAGCAACCATTAATATTTCCTTAAAAAGAAGTGCAATTGATATGCTAATTGAGGAGAGAAAATGGAATCCTAAATGCTCAGTTAAATACAGAGAAGGCAAAAAGGAGGGACAAAGTAAAAAGACACAAAAGGCAAATGAAATAAATAGGAAACAATCACAAACATGGTGGATATTAATCCAACTATATCAATAATCATTTCTAATTCCACTGGGTCCTCTTCTGTAAATCCCATGCTGCTTTGACCAAGCTGTATGTGCCAAGGGTGCTTTCTTCTTTGTGAAAGCCTTTGCCTTTACATACACATTTGCTTTAAGTAGCTTTGTTTGTTTGTTTTTTTCCTTTCTTCTAATATGCTTTGCAAGAAGCTGGCTGTAGCTGTGTGATGCTGAGTGTCTCAATCTTTTTAATATGAATACTCAGTCTGTGTTTTCTCTTTAACACTGCATTTTCCTTTGGAACTGAGATTTTCTACTATGGAGAATTCCACCCTTGATCTATCATTTTTTTACTGAAGGGAGTTACATATTATGTTCTGACTCTTTCTCTTAACCACAAAAGATCTGTTTTTTTCTCCCTTAGTTTTCTGCACTGTTCCAGGTCATATTAAAAGCAAGAAAATATTTAGAACCCTATAGTAGACACGATTGTGTAAAACCAGACAATGGGGTAATGTTTATTATCTACTCCCAGTGAGCAGTCACAAAAGAGGAAAAAAGCCAGAGTTATGCTCTCTTGTTCCAGCCTGTGTAATTATGCAAAGTCTTACTTTCTTGAAGATGGAGTCTGGATTAAAGTCAATATTATACTTCCCTCTCCCCAAAATGACAGGATGAATAACGTCTGATTATCCACTCCCATGGTACACTCGAGATTTCCTTCTGAGGATTAGGCTTTCTTGAAAAGGGACAAACTAATGGATGCACCTAGGTTAGTACTGACAGAGTATTCACTCTCTCTTTCATTTTCTAAGACAAGAGATGAGGTTATCAGTAACATTTTTTCAGCGATTGCCCAAATGTCCTCATATTTCTAGCCATCTTTTTAGCATCTAGAAGCAGAGATAGGTCATATGAAAGGAGAAAAGTTTATTCTCTCTAAATTCAGCCTTATCTGTGAGCTGAAATCATGGAAGTGCCAACTTTATGCCGGTGTGAGGTATCTTCTCTACAGCATTGCTTAAAACGGTTGACCCACATTTTCAGAAGATCAAAGTAAGAAAACTGTTGTCTGTATTAGCAACTGTCTTGTCTTAACTCATGCCTGCAAAATAAAGCTACATTTATTTAAGTTCTTTTTCCTAACTGTAAATGTATCTGTTCTTCATATTATAATAGGCTGAATTTCTAGCATTACTGGTTGAATGAAAATATATTGTTTTGATTAGTGATGTTTTGTATTTGGGCTAAAAATCCAAAGGCTTTTCTTGCCCACCCCTAGCTCTCTGAGCATCTACATGTATTTGCCTTCCTTTTCTACACTGTAAACTTATGCTGGTCCAGGGTAGGCAGCAAACCACACCTCTTGCAATATTACTCTTTCTTTAAGTGACATTGTTCCTGAAATTCTACCAATGAAGATGAAAGCCTTTTGTTTGAAGTACCAAAGTCTAATCAAGCTTATATAAATTGAACCTCTGTCTAGAAACAGAAATTGATGAAACTCATACCAATCATTTATATTTTGTTATGAAATGTTATGAAATACATGAAAACATTCATCTAATATGAAAGGTATATTATTGTGAAATAATACCTATTATTTATTCTTTATGAAATGTTATAAAATTAACTATAAACATGGGACTAAAGAGAAGAGAACTCATGAAAGCTAATACAACTATAGAAACCCCCTGTGAGAAGGAAGAGGTCAGCTATCTAAATCATGGTATTACCAGGGTTAAAGCCACATGAGTCTGAGCTGTTGGGTGGGCTTAATGTGATAGCTCCTATCCAAAGATGAGCCTCAGGATCAGGTATATGTTTTCTATTGTTCTTCATATGAGAACATATTTCAACATAATTCATAGTCATATTTCACCAAATCTAAACAACTAACTAAAACTCCTACAGTTAAATGGGGTGGGAAAGAGCAGAAACCCCTCCTCAAGTAAACGGTGCATTTTGGTAGAGTTATTATGACTGCAGACATTAAATTAGAATTTAAAATAAAGCTTCATTCTTAAGGGAAAAAAAAGATTATAATTCATAGGAACAAAGGAGAAACCCAGGAACATGGGTATAGAAAAAGGAGTAGGGAAAGGAAGGAATGAAAACTGTGTGAGGTCTCACATAATTTAGAAAAGTGTGTGAAGTCCCAATTTAGACAACGCACATGCAGGCTTAGTTTACTCAGATTCATTTCAGATATACCCCCGACCTATCATAACCCCCAAATCAAGACTAGAGTACCTAGTACAACAGTGGTTTATGCAGAATAGGTTGGGAGCTGGCTGGCACAGAGTCTGCCACTGAGCACCGGGACTGATGGCTGAGTGAGACTGGGAAAGGCAGAGACTGTGACTCCTGAGACCCAGGTCTCAGGACACAAAGTAAATGGGGACAAGAAGGGAAAGCCATGGTTTGGGGAAAACCAAGCCTGGGAAACCAAACCTGAGGAAAACCAGGGACAGGGAGAGGAAAAAAAAACAAAAAATAGTAAGGCTCCTGTACCTCCCCCTTTCCTTAGCTCCCTGGACCAAATAAAGCAGAAGATATAATTCTCAGTTTTGCTAGAAGTTGGTACTGCTCATAATACAGAATATAAAATTTTGTAGTTTTTCCTGACCACCGAAAATTAGACATCATTTGATCTAACACGTGCATAAATGAATGAGAAAATGCAGACTCAGAGAGATCAAGTGACTCACAGCATTTCATAAAGTGTGGATGAGCTGCCTTCACTTGTCCCCTGGTTTTCCATCTTCTGCCACAGGTTGGGTCCTGAGCCAGGCAGACTCAGACAGAGTGCACAGGGAGTTTCTTAGGGAGGATTCTTGAGAAAAAACAGCTGGAAAGTGAAGGGAAGAAAGCAAGGGTAAGCAAAGGGAGAAGTTGGCTGCAGTGCTACCTCAGCGGAAGTCCCAGCAAACTCTAGAGGGGATTCAGAAGATGAAATGATCCTTGATAGCTGTCCCAAGTGAGAGAGCCTGGTCTTTATACTCCTGCATTGATCAATCCTTAAATGCCATGGCTCCATAAAGGTGGAGTGACCGTGGGCAAGGGGTACTATTCAGCTGAGGCAACCCTGAACAGGTCTAACTGATGGGGGAACTCTGCCCATAGAGATTTACGTTTCTGGGGTAATAAGTTCTTCATTTCTGATGGGGTAGGTATCTGGGTAGCACATCACAGCTTGCACCACATAGGCTTTCTTTTATTTTATGACTCAGGAAGAATGAGATTGTCACAGAGGCAGAGAAAGACATTTGGCTGGACCCACAGAATCAAAAGAGACAATAGCTGGAGAACCATTTCAAAATGGTTCTGATTCCAAAGGAAAAGAAAGTTTTGCTGTGCAGTGGACACGTCTATACTTGGAAGGCAGCAGCTTTCATGTTGTGTGAACATCACTGCTGCAGGTTCCTGGGTCACCACTGACTGAGACCCACTTTTCTCTAACTGGGCTCTTAGAAAGAGCATTGATCTTGGAGTCTGGAGACCAGAGTTCTCCCCTGTCTCTGGTATGACTTGATTGAATTGGTATCTCAGCCTGCAGTCCATTTCCACATCTACAATAGAGCATTCAAATCTCTGTCTCAGCCCCCCATCAAAACTATGAGAATAAAATAAATATTTATGTAAAAATGCTTCATAACCTGAGGTTACATTGATGCTTCCATGAAAATCTGGGGATAATGTAGGTTGGATTGGTCTCACACTGAGACCTTATTTAGGATTTCTACTTTACTGCTTTGTATGTATTCACTTGATAGATTTTCAGTCATCAGTAATTGAAGTATTAATTGTTGGTAAAATTCACTGACTTTTTAAAACATATACAATTATTTGTAGCAATACAAATATCTTTCTTATCGATTGCATCTGGAGAAACTAAAAGTAACTAAAATATAATGTTTTGTTTTGCCTATCTCTCTTCTACAGAACAGTTTCTCTTTGATCTTACAAAAGGAGAATAGAGTTTCTACTTTATTAGATCATTAATTCTAAGCCTGAGAGAAGTTATTGTGCCCTGATAAAACCTTCTGTTGTCATAAATACCAGAAAAATAGAACTTGGCTTCATGTATCTAACTTTTAATTTTATAACCTCCAAAGAACTTTAGGCCTCTTTTGTACCTCAATTTGACTCTTTCTAAAATAGGAATTTTAAAAAATTATCATGTTAAGATTCATAGGTGAAATATAATTAGTGATAAAAATGATGAATAATAGAAATGTCTTTTCATTAATTTTGACCATAGTGATAATAGTACAGTACTTGTAGAAATGCCTTTCACAGAAATCAAAAGACATATTTCCTTGCTATAGTCAAGGGACAAATGAGGCTTCTTTTCTGGATATGATTTTTCAAACTTTTCAAATACTGCCTAACCTGATGTTTTCAAATCCTGCTAAACAATATCTTTTAATGGTGGCTTAAGTTCCCGCTATTATTTATTTGATTTAGGGTTTTCCAGGTCACTTACAAAGCAAAATACCTATCTGAAGAAATTATCTCTATGAAAATTTCAAGATTTATTCAATGATAAAGTTGGCTAGTGGTTTACTTCCCAAAAGAATAAAGAATAAGACAATGGGTTTTATTGCAAGAAACTGGGAAGGTCAGACTTGGGGTCATCACCTTAAGCAGATTTGAGGCCATTATTTTGAGACAGAAAAGGGATTAGAAAACTTCAAAAGAATACTGAGACTTATCTCAAGTAATTCAAAATTTTGTTTAGAATCGTTACACTATTTTGAATATATGGGCATTTAAAGTGATTGTTTTCCAAAAATTTGGCTGGATTAGACCAGCAAGCCAGTGATCAAATTATGAAATGTGCTTATCTCTGACATCTTCATATGCTCCTGTCATACTTTTAAAATCAACAATAAGCCAGGAAGGCTATAAAAAGAGACTGTATAATTGTTGTGAGTTAGACTGACCTTTTATCTGAACTGCTTTGCATAATCAACCAGGCCCCCTATATACCCAGCTTCAAATTGTCTACTGCTCTGCAGCCATGCTGACAAATGTATTAGAATTGAGAACTTGATTCCATAAAGGACAAAATGACAAGTTGCCAAAGTGACCAGAGATTCCGACTGGATTCATCTATTGATAATATTAATAAATTTCTCACTCATTAACCTGAGAGTTCCTTTAGGGCAAGAGATGTGTCTTTAAATTCTAGCAGTGTTAATTAGCCTCTGTCCGGGGCAAGTCTTAAAATCATCCAGTTTCCTTTAGTTAATGGATGGCATATTATCAGAATAGATGGAGAAGTGAAAAGATTAGGAAGAAATGTGTCCTGAACTCAAGGAAAACTTCCCTGGACTTCATCTCCGTATACAAAGGAGTTCTGCGAGACAAACATGCATCTCACCTCCCCACTCCTTCCCTGCTTCTTTTTCTACCTATGTTTCCTTTCTACTACTCACAATTAACTATCATTTGTATCATTTCCTTTTTTTTTCTTTTTTTCACCCTCATGGTTTCTGTTTTTTTCTTGGTTTCATTACTTTTTTACTTATCTCCTCCCATCTCATGTTGGCTTACCGCCTTCTCTTTTTATAGCTCTACATGTAGGGTCCCTCTCTTTTCTGTATCTATGTTCAGCCTTTTCAAAAGTGAGGATCTGATTGATCATCAGCCTCATTCAAAAACAGAGAATCCCTTTTTGGAAGAACACTCACTTCAGGCTAACCACAGGCTCCCTAGCAGGCACATAGGTTATTGTTGTGGGACCAAGTGTCTTACCTTTGGTTCTATCACCCATTGCCAGCATGGTCAGGTCACATGTCTCAAAGCATGTTTGCCTCCTTTAGAAAGTCATTGGGGGCGTCAAAGGAAAACAAAGTCAGACATTTGTTAAAGGGGTGAAAACAGATTTTATTCAGGAACTACTGACAGAAGGAGAAAGAGATGAGCTCCATTCCGATTTGCATAGCTGTGACCTGGCATTTTAAAGAAAGAAGGATGGAGTAGAGAGAGGGAGGGAGTGAGGGCTGAATCAGAGTCAGGGAAGTAAACAATTACAAAGGGTTGGTCAGTGCAAATACTGATGTGGCCAGTTGTGTCTGCTCACTGGCCACTGTCTAACTTAGGATTCTTTCCTCCCACAGAGACTGGGAGACAGAAGCTCTATCACTCCTGATAATCAAATTTCAAAGGAATGATTTTCAGGTCCTTGAGATAAATACTCCTGAGTTGTAGAAGATACAGACATCTCAAAGGGACAGAGGAAGGATCCACAATTGTAAGCCCTTTTTAGTCAATGCTGAGAAAGGGCAGTTAAGGGTTTATCATCAGGTGCTGACTAGAACAAACACTAAGTTCTTTTGACACTTTGTGTTTTTTTCAGATAGGAACTCAGAAAGGTGCTAGGTTGTCCAAGGGACTCGGCCTTGGGCTGCTAGAAGCCATGCTAAAGTTTCATCAAATCTCTTAGTGCAGGGTTTGGACAGAGTTGTTATGTGCTGAGAATTCTGTTTTAGTTCTCAGGTGCATAGCCTTTCAGAAGAGTGAGAGTCACATACATTTAATCCAGCATGTACGACAGTACTTGGAGCACCAGTAATTTCTGAAGGACTGTGTGCAGACATGAATGCACACGTTAATTACTATGATCTGGAATAGTTACGTTCTTGTTTTCAAAAAATTGTACAAGGTGCTTAGAAAAACTTTAGTTACCATATCAATGACCATTGTGAATGTGAAAAATGTTTTTCCTAAATGAAGTTACAGAAACTGTTGTTCCATGTTGGATGAGAATCAGGAAACTTGGGTTCTCATTTTTCTTCTGCCCAGGAACACACACGTAGCTCATAGGCTGTGTCCTAGATGAAGAGACAAAGTGAAGCCCTACACTGGGAGACGTGGCTTGGTGAGTTGAGAGTACACTGGATTTCAGCTCCACACATCCTTTTGTCTGTCACTCCCTAGATAAAGATGTTTTATTCCTAGTTTGTCCAAAGGTGACATATTGGCTGGCACTGGGCCTGGTTCTCCTGATACATACCTTTGTAAACTTGTGAAACTCATCTAACTCATAGAAGCTTAAAATTCTCATTTAGGAATAATGGAATTTGGTTCCAAGAAACATTGAAAACAAGTCCATTACAATTCTGTGACTTTGCAACTATACTGGGAAATATGTAAACATAAGTCATTTCATCATGGCAACTTTTGTTTGTATATCTATATAAATAAATCTAATCTAAAAATAAAGTAATAAAAATATCTTTTATGATGTAAGTGATTCTAGAAGCTAAATCTAAAGTGTACATGAAGTTTACTTTCCCCATTGTATGTTTCTACTTTATTTGTTGTACCAGATAAACTCAGTTTCTCCTTTACTCTCACCCTCAGAACATTTCTGGCACCAGATGGCTGGGTTCTCCACACCGAGCCATTCTGACATTAACTGCCTGGACTTAGCCTCAGATCCAATAAGTTAAGGGCTCAGCCCAAAGGACAGCTTCTCCTTCAGGCACCGATCACAAACCCCCAGCTTGTCCACAATACTTCTCACTGACTGGCTATAATCAGGTCTCCCAAACCCTCCTTGGGTGTAATAATTTGCTAGAAGTGCTCAGAGAACTCAGGGAAACACATTTACCAGTTTATTAGGAAGGATATTAAAGAATACAGATGAACAACCAAATAAAGAGATATGTAGGACATGGTGCAGGGGAAGGACATGGAGGTTCTTGCATGCTCCCTCTGGGTGTGCCACCCTCCCAGGATTTCCCTGTGTTCAGCTACCTGGAAACTCTCCCAACCCCATACTTTGGGGATTTTTATGGAAGTTTCACTATATAGGCATGATCAATCATTATCTCAATATTTAGACCCTCGTCCCTTCCTGGATGATGGGGTGGGGCTGAATGTTCCAGTCTTCTAATCATGGCTTGCTCTTTCTGGTGACCAGTCCCCATCCTGAAGCTATCCAGTAGCCTACCAATGGTCACTTCATTAGAGCAAAAGACACTCCTATCACCTTGGAAATTCCAAGGGATTTAGGAGTCTTGTGTCAGGAAACATGTTCAAATACCAAATTTTAGAACAAAAGAAGATCCTAGTGCTCTTATTACCTAGGAATTTACAAGGGCTTTGGGAGCTCTGTGACAGGAACAGGGACAGGGAGCAGAGACCAATAAATGTATTCTCTGTTATTTCACATTTGTGTTTAACACAAGACACTGCTAGAAACACTCCTAGATTAGCATAATGGAAATTTATTTGTAATATGTACTTTCATTATTGTAAACAAAAGTGTCACTTTTAAAGAAGCCTACATGGCTTCATAATAATTCATATACTATCATTTTCATAAGATTTAATTATATGTTCCTCTTTAGCTTCCAGATTATGACTTGCATGGCCAAGACATCAGCCTTCTTAGGTCCCAAATGTTCTCTGTTATCCTGTCTCTCTAACCTTCCAAGGCTGACCCCAGCTTCTTCTGTCTCTCAAAGCTTTCTCTGAGATCCCTCAGTATCCTGCACATCTTCTCATTCAGGGGAGGTTACACATGCCATTTCCCCTGTCTGTACTGCTCTTCCCCCAGTTAATTACAACTTGTAATTTTACATGTCTTTTCATTTAAAAATTTATTAACATTTATCTCAATTAGACTGTAAGTATGAGAGGAATTCTCTGTCGCTTTAGGTGTGTTCAAAAATAATTGTTGAACAAATGAATGGAAAGGTGAATAAACTAATACATTCTACCTATTATGTACAAAAAAATACAGTTTTGAAGTTTTGTGAGTTTTCTCTCCATACAACAATTTGTTTCTCCACAGAAATGTAAAGTCTTTGTTTTGATTTTAGAAAAATTATAGAATAAGATGGCACAGTTATTTGACTATACAACTGTACAACACGACTAAAAGCAAACATGTTTGGGAAACATGCAAGAATTGAGATGACTTAGCAGTGAATTAAATGTGATTATGAAGTATAAATGTGAATAGCACATTGTCATGGGTTTAATTGTGTCCCCTACTCCTAGTCCAGATGTATTGAAATCCTAACCTCTGTACCTGTGACTGTGACCTTACTTGGAAATATGGTCTCTGCAGATACAATCAAGTTAAGATACTACCATTATGAAGATACCAAACTAGGGTGGGTCTTAATCCAATGACTGGTGTCTCTGTAAGAAGAGGAAAATTTAGACACACAGACACATGGGAAAAGTGCTATGTGATAATAGAGGAAGACATTGGAGTGATGCAGCTACAAGCCTAAGAGTGCCAAGCATTGCTGGTAACCACCAGAAAAAAGAAAGAGGCAAGGAAGTGTTTTCCCCTAGAGCTTTCAGAGGGAGCATGGTCCTGCTGAAAACTTGATCTTGTATTAGTAGCCTCCGATACCGTGAAACAATGAATTTCTGTTATTTTAAGCCACATAGTTTGTGGTAGTTTGTTATGGAAGCCCTAAACTGCAAATACACCCACCAGTGTCTGGTAGTTGCCAACAATACTTCTGGAATCTGTAATGATCTTTGAAAGATCCAACTGCCTTTTTAAATCAGAGAAGCCTATTACCATTTATTTTTTCCAACATTCTGAATGACCATCGGTCAACAATAGAGACACATTTCCAGAAATGCCCACATGTATAGTTCAAAGGCTGAAGATGATTCATCAAACTTTCAAAAGTGACCTGGAGTTTGGAAAAAAAAAAAAAAAGGTTATTTGTTTTCAGTAACAAAATCCTGAGAAAACAGAAGGTATAAATAGAGATCATTTTTAACTCGATTATATTTTTTTCCTCTCTTTAATTACTTCTCAATGAAAGGAAATTGAAGGAGGATGACTATAACTGTGAAAAGCCTCAATAATTAAAATGTCACCTAGAAACTTTAAGAAGCCCTGGCACGAAGCTTAGTATTTTGTTTGAATATAAGGATTTCACTATCTAGTTTTCACAGTTTGGATTTTCCAGAAGGATGACACAGCTGTGTCTACATGGAGCCAAAGCACCATGATGGAGAGTTACATTCAGCCCAACATTGATAGAGTCCTAGGTAACCAGATGTGGAGTTTTGGATAAGCTTTCAGATGACTCACTAAATGCACCATTTTAATCTTTGTGTTGTTATCGCACTGACAATGGCTAAGATAATTTGGAAATTTTTGTGAGACTCTAAATAAACAGTTCAGAAATAAGTACTGGTGGAGATGGCTTCTCATCTTTTTTTATTTTATTATGTTATTTTATTATTACTTTATTAATGTATTTTATTTACTGAAAATTCTTACCTATCATGCCTTCATTTTATCACACATTCTCTCATTTGTTAAATATTAATTATACAGCTATTATGTGCTAGACCCTTTAGTTGTTGGATCCTTCAGGATTTTCTTAACTGCAGAGAGCTGCTTCATCCAAGGTCACACCCTTCCCTGAGACAGTCCACATTTAATAGCTGGTGGAATTGAAATCAAACTCTTTCCCTTAATTCTAATGAAGGACAACTTTGGTAAGACATATTTTTTTAGAGTTCACCATGAGGCTGGCTAAGGCTGATGTAGGTCAGAGAGGTCCTGGCATCTTTGGTGGTGGCCCAGTGGCTGGGAAGATTATAGGAAGGTCCCATTACAGTATTGGCCACAATATGGCAATTGGGAAGATAGGATTGGAAACAGTAAAGAGCAGGTAGTGGTACTTCACCGCCAGAAGGAAGGAGGCTGCAATTTTTATAATGAGTGACAAGGTTAGAGTAGCAGTCAAGAGGTCTGATGCACGTAGAGTTATGGACCAGGTTAATAGAACACAGAATCCCTAAGGATGCACAATCAACAAAGGTACTGCCACACTCTGACAACTCTGGAAGTCAGAAAGACCTATGATTTTTGTCCTAGCTCAATCACTTACCATCCATTTGGCATCAACCAACTGACTTAACTTCTCTGAATTTTTATTTTTCTAAATATGAGATAATAAAACCTGCTTTCCTGGATTTTTGCTAGATTTAAATCAATTATATACCAAAATATATAAGACACATTTTGGCTCACGGTAGGACCTCAGTAAGGGATAAGGGGTAGCAATTATTTTGATTTTATCCATGTACTGATTAGCAGAAAATTAATAAACCCTTTTTTAGAATTCTAACAAAGAGAGCACTGAAGCAATAGATTAGGAAAGGTTTGGGAAGAAAAGCCACTAGATATCCACAATGACTAGTCATAGATTAATAATAGATGTTATGGATATATCTAAATTGTCTCTAAGATAAAATAATGGAAATGAGGAAGGGCCATTTTGGAAAAAAAGAATACTCAACAATAAGGTAAAAAGAGAAATTTAAAACCCAGTTTCTACTTTATATTATAAAATTAGACTTTTAAATAAATCCATTGGAAAAAATTATAGTTTTGAGGAAAAACTCAAGAGGAGAGCAAAAATACCTTTTCAAAGACTGGGAGATGTAGAAAGATAATTTAAATAATGTGATTTCTATTTTTATAGTTAAAAGACAATTTTATATTATGCATCTTGAGGTTTGCCTAGTAAAAAGATGACATTTCTTTAAATCTAAATATAAATGCATAGCAAAAAAGAGAAGACAGAAACAGCCTGTCAACATGTGACAGTCAACTGCAAAATTGTAAGTGAACAATGATAGTAAATGAAGACATATGACTTGAAATCTGTCCTTACACTTGAGAAGGATTAAGTTTGGCAATATTACACATTTTTTATGGAAATAAAAAATTAAAAGTGAAGCTAAGTGTATCTGAGAAGGTAAGGTCTGTTTTCTGAAATTAAAACTCTCCCTCCCCAATGCCTAGGCACCCTTAACTTTATCTCTAAATTTTAAATTTTATCTCTAGAATGTAGCTGTTCTAATTGTCAGAAATGTGACAACTTTTTAAAGTCCTTTTGACCAATTTCATTTTCCCTAAACCTTTGTAGCTTGTTATTTTTCCCTCTCAAATCATTTCCTTCTAGAGGAAACATGAATTTTGCAAATGTGACTTTGGGGTGATAAGTCATTTAATAAGCAAATAGTTCATATAAAATGGACTGGTTGAAAGCTGTAGAATTAAATCTTAAAAATATTTGAATTCAGTTCCAGTTCTACTACATACGAGCTTTGCAATTTGGGGTGGGTTAGGTTTCACTATCTATAAGTTGGAAATTAATAATATCATCCCTTTTTGGATAAGTCATTTACATTTGTCTGTTCATTTGATTGGATGTTTAATAATAAAATATTACATACCCTAAATTATTTTTAAGTGTTAAAAGATTTGTGTGTCATGTATTTTTCTTTATCTTCATGAACTGATTGTTGACTGAACAGTTAAACTCAATGTAAAACTATTTTTAATGTCAATCCAAAGTTTGGATGACATTGGAGAAATAGCCAAATAACGTGACATATTGTTGGCCAGCAGGTCATTGTTGCCTTGACACCTTACAGGTTTTCTGGAAGGGAAGTTTTATATTCCCTCTCACCATTGATATTTTCCCTCTGCCACAATCCTTAAAAAAAAAGGATTTTTCCCCCACCCCCCAAAAAAATGTGAAGAAAGGAAGAACAAGAATAAATCAAATTTAATCAGTTTTATGGAGGTATAATTTATGTAAAATAAAATACACAGATTTATAGTGTTTGGTTTAATTAATTAGACACATCTATATATGCTACTGCCACTCCAATCAAGTTATACAGCATTCCCTTTATTCCAGAAAGTTCCCTCATCCCCCAACCCAGTTAATCCCCCCATTTATCCAAGGCAACTATTGTTCTTAATTCTGTCCCCATATCTTACTGTGTCTGTTTTAACATTCTATACAAATGGAACCATACATTACATATTTATTTGTGTCTGTCCTCATTTATTTAAGAAAACATATTTGAGCTTCACCCATGTTGATGTCTATATCAATAATACATTTTTTTATTGATGATAGCTGTTCCATTTTTTGAATACCACACAGTTTTAATTAATCATTCTCTTGTTGATGGACATTTGAATTGTTTCTAATATCTGTGATTATGACTAAATCTGCTATAAACATTCTTTTTTTTTTTTTGCGGTACGCGGGCCTTTCACTGTTGTGGCCTCTCCCTTTGCAGAGCACAGGCTCTGGACACGCAGGCTCAGTGGCCCTGGCCCACGGGCCCAGCCACTCCGTGGCATGTGGGATCTTCCCAGACTGGGGCACGAACCCATGTCCCCTGCATCGGCAGGCAGGCTCTCAAACACTGCACCACCAGGGAAGCCCTAAACATTCTTACATGACTATATTTGGACACAAATTTTTATTACTCTAAATAAATATGTAGAGTGATATTCCTTAGGGTTCCTACATTTTTATCTTTATTTTTTAAAAGTTCTGAATTAGTTTTTGAAGTAATTACACGTTTACACTCCTACCAACAGTGCAGGAGAATCCCAATTTTTCCTCATACTCCCAATACTTAGTATTTTCACCCTTTTCTTTTGATTTTTAATTTTAACTGAGTGATAGCTTATTGTGGTTTTAATTTCTCTAGTGATCAATGATATGGGGCATTTTCCATGTTCCTAATAGAATTTACATCTTTTCTAAATAATTTTTTCAAGTAGTTTGACCATTTATATTGGACTATTTTTTTATTATATATATGTTTAATTATTTATAATCCTGTATACAAGCCCTTTTCCAAACACGTCTATTGTATATGTTTCTTCAAGTCATTAGATTGTGATTCACTTTCCTCATGGTGACTTTCAAGAACCAAATTTATTACTTTTTATGAAGTCCAACTTATCTTTTTTTTTTTTTTACTGTTATGGGCTGAATTATGTTCCTCCAATATTCATATGATAAAGTTATAACCCCAAGTACTTCAGAATGTACCTGGATTTGGAGATAGGATGTTTAAATATGTTATTAAGGTAAAATGAGGTAATATGTATGGGTCCAAACTCAAACTGGCTGCTCTACATATAGAAGATAATGCACACAGAGGAAAGACCATGTGAGGACACAGAAAGAATGCAGCCACCTACAAGGCAAGGAATGAGGATTCAGAAGAAGCCAAAATGACAGATATCTTGGCCTCGTACTTCTGACCTTCAGAACAGTGAGAAAATAAATTTCTGTTGTTTAAGCTACCCTGTCTATGGCTGCCATAGCATCCCAGTTAATATAATGACTATTTAAAAATACATATATATATATATATATATATTTCTAAGACATCTTTGCTTACTGTAAGCCTGCAAAGCTATTCTTTTTATCCATTCATCTGCCAATGAATACTTAGGTTGCTTCCATGTCTTGGCTATTGTAAATAATGTCACAATAAACATGAGAGTGAAGATATTGCTTCAAGATAGTGCTTCACTTCCATTGGATGTATGCCTAGAAATGGGGCTGTTAGACCATATGGTAATTTGATTTTTTAAGTTTTATTTTTTGAGGAACCTTCATACTGTTTTCCATAGTGGTTGTACCATTTACACCCCCACCAATAAAGTACAAGGATTCCCTTTCTCAACATTGTAGATGGCATTTGTTATCTCTTTTTCTTTTTCAATAGCCATTCTAACAGGTGGGGTTTTGTTTTGCATTCCCCTAATGATTAGTGATGTTGAGCACTGTTTCATATACTTGCTGGCCATTTATATGTCTTCTTTGGGAATACATCTCTTCAAGTCCTCTGCTTGTCCTCTGGATGCTTCTACAGATCTGCAAGTGTATAATCAGCTTTGCTAAAATAATGCTGTACAATAAAATATCTCCAAACTCAGTGGCTTATAACAGCAATAAAATGTGTCTTACTCATAATTTTTCAGATCAGCTGGGGCACTACTGACCTTAGTATGTATCCACATTTCAGGTTGGATTGAATCTAGCTTTAAATTTCTCCTCAGTCCAGAATCAACAGCTAACTAAGCATGTTCTTCTGAGTGGAAGGCATAATCACAAGAGAGTAAGTGGTAACATGTATTGCAAGATAGTTTAGAAACGGTAAAGTGTTATTTTGCTCATATTATTTTGGTCAGAACAAGTCACGTGGTCAAATCCAAAATCACTAAAGTACATGCTCTGCCTATTCTACTGGGAAATACAACAAAGTTACATAATTAAGGGTAAGGCTGTTACTCCTAGAAGGGTCTAGTGAATAATTGAGAATGAACTTCCTACCTTTATTTGAATGCTTAGTGTTACTTCTTTTGAATATCCTCCAGCCACTTTTTCTTTGATAAATCCTCTCCCCTCTGTCCAAAACCCAACAGTAGATAGAGGTTCATTCTAAGTGTGTTCCTCTTATCCTATGCTTTAACCTATAATAACACACTTCACAATATATATTATCACTGATTTTATTTCCACTTATTCAATGACTGTAGTGGAAATCTTCTTAGGTCATACTGTGTTTATTACCTTGTATCTTCAGCATTTTGCATCTCACCAAGAACAGTATTAGCATTTGGAAATGTTAAATAAATGACTGGATGAATGAATGACTTATCTGCACTTATTCCTATCTACACTTAGTTAGTTTTACTTCAAATTTAACTTTGAGAGAAGATGCACGAGTTGTTAAGAAAGGCAAATGTACACAAATCGCTTTCCAGACTGAGTACAGATATTCACAGGGGGAAGAAAGAAAGAAAGAAAGAAAGAAAGGAAGAAAGAGAGAGAGAGAGAGAGAGAGAGAGAGAGAGAGAGAGAGAGAGAGAGAGAGAAGGAAGGAAGGAAAGAAAGAAAGAAAGGAAAGAAAGAAAGAAAGAAAAAGAAAGAAAGAAAGAAAGAAAGAAAAAGAAAGAAAGAAGGGAGGGAGGGAGGAAGGAAAAGAGGGAGGGAGGGAGGAAGAGGGAGGGAAGAAAGGAAATAAGAAAGAAGGAAGGAGGGAAGAAGAAAAAGAAAGAGAGGGAAGAGGATGGAAAGGAGGGAAGAAAAGAGAGAGAGTGAGAGAGAGCAAGAGAGAGAAAAAGGCTTTAAAAAAAGGAAACATTAGTCATAGTTTTAAGATCTGAAAAGGGAATAAGATATCAAATATATATTGAGGCAGTGTATTAAATGAAAAATATGGCTACATATAGTGAATTTAAAACATTCATATACTGTATTTAAATAAAATCAATTTGCTATAACTCATTCTTCCTTTGATTTGCATAGAACCTACTTTTGTTTAAGAATTTTTTAAAGATTTTTTTTCCTACTTGTGGCGGGATGGGTAGGATACAAGATTAGAACAATTCTGTACAAAATTTTGGGTAACCACATTATGATTTTGTACACATAATTAAGAATTACATATTTAGGGTGATTGTTTTGTTTATCCTACAAGTGTTAAATTTAAAACAACCTTGGAAGGGATGTGTGTTTCTATTGTTAATTTATAGGTGGTGATATAAATTTTAGGTGGTTAACTATATTCCCAGTGACATTCAAGTATTAATGACAGACATGGAATTATTAAAAATAATATTAACATATTTAATTTCACAAGTAGTGTGTGTACATTAAAAAAAGCAAGGAATTATAAATCAAAACAAATTATCATTTGAAGCCCTAAGGAAAAGTGTATAAAAATCTTATAGTGTCTAGAACTATTATCTTCCTCTTCACTTTTTCTAAAACTCATGAATATTTTTCTAACTCCATTGCTAATAGGCAAAGTAAAGAGGTAAAGTGAGACATTTTCTTATTTAATTCTTAAGAAGGTAACAACTTCCATCCTTTTTCTCATCTTTAGCCTTTGAAACTGGGATTCAGCATAAGCATATTTTTGGCAATTACTGTCATCTGGAATAACTTTTTATCTTTCTTTTCCAATTGGCTTTTTACCTGGTCCTCATTACTCACCACCAAACAAGATGTCTTCCTCTTGTTAACACTTCTTACCTCCATTCCCTTTCAGCTGTGAATTATTATCAGCATAAGCTATGTATCTTGGCAAAGCAATTTCTTTGATTTGTCCAATCAAATCAAGTCATGCTGCATGATGGGGAGACTTCCAAAGAGGCAGCCCAGCATTTCTGGGGATAGCTTCTGAAACCTAAGACACCCACAATATTCATTAGTTAACACTTATTTAATGAGAGTCCTCTTTGTCGAAAGCATGGCAGTGCTCTTTGCAGTGGAACTCTATGAAGATTAGACCCAATTACTGACCTTAAAATGTATCCAGTCCATTTGAGGGGACTGGAATATACATGTAAAAAGATTATATATAATTATTTTAACAAAATGCAGAGTATGTCCTACATTACAGGTTCTGTACTGGATACTGAGGTTATGGTAATATACAAAAGAGATGAAACAGTCCTCACTCTAGTGTACCTTATATTTAAACAGAGAACACAAACAATAAAGGATAAATATGATAAATAATTAATAACATACTTAGGAAGTTATAAGTGCTATGGAAATATACACAGGATAATGTAGATGGAAAGTGCTGGGGGTTGTATGGGGTTTCAATTTTAGATACATGGCCAATATAGGGTGTAATGAGAAAGCAGCATGTGGTTACCTTGCTAATTAGTGTCCCTGGAAGATGGAGCAAATAAGGCATAGACTTTGAGATGGGACCGACTGGCATATTTGTAATCAAGAAATGGGGAGTAGAACACTATGTTGTAGCAAACTGTGCAATGTGGTACTGATAGGAAGTAAGGTCAATCATTTCATTTGTTGACAATTGTTGTAGGGTCTTTTAGGTCATTGTAGGTTCTCTGGCTTTTGTTTTGGAAGAAATGAAAAGGAATTTTCAGAAAATATTATCTAACTTTATGTGGACAAAGGCCTTTGACAAAAAATCAATTGAAGAACACAGCAAAAGCCCATGAGAGTGAAGACGGAGGCTTGGACCAGGGTAGCAGGGGTGGATGTGGTGAGAAGTTGATCTCTCTAGAGGTAGTGAGAAATTCAGGATACATTTTGTAGGAACAGCCAATGGCATTTTATAATAGATTGGATGTGGTGTTTGAGAAAATGAGAGATGACTTCAAGATTTTTGAACCAAAACAAACTAAGATAGAAATTCCTAAAATAAACTATGGATTTCTGGAATTGAGGTAATATGATGCAACCATAATAATACTTTCTCCATTGGTGAAGTCACTCAGAAAATAACTAAAATCTTATGGATGCAGCAGGTTTAAAATTGCGTCTTCAGGGATGTGTAGGATTTAGTGAGAAAAGAGCAGAGGTATGTATGAGGTAAATGTCACAAGAAGGAGAAATAAGATACACACACACACACACACACATATATATGTGTGTGTGTGTGTGTGTGTATCTAGTTAAGTTGTATAAAGCTAGCAAACTTGGTCTGAACCAAGAATCAAGGGAGCTAGGTAAAACAATTAGAAATCAGTTAGGAATTAAAATGAGGAGACATTTAGGGGTTAGATCAAACTGAGTAAGATTAGTGAATAGAAAATATACATAATAGTTTCAAAAATTATCTGGAGATAATAAGGGAATGCAATGATTCTCTTTAATCGAATTAGAAGCTATTTTCATTCTAAGTGACAATACAAAATTTCATACCTGTGCTAAGATAGTCAATCCATTATAGTATGTTTTATCCATTTAGAAGCCAACCTTTAGATTACTAGCAGTTTCAAGTGCAATGCAAAATAGGCACAACAATAACTAGGCCAATTTGGACAGCATTTCAAAAATGCAACTGTGATCAAATACTTAATTCATTAAGTATGTTTTGTTACCTCTAGTTGAGAGTGGTACTGTTGTTTTTGATTTTTATAATAGGCAAATGATCAGGTGTCACCCAGAGAGATATTGGTGACCATAAAGTGACTGAACAATGCACCAAAAAGACTATTTACTGTTTGCTTTTTACTACTCAGTAATTTAATGGAAGGTTCTCTAAAGACAGTCTTTAACATACTATCTTCTCAGTAAATGTAGCATTAAACATGGACTGTGTTGAGTCAGATGCCGTCTTTTTGTTTTTTTGTTTATTTCCTAACAGAAAGCCTCTAATTATGCATATGTGTATTCTCTAAGGGAGCCACGTTGTAGAGTCTATTTATGGCTTATTAATAGGAAAATTGAGGGATGACAGGGAAGCACAGTGCTGTATACAATATTGTATTACTTCTAGAAGAAAAATACTAAAAGAAGTATAATGTAATTTGTATGCATATGAAAGAGTTAATGTCAGTTTATATAAGTAATTATGTACAGTATACAATGCAAGTGCATTGATGTACATGCACTTTAAATGGTTGTCTTTCTGCAATATGAAATATTTTCAAGGACAGCAGCTAGAGTCCCACAGCTGGAATAATTTGTAAGAGAAGTTTTCTAAAAAGGGACTTTCTAAAATTCACTTTCACACTAGCACCTTTAAAATCAACTAAATGACCAAAAACGGTTTAATCTAATCACTGATTCAGATTTACTACAGATCTCTTACAAGTAGACAGAGGTACTTATCCTTGGCATGAATCTCATTACTGTCTGCTGACTTCTGTGTACCATGTAATGAACGTTGGAGAGCTCTGTCAGCCTATCACCAAACTCCTATGGCCCCAGAGTGTGAGAAATAGTGCATTTATTCACTCACAGTAGCTGCCTCCAGACCACAAGCAATTTACCTAGAGAATGAGTCAGCTTATCAGTTCTCTCCCTCCTATCACTCTTCCCTAACCACATTATCCTGAAACTGCATTTCCCAAGCTTCTTTTATCCAGGTATCATCCACGTGTTTCGCCACTTGCAGTATTATTTTTTTTTTCATTAAATTGACAAATTTTAAAAAATAGATGGACTCATAATACTAGTTTCACAGTAATATAACCTCTTAAACATTAAAACACAAAACGTTTGTGGGCTTCCCTGGTGGCGCAGTGTTTGAGAGTCCACCTGCCGATGCAGGGGACACGGGTTCGTGCCCTGGTCCAGGAAGATCCCACATGCTGAGGAGCGGCCGGGCCGTGAGCCATGGCCACTGAACCTGCGTGTCCAGAGCCTGTGCTCTGCAATGGGAGAGGCCACAACAGTGAGAGGCTCATGTACTACAAAAAAAAAACAAAAACAAAAAAAACCCTTTTTAATATTGTTTATCACGTCTTGAAATATACTGACTTCCAAATTTTGATTGAGTGTAAGGTAGGATTTTTCCTAAACCCATGTTGAGGTTGGACTCAACTGTTTTCCTCTATTGTAAAATTGTGAAAAGTACTTAAGAGATTCATTCAAGAGAAATGATGTTCAACTCATGATCTTAAGGGAGTATTTTCCTACACTGGAGAATCATATGAGAACATGGCTTGGTAACCATTTTCAAAGAGCTTATAAGATATCAGGGACACAAATTACCATTTTGCAAGAAACTAAGAGAGTTTAGATAAAGCTATAAAGGAATTTAGAAGAAGGAAACATACTTCTCATTGAGGGATAAGAATTCAGGAATAGGCAGAGTTTGTACTGGCCTTTAAATGGCACATTAAACATTTAGTCTATGAATATTAATGAGGGTTTGCGGGAAGATGTTGCTAAAGATTTATGGTGGCTGGAATAACATTAACAGATACTGAAAAGCATTGGGCAGGGTCTTAGAGTACAGGGTACGGGAATTTCACTTAGTAGAGAAGAAGGCTGGAAGTGGATTCAGGTAGTGGATTGTGCAATACTTTATATGCAAGCATATGGAATTTGGAATTCTGCAGTATGGTTTCTGTAATTATTTTTCTTTCTATTACATGTATACATATTTACTTGCTACACTGTATAATGCATCATCATTATGAAATATTTATCATCATCATTATTACTACTGTTATGATAGTATAAATATTACATTGGTATTATTATTAATGTGATATATTACATGACTAATACATATAGTATTTCATATGTATGTCTATATGCATATTTGTGTGTATACACACACATGAATAAGGCATTGCTGCTCTGAACATTATGCATTATTTAAATCGAAAAGAAAAACACACTCTTAGGTAGACTTTGTTATCCATGTTTTACAAATCTGAAAACTGGCAATCAGAAACACTGTCATAGTTTAAAGTCACAGAATTATGGTTCATACCCCAGTCTGTAATGACTCAGTCTATGCTTCTATGAAGTAAGATCTCCATGATAGACATTGACTAGGGTAAATGAGTTTCTCTTATTCAGATTCTTCTGGTGGCTGATAACTCTTTTCATGAGTGATAAATTGAGTCTCTCTGTTTCAGAATGAACACATAGTCTCTCTAACAACAGATTTGTAAAATTGTCACAGTAACCAGAATTTAATAACCATTATACTGAGGGTCACTAGCAGAATCAGATGTGGATCCACAGCATCTAGCTGGTGGATACTTTACTGAAGTCACAACTTTTTTGAATATCAGTGTCTTCATTTGGAATACAAAGATCTCTGAATTCAGTTATCCTGGAAATCCTTGCCAAAAATATGAAGATACGAGAACATACTTATCACCAGCAAGAAAAGTAGGTCTCAGTCATTTTTATCAAGTTCTTGATTTCAGTAATCAGTATGGTCAATTTTAGGAAAAATAAAATAATTGAGGTTGTTTTGAACTGTTATTACTTTTGAAGACTGTACAAATGGAGAGATGATCTTTATTGTGCTTCAACTGTGGTATCATCAAAAGAAAAAGAAATCCATGGGTTCAAACCATGGATCAGTCATTTCCTACCTATGTGACCATGAATAATGTACCTATAGACTCATTTTCAGCTTCTGAATCTATAAATGCAGGGTGTTAAGGATTAGAGAGGCTAACCATACATCTGGCCCTCAATAGAGATAATATAGTACGTTTTTTACAGCACAGGTTTTGGCATCAACTGGCCCTGGGTGATGAGTTGTATAGCCTTGAAGGTACATGACTCAACCTCTCAAGGACTTTAAAAGAGAGACTGTAATAATACCTACTTCATAGTGTGGTTGTGAAAAATAGAGGAAATATTACATAAAAACTGCTTGTCACAGTGCAGTCAATCAATCAATATATACATATATTTTTCATTAGTTATAATAACTAGTAACTGTCACAAATACTAATAAGCGATAACAAAAGATAATTGCTATGGCTATTATTGTTCCCATAAGAAGGACTTATGATCATGTCATTTTGACTATTTGAAATATATAATTTAAAATACAAATTTACAATTTTGAAAACAATATGCATATTTAAAGTGACATAACATATAGAGTATTTATTCCAGTAAGGCTTTAACACTGGCCACTGAAAATTAGGTGCCAAGAACAGAATTTCCCTAAGTGGTGAGAGTCGTGTTGTTTTGAAAATTCTTTCATTTTCTTTTTAAGACATGAATGACAGATTAAAGTTGTCGAACCAGGTTATTACCAAGAAACTTTTCTAGTATGATATAATTAAACAGTATGAGAAAGGGCAATGAAATTTCTTAGTTATATTTCTAAAAGTTCTAGGAAAAACAATATCCTAAATCCACATTTTGGTCATTGCTTATGAAAGTTAAGAAAAGAGATCTATTTTCTCTTCTAATTTTAAATACAAGAACACATATTCTGTTACATAAAGTTTCAATGTCTAAACACAAAGCTATTAAAATATGTATTGGAATCAATTTATAATGATTAGGAGTTTAAATAGGAAGCAATGTCTTTCAGGTGTCATTTTTCATAAAATACCAGTCTATTTTATTATTTAATTATAACCACAAGTTGTTTCCTTTTCAGGGTATAATAGCCAGTATTATTTTACTCCTTATGTGAGTGTTCTGCAAGTTTATTTATTCTTGTCCTAACTTTTGCCCTAATGAATGCATTATCTGTTCTTTCCTAATCCTGCTACACAGGAATTGTAAGGGAAATCCGGCATGAGTGCCTTTTGACCTTAATCTTAAGTGCATTGCAACATTCCTGAAAGTCAAACCAGCGTGCCTTTTCACTTCTCCATTCCTGAAATCTCATACTTGGAGTGTGTTGTGTTTGTTTGCCTTATTTGCCTCAGGACAGAAATCCTGACCTTCTGGGCCATTAACTCTACCATGCACCTTTGTGGTTCTTGAAAGCTAGTTTATCTTGGGGAAAATAAAATAGAGCAAGAAAAACAAGGACTCAGATTATTTTATAAATGAAGGAAAGGCAGATAATAAGATCAATCATTTAGAATATGTTTGAATCTTTCATGTAAATATAAATCTATCCATATGTATATGTTTTTAAACCATTAATATATATTTTATTTGTACATTATATATATATATATATATATATATATATATATATATATATATTGCATATGTATTTTTTTTCTTATGTAAGTTTCTATTAACTCCTATATTAAGACAGGGGGTTGGTGCTATGACCAGATCATGTGCTTAAAAAGTGAAATCTCTATCTATCATAATAGATGAATATCTTAAGCAAAAAACAGCCAAAGGAGTCAAACGCAAAAGAAGACATTAGTTATGAATCCATTTTATACCAATCTTTGTTCTTGGAGATCATGCTAGTAGCTAGCCCTAACAAGGCAGTAATGACTAGACAAGAGTATGAGGGGTGTTTCTACATGTGGGTCCTTGGATATGTGTGTGGTCACTATGAAAATTCATCGTTATACTATTATGACATAGTCCTTTATGTATATTTTAATTTGATAAAGTGTTATAAAAGGTACTTCATGTAGAGAATCAAACTTACAATTCTTATTTACAGAGGTGCAGGCTTCTTATATTTTATCAATCTTGAAAGGCACAGAAAATTGCATTTTATGAAAAGACTGCTCCAAAAAGAAATAAGGAAAGAAACTATGATTTAGCATAAAATTACCAAAAATTTCTAATTATTCTTCAAATATTTTTTAGCACTTTCTCTTTAAATGATAATACCCTGACAGGCTTTGGTCACACAGAAGTGATTAAAAGGGAGTCCTGCATATATACACTACCAAATGTAAAATAGATAGCTAGTGGGAAGCTGCTGCATAACACAGGGAGATCAGCTCTGTGCTTTGTGACAACCTAGAGGGGTGGGATAGGGAGGGTGGCAGGGAGGGAGATGCAAGAGGGAAGAGATATGGGAATATATGTATATGTATAACTGATTCACTTTGTTATAAAGCAGAAACTAACACACACACACACAAAAAGGGGGTCCTGACTGCAAGGAGCTTACAGTCTAGTGGGAAAGAGAAGAGCAAAAGCCAAGGTAAATTAATATAATACTTTTAATAGGGTAATTACTCTAATAAAGGTGTATTGCCTATGGTAATATTGCAGTTCTGAGGGAGAACATATGGAAAAATGCATTTGTACATCACCTACACACATCCTCCCCTGTACTTTTTTTAAAAAAGTCTTTATTGAATTTGTTACAATATTGCTTTAATTTCATGTTTTGGTTTTTTGGCCATGAGGCATGTGGTATCTTAACTTCTTGACCAGGGATTGAACCTGCACCCCCTGCACTGGAAGGCGAAGTCTTAACCACTGGACAGCCAGGGAAGTCCCTTCCCCTATACTTTAAATCATTTCTAGATTACTTATACTACCTAATACAATGTAAATGCCACAGAAGTAGTTGCCAGTGCATGGCAAATTCAAATTTTGCTTTTTGGAAATTTCTGGATTTCTTTTTCCTGAATATTTTTGGTCCAAGGTTAGTTAACTTTGTGGATGTGGAAACTGCAGATTTGGAAAGCCAAGTCTGCTCTCAATATTTTCTCAGTTGAGCTCCGGATGAAACACTAATAAGCCTTCCTGAAGATAAGGCTAAAAAAAGAAAATGTATGTGGCTTCTGAGTGTCCCAAATGATGATGCCCCAGAAGAAACACATATGTGTGAAAGGAGGATAAACTGAACAGCCTACAGGAAGTATTTTAAAGGTGATTAATTTCTACCCTAATACAAACATACATGTGGGATGGCATATCAAAGAATAGGAGGAGGATGATGGACAGAGAGCACCTCCTCAAGAAGCTTTTCTTCTCCTATTTGCAGTCCAGTCATGAGGTTTCCAGCATTTGGATCAACACAATCACCAGTATATAGGTATCTTGAGTCACCATCCACTTGTACATGGTCAGAACCTAAAACAAGCTCAGAAGCTTGAAGTCATTTAGACAACTGGAATCCTAAAGTATGGTACTTGAAGCTAAGAATCTTAGCTTCTAAATTTTGGCTGTTGGCTAATTTAGGATTCGTGTGGTTTATCAGCAGGGTTTCAGAAGTAATGAATTTATTTACAGAACAGAAACAAACTCACAGACTTAGAGAACTAACATGGTTACCAGGGGGTAAGGGGTTGGGGGGAAGGGATGGATTGGGAGTTTGGGATTAACACATACACACAACTATATTTAAAATAGATAATCAACAAAGACCTACTGTATAACACAGGGTACGCTGCTCAAAATTTCCCATTAAATAACCTAAATGGGAAAATAATTTGAAAAAGAATAGATACATGTATATGTATAACTGAATCACTTTGCTGTACACCTGAAACTAACACAACATTGTTAATCAATTATACTCCAATGTAAAATAAAAATTAAAAGAAAAAGAAATATGTTTCTTTTTCTCTAGGCATAACACAAAGAAAACAGACATGTGAATACTTATGGTGAGGGGAAAAATTTAAAGCAAACAAACAACAACAAAATTTTCTAGAAGAAAAGCATTTCAAAAATATTTAGTATCCTGGAAGTCCTTGAACCAGTGAATACACATACTTAAATCAACTCTCTAAAAAATTATCATTGGAAGTATGAGTTTCCTTCAGAGTCCAATGGGCTAAACATTTATTTGAATGAATAGAAAAGCAGCTCTAATGAAAGTGTTTAGTTAAACTTAAATGTTATCATACTGCAAATATACAAGCTCCCTCATAAAGGGTTCCATTAGTCTACATAACAAAGTCAAAACCCCTTATTACAGCACACAAAGCTCTTCATCATCTGGATCCTGACCATCTTTCCAGCCTCTATTTTCTTTATCCCCTCACACTCACACAATGTATTTCTACTGGGGTGACTTCCTCAAAATTCCTAAGTCAGTTGTGTTTTGTCATACTTCCACATCTTTAAATATGCCCTTTGCTTTACCAAAAATGACCATTGCATCAGAGATAATACATCCAAATACCTTCACAATGCTTAACATAAGGAAGGATTCCCATAAAGATTTGTGGAATGTAAAACATGAAAGAACATTATATTGTATTTGTGAACTTAAAGACATTATTCAAGGTTATTGAAAGATGCTAAACTTAAATAATCCCTGAACTTGCAATGATGATTACCTCCTTCACTGTCCTGAATCTTCATCAGACACAGCTCATTTACTCTCACTGGGTACCTAATAAGAGAATGGTACAGGAGACAGATCCTGAGGTGAAATGCAGTTGTTCTTGATAAGTTTTGAGACCGAGAGTTTACATCTGGAGTGAAGTGAAAGTATGTTGTTTTTCCTACCTTGGAACTTGAAAATGCCAATTCACATTCTCTCTTCCAATTATCTATGCTCATTGTCTATTCTGATATCACTGCTGATTTGTAAAATTCTCTTGAATGTAACAATACTAAGAGGTTGCAATTATTAGAGGTTTAGTGTATTCTGGGCACTGGCATATACTGACTACCTCATTTAATACTTAAAAAAAATGTCATCAATTAGATTCCAATAGATGCACACATTATAAATTAGGAATTTAAGGAAGAGATTTTAGATAGATTGCCAAAGGGTACACAGCTGATAAGAGATGGAGCCAGGATTTTAAAACATGAAGAGTCCAGAGTCCTTGTCTTTAATTTCTACACTGTCATGTCTCCATGTTTCTCCTGTATTAACATATATTTCCCACTATGTTCTAGACTCAGAACTCAGTAATTTGTATTAACATTATCTCATTTGAAATTTACTAGAATTTAGTTTTCTTTATAGATGTCAAAAACATAACTCGGATAGGTGAAGACCCTTGTTGTAAGTTGTGAAATTAATTAGTTAATTGTCAAAACTAAGTTCCAAATCCAAGTACTCTAATTTAGAGAAAATAAACAATGAAATGATTATGCTTTAGAAGAAAAAGCAGGTTATTTCATAAATTCTTTCCAATGACAGTAGTACGGGAACACAAAAATAATAACAAGAAAAATGTAAAGAAGCATGGGATGAAAAGTGTAACTCTAAGAAGTTGTGACAACAGGCAGAGACCCTGATGATTTCTATGTATTTCTCTCTAGTTAGGTTAAAAGGATTAGGGCTTTACCAAAATGTTATGCACAAAGACAACTATGGACCTAGAATGCTTTCAGCCACCTATAATGAAATTTCAGAAGAAAGTTCACACATTGTCTTCTCCTTCAATGAGTCCTTGAACTTTACACACAAAACCTGTCTGCTGTCTTCTTCCTCACCCCTGTTTATCCTCTCTCATATCATAGACCACATTTATTTAAGTATTTGCTAATACAGAATTATGGCTCAAAACAACACTCAGTTAGTGCCATTGCCAGTTTAAAGACCCGGTTTGTCTAATTCATTCCTTTGATTGAATGCCAATATATGCAGTTTCATTTTTCTCATTTTATTCTCAGTACCCAGGACAAAACCACAAAAGAGTTCACAGTCAAATAGAAGAAAGGAAACTGGAAATAGTTACAATATACAAAATAAGCTTAATAATGTGGAGATGAAGCACTTTATGAGCCCATAAGAGTAAATTCATAATGTAGCCCAAGGAAGTCCAGAAAGACTTAGTAGGGCAGGAATTGTCACCTGTGTCCTCCCGGAGGTTTGGGGTAGGATGATGGATACTTAGCTCTGAAGAGACAATTTTCTTTGCAATTGCTTCTTTCATTGCAAACCTAATGCAGCTTTAGTATCATTCATAATTTATGTGTTTAATTTTGTATAGTAAAATATCTAAATCCTTGAGTAAAATGAAAAGACCAGGGAGAAGCCCCTTGCCATAAATGAAGTCCAGTTTAAGAATCAGAGCCTAAGTAGAAGACTGCACCCTGGTGAGTGGAGGTCTGGGTGTGGAAGGAGGCCCAGTGGATGTGGCTCAGGGTGTGCAAAGGCATCCAGTTCTAGAAAGCTAAGAGGGCTGCATGTTCCATGAAAGTCAGGAGATCAGAAAGGCTGGAGCACAGGGCAAGCAGATAGTGAATTTTACTACCAGTGTAGGTGCTATTAGCTCTGGGGGGATTGGATAAAATAATAAGAATTTAAAATTGCTATCTGGAGAAGTTATCACATATTTTAAACTCAGTTGTTTCCCCAGATAGCTGTCACAACAGGTTGTCCTCTTGTGTTTGGGGTACTTTTTTTAATTGGGAAAAGAAAAGGAGAGCTATGCTTTAAGTTCTTGCACTAATGTCATCTTCAATTTCCACTCCCTTCATTCATCAGGCCATAGAAAAGCAGAAAGTAATGCCTGAAATTCTGTTTGTGAAATACTACTCTCTAACCACTGTGGGAATATGAAACATGAAGTTTTCTGTAAGAGAAACTTTATTATTAATATTACTCTTGTTTTAAAATTTTAATTATACTTTTACATTTATTATTAGAGCATTTTTTTAAAAGAAAGCTCATTCTACATTCCGCACTTGAAACCAATTTTTATTTTCTCTTGGTTCTTTATAATGTTCTTTGTCATTGAAAAGTCAAAGTGTTCCACATAGAAAAATGCTACCTTTTTGTTTTATGTGTTAAGTTAAACTCCTGCTTTCACTCTTCCCTGAGAAGCAAATGCCACCTTCTCACACAAACATACACTTCGAGACTTCAGCTTATTCTGTTCATTTAAAGTCATTGCTCTTATGTACTGCAAGCTGTACCTGCTTATAGCAATATAATGCCATACCTCACTAACATAATCATAATGCACTTACTAAATATTTTTTACATGACAGTATCTGTCTTTAGATAACTATTATGTTGGGTATTATCATAATTCTCTTTGTACCATTTTGGCTTGAAGATGTGTAGAATAGAGCTGGCTTCTATCTGCTGAGCAATTAAATGAAATATTATAAACAGGACAGTCTATCTGTAAAGCTTGAATGTTTACTTGCTGAATATGTGATTAGCAGAGAAGCAGTTGCAGCCCAGAGTCCTCTAGGAAGGAACACATTTTATCTAAAATAATGGCAGCTTGCTTCCTTTATGAGGTCTGTATTCAGTCCCTCTGTTATTAGAAGGTGATAACAGGGCAGGCAATCCAGCAAGTTTTGACTTCATAAGAAGACAAGGAAGGGGCTTCCCTGGTGGTGCAGTGGTTGAGAGTCCGCCTGCCGATGCAGGGGACACGGGTTCGTGCCCCGGTCCGAGAAGATCCCACATGCCATGGAGCGGCTGCGCCCGTGAGCCATGGCCATTGAACCTGCACGCCCGGAGTCTGTGCTCCGCAATGGGAGAGGCCACAACAGTGAGAGGCCCGTGTACCACACACACACACAAAAAAAGAAGAAAAGGAAGGAGATGGAAGCATCCCTGCTTCAGCTCACATTCAGAAATTCTGCTGACCGAATAGGATAATAAAAACTGGCATTTAGATTATGACTTTCATCCCAAGATCTCAGCCTATGAAGAAATCATTTCTCCCTTTCTATAATATGATCATCATCACTGGGGTACCTTAAAAAAATTACCTTTAAAGAGCCCAGTCACCCATCCAAATACCCTTATATCCTCATACATACAACAATACATAGGAGTTATAGTTAACAAATCGGGATTTTTATAAGATCTGAGGTTGCTTTCCAGTCTTCTTTTTATAATACTTGTGCTGATGAAATGATTATGAGACCTATTTTCACATCCTGAAGAATTATGACACAGTATTGGTCATTAAGGTCATAGACACAAAAAATTTTATATGAAAAGATGTTAGCAAGTTTCTATACTACATTTCCTTGAGATGAGCTGATGTTATCTGTCTTTGATAGCCCGATCCAAATAAATTTCTCTCCCTCTGAGTTGTTATAGCATTTACATCAAAGAATTTCTTGCTTCTTTACACATTGTCATGAGCTTTATTTATTTTAATCTCCCATTAAAAATAAAACTCTTTGAGAATAAAATTGAGATATAAGATTGCATCCCCCTCACTTTGAAATTACCAGAGTTTAGAGTTTAGTAGGTTTTCAATTGACAATCAACAATTAATAAATTACGTGCTCTGAGGAAGAGTTCTATGGCTTTCCTATTCCTTTCAAATATATTCTTCTATTTATGCATCTCAAGGCACAGCAAACCTGGATTATTTTTTTTTAAAATGTGGGTTTGTGGAAGTGACAGACTTTTGATTAAATCATGTCTGTGGGCTCCTTGAATGTAGGATGTCTGGATAATCATGGTTTATTCCATACTTTAGTGGCTTTATGACTGGGTAGGCAAGCTTTAATTCAAAGGACCTTTAGACCAAATTCATTCATTTTAGGAATGGAGCCAACTGTGCTTGTAAAATAAAGAGTATTAAAACTAGATACATTTGTTAAATAGAGAGTTATCTACAGCAAGATAATATAATTTTTCTGTCAGTCACTTTGCTGTCATGGAATTGAACCTAATCTTTGTCACACAGTTAGGACCCCGACTTTCACATCCAGACTTGTTAATGGCAGATGGAGGAAAGGGAAAGAGGGTGACTTAGTAGCATTTGTTAAATTTGAAGCAAACTAATCCTGCAATCTTGGGTCGAAAAATAAACAAGGTTTTGAAAGAAGAGTACGTGCTTCCTAAATTATTTAAATCTGTACTATAATTAATATATAGCATCATTGATTTAATTAAACTAAGTTGCCTTCATACTAGGGAAGGCCCAAAGTTAATTAGAACCATAGCCTTAAGCATTTCAAATACACTGAGAAAGTAATTTGGTAGTAAAATGCATGTTTATCTATTGTAATTTCAAAGATCTTAGCAATTTCTTATTAGTAGTAGTTTTATCCCCCCAGTGTATTCCTCTCTTATACCGCTATATGAAGTTAGGTATCATAGATACATTATCTGTAGTGAGAATGGTGCCAATTCTACAAAAATGTCTGTTTAATACAAACTTAGAGCTCCATGGAGAATTGACAGAACCTTCTGGGTTCAACATCCCTGGGGATTAAAAAAAAAAAAGATTCTTCTGTCCACTCTCTTCCTTTTTATCTTCAAAATTTAGTAGCACTTACTAAGTAAAAGGTAGCCCTGAAAATACAAAAGGCAACCAAAGTGTGAGATCTGGGAGTTATCTGCCATTTTTCTTCATTCTCCTACATCCAAGAAATAGCCACTAATTGCTAATTCTGCCTCTTCAAGGCCAAGATTACAGGCACAAGCAAAGAAAATGTTTTCAGAAGAGACTTTTAAAAAGCCACAGTCTTTCCCTACTTCTGATGCTCCTTTCATTTGAGCTGCTTTTCTTGTGTTCTAACCAACCTCTCTTTAGACTCTGAGGTTAATTCTCCACACAGTTTTCAGGGGGATTTTTTTAAACACGAATCTGTCCATGTGAGCCCACCCCACCTCTTACCCCCAGATTAATTCTTCCAATGACTTCCTGTTCTATATCAAATACAGTTCAAACTTAAAATGAAAACCAAAACTCCTGCTTAGAAAATGAATCTGCAGCACAAACAGGCTTGCAGATTAGATAATTCCAACAGCTAATGATTTGCATCTCTTGTGCTTTTCTCACTGTGTTCTCTCAGCTTAGATGGCCCTCTTTGATCCTCACCCACTTCACCACCCTGAATCATTTTATTCAGCATTCACCAACCTCACCTCTCAGCCTACTCTGAATCTCTTGGGCTGAATCACACGTACTGTTTGAAAATCCATAATATGGTATTGATACACCTCACCTTACTCTGTGACACAACAGTAGATACTTGCGTATGGTATGCCTGCCTCACTAGATGATGAGCCCTTTTAGAAGAAAGGATGTGCTTAATTTATCTTTATATCTGTAGTGTCTTCTACATAGCCTGGCTCATCATATAGTTTCAGAAATGCATTGTTTACATATTTAAGAGGAAATAATCTATTTGACTTATATAATAATAATAACTTGTTATGGTATACTTTCTAAATGCTAAGCACTTTGCATGTATTATCTCATATAATTTTCCAAGTCATCATGGAATATTTATGTTACATGAAACCTAGAAAGTTAAAACTCAGAGGGTTTGGAGACTTAATCATGTGCTTTATTTTATTTTATTTTGGCCATGTGGGATCTTAGTTCCCCGACCAGGGATCAAACCAATGTCTCCTGCATTGGAAACATGGAGTCTTAACCACTGGACCACTAGGGAAGTCCATTAAGCAAGTGCTTTAGAATAGAAGTTTGATGACTTAAGGGAGTCAGTGGTTCAAGAGTCAATGCTCTTAATGACTATCCTGTAGAAATCAATTGCCTGGACCATATAACTTAAAAGTCTCAGCTGTTATTAGCATACTCCACGTAAATACAGTTAATATTCCAAGGATCAAAGCAACACTACAACCTGGAGGCCCAGGTGAAATTTCATGAGAGAGTTTAGGCTTGAGTCTGATTTTCCCTTCTGGGTTTAGATTTTCTCTTACTTCTCCCAACTGACTCCTTCTATCCCACCCCCTGCAGTGTTAACTTACACATTTATAGCTCCATTATGGGTATTCTCATAAGCAGCAAACTTTTGAGTGTTTTCTTTTTAATCTCTGAGGACTGGAATGACTTGATCTTCAAAGATGCTGAAAATTTTGGTGACCTTGACCTCACTCTGAGAGTATGCATTATCTTTTGGAGAAACTTAACCAGATAAACATATGTTCACATAAAATCAATAGTTGACATATCACATCTTATAGTGACCTGTCAAGAGGAAGAGCTACTATAAATCCAAGCATCTGTAAACTGTAAATTTAGAGGGCATAAAAAGCCTATACCATAATACAAAGCAATATCTAGTCAGAAGAATATAGGGAAGATAGAAAAAATTTATGCACTAACTATAAACTTGAATACACTAAAAGTAAAGCATCTGATTAAAGTACATTTTCTTCTCTCCTTTGTCTATTGTCTGGTACATTTTCTAAAGAAAAGCAAAAGACAATGAACTATGATTGCTTAGAGATTGAAGAGGTCCTTCAAATCTTGTCTACAATTGGAGAAGGAAAGGAAAAATATGTACTTTTTCATCCCTTAGAATCCAAGATCCAGAAAAATATCAACTCCTCTCTTCTTCCTGCCAAGACTCAATGTCCTTCCTCCCCATTAGAATCTACTGAAGAAAAAAAGTACAATTATCCATATTTTGTTCTTAATAGCTAAGTATTTTATCAGTAGATGGGCATTTGCACTTCTAAGCTACTTGCTCAGCTAAGTATGAAATGTGTCCCCAGAATCCATCTTCTCCATATATATCATTCTAAAAAAGCTGCTTTCAGAAATCAAAAATGACACAAAGAGATGGAGAGATATACCATGTTGTTGGATTACAAGAATCAATATTGTAAAAATGAGTATACTACCCAAAGTGGTCTACAGATTCACTGCAATCCCTATCAAATTACCAAGGGCATTTTTCACAGAATTAGAACAAACAAACAAAAAAATACACTTTGTATGGAAACACAAGAGACCCTGAATAGCGAAAGCAATCTTGAGGAAGAAGAACGGAGCTGGAAAAATCAGGCTCTCTGACTTCAGACTACACTACAAAGCTACAGTTATCAAAACAGTATGGTACTGGCACAAAAACAGAAATATAGATCAATGGAACAGGATAGAAAGTCCAGAGATAATCCAGACACCTAATCTACAACAAAGAAGGCAAGAATATACAATGGAGAAAAGACAGCCTCTTCAATAAGTGGTGCTGGGAAAACTGGACAGCTACATATAAAATAATAATTAGAACATTTCCTCACACGATATACAAAAACAAACTCAAAATGGATTAAAGACTTAAATGTAAGGCCAGATAATATAAAACTCTTAGAGGAAAATATAGGCAGAACACTTTTTGACATAAATCACAGCAAGATCTTTTTTGATCCACCCCCTGAAGTAATGAAAATAAAAACAAAAATAAAAATATGGGACCTAATTAAACTTAAAAACTTTTGCACAGCAAATGAAACTATAAACAAAATGAAAAGACAACCCTTGGAATGGGAGAAAATATTTGCAAATGAAACAACTGACAAGGGATTAATCTCCAAAATATATAAACAGCTCATGCAGCTCAATATCAAAAAAGCAAACAACCGAATAACAAAATGGGCAGAAGACCTAAATAGACATTTCACCAAAGAAGACATTCAGATGGCCAACAAACACATGAAAAGATTCTCAACTTAACTAATTATTAGAGAAATGCCAATCAATGAAGTATCACCTCACATTGGTAGAATGGCCATAATCAAAAACTCTATAAACAATAAATACTGGAGAGGGTTTAAGGAAAGGGAACCCTCCTACTTTGTTGGTGGGAATGTAAATTGGTACAGCCACTATGGAGAACAGTAGGAAGTTCCTAAAAAAACTAAAAATAGAGCTACCATATGACACAGTAATCCCATTCCTAGACATATATCTGGAGGAAAACACAATTCAAAAGTATGCATGCACCCAGATGTTCATAGCAGCACTATTTACTATAGCTGGTACATGGAAGCAACCTAAATGTTCATCAACAGAGGAATGGATAAAGAAGATGTGGTACATGTATACAATGGAATATTACTCAGCCATAAAAAGGAATGAAATAGTGCCATTTGCAGAGATTTTGGTGGACACAGAGATTGTCATACAGAGTGAAGTAAGTCAGAAAGAAAAAAACAAATATCATATAATGTCACTTATATGTGGAATCTAGAAAAAATGGTACAGATGAACTTACTTGCAAAGCAGAAATAGAGTCACAGATGTAGAGAAAAAACTTATGGCTACCAACAGGGGAAGTTAGTGTGGGATGAATTGGGAAATAGGGATTGACATATATACACTAATATGTATAAAATAGATAACTAATGGGAACCTACTGTATAACACAGGAAACTCTACTCAGTGCTCTGTGGTGACCTATATGGGAAGAAAATGTAAAAAAGAGTGGATATATGTATAGGTATAACTGATTCACTCTCCTATACAGCAGAAACTAACACAACATTGTAACTATACTCCAATAAAAATTAAAAAAAAAATAAGAAAACTGCTTTCAAATTCAGTTATACCTTATTGTCAAATCCAATAGCCAGTTATTTATTTTCTTACTGAAATTCTACAGTCACATATTGTTGACCAAATTATTTTTCCCTAGTATTCCTGTATTTCTTTTTTTATAATTTTATAATTTTTTTATAATTTTTATAATTTCCTTTCTGATTTCTTCCTAATATTCTCTTCCTCAGCTTACTCCTAAATGTCAGGATTCCTCCCACTTATTTTCTGTTTAATCATTCTATACATTTCCTTTGGATTATGTCACCCAAGTGTATGCCCTCTATTACCATCCGTGTCATCATCTGTGGTAGTGTTTATGACCCTAAAGTCTAAGTTCCCATCCCTAACTCTTCTCTTGAACTGCAGATACACATGCCTCCTGGTCATTGTTAGTCAAATGCTCTGTAGATGTTTCCAACTCAGTATCACCAGAGTCTAACACTTGCTTCCCCTCCCCGAATTCCCTCTCACCCTCCTGTATTCTCTGACCCTGTAGGTGACTCATCCCTCTCCAGCCTTTCAAAGAAAGCTGTTTTGGAACTTATATGTTACAAATGTTATGTTAAAGTTCTCCAACATTTGGCACGCTCTCAGAAAAGCAGAGCCGAGCTGTGTTCTGGGTCAACATTGTAGACACACGCAGAGCACAAAGTTCTCTAATAAAACTCATAATCTGCCCCAAACTTGCAGCATTTTGGCCTTTATGTGAAGGCTGCCAAAATCAACTTGGCAGGTCCCTCTGCCAAAATGACCTCAAGTGATGTACAAAGAAGTCACCTAACAATCAAAATGCTTGTAGAGCTAAGAAATGTTTATTTTTCAAGGCAAATGAGAGGATATCCTTAGGGTTCAAAGTTGCATTTCATTATAGCATGTGGGTGCATTTAACTGGAAGTCTTCAGCAACCAGAACACCATAGAGACAGAAAGATTAACAAGGAAAGGAAGGAAGAATTGAGCTAACACCATGGGGATTTCTGGTGTACATTTTTGAATCTCTTCCAAGGCTTCGAAATGGGATTTTGTCAATCTAAAATGCCTAAAAACCATTTTGTCAGAGTTTAGCAGCCTCCTCTGTGAGAAGGTAAGGTAAAGGGATCTAGCCCCTCTGAACTCGATAGCTCATTTCAAATTAGCTCCCTTTATCATGGCCTTGCCCTTTCTGAAACCTCGGCCCCGCTCTGTGTTCCCTAACACTCAGAAAAATGCTGGAAGTTTACAGTGTGCCTTCTTTCTGTATAGCTCTGGGGATTGGAAGGAAAGCAGCAGGTAAATAGGATCAATAGAATTTTCTAGGATCCCAGGCTCACTTGTTTGTTTTCAAATTTAGAAAGAGGTTATAGAAAATGGCTCTTTCCCTGCATTACAGAAGTTCCCCAACTCCTGCCTGGTCATCTGTGGATCATTTAATGTTCTGTATTGAACCCACAGTTGTATTAAATACCATACCTAAACAGAACTAAGAGTTTTTATTCCTGTTAATTAAAACCCAGATTTATAAATTATTTAGTGATCAAAGATGATATTTACAGAGTTTAATGAGAGATTTTCATCTTTAAACAGTAGTCTCCCATGTAGTTGATTCATTATCTAACATTTAAAGGATTCCACTGTCATTTGGCTTATCACCAGACTGTATCACCCTTCATCACATCCAAAATAAGAGCTAAGATCGAGACCATTTAAAAAGTATTTTAATCATGTTTTAATATTGAAACTAGCAGAGTGATTCAGCTATGTTACCAACTATTTAAAGCCTTAGCCAGGGAATTTTTAAGTATGGAATTCTAGTCTATCTAGTTAGGAGGACACATTTTGTCTGGTCCAGTTATTTCATGAATTCCAGAATGTCACTTAATTTTCTATTTTGATGAAAGTATGGTTCTTTTATCATTTGTTTTCTACAGCTGTGCTCAAACTGTTTGAGTTTGAGGGTTAAATTCCACTGTTTTCTCTTTTCAGAAGTTGTTTTATTAGAGACTTTTCTCCTATTACCACTTGTAAACACTTGTCCGTACTTATTTTATCCATGCATTCAGCTATACTCCTCTTACTGGGTTGGGGAAGAAAAAAACCCAAAATGTGATACTTAATTAGTTCTGCATTCTCTCCAGTGTTATTCCTAACTTAAAATAGCATAAAAAGTAATTTCTCATCAGAATGCATTTTTATTGAATTTCCTCCTGTGTTTGACTTCAGTGGCAATGTCTAGTTTCAGAGTCCTGCATCAACGTCTATTCACTGGCACAAATTATTTGTATCACGTTTCAGGAAACCATCAGTGGAGCTCCCTTGCTTCCTTCGATTAGAGAATCAAATCTGTGAGCCAGATCTTAAGTTCTAGGGCTGTACAAATAGATGTGTGCATTCCTGGTAAGTGAAACATACATTTCTTGTATCAGATGCTGTCCTCCATTTCATTCCTTCACTTAGTTTTAAAGAAGTGCAGGAAATTGTGTTTCTGGAGGATAACCTTTGTGGGGCTTTGATGATATGTTACTTTGAAATAAAGACCTCTATAGACTGTTCATAAACATCTGAATCTCTGTAATTACTACCAGAGAAGGGAAAACAAGATCCTGTTTATATAGTAGATAAAATAAATATTAAGTGCTTCTGAGACTGATATCAAGTTGTTTACAGTTCACCAACCAGAACATTCACATCTTATGTCAATAGATCAATACTGCTATTAAATAACACATCAAATCACACTTAAATCCCTGCATTTTGTAAATATTTCAAAATAATCTTCTAAAACTAGATTAGGAATAATACCACTCACTAATTGAAACCTAATAGGTCTCTATAGTCTGTTTTTAGCCTAGAGGGGAGTCTGTTTTTCTGAGGCTGACTTATGTCTGAATTGTATCAATCAATCTGTCTCTGTTTTTAAGGCATATTTAGCTGTGAATATAAAAAACAAAGCAACTATATAGGTTGTCAAAGATTACAGATAATCCCTTCGGTTTTGATCTCTTGAGAATATAATATGTAGTATATAGAAGCAAGTTGTTTTAGTTATTTAATATTATCAATGTTTAATTTAATTAATGGAATATTTCAATAAACTTTTGCTTTTGTGATTCAGGATTCTGAGAAAGTTCAGAGACGCTAAGATAGTGTCAGTGTAACACACAATTATGAAAGCAAGAAAAACAGGAATATGTACCTTATTTGGCTAGGCAAATATGACAAGTATATGCTATGAACCATGAGGAATCTGAAGGAACTAAAGAACAGTGTCTTTTCTGCTCTACAGAAATCAAAATGATTGTAAAAATAAAAACCTTACCAAAAGGAAAGTATGAAGGAGCCATCTAGGATAATGTAAAATCACATGGGGAGATATTGTAGGTACCACACTTCAGGAAAGAAAGAGAGCTGTATGCTGTCACTCAGGGAAGTCTTCTCTGACTGGCTGTCAAGGATGGTAGGATTTAGGCAGGCAGAGAGGAAAGGGAAAATCATTCCTTATTGGAGGGTTTTATAAGCAAGGACCACGCCTTGTACTTGGATGACAAGAAGGTGACTGGGGTGGAGAATTGGGAGGCAAGACTGTGGGTTGTACACTCTATGACAAGATTATGGAAGAGCTTTAACATTACATCACTATCATACATAAAAAACAAATATCAAATTCAGTAAACATTTATTTTACACTCAGAATCATTACATTATATAATTAAAAAAAAAGAAGACAAAACAAAACAAAAAAACACTTTGCCACAATACACTAGCTGCAGACTCTTGACTTGAAAACTGCAGAAACGTGTACTTCAAATATTCACCTCCCTCTCTACTCCACTGATGAACCCTCCCCCCCCCCCTTTTACTCTCAGTTCTTTCCTGGTCTGCTGGTCCTGTGTAGGAAATTGCATCACTGATGCAGCATTTTAAAGGGTTTCAATGGTTTTCTTAAGCACCTAGGGCCACTGTTGCCCTAAATTAATTTGTGGACTTCAAACAGCACAGTGCAAGACCCTCAGAGTTTTTTTGATCACTTGTTTCAGCTTCACTTGGTAGAATGTAAATTTGGAGTTATGTCTCCAGAGATTCTGATTCAGTGAATCCAGTATGAAACCCAGAAACTGCTTAAAATCAAGATGAGACAGAGTCCACTTTCTTAACCACAGCCTCCTCTGTTTTGTCATCCTTGTGCCCTAGAGCTGATTTACTAAAATGCCAGTGTGTTATCATGGCTGAGTTGGAAATGACTTGAAACATCTCCTAGAAAAAGGAGAAAAGTCAAAAAGATCATGATAATAAGTTTTCAGATAATAAGTTTTCAGTTTATTTAACATGTGGTAGCAATATCTTGCTTGCCCACACAATGACTGGCACAAGAGCAACTGGTAGATATATAATAAAAAAAACATCAAGTTAATGATTGCATCAATTAATTTATATTTTTCCAGATTAATGTTCAAGGCACTAAAAAATAAGGAAAAATATTTGGTATCTCCATGCACCAAAACACTTTTCTAGATTAAACAGCAGTCCAACTGGCACCTTTGCAGAATAAAGTTTAATTTATAGATAATCAGAGTGTTTTACAGATCAATAACCCTTATCATCCTATCAGGCATAGTGAGATTATTGCTCTAGATTCACTTTTAAAAGAAGATAGGATAATATTATGAAAAGAAGCTAATATGTCGTGGCTCTCATGATGTTCAATGAGAAAGTCATTTCACAATGAAGACTTTTCTCCATCCATTGCATTCTTGGGGTTTGTCTGTAGTATGAATTCTCTCATTTTGGAAAAACTGATTCTTTTGATTGAGGGTTTAGCAATTTTCACTGCATGTGTAGCATTTATCTCCAAATGAATCTTCTGCTGTTGCAAGGGATAGATTCTTGATGAGGGATTTCCCACGTTCATTATTTCCATGGAACTTTGCCTGCATAAGTGCTCTGATGTTTCGTTTGACATGAAGTGTGTTTAATATGCTTTTCCATATGTCTCACATATGTGGGACTTTTTTCTTTTAGCAACTGTCTGCTTTGTAATAGAAATTGATCTGACTCTCAAACTGGTCTCATGTTCCCAAGATTTCTTTCTTCTGGGGAACTGCAGTTTGCTTTAGTTGTATGAGCAAGAAGCACGTGCCCAGAATTCTCCTAATCTGGAGAACTCACCTAAATTTCTTCTAAAGATCATTTCCCAGAAATGCCCTGTTTTGATAATGATGTCTCAGTTTCAGAAAATTTCTCATTATGAAATGGAATGATTGCATTTACATTTCAACAGAAATCTGAGAATGTAATAGGTGTGAATACCAAATTTATGTATCAGGACAAAATATATTCAAAGCAAATGTCACACTAATGCTCGTCAACCATCTGAAAACTATATAAAGATGTCTCAGAGATAATTTTGTTAATAGAAAACCCATCCAGATCCTCTTTGCCTTCAAAAGAAGGAGAGTGTGGAGTGTCTACTATCCTAACTTAAGCCTGGTAAGGAGAACCTTCAATGTAAGTATTAGGAAAATCAATATATGACTCCTGCACTCGAAAAGATATAGGGTGTTTTAATTATTGCATGGAATTAGGCATTCTAATAGAGACTTTAATTGCAATTGAAAGTCCACTTAAGACTTTATCAGAGAAGGAGCAGGACAGGTGTGAGTCTTTGTAGTTTTCACCCAGGAAATAGAAAGAACACCCCTAACTGAGAGAAAATTCCAAAGAAATAGTAGGAGAGAAAATAAAGTTGTATATTGATCACCTGTCTTACATTTTTCATGATAAATATAGGTTCTGTGAATTTTGGATACATATATTTTCATCATCTGTAACAATACTTTGTCCTGATTTGAGGATCACACCTATCATTAGGGAAATGTACAAAGTCTATTGAGCTGATTTCACTTGGCTCTTTTCCTTGGGTGAATTCCACAGACAGATTTTAATGATACAGACTTTCAGAACTTGCCAACGTGTTTCTCTTTTCTGTTTTAAGACTTAAGGTTTTGTGTTTTTGTTTTGTTTTGTTTTGTTTTTTGTGATACGCGGGCCTCTCACTGTTGTGGCCTCTCCCGTTGCGGAGCACAGGCTCCAGACACGCAGGCCCAGCGGCCATGGCTCACAGACCCAGACGCTCCTCGGCATATGTGATCTTCCCGGACCAGGGCAGGAGCCCGTGTCCCCTGCCTGCATCGGCAGGTGGACTCTCAACCACTGCCCCACCAGGGAAGCCCAGGTTTTGCTTTTAGAGAAGGAAATCCAAAGACATCTAAGAGAAAAAAACCAACACAAAGTGTGTTGTTGCCCTTTTATCTTTGAGAACACGATGGTATGCTTATGGATTCTAGCTTCTGCCTGAAAATAGGTCTTAATTTGTTCTGTGAAGACGGTGGCCCTTGATCTCAGTGCTGACCCATTCTTTCAATTTTTGAGGACAGTGTGGAAAATGGGTGCCCATATCTGCCTATATGCAGCCAGTCTCCACCAGGTCAAGTGGTAACATCTACCTACATGTTATTTCATTCTGGACTTGGGGAACGATATTTTTTCTATTATACCATTGAAACATAGGACATAAGCCATACAATTTTCTAAACAAAGAGAAACTTCAACAGGACATGTTTTCCTCAGTTTCTACAAATATACAAATTATTTTCTCAGAGAAGATGCACAGAACCTTGTTGTGTATTACTGAATAAGAATAAGAGACAGTCACAGTCTGTTAATTCCTTCTATTTACAATGAGCAAGGAAGAAATGAGTGCATGTTGCTACCAGAGGATTTTCAGATTTAGTGATCATTTTCTTTTTCTCTGTTCATAATAAGGAAACTTGGCTTCTTGAAAGGATATCCATCTTCAGATATAGTGGTGAAAAGTCATGCTTATGATACCCATGCCCTCATTGTTCTCTAGACGTTTTGACTTTATCTAAGCATGGTCATCCCTGGTCTGATGGCCAAAATCTATGGTATAATATGAATTTGAGAAATAGCCTAAAGTTATAAGAATAGACATATAATGTAGTGTTCCAAATTGCACCATGTCTATTTGTTGAAATTAAGTTTGTGAAAACTAATCTCAGTTTCTGCTCTACTGAATGAATATCAGTGGAATTATTGAGAGCAAAACCACTGAGGTCAGTTCACATTTCCAAAGCCTAGAAAATTGCAAAGATTGAAAATTTGCCTAATTATATTAAAATAGTATTATTCACCAAAACTCTATTTGAGGAGGATTTCTGGCTCTCTGGGTCACAGCCTTACAAATCATTTGATCAAACCATCTTCTTACCTAAACTTGGATCTGAGGAGATAGAGCCATGTCCAAGGCCAGGTCTTAAAAATGAGAAATTTCTGCTGGACATGGAAATATGATCTCCATCAGGAAGCCAATTATCTTTAAATTAAATTAGAAGATGACTTTGTGTCTACCTATCAATAGTGTAATGAAATTCTGTTTCATAAATTCACTATATTAGTCAGGGTTCTCCAGAGAAACAAAACCAATAAGATGCTGTGACAACTAATTTTATGTGTCAACTTGACTGAATAACAAGATGCCTAGATGTCTCATTAACATTATTTCTAGGTGTGTCTGAAATAAGTTTACTTGAATCAGTAAACTGAGTAAAGTGAATTGTCCTCCCCAATGTGGATGGGCATTACTTAATCTGTTGAGGGCCTGAATAGGACAGAAAGGTGGAGGAAGGGAGGGTTCTCCTTATCTCTGCCTATCTACTTGAACTGGAATATCAGTCTTCTTTCACCCCCAGTGATCCTGATTCTCAAGCCTTCAGACCCAAACTGGAATCTATACCATCATTTCTTGAGCTCTCAGACCTTCAAACTACACCACTGGCTTTCTTGGGTCTCAGGCTTGCAGAGGGCAGATTGTAGGACTTCTCAGCCTCCATAGTCACATGAGCCAAAACCTTATAATAAAACTCTTTATATATATATATAAAATGTTTTATGCTTCTCTGGAATCCCTGACTAAGTATGGTCTGATAAGCTAAAGGCCGAGTATAGCTAATGTTTCAATTCTAGTCCCAAGGCTGGAAGGCTGGAAAATCCCCTCTTCCTCTAGGAAGTCTGTCTTTTTTTTTTTTTTTTGGCTGTACGCAGGCCTCTCACTGTTGTGGCCTCTCCCGTTGTGGAGCACAGGCTCCGGACGCACAGGCTAAGTGGCCATGGCTCACGGGCCCAGCTGCTCCGCGGCATGTGGGGTCCTCCTGGACAGGGGCACAAACCCGTGTCCCCTGCATCGGCAGGCAGACTCTCAACCACTGCGCCACCAGGGAAGCCCAAGTCTGTCTTTTTGTTCTATTCAGGCCTTCAACTGATTGGATGCGCCCAACCCTCATTACAGAGGGCAATCTGCTTTTCTCAAAGTTCACTGATTTAAAGCTTTGTCTCATCCAAAAAACCCTTTAAGTTGACACATAAAATTAGCCATTACACTTACAGGGACAGAGGATTATCATTAGAAAGAACATAAGAGAGCAGAATGCATGGAAAAATTCAAGAGGGAAAACCAAAAGTGCATGCATAAGATCTGTGGCTGTTGTTATTAATTTTGTTTGTACTTTAAAGAGAAGTTTGAATTGAATGAGTAGTAAAATCTCCTTCAGCTCTAAAATTCTGAATGGCAGTGAACTAGGTGGCTATAAATAATATAAAAATAGGAAGAAATACAGAAGATAATTTTTATTTGGTCAACACTGTATTAGTTAGGAACTAATGATTCGATTTGCAAATTATCCAAAATGCTTTCTTTTTCTTTTCGTCCACATTATACCTTTCAGATAAGGTAGACCTTTCCAAAATTGACCTTGACCTTGCTGTCAGTCTCTTATAAATAAGGAATTGTCTGAGAGACAAAGTTATAATCAATCAATTCTTCTATTAATTAATTTTTTATATTATCTAAGGATTTCAATTACACACTCATGAGTTCCCTTTTATCATAGTTAATTGGTGGTTTATACCTACAGGGAGTACAGAAAATGTTGAATTTCAGAAATAATTTGAAAATCAAAAAAACATGTTATCTAGTAACTCAAATATGTTACATAACAAATCTGATTTTTATAAGGCTAGGATGATTGGCAAAGAAAAGAAAAAAACTCTTGCACTTTTTATTTCCAGCAATATTCATTTATTTTCAGTATAAAATGTTTTTATGAACCATGTTAGTATTGCAATAAGATATTAGCTAGCCTAAAGGAGACAATTTTGATTTACACCCGAGTACTCCCTAAGGCCAATGTGTCCTTTTGGAACATTTGAGTATATTTTGAAAATAATAGATACTAATGCAGAAAGAGCCCATAAACCAACTTATTTTCTTGGAAGTTTCTCTGTGCTGAATAAATCTCAAAAGTGATGGAATTTTTAATTTTCTGTCTCTTAACTGATGGCATTTCCAGCTTGTACCCATTAACTGTTATTTTAAAATTTAATTATTATTCTTCAAATTACATGAAATGTATTTTCATAGTACAGGGATAGTTATTTATTTCATTAATACGTCAAGATAAAGCTACAACAATAACAACAACTGATGTGTCATTTCCTGATCAATAAAACAGCTAAAGCCTAAAGGTAAATTATACATGATTCCTTTTAAAATATATTTGGTTAGGGTTTCCCCAGTGGTATAGTGGTTGAGAGTCTGTCTGCCAATATAAGGGACACGGGTTCATGCCCAGGTCCTGGAAGATCCCACATGCCACGGAGTGGCTGGGCCCGTGACCCATGGCTGCTGAGCCTGCGTGTCCAGAGCCTGTGCTCCACAATGGGAGAGGCCACAACAGTGAGAGGTCTGCGTATCGAAAAAAAAAAAAAAAAAAAAAAAATATATATATATATATATATATATATATATATATATATATATATATATATATATATATATATATATATATATATATTTGGTTATTTTTGCTCATTTGTAGGTAATACACAACAAATTAGATATGACTTTTGGGGGCTGGAGTATGATTTATTAATATCACAAAATAAAAAAATACTCAGTCAACATTTAGAAATTCATGCACAAAAGAACACATTTCAAAATCTTCTAAAAATTATTTTCAAATGTTAACCAACTAAATAGACAAATTCCAATCGTAATTAAAGATTTTAACAAACCCTCTCTCAGGAACTTATATAACAAGTAGACCCCCCCAAAAAAATCAGTAAGGTTATAAGTTATGTGAACAACAGACACATTGACCTATTTAAACTTTTAGAACATTACATCCAACCACTGAAGAATACACATCTTTCCAAGTGTACATGGAACATTCTCTAAGATAGACCATATGCTGGGCCACAAAATAAGTCTAAAAATTAATTTAGATATCAATGACATTGAGACGTTGAAAGGAGACAAGGGTATTTGGAAATTTAAAAACATATTACTAGGTAACTGATGACACAGTGATATCATAAGGAAAGTTTTGAATTGAAGGATAATGTAGATATGACCTACAGAATTTTGAGTTGTATGTAATGGAGTGCTTAAAGGGAAAATTATAACTCAAAGTGTCCATATTGGAAAATAATAAGCATTAAAATGAATTATTTAAACAAACAAACAAAAAAAACAATTAAAGCTAAAGTAAGTATAAGAAATCAAATAATCAAATAAAAGCAGAAATCAATGAAATTGATAATAAATAATACAGAAAATTAACAAAATTAACAATTCATTCTTTCAAAAAAATTAACAAATTAGTAAACCTTAGCAGACTGACTAAACAAAGGAAAAGAAGGAAGGAGGAAAGAAGGAAGAAATGCAGGGAAGGAGGAAGCATAAAAGGAAGGACAAAAGAAAGGAAGGGAAAGAAAGCAAAAAAAATGTTACCAATATCAACAGTGAAAAAGGAAATATCATTATAGCATCTACAGAAGTGAAAGAAGAATATGTGAATACTATGAGCAACTTTATTTAAATTAATTCAAAAATTCTGATGAAATGGACATATTCTAAAAGCATGAGTTGCCAAAACTAACTCAAGACAAAATAAATAATCTGAATACCTCCTATATATTGAAGAAATGGTTTGTAATAAATAACCTTCAGATAAAAAAAATTCCAGGTCCACATGGTTTTATTTGTAAATTCTGCCAAACATTTAAGGGTAAAATAATACCTATGAAAATATAGAGAAAAGAGAACCCTTCACAATTTGTTTCTGTAGCTAACATAGCTACAACACCAAAACCTGACAGACGTATAAGCACAGATCGGTAAACCTGAATGCACAAACTTTTAAAACAATTAAACTACAATAAATTTCTGTTCTTTTGAAATAATATTGCAAAGTGAGCTGTCTTTCTTTGATGAAGGTCCCTCAAGGTCTTGCTCTGTATCTGATTAACAGTGAATCTCAATAAGTAATTAGCAGCCGTCTAAATCATAATGGATTAGCATGCAGTTAATCTGTACTGATTCAATCATTTCATCTGATAGTACCTCTCTGAATGTATTACTTTTATTTCCTTGCTTGCTCAACATTTCAACTTTCTATACTAAAATGACATGACAAAAATCGGTTGGACCTTCCCAGCTTTCAAGATCCCAGAGAGATAGGAAATGCTATTAATTTTAACCAGACATGATTCTGATACATCACACAGCTCTTATTTTCCAATTGAAGTCATAATTATCCTTTTTGTTTCTCTGTCTAGAATCTAGGTTTATCTCCATGGGTTTAAATCAATGCTCAGGCTGGCTAAGGAATGAAGGTGATTCATATCTAAATGATCTTCTATAAGTGATGGTTATTTAGGAAGCCAAGTTGACATACCTTGACACTCACATTTCTTCTAGGAATGGAACAAATTAATGAGAATGAGATATTTTATTTTGTTATGTATTATTTCTCTTTGGGTCAAGTAAGCAGAGATTTTTGCTTAGGAAATAAATATTTATAAATTATTTTCAATTTTGACAAGAGTTAACAATTGCTATCTCTTTTGTGGAGTTAGAAACTCTCAGAGGATTTGAAGAACACTCTGATACTCCCTTCACAATATGATACTCATATGTACACAGATGAAACAAAATGTAAATAATTTCAGAAATCCATCCACAGATGAGCCCAGAACTTCAAAATGAGATTTATTAATCTAGGGCTTCCTTTCCACATTTTGAAACACTAATTAATATTGGGTTTTTAAGAGGAATAAACTGTAAGATTAAGGATTACATTATTAATGTAATTGAATGGCTCAGTAACTTAAAGCCAATTTCTCAGTTTAATTAGGAAATATTTAGAACACAAAACCTAAAGATAACATTTTGACAGTAGATTTCGTTCAACCACAAGTTTGCTGTGTGACCTTGGACAAGGTGTTCAAGCTGAGCAAGACTGTTGCTGCATTGTTAGTTCAGAAAAGAAAATGACCACTTTACTGCAAGGTTATTATAATAAATGAATGATGAAATTCTCCTGAAGCATCCCTAGCTGTGACTGGCGTATTGACTGTTTCCATAAATATTCATCAAACTCACATAAAGCAGATTACAGGGCCCAAGTCGTAATTGTCAACAATTCTCCAGAGGAGCTGCCTTGAAGTTCACAACTTGATTTTCAGAGAAGTCCCTCAAGAAACTTCTCTCAGAGGTGCTGACACATTGTATCACTGAAACAACAAGTGCAACAGTGTAAACAAACAAAGCCAGGGCCCTTGGAACTTAAGAATCCCAATAGCTTTATTTAACTGGTTTCAAATCCTACTCACACCCAATGTACCAAATTCATTGGTTACTTAATGAAAACATGAACAGAGCCTAAAGGTTACAATTGTAGAATAGAGCTGGGGAAAATGTGCACCTGTGAAAGTGATGCCCATCCCCCCCAGACAGTCAATGATTTGGAGCCAAGACATGATTGAGTTTTCTACCGTAACATCTTGAAGGCCCTACAGTTGCCAGATGCTTCTTTTTTCAAATACCAAGAGCTGAAATTCAGGAGGTGTGACTGCTTACGTCCACCTCCAGCAACATGGGCTCAGTCAGAGGTTGCTTTCTAGTTCCTTGCCTTCATTTTCCTGCAGCTGCTCACATATCTGTGCTCATTTTACCTATTCTAGTTAGGAAAGCAAAAGTGAGATGATCTAGAAATAACAGGGCTTTTCTTTTATTTCTATAACGTGATGTATGCCATCTCAATTCTTTGCTACTGCCTGTTACAATTTTTTCCATTTTCCTCGTGATTCTGGCATGGGCATGCTCTCAATGCCGACCTGTTGTAAGCCCCTCACCCTTACTCCCACCTCTATGCACACAAAGTGCCCACTTCACTATTACTCTACTGTCTGATTCCCTTTAGAGGGCACTAGGCATTATGCTAAACATTTTACAAACGTTATCCCATTTATTTTTTTTTCAGGCATTATTGATGTTTTACTAATGAAGGAATCAAGTCTTAGTTTCCTCCTCAGTATCATAACCTATAAAATGGTAGAGTCACAATACTTTTCTGACATCAAAGCCCAGGTTTTTTAATCACTAAGTTATACACTTCTCCATATGACTAGAGGACCTATGTGTGGGTATACACAGGTGTTTTTCAAACGTGAAACCTTGTACAATTCAGGAATACTTGAGCTTGTATAAATAGTTTGAATGAAACCAGCATTAAATTAACCAAAAGGAACAATGTTCTCTGTTTTCTCATAAGTTTGATGCAACTCTTAGTGGGGTCATAGTGATGTAAAAGAGAAGGCCTGCTAGAGGATAAAGCTACATTTTCAGTGCTTCATATCCTTGGGTTCTGCATCCACAGATTCCACCAACCATGGATCAAAATACTGAAAAAAAATCAGAAATTTCCAAAAAACAAAACTTGAATTTGTCTCATGCTGGCAACTATTTACACAGCATTTACATTGTATTAAGTGTTATAAGTAATCTAGAGAGAATTTAAAGTATATGGGAGGAAGTGCATAGGTTATATGCAAATACTTCACCATTTTATATAAGGGACTTGAGCATCCATGGATTTTGGTACCTGCTGTGGGTCCTGGAACAAATCCCTTGTGGTTACCGAGGGACAACATTTTTAATGTTGTTATGGTCAAGGGTCAAGAATTGTCCAAATTCTTTCCTGTCCAGCCAACCATCCCGTCATGTCTCCTAAAGTTCTAAGAAATCTAAATGCAAAGATCAATGACGAAATGGAAATCCAAAAGCTACTTAATGACTAGCTGTAGAGTTCTGACACCAAGGTTTCTTAACACTAAAACTGACACTTGGCCTAAGTGGGGTCTCATACTTAGCTTTTGCCCCAGTCCCAGTACTTAGCTTTCCCCTCAGGCACAGTCAAAATACTTGTCAAACCTTAGAACAAGTGCAGTTCACAAGGTCGGTGCTGAAGTCCACTCACCTTCATAATCACATGAAATCAACAGAGAAAAAGAAGAGGATCCAAAGAGCCTCTAATTTATCTAAACTACTGGTTCAAGAAATGTAAGAGGAAGTGAGAAGGTGTGGAGCCTACCTTCCTAACAATAACTGTTTTTCTTTAACCTGTCAAGGTCTGGCCAATCACAGCACCAAGAATTCCTCCCTGGTATGGGTCCTGGGTGTGTGAGGAAGTATCTAGCAGATGTGGTACAACCTCCTTAGCAAAGGGAGAAAAGGCTGAAAATGCATCCTCAGCCCCCCACTCAGATGTACTCTAAAGTTTAATCAATCATTCATTCATTCTAAAACTATTTATGCAACAGACACTGTTTACGGTTCCAGAGAGATTTCAACAAACAGGACAAGTACGTGTCATGCCATCATCAGGATTATATCGCAGTGATATCTTTATGGGGATGTGGGAACAACAGACATTATTATGTAAAAAAGTAATTTTAGAGAGTGATAATTGCTATTAAAATGAAAATGAAACAGTGCCTATGACAAAAATGCCACCCCATAGGGGAACAACGCAGGTTTGGAAGTCAAAAAGCCTGACTTCTTCAGATATATATTATGGCTCAATGTGCTGTTGCATACTTAATGTAATCTCCCTTGTATTCTCATCTGTAAAATGGAGAGATCAAAATTTTGTGCAGGCAAAATATTCATGAGAAGCAAATATAAGTTACAGCTAATAACAGTTGAGCTCTTGTTTTGTCCAGTCACTGCTCTAAGAATACATCTCATACTAATTTTAATCATTATAACAATCTTAGGAGGTAAATGCTATTGCTATGCCTGTCTTACAAATGATACACTAATGTAGAGAGATGTTAGATAAGGTTCCAAGAGGACGCACCTAGAAGTGGAGTGTCACAAATTGAGCCAAGGTTATCTTCTGTTAAATTTGAGCATACTGGAGGAGCCGGAGGAAGATGGCGGAAGAGTAAGACGCGGAGATCACCTTCCTCTCCACAGATACATCAGAAATTCATCTACACGTGGAACAACTCCAACAGAACACCTACTGAACGCTGACAGAAGACCTCAGACCCCCCAAAAGGCAAGAAACTCCCCACATACCTGGGTAGGTCAAAAGAAAAAAAGAATAAACAGACACAATAGGATATGGATGGGACCTGCACCAGTGGGAGGGAGCCGTGAAGGAGGGAAGGTTTCTACACACTACAAGCCCCTTCGAGGGCGGAGACTGCAGGTGGCGGAGGGGGAAAGCTTCGGAGTAGCGGAGGAGAGCACAGCAACAGGGGTGTGGAGGGCAAAGCAGAGAGATTTTGGCACAGAGGATCGGTGCCCTCAGGCACACACCAGCCCGAGAGACTTGTCTGCTCAGCCGCCAGGGCGGGCGGGGCTGGGAGCTGAGGCTCGGGTATCGGCTTTCAGTCGGAGCGCAGGGAGAGGTCTGGGGCTGGCGGCAGGAAGAGACCCTGAAGGGGTTAGTGCTAGCCCGGAGGGAGTCCGGGGAAAGGGTCTGGAGCTACCGGAGAGGCAAGAGACTTTTTTCCCTTTTGTTGCCTGGTGCGCGAGGAGAGGGCATTCCCCTCCCTCCCCTCTGCCTGAGTGAGCCAGAGCCCCCGAATCAGCGGCTCCTTTAAACCCGTCCTGTCTGAGCGAAGAACGGACGCCCTCCGGACGCCCTCCGGCGACCTACGCGCAGAGGCGGGGCCAGGTCCAAGGCTGAGACCCGGGAGCTGTGAGAGCAGAGACAGGGAAATCTCTCTGTGCAGCCTCCGAGGCAGCGGATTAAAGCTCCACGGTCCATTTGATGTGCCCTGCGTCTGTGGAGTGCATGAATGGACAGCGAATCATCCCAAATTGAGGAAGTGGACCTTGAGGACAAGATTTAAGACTTTCCCCCCCCTTTTTTTTTTCCTCTTTTTACAACGAATTATCTCAAATTAAGGAGGTGGACTTAGCAAGATTTCAGACTTTTCGCCCTTTTCCTCTTTTTACAACGAATTATCCCAAATCGAGGAGGTGGACTTGGAGAGCAAGATTTTTGATTTTTCCCCCTGCTCTCTTTTTGTGAATGTGTATGTGTAATCTTCTGTGTAAGATTCTCTCTGTATAGCTTTGCTTCCACCATATATCCCAGGGTTCTTTCGGTCCGTGTTTTTTATCAATAATTACTTTTTAATTTTAATAACGCTACTATATTTCATACTTTATTCTATTTTACTTTACCTGCTCTTTCTTTTTTTCCTCCCTTCCCTTCCTCCCTCCCTCCCTCCGCTCCTCCTTTCCTTCTTTCTTTTTCTTTCCTCCATCCCTCCCTCCCTCCCACCCTTCTTCTTTCCACTTTCTTTTTCTTTCCTTCCTCCCTCCCTCCCTCCCTCCTGTCTTTCTTTCTTTCCTTCCTCCCTCCCTCCCTCTCTTCTTCCATTCACTCTTCCTTTTGCTTTCATTCCTCCCTCCCTCCCTCCTTTCTTTCCTTTCTTTCCATCCTTCCTCCCTCCCTCCTTTCTTTCTTTCTTCCTTCCTTCCTTCCTTACTTCCCTTCTTCCTTTCTTTCAATCTCTCTTTCTTTCTTCTACTAATTATTTCTTTCTACTTTTTCTCAATGTTATTCTAAGCCGGGTGGATGAAAGGCTCTTGGTGCTGCAGCCAGGAGTTAGTGCTGTGCCTCTGAAGTGGGAGAGCCAACTTCAGGACACGGGTCCACAAGAGACCTCCCAGCTCCACATAATATCAAGCAGCGAAAATCTCCCACGGATCTCCATCTCAACACCAGCACCCAGCTTCAGTCAACGACCAGCAAGCTACAGTGCTGGTCACCCTATGCCAAGCAAATAGCAAGGCAGGAACACAACCCCATCCATTAGCAGAGAGGATACCTCAAAACATAATAAGGCCACAGGCACCCCAAAACACACCACCAGACGTGGACCTGTCCACCAGAAAGACAAGATCGAGCTTCAACCACCAGAACACAGGCATTAGTCCCCCCCACCAGGAAGCCTACACAACCTACTGAAACAACCTTAGCCACGGGGGACAGACACCAAAAACAACGGGAACTACGAATCTGCAGCCTGCAAAAAGGAGACCCCAAACACAGTAACATAAGCAAAATGAGAAAGCAGAAAAACACACAGCAGGTGAAGGAGCAAGATAAAAACCTACCAGACCTAACAAATGAAGAGGTAATAGGCAGTCTACCTGAAAAAGAATTCAGAAAAATGATAGTAAAGCTGATCCAAGATTCTATTTCCCAGATCCAAAATCTTGGAAATAGAATAGACAATATGCAAGAAACAGTTAAGAAGGACCTAGAAGAACTAAAGATGAATCAAGCATCGATTAAAAACACAATAAATGAAATGAAAAATACTCTAGATGGGATCAATAGCAGAATAACTGAGGCAGAAGAACGGATAAGTGAGGTGGAAGATAAAATAGTGGAAATAACTGATGCAGAGGAAAATAAAGAAAAAAGAATGAAAAGAACAGAGGACAGTCTCAGAGACCTCTGGGACAACATTAAACGCACCAACATTCGAATTATAGGGGTTCCAGAAGAAGAAGAGAAAAAGAAAGGGACTGAGAAAATATTTGAAGAGATTATAGTTGAAAACTTCCCTAATATGGGAAAGGAAATAGTTAATCAAGTCCAGGAGGCACAGAGAGTCCCATACAGAATAAATCCAAGAAGAAATACGCCAACACACATATTAATCAAACTATCAAAAATTAAACACAAAGAAATCATATTAAAAGCAGCAAGGGAAAAACAACAAATAACACACAAGGGAATCCCCATCAGGTTAACAGCTGATCTCTCAGCAGAAACTCTACAAGCCAGAAGGGAGTGGCAGGACATAATTAAAGTGATGAAGGAGAGAAACCTGCAACCAAGATTACTCTACCCAGCAAGGATCTCATTCAGATTTGATGGAGAAATTAAAACCTTTACAGACAAGCAAAAGCTGAGAGAGTTCAGCACCACCAAACCAGCTTTACAACAAATGCTAAAGGAACTTCTCTAGGCAAGAAACACAACAGAAGGACTATACCTACAATAACGAACCCAAAGCCATTAAGGAAATGGGAATAGGAACATACATATCAATAATTACCTTAAATGTAAATGGACTAAATGCTCCCACCAAAAGACGCAGAGTGGCTGAATGGATACAAAAACAAGACCCATATATATGTTGTCTACAAGAGACCCACTTCAGACCTAGAGACACATACAGATTGAAAGTAAGGGGGTGGAAAAAGATATTCCATGCAAATGGAAATCAAAAGAAAGCTGGAGTAGCAATTCTTATATCAGACAAAATAGACTTTAAAATAAAGACTATTAGAAGAGACAAAGAAGGACACTACATAACGATAAAGGGATCGATCCAAGAAGAAGATATAACAATTGTAAATATTTATGCACCCAACATAGGAGCACCTCAATACATAAGGCAAATACTAACAGCCATAAAAGGGGAAATCGACAGTAACACAATCATAATAGGGGACTTTAACACCCCACTTTCACCAATGGACAGATCATCCAAAATGAAAATAAATAAGGAAACACAAGCTTTAAATGATACATTAAACAAGATGGACTTAATTGATATTTATAGGACATTCCACCCAAAAACAACAGAATACATATTTTTCTCAAGTGCTCATGGAACATTCTCCAGGATAGATCATATCTTGGGTCACAAATCAAGCCTTGGTAAATTTAAGAAAATTGAAATTGTATCAAGTATCTTTTCCGACCACAATGCTATGAGACTAGACATCAATTACAGGAAAAGATCTGTAAAAAATACAAACACATGGAGGCTAAACAATACACTACTCAATAATGAAGTGATCACTGAAGAAATCAAAGAGGAAATTAAGAAATACTTAGAAACAAATGACAATGGAGACACGACGACCCAAAACCTATGGGACGCAGCAAAAGCAGTTCTAAGGGGGAAGTTTATAGCAATACAATCCCACCTTAAGAAACAGGAAACATTTCGAGTAAACAACCTGACCCTGCACCTAAAGCAATTAAAGAAAGAAGAACAAAAAACCCCCAAAGTTAGCAGAAGGAAAGAAATCATAAAGATCAGATCAGAAATAAATGAAAAAGAAATGAAGGAAACGATAGCAAAGATCAACCAAACTAAGAGCTGGTTCTTTGAGAAGATAAACAAAATTGACAAACCATTAGCCAGACTCATCAAGAAAAGAAGGGAGAAGACTCAAATCAATAGAATTAGAAATGAAAAAGGAGAAGTAACAAGTGACACTGTAGAAATACAAAAGATCATGAGAGATTACTATAAGCAACTCTATGCCAATAAAATGGACAACCTGGAAGAAATGGACAAATTCTTAGAAATGCACAACCTACCAAGACTGACTCAGGAAGAAATAGAAAATATGAATAGACCAATCACAAGCACTGAAATTGAAACTGTGATTAAAAATCTTCCATCAAACAAAAGCCCAGGACCAGATGGCTTCACAGGCGAATTCTATCAAACATTTAGAGAAGAGCTAACACCCATCCTTCTCAAACTCTTCCAAACAATATCAGAGGAAGGAACACTCCCAAACTCATTCTACGAGGCCACCATCACCTTGATACCAAAACCAGGCAAGGATGTCACAAAGAAAGAAAACTACAGGCCAATATCACTGATGAACATAGATGCAAAAATCCTCAACAAAATACTAGCAAACAGAATCCAACAGCACATTAAAAGGATCATACACCATGATCAAGTGGGGTTTATTCCAGGAATGCAAGGATTCTTCAATATACGCAAATCAATCAATGTGATACACCATATTAACAAGTTGAAGGAGAAAAACCATATGATCATCTCAATAGATGCAGAGAAAGCTTTTGACAAAATTCAACACCCATTTATGATAAAAACCCTGCAGAAAGTAGGCATAGAGGGAACTTTCCTCAACATAATAAAGGCCATATATGACAAACCCACAGCCAACATTGTCCTCAATGGTGAAAAACTGAAAACATTTCCACTAAGATCAGGAGCAAGACAAGGCTGCCCACTCTCACCACTCTTATTCAACATAGTTTTGGAAGTTTTAGCCACAGCAATCAGAGAAGAAAAGGAAATAAAAGGAATCCAAATTGGAAAAGAAGAAGTAAAGCTGTCACTGTTTGCAGATGACATGATACTATACATAGAGAATCCTAAAGATGCTACCGAAAAACTACTAGAGCTAATCAATGAATTTGGTAAAGTAGCAGGATACAAAATTAATGCACAGAAATCTCTGGCATTCCTGTACACTAATGATGAAAAATCTGAAAATGAAATCAAGAAAACACTCCCATTTACCATTGCAACAAAAAGAATAAAATATCTGGGTATAAACCTACCTAAGGAGACAAAAGACCTGTATGCAGAAAATTATAAGACACTGATGAAAGAAATTAAAGATGATATAAATAGATGGAGAGATATACCATGCTCCTGGATTGGAAGAATCAATATTGTGAAAATGACTCTACTACCCAAACCAATCTACAGATTCAATGCAATCCCTATCAAACTACCACTGGCATTTTTCACAGAAGTAGAACAAAAAATTTCAAAATTTGTTTGGAAAAACAAAAGACCCCGAATAGCCAAAGCAATCTTGAGAACGAAAAAGGGAGCTGGAGGAATCAGGCTGCCTGACTTCAGACTATACTACAAAGCTACAGTAATTAAGACAGTGTGGTACTGGCATAAAAACAGAAAGATAGATCAGTGGATCAGGATAGAAAGCCCAGAGATAAACCCACGCACATATGGCCAACTTATCTTTGATAAAGGAGGCAGGAATGTACAGTGGAGAAAGGACAGCCTCTTCAATAAGTGGTGCTGGGAAAACTGGACAGGGACATGTAAAAGTATGAGATTAGATCATTCCCTAACACCATACACAAAAATAAGCTCAAAATGGATTAAAGACCTAAATGTAAGGCCAGAAACTATCAAACTCTTAGAGGAAAACATAGGCAGAACACTCTATGACATAAATCACAACAAGATCCTTTTGGACCCACCTCCTAGAGAAATGGAAATAAAAACAAAGATAAACAAATGGGATCTAATGAAACTTCAAAGCTTTTGCACAGCAAAGGAAACCATAAACAAGACCAAAAGACAACCCTCAGAATGGGAGAAAATATTTGCAAATGAAGCAACTGACAAAGGATTAATCTCCAAAATTTATAAACAGCTCATGCAGCTCAATAGCAAAAAAACAAACAACCCAATCCAAAAATGGGCAGAAGACTTAAATAGGCATTTCTCCAAAGAAGATATACAGACTGCCAACAAACACATGAAAGAATGCTCAACATCATTAATCATTAGAGAAATGCAAATCAAAACTACAATGAGATATCATCTCACACCAGTCAGAATGGCCATCATCAAGAAATCTAGAAACAATAAATGCTGGAGAGGGTGTGGAGAAAAGGGAACACTCTTGCACTGCTGGTGGGAATGTGAATTGGTACAGCCACTATGGAGAACAGTATGGAGGTTCCTTAAAAAACTAAAAATAGAACTACCATATGACCCAGCAATCCCACTACTAGGCATATACCCTGAGAAAACCATAATTCAAAAAGAGACATGTACCAAAATGTTCATTGCAGCTCTATTCACAATAGCCCGGAGCTGGAAACAACCTAAGTGTCCATCATCGGATGAATGGATAAAGAAGATGTGGCACATATATACAATGGAATATTACTCAGCCATAAAAAGAAACGAAACTGAGCTATTTGTAATGAGGTGGATAGACCTAGGGTCTGTCATACAGAGTGAAGTAAGTCAGAAAGAGAAAGACAAATACCGTATGCTAACACATATATATGGAATTTAAAAAAAAAAAAAAATGTCATGAAGAACCTAGGGGTAAAACGGGAATAAAGACACAGACCTACTTGAGAATGGACTTGAGGATATGGGGAAGGGGAAGGGTAAGCTGTGACAAAGCGAAAGAGAGGCATGGACATATATATACTACCAAACGTAAGGTAGGTAGATAGTGGGAAGCAGCCGCAGAGCACAGGGAGATCAGCTCGGTGCTTTGTGACCGCCTGGAGGGGTGGGATGGGGAGGGTGGGAGGGAGGGAGATGCATGAGGGAGGGGATTTGGGAACAGATGTATATGTATGACTGATTCACTTTGTTATAAAGCAGAAACTAATAAAAAAAATAAAAAAAAATAAAAATTAAAAAAAAAATTTGAGCATACTGGTATATTACAGTTTCTTTTATTAAAAAATATTTTATATCTATATCTATATCTATCTATCTATCTATCTATATCTATCTATCTATATCTATATCTATATCTATATCTATATATATATATATATTTCTGTAGTTGACTGATTTTTTGTGGCAATTAAAATATTTTTCCCTGGACAGGAGACATCCAAGTGGAGATCCACGAGATCTCGGGGTTTCGTTATGACTCCTTGTTTCTCTTAGCCAGGATTCTCTTATCTAGTAGAGGTGAGAGTTGGTCCTTAAATATGTAGATGTATTTTTCTTAAGACATAAATACTACTGAGATGGTAATATGATAAGTAACATCAATACATTTCAAAGTTTTGTTGCTCTTGTTGTTGTAGTTTTTTATTTTTAAATTTTCCCCCAGTTAAAATATGCTTTTAATAATATGGAATTCCAAGTCATTGCATCTTCTGGAGAAGTGAGATATAGATATGGAGGGATATTAGGAGACAGAAAAAAAATTCAACACTTGGTACAAATAGCCTAAGTTTTGCTCAGTTCCCAGAAGTAGAAACAGTAGTGAGGAACGTGGAAGTAGGATAAGGTGTTCACTTCTTTTCAAGGAGATTCAATCTTGTTGTGAAACCAAGCAGGGATATAAAACCAGTAGTTCTATATAAATAGAAAGTATTATGGGATTAGATTCATGAAGAGTGAAAAAAATTTCTAGAATTTAGAGGAGAGAAATAACCGTGTTGAAGTCGCCAGTTCTCCATGCTTTCATATATATCTTTTTCTTTAGACCTCCCTGGAGCACCACCCAGGTTAACATCCTGAAGGGGAGTGTGGATGATATACATCACTGGCGGGAACACCAGGGTACACCATGAACGTCATATTAGAAATAATATTTGGGACCATTTAACCAAACTCACACTAGCAGCAAGAATATTAAATAGGAACAGCATGAGATTTAGAGGCAAGAAAGAGAAAGAATGAGGGGAAGGAAACAATGATAAAGTCACATGGAATGGAGGATGCTTGGTGTGAATAGCACAATGTGAAGTAGAACAGATTGTGAAAGGCTTTAAATTCCGAAGTAGTTTGAACCCTAGTCTCATTATCTAGGGCCATTTACTTGGCCAGAAATGATTATCTTCCAAAAGAGGTGAGCTGAACATCTGAGCTTAGTAACACCACATTGCTTTGCCTTGCCTTAGATGCTGTCCCTGCCTTGGATGGAGCCAAGGCAAGGGACTTAACAGCCTTGGTTTTATACAGTGCCATCATTAAGAGACAAAGTGTCACAGAGATTTGAAATGAAGAGATTACATATGCCTGTCACTCAGCCCGGCTGTGTATGGTGGCTAATGAGGTTGGCTCTGCTCTCTTTGAGCCTCGTCTCTTGGGAACAATTTTAAAAGTGTGACTTAAATGGAATCACTTTAAATGAGTCTGTACAGGGCAGGCTCTGAATATATCATGTGGGAATCAGGCTGTTTGTGTCAGAGAAGAGATGACAGCTTGAGAGGTGGAGGGAGTGTTGCATTTTAAAAGGAGGGCGTTTGGTCTGGAAAATGTTTAACACTATTCTTCACATTACTACAGAAGTGAAACTAGTCTCTACTTCCAAGATTGAAGATATTTGTATATTAAATATATGTTCTAATGTCCAACATTTAGTATGTATCTCATTTTAGAAATAACAAAGAAATCTTACAAAAGCATGTGGGTGAGGTCAATCTTCTAGACCTGTGTTCTCAAGTTATCTTTACATATGATGTCTGTGCAAAGTAAGGAACTTTTAAAAAGTGTAATCCCCAGGATATCTATATATGTAAATGTGCTCTTATATCTTAAACAGCAATTATGTTCAAAAATAGTTCATAATTTAGAATCAGTCTGGAATTCAAATATTAAGGTTGTCAGGGGCTAACTATATAACCTCCAAAAAACATTTCACTGAAACCTACCTCAGTGTATTATCAAATAGTCATAATAATATAAACATAATGTTATTGCTAGGAATAAATAAAATAGCAAGTAAAGCTAAAGTTGATGCATAATAGGTACACATCAAATAACTCTTATTACACCTACATATTCCAATGTGTTGTTATAGCTTTAACCTCCTTTTAAAATTTTCTTAATCTAGGTCTTTCTCAAAGATAGGACCACAGTAAGATGAATGATTAAATGAATGATTTACAGACTTGTTTGCTAAACAGTAATCTTCTTTTAATCTGTAATCAGATTATGTGTTTGAAAAAAGAAATTTACCATTAGTTTACTCAACAAGTCGATTAAAAATGTCAACACATCTTTCCTGGGCCCTTCTTCTAGAAAGGTGAATGTTCTTGGAAAAGTTTGCTTACTTTATTACACAGCCCTTACTCCTAATGATTTTTCACCACTTCCCAAATTCAGATATCAGACACAAGTCACAGGCAGGCAGGTGGTGAAATCTGCCACCCCTTTTATTGCCAGGCTTGACTCAGCTGATCTGCCCACTGAGTGGATATTACCTCTCCACATCACAGCTCAGCAGGCATCCCTCCTAAAGGTGCTGGATCAAAAATGATGATCTTTATGATCTATTCAGAAAGAGGAGGTGATATCTTCCCCTCAAGAGTTTGCAGCAAGTAGCTGACCTCTGCCTGAGTTTCCAAATACTTATGAAGGACTATTTATAGGAGAAATGAAGCTTAACTTTAAATCAGAGATCAGACACGATGACAGGTATCCATATAAATACACCCCAAGAATCTAAGGGAAATAAATGTAATCCCAGAAATATTTCAGGCAGTGACAACAGCTATTTCTGGGGAAATGCTTAGCCTCACATATGATTTTGGGAGATAATTTTTATCTGAATCACTCATTTTTGAATCCTGAACTTCTAGTACTTACCTCATCCATAGTAGGGGCCACTGTAATGAATCAATAAATATTTAAGTGAAATAATTTAGATATGTAACTCTAAAATAAAATAGTGTCCTTTCTTTGAAACTGTAGCTCTCCTAGGATTCTTTGGAAACATGACATGTTTTACAAAAGTTACTGCATAGAGTCTGTTTCTAAAGTCTCTGACAGGAACACATTATAACCAAAAGTTGTTTACAGTTTAACTTCAACCATCTGATTGTTAGATGCAGCAATAATACTGCCATACATTTTTAAAAATATTTACTATTTTCATATCTGTGCTAGAATGCCAGACTTCACTTCTTGGTTGCTTAATCCAATATGTAGTCCAGAACTTCAGGGTTTTTTATACATTTTAGGAAAACCAAATATATTTCATTACTAAAATGTTTTAAATTATGAGACTCCCTTCAACATTGTTTCTAAACATCTAGTTCAAAATAAAGTAAATTTTACTCTCACTATTATAAGGACAGCTATGAAAACATTCAGTCTCATCACCATTGAGCATGGATGTTGCATAAGTGGGACTGAAGCCAAATGGAAACAAAACAGGCTCAGTGTCAGGAATTGTGATCCCAACTGTACCCTTGATTAACTGAGGACTTTGTCAAGAAGTCCTTTTTTTTTTGTATAAAAATAGAGACAAAGATTTATACCTCTTGGGATTATTGCTATAATTACATAATACAAAGGAAATAACTACATATTAAAGGTCTTTGTACATAGCAGGTGCTCAAATCAATGTGTAATCATGGGGTGTTGATAAGAGTTGCTCTCAGATTATAAAGCATAGTTATTTCAAGGGATGGGTTACTTAAGGAATTTTAAAGGGTCTTAGAAATGAACTAAAGCCGAATTCCATGTGCATTATCAAAGTCTATATATAGAATATTAATATCAGATGAAATAGCTGGGCATCTATATAAACAGGAATTTTAAGGCAAGGTAGTTATTTCAAGATGATGTACTTTGATTTGGTACCTGGTAGTTAACCTGTGTGCAGATGTCTTGATTCACAATGTTCTTATTTAAAAGAAATGCTCACTGAATATGACCGTGTAGTATTTTGACTCCAGTTAGCAACTTCTTAATTTGAGTGCTCCCCAGAATCAATATTATCATTGTTTTTTTTTTTTTTTTTTTTTTTGGTACGCGGGACTCTCACTGCCGTGGCCTCTCCCGTTGCAGAGCACAGGCTCCGGAAGCACAGACTCAGCGGCCATGGCTCACGGGCCCAGCCGCTTTGCGGCATGTGGGATCCTCCCGGATCGGGGCACGAAACCGCGTCCCCTACATCGGCAGGTGGACCCTCAACCACTGTGCCACCAGGGAAGCCCTATCATTGTATTTTAAGGGAATTCCTGAGGAAGGAAAAAGAGCCACAAAAATCTTAGCTAAAGTCAAGAATTTTCAATAAAGTTAAAGTTTTCTCCCTGACATGAAAATACAAGAAATCTGTTAATTTATTATTATTATTATTATTTTGAAGATCACAAAATGTCAGGAACCCTGAAAACGAAGTGTTTCTTCTCAGCGAGAGTCTTGAAGATAGATGCGAGACTTTCCCTATCTGACAAGGGGTTCTCATTATCAAGCACACAACAGAAGACAAGGTTGATGCCAAGGCCTGCTTGACTCGGCTAGTAAAGATACAAGCCACTTTTAGATTCAGACAGTTTATTACGTACATCAAAAGGAAGAATAGACCATGGTGCCATCCTCCCGGTCCTTGCCATATGTACGATACAGGACAATGATGGATGACTGCAATGTGAGATGTGGGATATATCTCACTTCTGAGGTGCCAGAACTAGGCTGCAGCTAAGTGGCTATATATCCTGCGGCTCTATGCTGAGGGAGGCGGGGCAAAGACCCACATACTCATCAGAACCTGGAGGTAATTAGAAAGTATTTCATGGCAGCCTTCCAGGGGAGGTTGGGAGGTGTGTGGGAGATGAACCCCTAGAAGCCCCTCAAGGCCTACAGTGCTCTCAAGTTCTGGAAGGACCACAGGAGTTCCTCTGAGTCTCAGATAAGCTGTCATGCTATCCTTTGCCTTGGTGGCCTATGTGAATGTGTGTGAGGTCACCAGACACAATGATGGAGACATTCTTTACAGTCGCACTCATGGTACTCTTTCATGGTAAGGGGAATACATTAGTTTTTACATTATTTGGGAGGAAATACATTATTTCCACCCAAAATATGGAAAGTAAATAGTATCACAATAAAGATGAAGGTCATAGAATTTTCACAAATGGTTCTAATCCATAATTTGACTATCATGGTCTAAGAATGAAAGTTCAGGGCTTCCCTGGTGGCGCAGTGGTTGAGAGCCCGCCTGCCGATGCAGGGGACATGGGCTCGTGTCCTGGTCCGGAAAGATCCCACATGTCATGAAGCAGCTAAGCCCGTGAGCCATGGCCACTGAGCCTGCGTGTCCGGAGCCTGTGCTCTGCAACGGGACAGGCCACAACAGTGAGAGGCCCGCATACTGCAAAAAAAAAAAAAAAAAAAAGAAAACCTTATAGAACACCTCTGATGTTTTTTATCTTTGTGATAGCAGAAAAATTAATAGAGACCCCTCTGCCTCTCTTTCCTTATCTGCCAAACTACTGTGATGAATTTTGTGAAATATTATTGACTAGCATTCCTCTTGGGGAGAGCACTAAATTTCTTAGAAAAAAAAAATATATATATATTAGTAAGGGAAATAAATTCTAAAGGAATACACACAAAAAGCAATAAAAAAGTAGATGGCCATTAAATCTGTTTGCATGATTAAGAAGAATGTATTCTATTTCAGAGAGATGGGAGGATCAAATCAATAAAGAGAAGAATTAGGAAAAGGGGAGAAAAGAAAAAATGGTCAGATGGCACTGTACTTTCTACAATATGACCCTGCCCATGACTCTTGAATATTCATTTAAATCTTTTAAGCCCAGAAAGTGTTTACAATGAAAGATTTGTTTTTTAACTCAAGTGAGGGATATGTTATGGTTAGATATCAATATGGTTCTTTTGTGTGTGTGTGCATGGTATGCGGGCCTCTCACTGTTGTGGCCTCTCCCGTTGCGGAGCACAGGCTCCGGACACGCAGGCTCAGCGGCCATGGCTCACAGGCCCAGCTGCTCTGCAGCATGTGGGATCCTCCTGGACTGGGACACGAACCCGTGTCCCCTGCATCTGCAGGCGGACTCTCAACCACTGCGCCACTAGGGAAGCCCAATATGGATCTTTTAATGAGAAATCTTTCACGCTGAATATACTTTACCAAACCCTGGGAGATAGGGAGATATTATCTATATCCTCATCCATATCCTTTCTACAATTCTACAAGCTGACATTTGAGAACACTTATAAAACAACTTCTGCCAAAGGGATTTTTTTACTGGGTTCAGGAACCCTGTTCTACCTATGTATATAGCAGACTGGAAGTATTGGAGAGGTAATGTCCTTGGAAGTAGCCCCTCTAATTGTTGGCTGGGATGGCAACTCTTAAGGCATTTGCTACAATGTCTCTAAGTTTTTCTCAGCAGAGCTGAGCTCCAGTTACCCACAGAGGTAATTGGCTTGATTCCACAACCTTACTGGCTTTTTCCTTTCCTGCCTTATTTTTTCACTCCTCTAACAGAATTACCTTGGATAACCCCACACACAAATTATTAGCACTTAAATTCTCGTCTCATCATCTGCTTCTGGGAGAACCTAAACCAAGATATGAGTTCATAAGGCGAAACTCACAAAAGAGTGTACACACAATAGGGGTCCAGGAATCAAATGCTGCCATAGGAGAATACGTTGCTTGGAATTTTCTAAAAATTAACAAGACAGGCTTGGAATTTACACAAGATGTGCAATTACAGTAAGTCCCCTACATACAAACCTTCAAGTTGCAAACTTTCAAAGATGCTAACGTGCGTTCGCATGTCCCATCAAGTAAGTTAGTTCATGTGTCTGGCATACATTGTCACGTGCATGCATCCTCTACAAGTGGTTATGCTTTAATGTACTTTACTACACAGTTTGTTTACAAGTTTTGTGGATTGAGAAGGTGGATGAGGAGTCTAAAGATGTCTTCAGCAACTTAGTGACGCTCTGTGAGAAGCTGGAGCTAGATCTGCAAGAGGACGACTTCACTGAATTCCTTGCTCTGCAACATAGAGCTTACTAATGAAGACCTGATGGAATTGTAGACCCAGAGAAAGGACAAAGAGAGACAAGAGGAAGAAGAAGTAACTGAAGAACTGAAAAGGTTCACAATGCAGGAAATGACAAAGGGATTTTCTTTATTTCAGGAGGTACTGTTAGTTTTTGAGGCACAGGACCCGAACATAGAACAAACGGTACACAAAGGTTGAAGCAGCGATTCAGAATACAAGCCAGTGCTACCCTGTCATCTATGATAAGAAAAAAAAAAAAAAAAGCTACTACCCAGACATCACTGGATCATTTTTTTAAGAGGGTAGATGATATTGAATCCAGCAAGGAGCTAGAACGTGTGCCATCAGTGTCAGGGGTGAGTGAAATTGCAGCTTGCACTCCGTCTCCTGTTGCTGACAATCCTTCAGCTCTACCATCTCCCACCTCCTCTCCCTCCTCCAGTCAGTAACTCATCTTGCCTTTTCACTCGATGCCAACCCCTGTATGTCAGCTGTTGAATTGTACTACTGTACTTTTCAATGTACTGTAAGATTAAAAATGTTTTTTTTATTTTTTGTGTTTGCTTGTTTTTTTAATGTATTATTTGTGTGAAAAGTATTATAAACCTATTACTGTACAGTATTATATAGCTGATTATGTTAGTTGGGTACCTAGGTTAACTTTGTTCGACTTAATGAACAAACTGGGTTTATGAATGTGCTCTAGGAATGGAACTTGTTCATATGTAGGGGACTTACTCTAATGGCTTCTTAGCAAGTTAAAACTATGTCTATGAGAGGAGTATCTGTCATCTGACTTATGCTAGTATAATAAGCCTTACCTCATTAGATGGTTTTGAAGTCTAAAATAAAAAGGATAATACATATTTAAGTGTATTGTAAACTGTTAGGGTCACGAGAAATGTACATCATTTCTCATTTCTCAACCTTGTGATTTTGCTATATTGGTGACATTAATGTGATCAGGTATATTTTATAGCTTTGACCTACTTTGTCAAGTTCACTTAGCTTTACCACAGGTTTGTAAGAGAACATTCATGGTTACCCCTACTCTACCTTGTTCCCAGTCTGTCCTTTCTCTTATTATCACATGAGATCTGCAGCTACAGCAGTTTTTGTGTGAAATCCCTGTGCTAAAATAGTCAGCTTGGGGGTAGGTCACATAGGTGATTCTTTGCACAGTGGAAGTGAAATGTTATCAGAATTTAACAGAAGATTGATCCCTTGCCTCAGAAGTTATGAAAAAACAAAGCTTGACATTGTCATACATATTTTGTGTGTTAGGGTTTTGCTCTCTGAACCAATCATGGCACAATCAGTAAACAAGTCTTAGTACTATTCTTGTTTACTTTTGTTATCTGACCTATGTTTCTTAATTGATAACTGCTACCCTTTGGAGTTCAAGCCTTATAGCACTGATATACTAAGTGCTGAATAGTAATCTTGCTTTTTGACATCGGGATTCTTGAAACAGTATCATATTGAAAATGGGTTTGTCACACAAACAAACTGCAAAGGTGTTCACAGAATATGAATGACAGCTTTGAGACATATATATTGTGGCATTTTTTTGGTTGTTGGAAGTAGTGTGGGCCTCTCACTGTAGATGTCCAAAGTAATTTCACGTCAGGATGTAATAGAAGGTATTTTTTTCTCCCAGGATTCACTTTTCTCACTCCCTAGCTCACCACAGCTTTATTATTTGGTGATTAGCAGCATTGTCCAAAGCATTTTTATGGACTTTAAAAGGAAATCATAGCCAAAAAGAATATCCAGTGGGTAAATGCCTGAGTTACCAGATTGAAGCCAGGCCACCATGGAGACTGTGACCCAGTGCGTTTACACAGAGGTCAGCAAAATATTTGTCCCTTGACTCATTTCAATTCCCAAAAAGGAAAGATGAGAATTGGGATCTTGGCCTTTCAATATTTTGTTGCGTAAAATCATTACCGCACATGGACTTCTATAAGGAAGCACATGTGTAGGTCAGCCTTGGAAGAACATGCGCTGGGATATCCTCCCGGGAGCCCAGGGGGAGTGGAAGGCTGGCACCAGGCTGAACTCTCCCACTCCGCTTCTCGTGTGATTTAACAGCTGCCAAAGCTGAAGGTCCAAGTGTTGTTAACTGACCATAAAATTAAAACCATGACCCCCTACACACTATGCTAACCCATAGACCCACCGGGGTTACATGTGTACAGAAGTTTTATAAAAAAGAGAAAAAAGAAAGAGAGAGAAAGAAAGAAAATGAAAGAACCATTTAGAAGAATTAGATTGCTACCCCAAAGTTCCTGACACTAGAATAATGTTACTACTTGTGTGAAGTGGTCAGAGAGAGAGAATATGCATCTAGGATTAGGAGAGGGTTTGAGTCCCCACTAAGTGAAACCTTGAGTTTCCTTATCTGTAAAGCAGGAATGTCTATCTATCGACCTACAATTCATCTACTTATTTTTTTTTTTTACATAAAACACCAAAGGAGGAAAGTTGTAATAATTAAAGTCTATGTTTGCAAAATGTTTAGCACAATATCCAGGAAAAAGGTGACCCTGGATCAATGCTGAATATCAATATGATTGTTCAATGTTTTTCAATGAAAGGAATCTGAATGGATCTATAAATTAAAACCATTTGCTTACATATTCATAAAGTCCCCCTTAAATTCTACCACTGTTACTGTAGAATTAAAAGTGCAAATAATCTAAAACAGCAGATAAACCAGAAGTCATACGTATTTGGAAAAAGCTGTGTACGGTGCTGATTTTGATGTTAGACTGCACTTATAAACCTGAATTCCAAAGAATATGGCAGAAAATGAAGAAATGTAAAGGAATTGGAATTGTATCCCTAATAATTTGGTCTAGATGAAAATAATGTCATCAACACCTCAGTTGCACTATAGCCCTCTTATAATATACTGAATAACTTTGACTATTCCAATATATGACCTTGCACAAAGACATTCACGTAGCAGATGTTGACCTTAATTTCTTCATATACTAAATGAAGAGGTTGGATATGATATATATATATATATATATATATATATATATATATATATATATATATATATATATATATATATATTTGCGGCCTGCGGGCCTCTCACTGTTGTGGCCTCTCCCGTTGCGGAGCACAGGCTCCAGACACGCAGGCTCAGTGGCCATGGCTCACGGGCCCAGCCGCTCCGCGGCATGTGGGATCTTCCCGGACCGGGGAACAAACCCGTGTCCGCTGCATTGGCAGGCGGACTCCCAACCACTGCACCACCAGGGAAGCCCTGGATATGATATTTTGTATAAGTCAAATTTAAACTTGCTTGGTTATAGAAAATTCAATAATTTTGTGAACTAAAAAATGAATTTAAATGATTTTCCTGAGTCATAAACCAACACTTTTTTCCAAAGAATTGCCTAGAGTTAGATATTTTTCTCGAAGTTAAACTTTAGAACACTTTTTATATTGAGAAATTTAATATCACTACTGTGAGGTTCTAGCATAGGTCATCACTACCATGACACTCTCTCTGTATTTGTTTCTAAATCTCTGCCCTGAGATCAGGGCATGAAATTGGATTTAGGGGTGTGGGAAGGAGAGAAGTGGAATTGCCTATCCTGCTGAATATTGGAAATTTAAATTTACCACAGATTACCCACATAATAGATATTCCATAGGTCAATTATTGTAAAGAAAGATATAGAAAATATATAGATATACATCATGCCCTAAGGATACTCTACCAGAATTTCTTTCCCCTGACTATTCTGAAGAGTGAAATAAAAATTATAGAATACAGTTAAATTTTGCCTTCCACGAGACTTTATGACACTTACAGAAATTGAAATGGAAATCAGGCCAGCCAATAGAAGTATCAACACAAAAGATGCTTTAATGGAGTGCACACGCAGGCAGCTTGGAGCCCATTTAATTTTATGTATTCTATGGAAATAATATTCTTTAGCCTTAACGCCTTTACCCAGGCTACAATAAAACAAGCTCATCCCATGGGTCTTCTCTCCTGTACTCTTTGTAGCCTCTCAATTTGTCTAAGGATTGAAATCCATATGTATAAAAGTCTGTTCCTTTTACTGTATAAGCAGGCTATGTGGTGTGTGTGTAGTAGATTGGGGTTTTTGGAAAAAGTGGGTGGTTTCAAATGCTCACATTGTAAAACAACCATCACTGTTCCTCAGAGAACGAAACTCACAAAATATTTGCTGCTGGCAAATGGATATGCTCTGAAGCCATCCCAGAAGTTTGCTTTGACAGATGTCAGCTGATGGAGATTTGCACAAAAGTCTATAAACTGCCATATTCTACACCCTGTGTCAGTTGGCACATTACTTTCTTGTACCTTCTGTGTTTCCATTACATTAGATTGGAAACAAAGCCTCCTATTTACTGAGCAAATTCTTTGCTATGTGAAACGGTGAACAATTACAACCATTACCCTGTCAACCATTTCTATCAGTTCAATTAAAAATGCCTAAAGGAAAGCAGAGGCGGGGGTGGTGGTGGTGGGATGAATTGGGAGATTGGGATTGACATATATACATTAATACATATAAAATAGATAACTTATAAGAAAAAAAAGACCTAAAAAAAATGCCTACGCATTGCATTCTGAATCATAGTCACTGTGAGTGGAGCCTGACTCTGGTGTTCAAGACTGGTGAAAAGTCTCTAATCACATTGGGGTGATGGTAGAAGGTCCTTTCATTTGTAGCCTTCTTAAGGATTCTGAGTGTTAACCATGTTCTGTGAACTGTCGGCACAGTGTTATGTCCCCATTCAAGGGAACAACTTTCCATGACTTACCAAAAAGCCATTATGACTGTCAAAGAGATGCAATGAAAGTATATTTTAAGGAATTAAGTAGAAATAAAGGCAAAATATACACAGTGGGAAACTGTACTTTTTAACCAAGAGTTGAATACCCATGTATTCAAGATACTGTCAAATTCAAAAACATGGGAAAAATAGAAGAAAAAATTGAGTAATTTTAAAACTCCAAAATATTGTCATATTCTCTGTGTTCCTGATGGTTCTCTTATAATTTCCACAGGCCAAACATTATATCAATTTGATCATATTTTATATAATTGCAGGAAATATATCTGAATTCATACTTCACCTACCATTATAGAAAAGTTTTAGTCATAAAAATTTAAGTATAATAACTCATTTATTATCTATTTATCCTATAAGTCATTCATTAAATAATATTTTGCTGGGTGACTATAAAGTCCATAACACTTTGCTGGATCATGAAAGAAATTTAGTTGATAACAACTCTAACCATCTGGATATTATGCATGTTGTTGGTGAGCAAAATATTCAAGAAACAGTATATATGAATTCAAATTAACACATCATTACAAGCTCAAGTGAGCATGTCAGAGGATGCCTTAACTGGTTTCAGGAGGCATAAAGAGAGGGAGAGAGAGACTTTGGAAAGGCATAATTAATAGACACATTCTAAGATTTAACATTAACTTAATTATCATGACTGTTTCAATCCATAGTTGACCAAAGGGGGTTGAGCAAAACACTTGTTATTTTAGAAGAAAATGTTTTCAGATTCAATTACAATTTTTTTTTTTTTTTTGTACACGTACCTTTCACAGTTGTGGCCTCTCCCATTGCGGAGCACAGGTTCCAGATGTGCAGGCTCAGCGGCATGGCTCACGGGCTTAGTTGCTCCGCCGCATGTGGGATCTTCCTGGACTGGGCACGAACCCATATCCCCTGTATCGGCAGGTGAACTCTCAACTACTGTGCCACCAGGGAAGCCCTCAATTACAATTTAATCAATGTCCATTTTGCTGACATTTAAGTTTTTGCTGGCAACCAAAAACGTTTCAGGTGAAAAACATTTTGAGGGTCAAAATAAAGTGTTATTGTTTCCTGCACTGGAAAACAAAAAAATCTATTATTACAGACTGATTCCGTGCTACATCTAATACCATAAATTCTATTTTCCTGTAACATTGTCTGATATATTGGATGTAGAACTGGATCCCAATAAACTCCAGGCTTGCCATTCAGAGCATATTTTTAGGAGGAAGTTAACAAAAGAGTTTGAACTGTTCTCTGAATAACAGTTTCATAATTCATTGATATTGACTCTTTATTTGTTTGAAATTCTCTTCCTTACCTGCCTTTACTTTACAGTGAACAATTTCCAAGTTTTCTGTTAGAAGTGCTCCTGAATTTGTTTTCAAATAACATTTTGAATTAAAAATGTAAACTAAATTTGACCAAATGGTTCCTTGTTTTCTCATCAGGATTCTTCTGTTTAACCAGGAGGACTGGCCCACTTCCCAAAAGAGGAACAATATCATGATTTATTTCTTATAGGTTTACAAATCTGATTTTTTTTTTATGGCTGCATTGGGTCTTGGTTGCTGTACACGGGCTTTCTCTAGTTGCGGCGAGGGGGGCTACTCTTCATTGTGGTGTGCGGGCTTCTCATTGCAGTGGCTTCTCTTGTTGTGGAGCACCGGCTCTAGGCGAGTGGCCTCTAGAGCACAGGCTCAGTAGTTGTAGCACACAGGCCTAGCTGCTCCGTGGCATGTGGGATCTTCCCGGACCAGGGATCGAATTCATGTCCCCTGCATTGGCAGGCTGACTCTTAACCACTGCACCACCAGGGAAGTCCCTGATTTTTTTTAAGTTTTTCCAATTTCATATATTCAGTTATCTTCAGATAACAAGTATCCAATCTACTTATAGGTGGAATACACATATAGGAAGTAATAAAAGTGACAGAACAATATATAAATAAGAATGTGATAATGCCATATGGGGGTAAGGTCATGGAAACTTAAAGTGAGCAATGGTCAGAAAAGAATAGAGGTAATCTGGAAATTTTTATGAAAGAGAAAGATTGGAAAAATTGAAATTCCCATTTATCAAGAAAAGGAAATAGATGGAGTCTTATGGGTTCTGAGTCAGAGATTATGGTTTCTGATGCAGATTCTGCCACGTACTAGTTATGAATTTGGAAAAATCATCTAGCCCCATTTGTATACCAGAAAAGAGAGACTTACATGCTTCAAGAAAGAGTGAAGCTCAATTTTAATAATGTGCTGAAAACACCTAAACTATAATAGGATATGAAGAAAAATTATAATTATTGCCAAGGTCCCAGGATGAGAATTTCTTTTTGCCTGCCTGTCATAAGAAATTGAGTATGCTATAAGAGCTCAAGGAGAGAGAGAAATGGGGCACATTAGAATTTCAAGCTATCTTTAAGAAAGACTCTAGCATTGAACTGTCCAACAGCAGTCATGAGTCATATGTAGCCATTTAAACTAACATTTAAATTAGCAAAATTAAATATAATTAATAATTATAATTAAATGTAATTAATAATTATACATTTCAAAGGCTTACTAGCCACATATGGCTAATGGCTACTATATTGGACCACAAAGATACAGATCACTTCCATCATCACAGAAATGATTTTTTGTTTGTTTTGTGTGTTTTTTTTGATAGGTTCTGCTCTAGAGCTGTGGTTCTCAACTGAGGGCAATTTTGTTCTCCATGGGATATTGGCAGTGTCTGGAAACAATTCTGGTTGTCACAACTGGAGTTGTGTAGAGCCCAAGGATGCTGCTAACTACCATACGATGCACAGAAGGGCCTTTCACAACTAAGAATTATCACATTCAAAATTTCAGGACTGTCAGGTGAGAACACCTGCTCTAGGGCAAGCAGGGCCAAGTTTCAACTGTGAATTCCCCAGACACGTGCAGCTTGGAGAAAACATTCAGTGAGATAAAAAGTCACCTGTGCTTGTAAAATTGATCAGCTTTTTGAAAGATGCTCGAGTACGATATCGATCTGTCACTGGACATGCCCCATGAAGGAACTTACTGCATGTTCCTCAGAGCAGAGAGCCCTGGAAAACAGCTGTAGACAACATATTAAGGAAATCAAACAGAAGTCAACACTACCAGGAGCTAGGACCATGCTTAGGGACCATGTCATTAAGATAAAAAAATAAGTATCAATGTTGCTGTCTTTAGATTATGACAGGTGCAGGAAATACAAGAAATGAAAGAGGAACATGATGCCAAAGCAACCACCTGGAAAGCCCAGGAGGCGATGTGAAGAAGGAGTTAATACATCCATTTACAAACTTGTAATTTTTGTCTGTAATGAGGAATAATAAAACCTGTGTCCACCGGTGTATTAAAGATTATATGCTTCAAATACTAATTATTTTTTCACCTTGAAAAGGAAAATAAACCATAGTAAGTGTTGCAGACACTGCTCTTATTGCTTTGGATTTATCTTACCAATTCTGCCCCCCATTCTTATGTAGTCAATGGCTGACTCTGAGACAAGAAAGCACAACTCCCTTGTCTCAGATGCAGAGCAAACTCTGAGTGGAGTTTATGCTCCAGAACTCCCTGCAGGGTCAGGTTGAGGTTAGAATTTTGCCCGAAATTACATCTTTGTTTGGCTTCTTGCCCTTCCGTCCTGCTCCCAACTCCAAGGGATTCTCTTCATTAAGCTTGTATATTCCCTTAATTTGTCACTTTCATGATGCTTCAGGATTGGCTTCTGGAAAATCTGTTCTTAGATAATAATATTCAGAGGTCATTCATTCTCTCTATTGTTTTTGTTTTCAAATTCTTTTATTTCTGCTCTGTGATTATTTTCTTCCTCCTCACTGATCTGAATTTATACTTTTTTTTTATTTTTAATTTCTTCAGTGGGAAGTTTAGATCATTGATTTGAGATCTTTCTCCTTTTCCTAATATATGCATTTATTACTGTATATTCTAAGCAGTGCTTTAGCTCTATTCCACAAATTATATGTTATGTTTTGATTTGTATTCAATTCCATATATTTTCTAATTTAGCTTGTGACTATCTTTTAGACTACCCTCTTGTCCAGCTTAATTTACACATTTAGGGATTTTCCAGATATCTTCATGTTACTATTTTCTAGTTTAATTCTGTTGTAGGGTAGAAAAACATTGTATGGTTTAAATTTGTTTAAATGCATGCACATTTATTTTATAATGTATTTTGATAAAAGTTCCAAATATACTTGAAAATATTTGTATTCTAATTTTTTGTGGAGTGTTCCATTAATGCCAAACAGTTCAAGTTGTTTGATAGTGTTATTCAGATCTTAGATATATTTTACTAATTATTCTGGTTACTTTTTTTTTCCATCAATCACTGAAAGAAAAACTTTGAACTATAATTGTGGATTTGTCTATTTTTCCTTTATTTGCTAATAGTTTTTCCATGTATTTTAAAGCTTAGTTTTAGGTCCATTTATATTTAGTATTGTTATACCTTCTGGGAAAATTTACTCCTTTTTCATTATGTACTCTCCCTCTTTATTGTAGGTAATATTTCTCGTTTTGCAATGTATTTTTCTGACATTAACATAACAATTTTGTTTCTTTTGAGTGAGTTTGCATGGCAGATCCTTTCCCATTCTTTTATTTTATCTTAAATATGTCTGTATATATAAAATGAGTATCTTGTATTCAGCAGATATAAATGGTAGATTTCCTGTACCAGAAATTTCCTCTTCATATTATTTATTATCAAGTAATAGAAGTAAGACAGGGTGGGATTATCATGAGCATAAACTAATAGGTCAATGGCACAAAAAGAATTTTTAAAAAAATAAAAATTTTACTTGAGACATATATGACATCTATTTTACATATATATAGTTTACATACATATAGTTTTAATATGTATAATATATATTCTACATATTTCCAAATACATTATTGGCCCAAAATGTATAAGGTAGCACTCTAAACTCTTAGGAAAAAGAATGGGAAAACATCTTTACATCTTCATGTTGATAGCAATGGGAAAATATGTTTTAAACCAAAAAGCAAAAATAAGAGGAATGATAAATCCTACTCTTTTAAAATTAGCAATGTCTGTTTCTCACTTCACACCACAACTAAAGTAAAAAGACCAAACACAAACTGGAAAGAAATATTTATAACATATATAGTGAATGAAAGATTGCTATATAACATGCATAAAGGAACCATTATAAAACATAAGGAAGCAAATAGAAAAATTTAAAAAATGTATTTGACAAAGGAGGGAAGATTAATGACCAAAAAAACATGAAAAGTCTTTCACTTTATTAGCAAACAATGAAATGCAAATTAAAATAATGTTCTCATTTTTACTCAACTATTAAGGCATCCAAGGGAATGAGAAACAAAATTTGGAATAGTGATTTCCCATTAGAGTGAGGGAGAGAAATGTGGTGCATTTAGCACATAGTTTATTCTATGTCCTAATCAGGATGGCAGGCAGAGATATATTTCTTTATTATTATTGTATAACAACCAATTGTATATATTTATATGTATTTGCACATTGCATATACTTATACATTTTATGTATTAATTATTTCATAATTTTAATAAAAGAAAAATAATTTTTCAACAAACTCATTGGCAAGAGAGGAAAAATGTGATTAAGGTTGTTATGGAAGAGATTAAGGAAAGTATTCTATTTTATACACATTACCACCATACATTTCTATTTTGTATGTCATCCCCATGCATCAGTCAACCAGAAAGTCACACATTTTTCTTTCTCCCATATCTTATCCCTGTAGTAGTCAGGGTCTAGTAAAGACAAAACGAAACTGAACATCTCAAATAGAAGTGATGTGGTACAATGATTGATTACCAGATATCTCAAATAGAAATAATGTAGTACAAAGATAGATTACATAGTTGGGCAAAACTTCAAGAGAAAATAAGAGAAAAGGAGGTAACCCAACAATAATCAACCCCAAGAAGAATGGGGAGTGAAAAGAAGGAAGGGGACTTCTGAACCAGGACTTGGGAGCAGAATAAGCTCCCAGCTTCAAGGACTGCCACCACTTCCAGGCCTAAGATCTGGGAGGAAGAGCCACCGCCTCCAATGCTGGGATTAAAGAAGCAGTGCACCACTTCTGAGATTCTATGAAAGAAAGGAAAATAAAAAGAGTAAATGGAAGAAATGCCACTTTCTAATCTGCCCCCAGTCCCTCTTGCTAATAGAACTTAACAATAAACCAACTATCAAAAGAAAATGGTAAATGTAGTTTGCAGATTCCTAATTCTCCATCTTAGTCCCTCAACATTTGCATAGCCATATCAAGTTTTCATACAAAGCCCCCACTCTGTATGAAACTCTGCATGAAATATGCACAAATGAAACATGATCTTGTTCTAAGGACAAGTTGCTGAAAGTGGAAGGGTGTGGCATGTTATAAGTGAAGGAGGCTAGTGAGTCTGCATACAGGAGATGGAGCTGCTCTGATGCTTTGTGATCAATAGCACTCAAAGAGTGCTCCCATAAGACAAATCCAAACAACAAAAGATGGGACCCATCAAAAGCCAGCTCCTGCTGCTGGATGTGCCATGAAATCTAGATCCATGGCCAGCACCCTCCATCCTGATCTCATCCTCAGAGGGTAAGGAACATGCAGCATAGGGCGAAGTACCATGTGCTTTTCCTACCCTTTTCATTTTCCCTTTAATTTAATAATCAAAAAAAAAAAGTGTTTTCCTTAACCTAGTAACTGGTGTTCATGAGTGGCCGTTTAGAAGTCCCTACACTATTTTATTTTACTATTATTATTTTTATAATTTGATTTAAATTACGAATTTATTTTTATACAGCAGGTTATTATTAGTTACCTATTTCATACATATTAGTGTATATATGTCAATCCCAATCTCCCAATTCATCCCACCACCATCACCTTCCCAGTTTCCCCCCTTGGTGTCCTTGTGTTTGTTCTCTACATCTGTGTCTCTATTTCTGCCTTGCAAACTGGTTCATCTGTGCCAGTTTTCTAGATTCCACACATATGCGTTAATATATGATATTTTTTTTTCTCTTTCTGACTTACTTTACTCTGTATGACAGTCTCTAGGTCCTACACGATTCATTTTAATCCACCATATTGCTATATCCCATGCTATGATATTAATTGATTCTCATTATGCTACTCCCTCTTCAAAAGCCACCTTTCTCATTGACTTTTTTTTTTTGACATCTTTATTGGAGTATAACTGATTTACAATGGTGTGTTAATTTCTTTTGTATGACAAAGTGAATCAGCTATACATATACATATATCCCCATATCTCCTCCATCTTTATTCTCCTTCCCACTCTCCCAATCCCACTCCTCTATGTGGTTACAAAGCACCGAGCTGATCTCCTTGTGTTATGCAGCTGATTCCCACTAGCTATCTATTTTACATTTAATGGTGTATATATGTCCATGCCACTCTCTCACTTTGTCCCATCTTACCCTTCCCCCTCCCCATGTCCTCAAGTCCACTCTCTATGTCTGTGTCTTTATTCCTGTCCTGCCCCTAGGTTCTTCAGAACCATATATATGTGTGTGTGTGTGTGTGTGTGTGTGTGTATATATCTATATATATATAGATAGATATAGATAGATTCCATATATATATGTTAGCATACGGTATTTGTTTTTCTCTTTCTGACTTACTTCACTCTGTATGACAAGCTCTAGGTCCATCCACCTCACTACAAATAACTCAATTTCATTTCTTTTTATGGCTGAGTAATATTCCATTGTATATACGTGCCTCATCTTCTTTATCCATTCATCTGTCGATGGACACTTAGGTTGCTTCCATGCCCTGGCTATTGTAAATAGAGTTTCAATGAACATTGTGGTACATAACTCTTTTTGAATTATGGTTTTCTCAAGGTATATGCCCAGGAGTGGGATTGCTGAGTCGTAAGGTAGTTCTATGTTTAGATTTTTAAGGAACCTCCATACTGTTCTCCATAGTGGCTGTATCAATTTACATTCCCGCCAACAGTGAAAGAGGGTTCCCTTTTCTCCACAGCCTCTCCAGCATTTATTTTTTGTGTATTTTTTGATGATGGCCATTCTGACTGGTGTGAGGTGATACCTCATTGTAGTTTTGATTTGCATTTCCCTAATGATTAGTGACGCTGAGCATTCTTTCCTGTGTTTGTTGGCAATCTGTATGTCTTCTTTGGAGAAATGTTTATTTAGGTCTTCTGGCCATTTTTTGATTGAGTTGTTTGTTTTTTTGATATTGAGCTGTATGAGCTACTTGTACATTTTGGAGATTAATCCTTTGTCAGTTGCTTCATTTGAAAATAATTTCTCCCATTCTGAGGGTTGTTTTTTCATCTTGTTTATGGTTTCCTTTGCTGTGAAAAAGATTTTAAGTTTCATTAGATCCCATTTGTTTACTTTTGTTTTTAATTACCATTTCTCTAGGAGGTGGGTCAAAAAGGATCTTGCTGTGATTTATGTCATAGAGTGTTCTGCCTATGTTTTCCTCTAAGAGTTTGATAGTGTCTAGCCTTACATTTAGGTCTTTAATCCATTTTGAGTTTATTTTTGTGTATGGTTTTAGGGAGTGTCCTAATTTCATTCTTTTACATGTAGCTGTCCAGTTTTCCCAGCACCACTTATTGAAGAGGTTGTCTTTTCTCCATTGTATATTCTTACCTCCTTTATCAAAGATAAGATGACCATATGTGCATGGGTTTATCTCTGGGCTTTCTATCCTGTTCCATTGATCTATATTTCTGTTATTGTGCCAGTACCATATTCTCTTGATTCCTGTAGCTTTGTAGTATAGTCTGAAGTCCCTTTACGGGACATATGCTGGGCAAATATTACAGCCAGTACACCACCACTAAGAGCAAAATAAATTCAGAAAACTTCCCCTCTACACTTCGGCAAGTGGATGTGCTCAAAGTTGACTCAATTTGTTGCATGTAATTGATTTCTCTAGTCTCTCTTAATTGATGCTTTCATTTTGTTTCTTTGATGGAAGTTTGAGAAATCCTTAGACCTTGATACCAAGCCTGCAATGCTAACCATGATAAAAGGAGATAAGGGTTGGAATGGGTTGAAGGAGATTTTAAAAATCAGGTCAGGGTGCAATTCAAATAACCTGCCAAAGAACTGTTAGAAAATTGCACATTTTTATTTTCCAGAGACAAGACTGGAACATTGGGTATATAAGAAAATATCTCTTTGGCATGTAAGAATACAGACACAAGCCTCTGGGTTTAGCAGAATCATTAGTGTGAAATAATGTACCTGACTCCAAAAATATGTCAAAAAGCAATATGGAATATAAGCCAATTCCCAGCACTTTAAATTTATTATTTATGATGCCAGTTAAACAAGGCTAATGTGCTTTGCAAAAGTGGTTATAGCTGCTGTGCAGTATTAGTAGAAATTAGTCAGGCCTTACCAGCTCAATACAAAGTAAATTTGCAAAGGTTTCTACAAATGACAGTTTGGCTGAGTTAACATGACAGTTGAGAGCATCTCTGGTGTTTCAGTCTTGGCAAGTGGGTTTAGAACCAAAGAAGTCAGCATTTATCAATGTAGGAAACAAATTAAACCAAAGTGGGGGAGGAGAAATAATGAGCTCCAGCATTTTACACATCGTGTAGAAAGAGTCCATCACATTATCCTCCTCTCTAATTTGTCTCTTATGAGTTTCAGGGAAAAAAAGCTATTAAGGATCACCTTCGTCATGTTGTTGGGATACTTCTCTATCCAGCTTCTTCTCATAAAATTGTGTGCTTTAGGAATAACCTCTAGCAGTGAGTTCTGTCCTACAGGACTGCAATTATGTCAGCTTGCTGTTTCTCAAGGAAATGGTACAGGGGGATGTTGTTTTACAATGTTGGGTTGACTAGTAATGGTGCTAATCAAAATACATGTAACCATAAGACTTTATTTTTAGCTTATTAACACTTTATCACAAATATATTGATGACATCTTTCGATAAAACACTTGAGGCAATAAAATATTGGCTTCCTTTGAAAGCTTGTACAACACACCAAGCAAGAGAGAATAAACATATATTGAAAAATTTCATCTGCATTTCTCAATCTGAGCAAGGAAATGTTGGTCTGTCCATTAGAGACTTTTTTTTTTTTAACATCTTTATTGGAGTATAACTTCTTTACAATGGTGTGTTAGTTTCTGCTTCATAACAAACTGAATCAGTTATACATATACATATATCTGCATATCTCTTCCCTCGTGCATTTCCCTCCCTCCCTCCCTCCTTATCACACCCCTCTAGGTGGTCACAAAACACCGAGCTGATCTCCCTATGCTATGTGGCTGATTCCCACTAGTTATCTATTTTATATTTGGTAGTGTATATATATCCATGTCACTCTCTCACTTTGTCCCATCTTACCCTTCCCCCTCCCTGTATCCTCAAGTCCATTCTCTAGTAGGTCTGTGTCTTTATTCCCCTCTTGCCCCTAGGTTCTTCATGACCATCTATTTTGTTTGTTTGTTAGATTCCATACATATATGTTAGCATACGGTATTAGTTTTTCTGTTTCTGACTTACTTCACTCTGTATGACAGACTCTAGGTCCATCCACCTCACTACAAATAACTCAATTTCATTTCTTATTATGGCTGAGTAATATTCCATTGTATATAAGTGCCATATCTTTTTTATCCATTCATCTATTGATGGACACTTAGGTTGATCCATGTCCTGGCTATTGTAAATAGAGCTGCAATGAACATTTTGGTACATGACTCTTTATGAATTATGGTTTTCTCAAGATATATGCCCAGTAGTGGGATTGCTGGGTCATATGGTAGTACATTTTTCAGTTTTTTAAGGAACCTTCATACTGTTCTCCATAGTGGCTGTATCAATTTACATTCCCACCAACAGTGCAAGAGGGTTCCCTTTTCTCCACATTCTCTCCAACATTTATTGTTTGTGGATTTTTTGATGAAGGCCATTCTGAACTGGTGTGATATGTCATCGCATTGTGGTTTTGATTTGCATTTCTCTAATGAGTAAGATGTTGAGCATTGTTTCCTGTGTTTGTTGGCAATCTGTATATCTTTTTCAGAGAAATGTCTATTTAGGTCTTCTGCCCATTTTTGGATTGGCTGTTTGGTTTTTTTTTTTTTTTGATATTGATCTGCAAGAGCTCCTTCCATATTTCAGAGATTAATCCTTTGTTAGTTGTTTCATTTGCAAATATTTTCTCCCATTCTGAGGGTTGTCTTTTTGTCTGCCTTATGGTTTCCTTTGCTGTGCAAAAGCTTTTAAGTTTCATTAGATCCCATCTGTTTATTTTTGTTTTTATTTCCATTTCTCTAGGAGATGGGTAAAAAAGGATCTTGCTGTGATTTATGTTATAGAGTGTTCTGCTTATGTTTTCCTCTAAGAGTTCAATAGTGTCTGGCCTTACATTTAGGTCTTCAATCCATTTTGAGTTTATTTTTGTGTATGATGTTAGGGAGTGTTCTAATTTCATTCTTTTACATGTAGCTGTCCTGTTTTCTCAGCACCACTTATTGAAGAGACTGTCTTTTCTCCATTGTATATTCTTGCCTGCTTTTTTCAAAGATAAGGTGACCATATGTGCATGTGTTTATCTCTGGGCTTTCTGTCCTGTTCCATTGATCTATAATTCTGTTTTTGTGCCAGTACCATACTGTCTTGATTACTGTAGCTTTGTAGTATAGTCTGAAGTCTGGGAGCCTGATTCCTCCACCTCAGTTTTTCTTTCTCAAGATTGCTTTGGCTATTTGGGGTCTTTTGAGTTTCCATACAGATTCTGAAATTTTTTGTTCTACTTCTGTGAAAAATCCCAGTGGTAGTTTGATAGGGATTGCATTGAATCTGTAGATTGCTTTGGGTGTTAGAGTTGTTTTCACAATGTTGATTCTTCTAATCCAAGAACATGGTATATCTCTCCATCTGTTTGTATCATCTTTAATTTCTTTCATCAGTGTCTTATAATTTTCTGCACAAAGGTCTTTTTTCTCCTTAGGTAGGTTTATTCCTAGAGATTTTTTTTTGTGTGTGTGTGTGTGTGTACGTGGACCTCTCACTGTTGTGGCCTCTCCTGTTGTGGAGCACAGGCTCCGGATGCGCAGGCTCAGCGGCCATGGCTCACGGGCCCAGCCGCTTCTCAACACGTGGGATCTTCCCGCACCGGGGCACGAACCCATGTCCCCTGAATCGGCAGGCGGACTCTCAACCACTGCGCCACCAGGGAAGCCCCCCTAGATATTTTATACTTTTTGTTGCAGTGGTAAATCGGAGTGTTTTCTTAATTTCACTTTCAGATTTTTCATCATTAGTGTATAGGAATGCAAGAGATTTCTGTGCATTAATTTTGTACCCTGATACTTCATCAAATGCATTGATTAGTTCCAGTAGTTTTCTGGTAGCATCTTTCAGATTCTCTATGTAAAATGTCATATCATCTGTAAACAGTGACAGCTTTACTTCTTCTTTTCTGATTTGGATTCCTTTTATTTCTTTTTCTTCTCTGACTGCTGTGGCTAAAACTTACAAAACTATGTTGAATAACAGTGGTGAGAGGGGGCAACCTTGTCTTGTTCCTGATCTTAGAGGAAATGGTTTCAGAATTTCACCATTGAGAATGATGTTGGCTGTGTTTGTCATATATGGCCTTTATCATGTTGAAGTAAATTCCCTCTATGCCAACTTTCTGCAGTGTTTTTATCATAATTGGGTGTTGAATTTTTTTGAAAGCTTTCTGTGCATCTATTGAGATGATCATATGTTTTTTCTCTTTCAGTTTGTTAAAAAGGTTTATCACATTGATTGATTTGCATATATTGAACAGTCCTTGCATTCCTGGGATAAACCCCACTTGATCATGCTCTATGATCCTTTTAATTTGCTGTTGGATTCTGTTTGCTAGTATTTTGTTGAGGATTTTTGCATCTATGTTCATCAGTGATATTGGCCTGTAGTGTTCTTTCTTTATGACATCTTTGTCTGATTTTGGTATTACAGTGATGGTGTCCTCATAGAATGTGTTTGGGCATGTTCCTCCCTCTGCTATATATTGGAAGAGTTTGTGAAGGATAGGTGCTAGCTCTTCTCTAAGTGTTTGATAGAATTCGCCTGTGAAGCCATCTGGTCTGGATTTTTGTTTGCTGAAAGATGTTTAATCACAGTTTCAATTTTAGTGCTTGTGATTGGTCTGTTCATATTTTCTATTTCTTCCCGGTTCAGTCTCAAAATGTTGTGCATTTCTTAGTATTTGTCCATTTCTTCCAGGTTGTCCATTTTATTGGCATAGAGTTGCTTGTAGTAATCTCTCATGATCTTTTGTATTTCTTCAATGCCAGTTCTTACTTCTCCTTTTTCATTTCTAATTCTATTGATTTGAGTCTTCTCCCTTTTTTAAAGTTATAAGTCTGGCTAATGGTTTATCAATTTTGTTTAGTTTCTCAAAGAACCAGCTTTTAGTTTTATTGATCCTTGCTATCGTTTCCTTCATTTCATTTTCATTCATTTCTGTTCTGATCTTTATCAATTCTTTTCTTCTGCTAAATTTGGGGGTTTCTTTGTTCTTCTTTCTCTAATTGGCTTAGGTGTAAGTTTAGGTTGTTTATTTCAAATGTTTGTTGTTTCTTAAGGTAGGATTGTATCACTATAAACTTCCCTCTTAGAACTGCTTTTGCTGAATCCCATAAGTTTTGGGTCATCGTATTTTCACTGTCATTTATTTCTAAGTATTTTTTTATTTCCTCTTTGTTTTCTTCAGTGATCTCGTGGTTATTAAGTAGTGTATTGTTTAGCCTCTATGTGTTTGTATTTTTTCCTGTAATTGATATCTAGTATCATAGTGTTGTTGTCAGAAAAGATACTTGATACGATTTCAATTTTCTTAAATTTACCAAGGCTTGATTTGTGACCCAATATATGATCTATCCTGGAAATTTTTCCATGAACAGTTGAGAAGAAAATGTATTCTGCTGTTTTTGAATGGAATGTCCTATAAATATCAATTAAGTCCATCTTGTTTAATGTATCATTTAAAGCTTGTGTTTCCTTATTTATTTTCATTTTGGATGATCTGTCCATTGGTGAAAGTGGGGTGTTAAAGTCCCCTAATCTGATTGTGTTACTGTCATTTTCCCGTTCTATGCCTGTTAGTATTTGCTTTATGTATTGAGGTGCTCCTATGTTGGGTTCATAAATATTTACAATTGTTATATCTTCTTCTTGGATTGATCCCTTGATCATTATGTAGTGTCTTTCTTCATCTCTTGTAATAGTCTTTGTTTTAAAGTCTATTTTGTCTGATATGAGAATTGTTACTCCAGATTTCTTTTGATTTCCATTTGCATGGAATATCTTTTTCCATCCCCTCACTTTCGGTCTGTATATGTCCCTAGGTCTGAAATATGTCTCTTGTAGACAGCATATATACAGGTCTTATTTTCGTATCCATTCAGCCAATCTATGTCTTTTGGTTGGAGCATTTAATCCATTTACATTTAAGGTAACTATCTATACGTATGTTCCTATTACCATTTTCCCAATTGTTTTGGGTTTGTTTTTGTAGGTCTTTTCCTTCTCTTGTGTTTCCTGCCTGGAGAATTTCCTTTAGCATTTTTTGTAAAGCTGTCTTGGTGGTCCTGAATTCTCTTAGCTTTTGCTTGTCTGTAAAGGTTTTAATTTCTCTGTCAAATATGAATGAGATCCTTGCTGGGTAGAGTAATCTTGGTTGTAGTTTTTCCCCTTCATCACTTTAAATATGTCCTTCTGCTGCCTTCTGGCTTGCAGAGTTTCTGCTGAAAGATAAGCTGTTAAACTTTTGGGGATTCCCTTGTGTGTTATTTATTGTTTTTCCCTTGCTGCTTTTAATATTTTTTCTTTGTATTTAATTTTTGATAGTTTGAATAATATGCGTCTTGGCATGTTTCTCCTTGGATTTATCCTGTATGGGACTCTCTGTGCTTCCTGGACTTGATTAACTATTTTCTTTCCCATATTTGGTAAGTTTTCAACTATAATCTCTTCAAATATTTTCTGAAACCCTTTCTTTTTCTCTTCTTCTTCTGGGACCCCTATAATTCGAATGATGGTGCTTTTAATGTTGTCCCAGACATCTCTGAGACTGTCCTTAATTCTTTTCATTATTTTTTCTTTATTCTGCTCTACAATAGTTATTTCTACTATTTTATCTTCCAGGTCACTTATCCGTTCTTCTGCCTCAGTTATTCTGCAATTGATCCCTTCTAGAGAATTTTTAATTTCATTTATTTTGTTGTTCATCACTGTTTGTTTGCTCTTTAGTTCTCTAGGTCCTCGTTAAACGTTTCTTGTATTTTCTCCATACTGTTTCCAATGTTTTGGATCACCTTTACTATCATTACTCTGAATTCTTTTTCAGGTAGACTGCCTTGTTCCTCTTCATTTGTTAGGTCTGGTGGGTTTTTGCCTTGCTCCTTCATCTGTTCTGTGTTTCTCTGTCTTCTCGTATTGCTTAACTGACTGTGTTTGGGGTCTCCTTTTCGCAGGCTGTAGGTTCGCTGTTCCTGTTGTTTTTGGTGTCTGCCCCCAGTGGCTAAGTTTGGTCCAATGGGTTGTGTAGGCTTCCTGGTTGAGGGGAGTGGTGCCTGTGTTGTGGTGGATGAGGCTGGATCTTTTCTTTCTCATGGACAGCTCCACATCTGGTGGTGTGTTTTTTGGGGTCTGTGGCCTTTTTATGATTTCAGGCAGCCTCTGTGCTAATGGATGGGGCTGTGTTCCTGTCTTGTTAGTTGTTTGTCGTAGGGTGTCCTGCACTGTAGCTTGCTGTTAATTGAGTGGACCTGGGTCTTTGCATTGAGATGGCGATCTCTGGGAGATTTTCGCCATTTGATATTACGTGGAGCTGGGAGATATCTTGTGGACAAGTGTCCTGAACTTGGCTCTCCCACGTCAGAGGCACAGCCCTGTCACCTGGCTGGAGCACCAAGAGCCTCTCATTCACACAGCTCAGAATAAAAGGTAGAAAAAAAAGTGGCTTCCCTGGTGGCCCAGTGGTTGAGAGTCCACCTCCCAATGCAGGGGACATGGGTTCATGCCCCAGTCTGGGAAGATCCACATGCTGCAGAGTGTCTGGACCCGTGAGCCATGGCTGCTGAGCCTGCACATCCAGAGCCTGTGCTCTACAATGGGAGAGGCCACAACAGTGAGAGGCCTGCATACTGAAAAAAAAAAAAAGAAAGAAAGATAGGAGATAAAATAAAATAAAAAAGTTGTTAAAATAAAAAATAATTACTAAAAGAATATTTTTTCAAAAAGTAATAATAAAAAGAAAGAAACAAAGAAAGAAGGGAGCAACCAAACCAAAAAAGAAATCCATCAATGATAGCAAGGCTAAAAACTATAGTTAAAAAAAAAACAAATAAAACAAACAAAACAAACAAACAAAAAAAAACGGACAGACCAAACCCTAGGACAAATGGTAAAAGCAAAGCTATACAGACAAAATAACACACAGAAGCATACACATACACACTCACAAAAAGAAAAAGGGGGAAATATATATATATATATAGTTGTTCCCAAATCCACCTCCTCCATTTTGGATGATTCATTGTCTGTTCAGGTATTCCACAGATGCAGGGTACATCAAGATGATTGTGGAGATTTAATCCACTGCTCCTGAGGCTGCTGGGAGAGATTTCCCTTTCTCTTCTTTGTTCGCACAGCTCCTGGCCTTCTGCTTTGTATTTGGTTCTGCCTCTGCATGTAGGTCGTCTGAATTCGTCTGTTCTTCTCTCAGACAGGATGGGGTTAAAGGAGCAGCTGATTCGGGGGCTCTGGATCACTCAGGCCAGGGGGAGGGAGAGGTAGAGATGCAGGGCAAGCCTGCGGCAGCTGAGGCCGGCAGGATGTTGCAGCAGCCTGAGGCGCACTGTGCATTCTCCCGGGGAAGTTGTCCCTGGATCACAGAACCCTGGCAGTGGTGGGCTGCACAGGCTCCCTGGAAGGGGGTGTGGATAGTGACCTGTGCTCATACACAGGTTTCTTGGTGCTGGCAGCAGCAGCCTTAGCATCTCATGCCCGTCTCTGGGGTCCATGCTGATAGCTGCGTCTCGCGCCCGTCTCTGGAGCTCCTTTAAGCAGCGCTCTTAATCCCTTCTCCTTGAGCACCAGGAAACCAAGAAAAAGTCTCTTGCCTCTACGGCAGGTCCAGAATTTTCCCCGGACTCCCTCCCGGCTATCCATGGCACACTAGCCCCTTCAGGCTGTGTTCACACCGCCAACCCCAGTCCTCTCCCTGGGATCCGACCTCCTAAGCCTGAGCCTCAGCTCCCAGCCCCACCTGCCCTGGCGGGTGAGCAGACAAGCCTCTCAGGTTGTTGAGTGCTGGTCGGCACCGATCCTCTGTGCAGGAATCTCTCTGCTTTGCCCTCCGCACCCCTGTTGCTGTGCTCTCCTCTGCGGCTCCGAAGCTCCCCGCTCTGCCACCCGCAGTCTCCGCCCGCCAAGGGGGTTCCTAGTGTGTAGAAACCTTTCCTCCTTCACAGCTCCCTCCCACTGGTGCAGGTCTCGTCCCTATTCTTTTGTCTCTGTTTTTTCTTTTTTCTTTTGCGCTACCCAGGTACGTGGGGAGTTTCCTGCCTTTTGGGAGGTCTGAGGTCTTCTGCCAGCGTTCAGTAGGTGTTCTGTAGGAGTTGTTCCACGTGTAGATGTATTTCTGATGTATTTGTGGGGAGGAAGGTGATCTTCACGTCTTACTCTTCTGCCATCTTGAAGCTCCTCCTGAAGTTTCTTGTTGGAGAGAATGCAGAGCTGATTTTTAAGGGACTTTGAAAAATTCTTGAAGATTGAGGAAGAAAGCAATGCCCATTTAGTGGAAATGTGAGCCTGAGGAAATTCATCTTCAGATTGGGTTTAAATAATTCCTGCTCTGCCTTCCCTTCTCTTCTTTCCTTTAATGGGCCTCTACTGCATTCTTATTAAATATGAATTCTCCCTCCTTGGGGTAGAAAAGAGACAATGCTCCATTCCCCATGGAGCTTGCCTCCGATCATTAGACAGCTGAACTGTAAAAATTTTAACAATACTTTGTGCGTTTTGGTGAGTATAAAGTTAACTGGTGTATTTCTCATGATTAATTTTATCATTGGAATATGGGAGTCTAAACACTGTGTGCAAATATATGCAAATTAATTGAAGGTACGGATTCAAATCAAGAACCAGGCTCTTAAAGCAAACATAAGGTTATCCAAGTTACGTTCATGATAGTTAACTTTCTTCTCTCCATTAATATTTCAAAGTTTGTCACTAATATTCTTAAATAACAGTATTCATTATTCTATTCTAGTTACCATTTCTCTATCTGGACTATTGCTCTGGCCTTTGAACTATTCCTAGTGACATTCTGAACATTATTTGTAGTTTAATAAGGTCTCTAGACTACAGAAAGAAATAATTCAGAATTTCAGATACTTAGGTAGTAAGATGATAATCTTGAACACCATTAAATTTTACTCATAAAAACACCTACTTGTGACACTTGCCTCAAGCAGTGTATATACAGTAGCATACACATGCAGCTATTTCTATGGTCATTTTCTTATCTGAGCTTTGATAGTATCTTCACAAATAGATGAAGCATGTATAATTACTCTATATTATATTTAAGTAAACAAAGGTCCAGAGGCAAGAAATGGCATGTTTCAGGTTGTCTATGAAATAACTGACAGTTACATGTATTAGTTTGCTTGGGCAGCTGTAACAAAGTACCACAAACTGGGTGGCTTAGACAACAGAAATGTATCATCTTACAGTTCTTGAGTTCAAAAGCCTGGAATCAGGGTATCGATGGGTCGGTTCCTTCCAAGGACTGTAAAGGAAGGATTTGTTCCATGCCTCTCTTCTTGGTTTGTGTTTGGCTGTCTTCATGTTCAAATGACATTCTGTTTGTATGCCAAATTTCCCCTTTTATGAGAACATCAGTCCTATTGGATTAGGGGTCACACTAATAAACTCACTTTAAGTTTATCACCTCTGTAGGGACCCTGTTTCCAAATACAGTCACATTCTGAGGTAGTGGAGGTTAGGACTTCAACATATGAATTTGGGAGGGGACACAATTCAACCCAAAACATTATAAAGCACACATCTCTAGATTTTACTACTCAATGTTTTTACTGTCATACCTGGCTGCTGAGGAAAGTTAGGAAAGTGTTAGCAGAGATGAATCAAAACAGAGTTGAATGGTTGGGAAAATAGGGACAAGGTAGGCAGTCATGGGGAAAGTTAAAAAAAAAAAGTCAAGTACCACAGCTTGAAAACAGATCACAAAATTACCCCTAGATGGTTTTAAATTTGATAATACATGCATTTCCTTTTATACTTTGATAGGATTAACTACAGCAAAAGAAAAGTTTAGTAGCAAGTAAGTAAACACTTGCCTATTCTATTTAGTTTATGGTAATAAATTCCAATTATTTTGAAATAACATTGTTCTGCACAACCTAGAGTTAACTTCAAGAACTTCCTTCTCCTCTCTAAGTACCAAAGACAAATGACTATGCCAAATTCTTTGGCAGGGCTCCATTTATTTAAAGCTCAGCTATGCTTTTCTTTCTCCCTCTGCTGAGGGGGTGCGGGGAGGGGAGAAAATACACATGGACCAAATGCTGAGCCTGTTGTTGATGCTGTGATTTCAGAAGAGGAGTGATCTAAGCCTGAGGTTCAGCTCCTCTGTTTAGCAGCATCTATAGAGAAATTATCTTAATAGGAATGGATAACAGTTTATTGTGTAAATCTGGGCGGGTCACTGTCTCACCTTCCCACCCCCCAATCTTCCTGCCCCTCTAACCCCATAAAATATTGAAGCTATTAATTCAAAGGACACATTCAGAGGTCCTGTTTTGTTCTGTCCCTAATCGTGGTCTCATAAATATTTGAAAATTACAGCTAGAGCCAAGCTGTGCTTCTCATATAATGGAACTGCAGGCTAGTCTAACCAGTACAATCCTTTAAAGTTCCTGGAGGAAGGAAGTGAGAGATAATGAGATTTGGGGACAGTTTATGTGAACAATTTGTTATGCATGCAGGAGGGATGCCGACTTGATGACAGATTCACTTTTTTTTTTTTTTTTTGCGGTACGTGGGCCTCTCACTGTTGTGGCCTTTTCCATTGTGGAGCACAGGCTCTGGACGCACAGTCTCAGCAGCCATGGCTCACGGGCCCAGCCTCTCCGTGGCATGTGGGATCTTCCCGGACCGGAGCATGAATCCGTGTCCCCTGCATCGGCAGTTGGACTCTCAACCACTGCGTCACCAGGGAAGCCCCAGATTCACTTCTTGGTCCTGAACCTTAATTAACAAGGCCCTCTGAGAAACACACCGAGAAACAATAGGAAAATTCTTCTGAGCATTTCACAGGTAATTCACTCATAATCTTTGGGGATTTATTTTATTATTTTTCTCTCTTTGTGAGCTGCAACTTTGTTGCCTTGACATCCACACTCAAGAGTTATTGGTATCAAACCAAGCTATATAAAAAGCTATCAAGCACTTCTCAGATTTTCCACAGTTCAAAGCAGTGTTGGCAGATGGCCAGCCGTGAAAGATGAGCTGAGCCCCAAAGTGGTGAGTGTGGCTGCATGTGCAAAAAGGAGCCTGGGGGTGAGGGAGGAGGGGCTGGAAGCTTCCTCCTGGACCTGAGGGACACATTCTCCCCCTGCAGGGAGCAAACGGAACTTGTAATGTCCTTCACTAAATACAACCACAGTAGAGATAGCACACTCTTGGAGAAGGAAGTTATCTTTTAAGGAAAGAGGAGATCTAGTTATATCAACCAGAAAAAAAAAATATTAAGGAGAGCTTAATTTATGTTGGCCTCAGATACAACGAAGACCTTAAGGGTCAGGAATCTGCTGAGACTAAAACACCAATTGGTATGATAATAATAGTCTCTCAACACAGAGAATATGAATTTCCAAAATTTTAAGAAAATTTGTGACATTCTATTAATCTTGATTCTGTCCCAGGCACAAGTTTCAAATTTATTTTAACTTCTTGGTCTGTATTTTCCAACCACAGAGGTGGAAACATGAGGCACATCTTAATTCCTTATCATCTTTCCAAAACATGATTATCTTTGGTGTCATTTTAAGGAAAGATTGTAGGCAGGCAGTGCTGTTGATATTTCATAGATGAGGACATTAAGACTCAGAGATGTTCAATGTCTGTCAAAGCCTATATAGCTCCAAGCAGCAGAATTGGAACTCAAGGTTAGATTTCTACCCTCCCATCTAATCCTCTTAATCCAGGGATAGCTTCCCCTAATTAACATATTCAGTTATAAATGCAGGTATCCTACAAGGTTAATGGGGAGGTTCTGTTGGTGTCCCAGACCTCTTCCCTGCCAATCTTCTGTGGACATTTTGTGGACACACTGAAAGTGGACGTTAACACTCTGGGAGTGACCCTCAACCAGTGAGGGATAGAAATTAGTGTACAGAGCACAGCTTCCTCATCTCTCAGTGGTGCAATCCAATTATTATTTAACACAGATGGGCTGAATATGTTAAAGGGTCCACTTTGAATTGAGCCTCAGCTGTCCACCGCAATAGCCTCTGCTCAATGATGCAGCCTTTTGTGGACTGTCTTTCCCTGTCTCATGTCTCATCTCCTTTGCTTCCAAATAAACTACTTGCACCAAAATCAAGCTAAATTTACACTGTTAACTTGAGTATTTCTTGTATAGTACACTAATCAACTGACCTTGAATCCAAAGATCCTACAGCGATCAGAAAAACCTAGCTGGACCTAAGGTTTCTGCTCCAAATATATCTTTAAGTAGTGACTTGCATTGCTACTTTCTTTTTAAAGCATTTTAGTATCATAATATTTTAAGAATAAAGCAAGTTCATTGAAGGATCTATTTAAATAAAGGTGAGAGAAAAAAATTACCCCCAAATTCTACTAACTAGAAATAGCCATACAGTTGGTAAATATATATACAAAATTAAACAATTTTATTTACTGTTTTATAATCATTTTACTTAATATATCATGAACATGGTTTAGTCTTCAAATATTATTTTGTAAAATTGATTTTATAACTGTTGATAGTTTAACCTGCTCTATATACAGAATTTGTCAGTAATATAGAACATTTTTTTCTATTTTTTACTAATATAAGCATTCTTAAACTTTCAAAATGTTCTTTTTTATATCCCAGCTAACAGTTAATAAAAGCACGAGCGGCTTCTTCACAATTCAGCATTATATCCTTAAAATATTTGCTAATCTACTAGTGACAATTGGATTTTACCACTTTCAAACACGACTTTTCCTTTACCCAGTGATCTCCCCTTTTTATGGTTATCAAAAGTGTAGCAGTCTCCTTTGAGAATGGGAAAAAGTTTGCTGTGAACTTTTCAACTTACGTATCTTTGTGGTTGAAAACTATCCCCAACAGCTGTCTGAGAGTTTTAGTCATTTCCACCCTAAGCAGCTGTTGGTTTTTGGTGGCTATTTGGGTAGTAACAATGTGCCAAGGGATTGAAGCAGGAAAGAGACAGGACTTTCTGAGGTATTGGGAATTAAGCTTCAACAAGATATTTTATTGTGGGTTTTTTAATGTGTGGGAGAAAGACTTTTAACATGTGACCTTCCCATAATATTTAAATCAACAGTAACCTGTCTGTCTCCAGGTTTAAAAGCAAAGCTCCTTAAAAGAACTCAATAGACTTGTACGTGAATCTGACTTTATTTAATCTCTGATTTCCCCTATCAGGAACATTGCACTATGATTCTCAAAGTTCTTAGAGGGTTATGAGCTTAGTATCTTCCAGGAAAACTTTAGTGATTTCAGGGGTTTTCATCTTTCTTACTGCATCAGTTCCACTCAGAAATTTAGGGGAAGCAATTTGCCTTCTGAGCATCTGTGCAGCTTGGAATCAGATTCCCAAAAATTTAGGCAGCTAACCACAATGTCAAAAGAAAATTGTTTTAGTGAAAAGGAAAGAAAATAAGGAGGAACAGAGAGAGCACATAGAGAGAGAGAGGAGAAAGAGAGAGGGAGGGAGGGAGGGAGGGCAGAGGAGGAAGGAAGCCAGCAGCACTCATATTGTCCATGAACACGTTTGCCTTAGGAAAGCATTCCCACCTAACATACCTATTCAAGGTTTACCAAATAGCTTCAGTTAGCACCTGTATGAAACGGAGGCTAAGTCGATGTATCGTGCAGCCTTTCAGTAATGAGTTTTTATCACCAACGTTTTATTCCCCTAGTGAAGTTGAATTGTCAGCCAACTGAAGGATATGAGATGGGGGGAAGTGTTAAGTGATATAGATCTTTCCTCTAACCTTAAAACGACCCCCAAGCCAGTGTTTATTGTATCAACAAGTACAGTAAAGCCTATAATGAAGTATGAGTAGCCCCAGAACTCATCAATTGGTAAAAACGCAGAATCAAAGCAATGCTAAAAATACCTATAATTTAGGGAATGTCTATGTTGTGCCAGTATTTGAAATACATGACATTATATTATTTATTTATTTATTTATTTACTTATTTATTTATTTTTGGTCGTGTTGGGTCTTCGCTGCTGCATGCGGGCTTTCTCTAGCTGTGGCGAGCGGGGGCTACTCTTCGTTGCGGTGTGCGGCCTTCTCATTGAAGTGGCTTCTCTTGTTGTGGAGCACGGGCTCTAGGAGCATGGGCTTCAGTAGTTGCAGAACGTGGGCTTAGTAGTGGTGGCTTGTGGGATCAGTAATTGTGTCTCATGAGCTCTAGACCACAGGCTCGGTAGATGTGGTGCCCAGGCTTAGTTGATCCGTGGCACGTGGGATCTTCCTGGACCAGGGCTCGAACCCGTGTCCCCTACATTGTTAGGCAAATTCTTAACCACTGCACCACCAGGGAAGTCTGACATTATTTTGTTTATTTCACAGATATTTATTACAAAACTACCATGTGTCACGCAGTTTCAGCATGTTGGAAATATAACTATAAAACCACACCTAAATTAGAAAAAAATACTATTATTTTACCCATTTTACTGATTACTAAATTGAGGATCAGAAACTTAGGTTATTTGCCTCATGTCAATTAGTTGATAAATATCAGTAGAAGAACGAAAGTAATCTAACTGATTCTTTAGTATGTGCCTTGATATGTCTACACTCAGAGTCAAAGAATAAGTTTCTACCCATATTTTATAGTCCTCTCATATCAACTTTGAGACATGGAAGGAATTTATGCCACACCTCTCTTCCTTTCTCTTTTCTTCTCTTCCTCTTCTTTCCCATCCTTTCCTACCATAATATTCTTTTTTTCAATCTTCCATATATTTTCCTTACAGTGATAGAGGCAATATTATCTATTTTCCTTATGGAAAATGAAAGAGGGAGAATTAGGGTACAGGGAATCCTCGTATTTTCCCCTAGTCTCTATGTCAAGTCTTCTTTTTTAAAGTGCCTTTATTTTCAGTAAAAATATAAAGTGACATGAGTTGAAAAGTGTAGGAAAGAATATTATGAGAATAAAAGAACATCATTCTATTTTGCAAAATTGCAAATCATTACAAGTAAATTAAGTAGAGATGCATGATGTATAAACTGATTTTGTTGGATAGGGGATTAGGGAGATTTCATTATTCTGCAGAGAAATAAGAAGAATTTTGATTTTGCTGAAGTGTTAATATTTTAACCAAAGTAGAGATTTGTTTTTTTAAGAGGATATGACAAAACACTCCAGTATTCCAAGTGACTGAGACAAATATCCTGTACATCTCATAAATCAACAAAGATGTTTATATTCTCTGAGACATTCTGTTACAGTTTCCTTCTTGAATGATAAGCATATAGAAGAGTGTTAGATTTGGACTACAAAACCAGGAATGCTCTTTGTTTTGGTTAGAGAGTCACCATCTTTGAAATAGAATGTGACTTCTATTCTAGGAATTGTTTTTAAATGATTTCTTAGAAAATGTCATAAATGGTTCCACTCAAGATGTAGAAATGTGCTTCAGAAGGACCAGGCTGGAGAAGAAAATATGCAGAAAATAAAAAGCAGAGCTTCAGTTTCATGACTTCAAAATGTGAAGATAAGGATGTCACAGATAAGGAGGTAATTGTTTGCTTTTTTATTTTTGTTTATTTTTGGGTTTTTTTTTTTGGCAGTACGCGGGCCTCTCACTGTTGTGGCCTCTCCCATTGCGGAGTACAGGCTCCGGACGCACAGGCTCAGCGGCCATGGCTCACGGGCCTAGCCACTCTGCGGCATGTGGGATCTTCCCAGACCGGGGCACGAACGCGTGTCCCCTTCATCGGCAGGCGGATTCTCAACCACTGCGCCACCAGGGAAGCCCTGTTTGCTTTTTTTAAAAAAAATTCAGGGCCTCCCTGGTGGCGCAGTGGTTGAGAGTCCGCCTGCCGATGCAGGGGATACGGGTTCGTGCCCCGGTCTGGGAGGATCCCATATGCCGCGGAGCGGCTGGGCCCGTGAGCCATGGCTGCTGAGCCTGCGCATCCGGAGCCTGTGCTCCGCAACGGGAGAGGCCACAACAGTGAGAGGCCCGCGTACCACAAAAAAAAAAAAAAAAAAAAAAAAAAAAAAAAAAATTCAGATGTGGGGTCTGTAAACTTAGTTTGTTTTGTAAATTCTGTCCTCGTGCTTTTGGTGTAGTTGTTGTTTTTAAGATCAATGAACAAAAACAATTTACACACCTTTGCTTCACATGACTATTTAATAAAAGTAGATAACATAAGTGCACACACACACACACACACACACAAATTTATCACCTGGGTTAGTCAAGAAACTAAGCTGTAAGTCTTCATTATGTCAACATTGGCTCTGCTGTAGATATGATGTAGAACAGTGATGCACTCAGCCTGTCTGGTCACTTATTAGATATGCATAAGGCATGTGATGGACCACAGGGTACCTTTCACTTGAAATTACAGGAAAGTGACATGAATGCAAAGAATTTTTGTTTTTGTTTTTTTTCCACCTAATATAATCATACTGGACTATACCCTGAAATGTTGTTGCTGTGTAATGTGCTTGCTTTCAACTTCTTTTAAAAATTGTTTTTAATTATCTGAAGATACGAGGTACAGTAGTTAAAGGGACAAGTTTTGAAATCAGTTATACATGTTTACACATTTTGAAATTTTCTCTTATACTTGGTATCTGTATGTCCTGGTCAGCTTCCTCAATGACTAATTAAGCCTTCTCATTTCTAAAAAGGAAATACTACTTAAATTGCAAAGTTACTAATGAATTCAAAGTTACTAGTGAATTCAACAAATATCAAGCATTGATAACACAATATCATCTGGAAACTCTCTTCACTTTTGAGATTTCAATTAACTTGGTTCAAGCTCACAAGTTGATTAATTGTGAGAAAGCAGAAATCATTGCATAATTCCAGATCACCTCTAATAGCTTATTTCTTCATGGTTCTGACTTTCTCAGCTGCTTTACCCCTACATGCTCTCTAAGATTTGTTCTTTGTCAAATGGGTACCAAGCTCATTTACTTCTACACACATGCTTCTACTCACAAAATTCTCAGTGAATTTAATAACAAATTGGATATCTTACAGCATTTTGTCAACTCCTGTTTCTGCAACCATACCCTTTTACATTTTGGCAATAGCAGACTGAACATCATTTTTCTTGACTCAGGCAATATGATTTTACTCACAGGCAGGCTCCTCAGATTTTCAGTTTCAGCTCCAAGTTCTTTTAATCAGGAATTTTCTTAGAATTTTTATAGGAAAATATCTATCAAAGAAGAGTTCATTTTACTACACAAAAATGTGCTGTATACTTACTATACATAGTTTAATATTTGTTGAGCAGGGAGAAATGGTTCCTGCTCATTATTATTATTTTTCTTTTTTTTCTTTTATTTTTTTTGCGGTACGTGGGCCTCTCACTGTTGCAGCCTCTCCCGTTGCAGAGCACAGGCTCCGGACGTGCAGGCTCAGCAGCCATGGCTCACGGGCCTAGCCGCTCCGCGGCATATGGGATCTTCCTGGACCAGGGCACGAACCTGTGTCCCCTGCATCGGCAGGTGGACTCTGAACCACTGCACCACCAGAGAAGCCACCTGGTATTATTTCATACACTACAGAGAGAGCTTGTCAAGGGATATCCAGTATTGGGAAGATAAGCTGCCTACTTCTGGGGTTCAAGTTTAGGAAATCCATTTTTATCAGATAAAAAGTTGATATGTTGATATCTGTCTGTCTTACTCCTTGTCTATTTTTATTTAGTTCAGACATTGGGTGGGATATAGTGATTTAACTTAGAGGGCAAACCCCAGCATTATTATTGTTGTTAATATTTGACAACATGTTGTCTTTCATTTCTCAAGCTTAGTGACTTTTGACTCCAAGATACTTTTGTTTTTCATTTGGGTTATGTTATAAACAGTCATTAGCTCAGAAAGAGCCAGTATATATTTCCATCTCTGCTTATTGAGTTTTTGCACAAATCTAAAGATTGATGCTGTCTTCCTTCAATATAAAATGAAGGCCAGCTACACATCACTCTCAGCTGGCCTCAGCTGTAATATTTCCAGGTCACCTATGTCAAATTTTTATAAGTGGTTATTTTTAATAGAATTTTGAAATGTGAATTTATGCTAGCAGAAAACACTTTTTATTACACTCACACACTTCCATGTTTGGGCACAGGCACCTATACCACTGCCCTGCCAAATGTTGCTGATACTTAATTAAGGTACCCCTTTGGATTTTCACCCATGATCTTCTCTATCAATTGGTATGATTAATTGTGTAGCATACTTTGGAGGTTTGATACAAGTTTACTTATGATGGAAACATTAATGTAACAGCCTAAGATGAAATAGAGAAAATAACTTTTTGTAGAATGGCAATTATGGCAACAAAAAGGGAAGAGAGGCTGAATGCAAAAGCCATGTGTCAGCTGCTTGGGATCTGGGTTTTAGTCCTATTATAGGAGGGCTGCAGTCTCTCAGAGTGAGCAGAGGGAACTAGCCAGAGTCAGGCAGCAGATCAGGGTCCCAGCTAAATAAGCTGAGCTGCAAGGCATTGTACCCATCCTTGTGGAGTAATGTTATGCTGACCATAATTCACAAAATCAGAAGTTGAGTCACACAATGAGTTAATCTGGTCCAGAGATTAGTTTAGGTATATATGATACAGGGCTCAGAGCTATACTTTAGACACAAACAGTAGTGGGTTCATTGCCATATTTTCCAACTGTACTGGCTGTTAGCTGTAAGCCTGCTGATACAGTCACCTGCCTCGACAGAGCTGTCCTCAGTGTCCTCAAACTGAAAATTTTGCATTAGGGCTTATACCTAAGAAGGGAAACAGACTTTACTATTTTATAAGCCTGATGACAGTGTCTTTACAAAAATCATGAATTACTGAGTGCTGTATACTTACTATACATAGTGTAATAAAACACTTTTTTTGAGAAACTATTTGTAATTTAATTAAATCACACTTTTATACTATCAGCTACATTTAATTCAATAGACAATGTAATTATGTGTAATAAAACTGCAACAATGTAGGAAAGGGTGGAACTGAAAGAACTTCTAAATTTATAAGCGATGGAAGCAAATCATAATTATAAAAATGGCTTTATAAAGATTTAAGAGTAATCATTCCTCAAAGCATATAAAATTAAAAGGTAACTGATGTCTGCATAAAAAAACATTCTGACAACTAATACACACAGGATTAGTATTAATAACCTGTACTAAAATCTTAGTGGGGACTTCCCTGGTGGCATAGTGGTTAAGAATCCGCCTTCCAGTGGAGGGGACACGGTTTGAGACCCGGTCTGGGAAGATCCCACATGCCACAGAGCAACTAAGCCTGTGCACCACAACTACTGAGCACACATGCCACAACTGTTGAAGCCAGTGCGCCTAAAACCCGCGTTCCGCAACAAAAGAAGCCACCACAATGAGAAGGCTGTGCACCACAACAAAGAATAGCCCCCGCTCACCCCAACTAGAGAAAGCCTGCATGCATCAATGGAGACCCAACGCAGCCAGAAAGAAAGGAAGGAAGGAAGGAAGGAAGAAACCATTCAAAACAAAATAAATAAATAAACATAATATTCTAAAAAAATGTAAATAAATAAAATCTTAGTGGATGTTAGTTAAGGAAATGATTAGACAATTCACAGAACAAAAATATATGGTTCAAAAAGTGAAAATTTCAAGTTTATCAGTGATTACTGACAAGGCATTAAAATGAAAAAATACAAGTATTTTTCTACTAAAGTGGCAACATTTTATGAAGTTTGCACTTCCATATGGGTGGGTGAGGGAATGGTTTTGACTTGCTGAACTGCAATTAACCAGTCACTAACTAGAGTGTTAATAAATTCATTAACTTGTTCTCACTCATTTCTGAATATCTCAGGAATTTCAAGCATACAAAACCTAAGATTGACCTCATTTTCCCCTACTATACATACACATTTAAAAATATTCTTGGGACTTCCTTGGTGGTTCAGCGGTTAAGACTCCACACTTCCAATTCATGGGGAGCGCTTCGATCCCTTGTCAGGGAACTAAGATCCCACATGCCGTGCAGCATGGCCATAAAATAAAAAAATATTACAAGAAAAAAATATTCTTTATATCAATAAATGTCAGTGTAAATCTTCTAGTTATCAGGCTCCTTATCCAGAGGCAAATCCTGTATCTCATATCTGTTATGACAACATTTTTCTTCCCATGTGTCACCATCCTAGTCCAGGCAATATCACTGAGCACCATCACCTGGGCACCTATGCTAACCATTTAACTGGTTCCCTTTTTCCACTGAACTCTTCTTACTATTTCCCACCAGCAAGAGAGCAATCCTTTCAAAATTCAAGCCCAATCATATGATTTCTGTATTCAAACTCTGTAGGTGGCTTTATATCATAATTAGCATGAAATGCCAAGTCTTACCCTAACCTATAAGGCTTTACATGATCCAGTCCTGATTTTCTTGTGGACTCTATTTATCTATGTATTTCTTATTCCATTGTTCATTACAATCTGGCCCCAGTGGTCTTATCACAAACATTTAAGCATGATTTTAGGGCAATTTGTATTTTTCTTCTCTCAGTCTAGAGCATTTTTTCCCTATATATACTTGTCCTTGTTCACACAATATATTCAGATCCCAGATTGAAAATAACCTCCTCAGAGAGGCCTGTCTGTCCTGCTGTATCCACTTACTCTACTTTAATATTTTTCTTAGAACTCACAACAATCTTACATTATAATATATATGCCAGTTTATTTCTTTACTGTCTCTTTCTCTCACTAGAATCTAAGATCAATGAAGGCAGGTATTTTCTATCCTTTTCTAGATACTCAATAAATATTGTGAATAAATGAATTAGTTAATAGGAAAATATTAGAATTAACCTAAATAAGGAACAATAAAAATTATTAAATTGAATGAACTATTACAAATTATATTTTCAAAAATAGTTACTAATATCAATGAACAATTATTTAATATTAACTGAAGGATCAGGGTGTAATATGTTTATAAAGGTTGATTCAATTTAACAAGCATTCTTATACCAACACACAAAACTTTAAATTACAGTGACTGTTTCTGAGCTATAATATTATGAGTGACCTTCATTTCTTTTGTATAAACTTCCTTATCTTACAAAATGTCTGTTATTCTTTAACTTTAATTAAAAAATAATTCTCAGTCAAAGGTCCAAAACCAAGTTTAGTCCTTGCCATCTGTAAAATTAGTCAAGGTTAGGCAAGATTGAGGCAAAAATGACCATTCAGTCAAATACCTCACTGGGTCATTGTGCCAGACATCTTCCTTTGCTCTCCCATGTCTACTCTTTTTTTTTTTTTTTTTTTTTTTGTGGTACGCAGGCCTCTCACTGTTGTGACCTCTCCCATTGTGGAGCACAGTCTCCGGACGCACAGGCTCAGTGGCCATGGCTCACGGGTCCAGCCACTCCGTGGCATGTGGGATCCTTCCGGACCAGGGCACGAAGCGGTGTCCCCTGCATCGGCGGGTGGACTCTCAACCACTGCGCCAACAGGGAAGACCCTCCCATGTCTGCTCTTCATTCTTCACCTTCCTCTCTGCCTCGGAAGGCTGATGTGTAGACACCACATTGACTAGTCTCCATGCCATCTTGATTCTTAGTTGCAGTGAACCAGGAATCCCACCAAGACACTGAGGGTCACAGGAGAGTTATGTATCCTCTGAGTTCCTTCCCTGTCTACTCCTCACTGCCCCTGTCAGAAGCTTCTCTAGAGGAAGCTGAATCTACTCATCTTTGCCTGGTTTCCAGTACCTGCTCACCTCCTAGTCATTTGCAGGTAGTAAGAGCTCAGCTATTACTAATTTCTCCTACTGCTCCATCCCTGTGGTCCTCTTACATCAAATCTTGGTAAATGGAACATTTTCAAATTATTGAGTTCCATTTATTCTATTTGTTTCCCATGGGGACCCTGAGTGACACTGCTCTGGTTCCCAGCCTCACATTCCCTCAGCCCATCCTTTCACTCCAGGCATTGCTGAGGCAAACTAAGGTAACCTCGCATCACTTCACCTCAACTGTACCACGTTTTCTTGTTTCAGCCCCTGGGCTCTGGGCTTCCCTGCATGGAGTGTCTTCAGGAATCTGCTCAACTATTCTGATGCATGAACAATTTGGAATTAAGAAGGGGTTAACAGGGCTTCCCTGGTGGCGCAGTGGTTGAGAGTCCGCCTGCTGATGCAGGGGACACGGGTTCGTGCCCTGGTCCGGGAAGATCCCACATGCCACGGAGCGGCTAGGCCCGTGAGCCATGGCCACTGAGCCCGTGCGTCCAGAGCCTGTGCTATGCAATGGGAGAGGCCACAACAGTGAGAGGCCCGTGTACCACAGAAAGAAGGAGTTAACAAGCCATGACATAACCTTTGACCTATAAGGGACAAGAACAGATGAAAAATTCTTCCTTATCCTTTCATTTTTTTTAATTAATTTTTATTGGAGTAGAGTTGCTTTACAATGTTGTGCTAGTTTCTACTGTACAGCAAATTGAATCATCTATACATATACATATATCCCCTCTCTTTATGGATTTCCTTCCCATTTAGGTCACCACAGAGCATTGAGTAGAGTTCCCTGAGCTATACAGTAGGTTCTCATTAGTTATCTATTTTATACATAGTATCAATAGTTTATATATGTCAATTCCAATCTCCCAATTCATCCCACATACCCTCCCTTTCCCCCTTGGTATTCCATATGTTTGTTCTCTACGTCTGTGTCTCTATTCCTGCTTTGCAAATAGGATTATCTATACCATTTTCCTAAATGTGTTAATACATAATATATGCATTAATATACAATATTTGTTTTTCTCTTTCTGACTTACTTCACTCTGTATGAGTCTCTAGGTCCATCCACATCTCTACAAATGGCCCAGTTTTGTTCCTTTTTATGGCTGAGTAGTATTCCATTGTATATATGTAACACATGTTCTTTATCCATTCCTCTGTTGATGGACATTTAGGTTGCTTCTCTGACGTGGCTATTGTAAATATTGCTGCAATGAACACTGGGATCCATGTGTCTTTTTGAATTATGGTTTTCTCAGAGTATATGCTCAGTAGTGGGATTGCTGGGTCATATTGCATTGGCTATTCTGAGGAACATAATTTAGTATCCCAGCAGCATTAAACCTTGGTTGTCCATGGCAGTGAACCAGCTCAGTAATGCATTTTTAGATTGGTGTCCCTCTGTGCTTGTTTCATTCTTCCAGATCCCCAAACCCTGTATCTTGAAAGGATCTCAAAATAAACTACCTCTTGCAAACAACTGCTTTCCTAGGGAGATTCTGAGCTGAGAGACATTGTGACGGATACAGTAATCTATACTGTATATATAATGTATACATACACACACATGCACATACATATATACTTTTCATTTAATACCAAAATGTTTGCTGTGTACACTTACTAAAGAAATTATAATTGAGAAATCTCCAATGTGCTTCTGTTCATTTACTAGAGTAATTTCTAACGTGTCTCCCAACCTCGACCCTTCCCCCCCTCCCAACCTCCATCCCTACCATCTTCACATGAATGGGAACAAATCTACCTTGGTGCACACTGGGTAATCCATCAGTAAAATTTTCCAGTATGCTTCCTGACAAGTCTCAAAAAGGTTCATAATAGCATTTCCCTGAGGGCAACCACACTATTAGTCTGAAGTAATAAAACCTTTTAGTAAGAGGGAAATAGGAAAAAAAAAAAACCCTTCCTATTCTCTGTACATTTTCAAAATTGAGTAAATTTAAACTTCACTGTCTGGACTTATAGAATAAATTCTTAGCTTAATTTCCATAACAAAGCCATAGGCAAACAGGTGCTGGAAAGAATTCTAATCCCTCCGTTTCATAACCTGGTCTCCAGGAGCCCTGGCCTGTTAGTGAGTATCACCTGCATTGAGGCTGTGCAGGCGGCTTCGTCCACAGAGCATCTGGGGGTTTCCTCTGACTTCCTGAAGCCAGCCTGACTTCAGAACACAGGAGTTTGAAGCACTTCTTCCTGGAGAAATGACTGAGCAAGCACACCAGCCTAAACCTCACTGTCCCAATTAGAGGAGCACAAGCTCCGTGAACATACTCAAGTGTAAATTCTCAAAAAGATGAAACAGTGGGTAACATATCAGCATGAAAGACATTTTTACATTGAATAACATCTGTAATTTTTATTTTTCTCTCTTTATAAGTTAGTTTCCATGGATTTTGGTTTTACAGATAGGAAGTGGAGAAGTAGAAGTATTGGAACAGCAAGGGAAATCTGTTCTCAGGCCATTTCCGAGCAAGCCCTGAAATGGGAGCTCCCAGAGAGGAGACAAGAAATCCTGCCCTCTTGAGAGATTTCCAAAGAAGCTTTGCATCTGAAAGAGGTCTGAATTTGCAGAAGATGCCCATTAATAGTGCTGCTTTGGTACACTAATGTAAACCTCAGATCCTTTGAGGTTTGCCCTTCTCTCTTCAAAAAGGTATCTTGTATTACACATGAGTATAAACACTGAAGGTCATATCCTCCCTCCCTTTTCAATTCTGATTTACATTTACAGGAAAGTTAAGCAGAAAACCATGAGCTGGGAAAAGCTGCTTATTTGCAAAGAGGCATTATTTTCCAGGCCTGTGGGCTGAATCATGCAGTTCAAAGTCACAGGTGCCAACCTCCCTGACACACCATCCCTGCTCACACCATACACAGAGCTTCAGCCTAGAGCCATTTTATGGATCTATCTGACTTTCTAAAAGAAGTTGATTGAGTGGTTCACTCATGGACCAGATGTGAAACCTGTGTATGAGACCCTGAAAGTCACCAGGGCAATAGTCACTTCTGTACACAAGGTAGCTCAAAAACTATCTACATGGTATCCTCTTTGGTCACAGATTTTATGTGCTGGCTTGGGAAGTCTGTTTCAACTGGCAAAGCACTTAATCTAACTCATCCTTCCTCATATTTGTTTACTTTTTTAAAATCTCTCTGACCACAAAATTCCCTAAGATATAAAATATAGCCTGAATTCCGGGTTCTACTTGATAGTCCATTTTATCCATTTATTTTTCTCAGTGTGCACCGGTTATATTATCCCCCTGTCCAAGTAGGGGATTTTTATGCACTAAGAACATGGGCATTTAAAATACAACATAAGAGACACATTTATCATCACAAATTCTCCTTTGAAATTCCTGTTACTTCTTGTTAAAATATCACTGTACATTTGATATGTTGTTTTTTCCATTTCCAAATTGTCTTCTAGTCAACAATTTAACACTACCAGTTATAAATGTTATTGAAAAGTTCCAAAAGAATAGTTATTAGAGTCTCCAGTTTTTCATCAGTTGTAACTTTATGAATAAAGTATGCTGTAGTTTCCTCCTGGCAAAAATGTTTTTCTGACCCAAAGTCATTTGGAGTAGGGAAATGGGAACATGTCAACAGAGATAAATGAATGTGTTCAATTGTTTAGTTCCCAAATTAAGGAAACAGAGACATTTTCTCCAGTTTTAAAACACAAACCTCATTGCTCATTATGTCTATGATGTTGAGTAGAATTATTTTCCTCAATTAGAGAATAATATAGAACAACAGTTTTGATGCCTCAATATTTTATGGAGGAAAGTTTAATATTTGGAAGTAGCGTAAGATGGGGATTTTATAGTTTGGGTTTTTATTGTTTTCCCTTTTTAAACCTATAGCTGCAACTTACAGGTTGAGGTGTCTAAACCATAATCTGTTCCATTATTAGCATGCTTCATTACTTCACAGCTCTGTTATTTAGGCCATAACAATAAACAAACAAAGATCACATATGTTATAGTATATGCCTTAATCAAGCTGACTAGCTATATTGGAAATTAGTTAATTTTCTTTCCAATATACATTCTTTTGTTTCCTAAGCAGTGCACCAGTTTCTGTCCAGCATCTACCCACAACTCCCCACCCCATTCTCAAGCTCACTTTGTTGATACTATGACAATTTCCTTATCCAAGTCTGGAGGATGTAATTTATGTTAGTATGGTCCAGCCCCCTGGCCACAGGGGCTGGTTCAAGAACCTGAGACAAGCAGAGAAGGTCAATAAGACCCATTCCAGGACCTTCCTTTGAGTCACATAGTGGCAGTCAAGTCCTTTTCACTACACATTGTTTTGTATTCATATGAGCCTGAAGGTTCCAGGAACATGAGGTTGAATCTGAAAACAAAGCCCACGTTTTTTAAAACATGTAGGTAAAATACAAACCCCTTATTACAAGTGGAAGAACAACTCAAATGGGTGAGATGGAGCAGGGGTGAGAGGGAGGTAGGTCCAAGAGAGAGGGGATATATGTATATATATGGCTGGATCATTTCGTTGTACAGTGGAAACTAACACAACATTGTGAAGTAACTATACCCCAATTTAAAAAAAAAAAAGACTCCACAGCATCTCTTTCACATTTCAACTTTAAATTATAGGTATATATTATCTTTTGGGAAAACACAGAAGCAATTCCATGGAATTAGAACAAATTCTAACTTATCTACACCACTCTAGTGATGCCTGTAGGAGTCCTAAGACAAATCTTCAGATTTCCTATTGAGAGAAAATTTTAGCTGAATAGCTTTACCTAATCTTTCAGTACTATTTTGTTTTATGTTATATAAATATTATATATATTATATTTATATATAATGTAATATATATGTGTATATATAATGTAATATGTGTGTGTATATATATATATATATATATATATAATACACACACACAGTGTACACAATTAAATCTCCTCTTCTTAGGTTTCTATTAGTAACAGATCTGCTGTGCTCCAGCTGTAAGAAAATCCTCTAAAATCTCCAATGAAAATGAAAACTAAAATAAAGCTAAGTGTTCTGGAACAGGATCAAGGGATGCACCAAAGCTTTCAAAGACCATTAATTTGAATTGAATTGAATTATATAAATAATATTTTCCCCAAAAAATCAATATGCTTTTTTCTAATATGCTTTTTTTTTTTTTTTTTTTTGCCGTACGCGGGCCTCTCACTGTTGTGGCCTCTCCCATTGCGGAGCACAGGCTCCAGACGTGCAGGCTCAGTGGCCATGGCTCACGGGCCCAGCCACTCCATGGCATGTGGGATCTTCCCGGACCAGGGCACGAACCCGTGTCCCCTGCATCGGCAGGTGGACTCTCAACCACTGCGCCACCAGGGAAGCCCTCTAATATGCATTTTAATACTCACTCAAATGTCTACCATATCATAAAAGTTGGCCAATAAGAATAAGCAAGCCCTACATGAAGTAGATTAGTAAATTTTTCTCCACAGTGTGATTTTCTGAGTGACAAATGATCACTCCATTCCAAACCAAATTTCCTTTGGACTTTTTAGCATTCTGCAATTTAAGGTATGGGAGGATACAGATTAACTGCAGCTACTGTTGAAAGGATACTGTACTGACTATTTCAAAATCACTAATGAGCAGCACGTATTTAGAATCATTTTGTTAGTTTGTATTTTTGTTAGAGCAGTTAAAAAGGCAATGATGTTATGCACATTAGGAGAGATATTTTTATTAGAGAATAAAAGGTCAAGGTGTAGAAGCTGAAGAATTGTGAAGCACTTTCCCAGCTGGCCAGCTTGGCTAATAAATTTCACAAGGATATTGAACAAGCAGTGAACAGTATGAGCATTGGGGGCAGAGGTAGGATGCAAGTATGTTTAGGAGAGAAAAAAGCACTGAAAAGAAACTTACTGTGCTTTTACATATCTCTCATGGTTGAAGTCCTTGAAAACTTATTTATAAGAATATGACACTAGATTAAAGAAATCAGCTTTTTCACTTTATAAAGCACTTTCTAAAATATAATGTGATCTACCACATCCTATGACCCAAATCCCCAGAGGCTAAAGCTTAGGCTTTTGCAGTAAGAAAATTCATTTTACAATTGAAAGAATTAGAACACAGAGACTGAAGCTTAAAGGCTTAATCATGAGTATACGGAACACCAAAACCTGAGTCAGGATTCTGACTTAAGGGCCTATGCTTTTCCTTGTCACACAAGGCCCTGGAAGATGGTGGAGCTGCAAGATGAAAGGAATCTGGGTCCTAAATCACCACTTAGAGAATAAATAATTGACCTGAATCATTCTATTAGATTGTTATTTGAGTAAGGAAAAAAAAAAAAAAAAAAAACTTCTGTTGCTTTTGAGCCACAAAAGTATAGCCTAGTATAACTAATCTATAGGAAAATAAGTATTTGTTGCTAAAATTTTCCTTGAGTTTCAAAAAATCTTACAGCAATCTTTCAAGATTTAGCTCAGATGACAACATCCCATAATCCTCTAGAGTTAATTACATCTTTCTTTACACTCAGTGTTTTGTATATGCCTCTATCGTGCATAACTGGTAAACAAATAACTACCATATAGCTTCACAACTACTGACTAGATCCTGAGCTCCTCAAGAGGTAAGACATTTCCTCATTCAACTACATTTTTTCCTTTATCTCTACTGATGTGCAACAAATGATTTTTAAAAGAATGGATGGTTATATAACTCATAAAATATGATTCCTTGCACAAAGTTTGGGTAACTTATTTTCTTATTTAGAACACTTTCTCCTTAATAGTCAGTATTAAATTCCAAAGCTTTGATTCAATTTTATTTCATGTAAATCTATAAGTTGACTGCAATCTAGACTGATACAAATAGAAGATGTAAGTACTTTTAATTCTTTATTTCCTTAAGAATGTTTTAGCTTTTGAAGTCACCTCGTATGTAAAAGTTTTAGTTTGTGTGTGTATGTATTTTTTTCGTAGTTGAGAATTAGAAGGAGGCATTTAATTCCCAATAAAATATTTGAGACATTGGCTGATGGATTTAAATTACAATCTATTTTCTAGTCCTGCTCATATCCTCTTTGGGGAGGATGGAGGGAATAGAATCTGTTTACTTCTGTTTATTATATTAGTATCTTAAAACCTCATTCCATCTAACTCTATATTCAAGCTGAAACCAAGGCTCAGAATTAATCTCAGAGCTCTAAGAAAGAGCCCCTCAGAAGGTTATTCTTAAAAGTGTCATGAGAAAAATACACATTTCAAGTAAAATCATTAGAGAGTGAATGAGAAGCTTCTTTGCCTATAGATGAAGTTCTTACAGAGGCATCTGCAATAAAAAAGACCAATCACAGACAGCCACTGAGACTCAGAGAGGTGGAGAATTCTCTTCCTGGGTCAAGGCCAGTAAAGTTAAACTTTCTATTTATTCAGTTTGTTAGATGATGATGATGGTGATGGTGGTGGTGGTGATGATGATCATTGGTGGTGGAGAAGAGAATGGTCAGTTTTAAGACCCCAGAATGATGTAACATTCTCTCATCCTTCATCTGACTTCCTTGTTTCAGAGTGCTTCTCCACCACCTCCATCATTAGCAGGTGGGACCTCTTCTAAATCATGACTGAAAGAAAGAAGCTGTAGTTTGAATTAATTTCTAAGGTGATGTTTGTAAATGTAATATAGACTATTTGACCTAAAACTTCTGCAGTTGTGAGTGACCGCAGGACTACTCGTGGTGTCACATGGAGAATCAGATAGGTTAGGATTGCAGTGGATTCTCTTCCCTTGTTGAGACACTAGCCTTCTGAATTTTAGCTGTGAGGTATTATGTAAAAATGGTTCCAAATCAGTTATAATTAACTAATGTGGCTGTGATTCACAGTCATACCTCTTGCCTTATTTTGTTCATGAAAAATTTCACTCTTTGCTTCCAATAATATTTCCAGAGCTCATTTAACAAACTAGGCTTTATGTTGTCTATAGAAATATGTTTTATTTCCGTGTTTTGTTTTATTTTATTTTAGTTTGCTTTCTATACATGTGGGTATGTGTGTGCGTGCATGTATGTGTGCCCTTCCCCCTCACGTGTGGCACTTTTCTTCCCCTATTTAAGAGCATTTGTTCTCTCTGGCCACTGGATGGCGATTAAGTGTTTTCTCCCTGAGCAGGTAGATCATTAAGAAGCTGGTAGCCAGTGCAGATTGCTTTTGATTCATGGATGGGAGTCTGGTAGTTAGCAAACACTATTTGAGTGAATGGAAAGAACAGATGTCTTCTCCTGTATCCTGGTTATCCTTACCCATCTGGGAGATAAGATAGAGCACAATTCCTCAAAATGGAACTGTTCTGCCAATAAAGTGATCTAGGCATTTGAAGAGAGGAGAGGAGAAATGTACCCCATATTTTCTTTTCATAGCTAATTAACTGTTCTATATATTTTTCCCCTACTTGAAGAGTGAGTCTTCTATTAAGTGAAGAGTTGAATTGAGTTGCCCTAAGCTGAGTTTACAGAAAAGCTTGCTTCCTCCCTGTTCTAACCATCCTTAGCTGTACTACTAGTCTTTAGCACATAAGACAAATACTCTGAAAACTTCAAACTTGTGTACCAAGACATGCATATGGATTTGAAAATCCTAATGTTTAAAAAATTATCCACACATTTGACTGAGATGATTTTTTCCATTTCTTAAAAACTCTGGACATTTACTTGAGACTATTACAGCTTATTTATCAATTGAAAAAGTATCAATACACACATTTTCCAGAGACCACATGCTCATCTTTTTCTCTATAACCAAGCTATAAATTTTACCTGGATGACTGACCTTCACTGAAATGTAGGATAGAAAGGGGAGAAAAGCAACAGCAACAGATAAGGTGTTGCTGGAAGCAGAACGAAGTGAGAGTATAAGAATACTTATAGCTCCTAGGAAGATTCTTGCAGTGAGCCATGGGAGCCACTAAAAGAAACTAGGAAACATCCAAGGTCATTTTGCCCAACAATATAAAGAGCATTCATGGAACACATTCAATTAAAAGAGGTCTCTTAAAAGCAAATACTTTTTGTCCTGCTCCCAGCATGAGCTTCCTCTGCTATGAATTCCTGGCCCCAAAGCCTATGCTGGTCTCCTGAGTGCAGACCATTTTTTTATGAATTGAATTGTTCCTTTTGTTTTTTTTTTTTTCTTTTTTCTTCTGGCTGGGAGAATGAAAATGGTATCATTGTATGGTCATCTGTATTAATTTTTAGGGTTGTCTAAGACAAACTGTGAGACTTACACAGCAGGAATTAATTTTCTTACAGTTATGGAGGTTAGAAGTCTGAGGTCAAGGCAAGGGCTGGGTTCATACCTTCTGAGAGCTGTGAGGGAATGGTGATCTGTCCCAGGCCCCTCTCATTGGCTTGTAGATGGTCATCTTCTCCTTGTGTTTTCACATTGTCTTTCCTTTATGTATGTCTCTTTCTTTTCACATGGCCTCATTCTCTTTATAAGTTCACCGGTAATTGGATTAGGGCCCACTCTAATAACGACATTTTAATTTTACTAATTAAGCTGCAATGGTTCTATTTCCAAATCACGTCATGTTTTGAGGTAGCAAGTGTTAGTACTTTCAACATATGAATTGAAGGCTGAGGGAGAGGCAGGTACTAGGGATTAAGACTTTCAACAAAGGAATTTGGGTGCGGTCATAATATGATCTATTTCCTCTATTTCATACTGCCTCTCCTTCACTGTTTTTTCACTACTACAAGGTAACATTAGTCAAGATGTACCCAAGGAAGTAAATATCTGAGGCATTGAACTCATCAGTTATGGAAGGATACCATCTGGATTGCATCCTTGTGTTGTCCCTTCCTAGCTCTGTGTCCTGGGTTTGCTCATCTGTAAAATGGGGATAATAGAATTATCATGTTAAATGCTTAACTATTTTACAAATATTATACTTATACATGTTTATTATAAAACATTATTGAAGAAGTAAACTGCCTTCCAAGTACAGGTAGTAGTCCATTCACATAACAGTGCCCTTTATTATACTGTGGTGATGCCCAATCATCTATTGAATGGTTTTGAAAATGAGATTGTCTCAGTTTAACTTCCAGTCCTATATTCTTTTAATCCAAAAGAGTCTCAATTCAGAGATGTATATATGACTATAAACCCAGTGGATTAACAGATAATTATTTTTCATCCATTTCAAATACAGTGTAAAATTTATTAAAAAGCACAAATACAGCTTCTGTAAACAAATCTTAGATGTCTATTCACATATATTCCAAAGATATCAATGACCAACTGCACTGCACAAAGGATAAATCCAAGCCCTCAGGTTCTGGCATCATTTGCTTTAAAACTACAAGCTCAAATGACACAGGGCTTTTAGTAAGTTCTCAAATTGGATCTTTAAATTAGATCTTTAAAATCTAGTCATATATTATGTTTACAGAAAGGCTCACCAATTCTGAATCTTGATAATTTTTGAATAACATATCTTAATTTAATTTCTATAATTTCATATATCTGAATTCAAGTTTTCTTTTTCTTCATTGTGATAGTTAAACATTTTTTCTTGTGTGTATGTGAAATAAGTTTATTTTTAATTTTAAAAAGTTTTTATTTTATATTGGAGTATAGTTGATTTAAAAAGTTGTGTTAGTTTCAGGAGTATAGCAAAGTAATTCAGTTATACATATACAAAGATCTATTTTTTTCAGATTATTTTCCCATTTAGGTTATCACAGAATATTGAGTAGTGTTCCCTGTGCTATACCTCCTGGGCATATATCTGCAGAAAACCATAAATCGAAAATATACAAGCACCCCAATGTTCGTTGCAGCACTATTTACAATAGCCAAGACATGGAAGCAACCTAAATGTCCATCAACAGATGAATGAATAAAGAAGATGTGGTGCATATATTCAATGGAATATTCTTCTTTTTTTATTACCATAAAAAAGAATGAAATCATGCTATTTGTAGTAACAGGGATGGACCTAGAGATTATCCTACTAAGTGAAGTAAGTCAGAGAAAGGCAAATATCATATGATATAACTTATATGTGGAATCCAAAAAAATGATACAAATGAACTTATTTACAAAACAGAAACAGACTTAGAAAACAAACTTATGGTTACCAAAGGGGAAAGGTAGGGGAGAGGGATAAATCAGGAGTTTGAGATTAACATATACACACTACTATATATAAAATAATCAACAAAGACCTACTGAATTCAAGTTTTCTTAAAGTAGGACTTAAATTTAAAATGCAGTCAGAAAGATCAATTGGACTCAAATAAACAAATATATGTTGAGGAACTACTATGTGCCAGGTGTTGTAGATACATGGATAGATATAAACATAGATATAGATAGATAGATTTTTCTGTCCATCCATCTATATTCATACATTTAGTATTGCACATTGGGCAAATGTGATGATCTTCCAATTATATAACAGGAGATTAGCATTGTGAGAAGAACAGTCTTTAAATATTTTCTTTATGCCTGTGATAACATGGGGCATAGAACCAAAAACTCCTGGGCAAGTTGAAAACAAAGTGAAAAGATTTTAATAGAAAATAGAAAGTAATTCTAGTGTCACTTTCCCCAAAACTTTGTATTATGTTGCTGTTTACATTTTTTCCTAGTAAGATTGTACCTCAAGCTAAAATTATAATCATTAGTTCTTAAATAATAGCAAATAGTAGATTGAAAACACACATAGAATGTGATTTCCCTATCATTTTGTCTTTTGTTTCATTTATAGTTTTCTCTTCCTAAGCTATGAAGACATATTTATAATTAAGAATCTCAATCTTCAGAGTTTAATCAACACATTTGACACATTTTATGTCTGAATTGTTTTCTCTGTCTCACATAGATTGTATGCCTTTAAGGTAGGCACTGTGTCTATGATGATTTATATAGTGTTGCCTACTTGGTGTTCAATAAATAATAAACAATAAAGAAAGATTGCCTAGCAAAGTTATAGCTCTCATGTTAAAAACAAATTGGCTAAATGACTTAGAATTACTTTTTTTTTTATATTAGAAAGGAATGACTTAACATATCTTCTTTGAATGGAGTAATGTTCTCCATTTTAATATCTTAAATTAATCTATTTGTGTGTACTCTCTCTTGCTCTCATTTGAAGCTTTAAATATAGCTTTACACTCATTTTTTAAATGTTATTATTTTATTGAACATGCACTTTTGAGTAAGATTTAATAAGAACATCAGTGAATTGGCAAATGACATATTCTAGTTCATCTGCTGAGTGCAGTATATGCAACAACATTTGGAGTGATTCCAAATTAAACATTACATTACATTAAAATGTAATGAAGGTGAAAATACTTCATTTATATTTAACCTTTATTTCTGGCTTTCATACACCACTGCCTGTCAGATCATTAAAGGTTCAGTCTTTTGCATTGCTCTTAGTGTTCAATTCCTTGGCATTTTATACATCAAGGGTCCCTCCCATATGTCAAATTGGAGAACATCCTTATGTTTCTTGCTTCATTGTGACATCCCTCTAGGCTCAAGAAGAAAATCATGAAGCCGTCGACTGTCTTGTTCAGTCCCACCTCAGGGGCTCTGACAATTGTTTTCTGCATGGAGCCCTCTTTCCATTTCTTCCCCGTATATCGCTTTCGTATCTTCTCTAGCAAGTTATTACTCATCATTAACTTTTCAGAAGAAATGATTCTTCTTCAGAAGAGTCCTCTTCCCTATCTCTACCTTGCATTTGATTAAGTTGGTACTTATATCAATACCCCTAGTTCCTGGACTTCCCCAACATTATATTCATTAGGTTTGTCATTACTTGTTTGACATGCATTTTTTTGACCAGATAGTAAATTCCAGAAACGGATGAACTTCCTGAATTAATCACTGATGTATCCAGAACACCAATCTTAGTGCCTGACACATAGGGATCATTCAATAGAAATTTGCCTAATGATTGAAAAAACATCGTTTGGCCTTTTAAGACCACTTCACAAGAAAATTGTATACTTTTGTGGCAAAGTAGTTAAGGTTTCCTTTTGAATTTGGCTTGTAAATCATGGAAAGCATGTTACTCTCACAAATAGCTTTGAGACAATCAGTATTTGATACAAATCATGTGCTTTCCTTGAACAAAGCTAATATCCTAATGCAAATTGTCATATACATTTTCCTACAGGCTGAATATTTTAATATTTATAACCTGCTATTAGTTGATCTGGTAAAGATAACTTTGATTTTTCCATAGAAATGATATGAGGTTATAATATATTCACATCCTCTGCAGGAAAAATAAGTTCATTAACTATCTCCATTTAAACTTAGCACAGTCTGAGAGCAATCCATCACAATGGTTTATTTTTGTACTTTTAGGAGACCCCTAGAATAGGCTGTGCAGGATGAGAGGAAAGAATGTGAGGATAAGAGGAAATGACTACAGAAGTGTAGGGAGAGAGAGTAGAACCTAAAGTCAGGAGCTGGTGAAACTCAAGAGGAAAGAGCTATTTTATCTGAAGAAAGAATCTGAGCTACAGTATTGACACACATGGGCTCATGCTCACTAATCCATCAGAAAACAGACTCACTACCAAGAGGGACCCAGAATGCCAATGCAATGAAAACACATATGTGTAACTGGCAGAATTATGTGTAAATTGTGGTATGCTTTTGTTTGTTTGCTTGTTTGTTTTTCTGTGGTGAATCAATAAATTTCTATATTACCAGGCCACAGGAAGTTCCTAAATGGTTCTAAATATGTATATATTTTATGAGGGAAAGAGGAAAGTTGAAATACTAATTAATATTCCAGGACAAAACTCGATCAAGATTCTTTCACTTCCCATCTAGTTCTGAACATTTTCAGGAATTTAATCTCATTTGTTTATTTAAAATTATTTTCTGGGACCCAAAATTTAATATGACAGATCAAGTAAGCACATTATCCCAGAAGATATGAGAAATTGTCTGTCTATACATATTGAAAAATCCTATATCTACCTGTAAGAAATCTAATTTACTTACCTTAAAAGAACATTAAATTATTGCAGGGCTTTCTGTAATTTGAAGCACCTGTTTAAAAAAATGTTAAACACAGCTTTAACAAGAAAAAACTTTCACTAATGTGAGCATATGAATAATCTAAAAATTTAAGCTACTTGAAAATAATGCATGTCTTACACTTAGCCTGATTTTAGCCCACCAAATAATTATTTTAGAAGAAGAATTTATGTTTGATTTATGGACCATCATGATTTAGTAATTAAATCAAATGTGAAAGTATTAAGAAATGGAAAGCAACTGGCTGGTCCAAGTATTAGCATGATTTCTCTTTTATTTCCCCATCCTAAAGTGTTAATCTTGATTGAAATCAGTGGAGGACTTTCTCCCATTCCTCTCTTCATTTTATTCACCCACTCACAAATTTCATCTGACAATATTTCCACTAAACTGGTGTAGGGTTAACCCTTTTAGATACATATTTGAATGGGAATACTAACTTAGACATTCATTTTGCTTTCATAATCATTTATTATACTGAGAACAACACAAGGAGTAAGATCTTTAATTATCTTTAGACAGTCCCTGCTCTGTTGATTTTATATCAATAAATATGAAACATTTATGATAACAGTTCTAATGTATGTGTTTTGAGGATTTTATGAATAAAGAGTATTTGAGGTTCTAACAGGTGAGCATACACATTTTCAAAATATGAAAAGAAGCCTTGAATTTAACTTTATTGTGCATTCTTAATCTTTGTACCATTTCATATGACTTTACAATATTTAATATTGTATGTTTGCAAAACAAAGTTACTTCTGAATAATCCTATAATTCCAGTTTCAAAGTAAGATGAAGTTGGAAGAAAAGCTAAACCTTATACTAATTACTTTGAGCTATAGTAGAAGTTTATATTTTCCCAGGAAAATAGTTATACTCCTGAGGAGTAACAGCTTCCAGAAACCTGAAGGCAAGGTTAACCAAGCATAAAGCCTTTTATTTTTGATTTTCTGTACACTTCAGAAATGGAACCAGTTGCTTTATAACAAAGTCCTTTTTTTTCAACAAATCAATTTTGAAGGATATTGAGACACTCAAATGCTATAGAGGGAATCTATGAAGGATGTTTGAAATCAGGAACACCAAAATTCTTAGTGTGAAATCCATTATTCTACCATGATTAAAACAGTTCATCACCAATTAGAGGAGCGTGTTCTTAGGTGATCAGTGGAGGTTAAAGAGTTTTGTTTTTCCCCTTCTAGAATTGGCTTCCTAATTAGTAAAAGTGAATTTTAAAATGGCCTTCTGAGGAACAGCTGTGTTATCTATTGTTTATGGAATAGCCTTGCAGACATCCTTGTTTTTTGGCATTGAAATAGAAATGAGAGTGATTTGCATAAATGGAATATTAGTTGCTCTGTTGATTATTTTTCTCTATTTCCCCTTTTCTGCATATTGTTTATTTCTATTATTTTAATGATAAGTAACTTTTAGGTGGAAAACAGCTGTCTGCTATTTTTTGACCTCACAGAACAGGCTAAAAATATTTTCATATTAAGATAGTATTAGACTCGACTTTGCTTTAAATTAACCACAATATGTTCTTTGAAGAAGATTCATATTCAGCCCCTCCCCCACAAAGTTTAAGATATACAAATAATATACAGCATTAACATATAAAGAGTTATATCTTCATTTGAAAATAGACTTCACTGAGTAGTTTTTAATAGCAAAATATGATTTTTGAGGGACATAGTGCCATAAATTATCTTAAAATCTAGAAGTTTTAAATAGTATTAGTTTAAAATTTCAAATGGATATTTCATTCAGACAATGCTTCTTAAATATAATGAATATATTTTCTTTAAAATAACAAAAAATCCCTATCTAAATTACACTATTATACTGTTCATTTTTTTCTCATAACAATTGTTATAAGTTGAATTGTTTACCCCAAAATTCATATGTTGAAGTCTTAAACCCCTTTACCTCAAAAAGTGACCTTATTTGGAGACAGGGTCTCTCTGGAGATAATTAACTTGAAGTTAGGTCATTAGGTGTTTTCCCAATCCTATATGACTGGTGTCTATATAAAAAGGTGAATTCAGACACAGAGAGATACACATACAGGAGAGACAATGTGAAAACACAGGGAGAAGATAGCCATTTAATAGCCAAAGAGAGATGCCTGGAACAGACACTTCCCTCAAGGCCTTAAGAAGGAACCAACCCTGCTAACACCTTGATGTCAGATTTTCAGCCTCTAGGACTGTGTGTAAATAATATTCTGTTGTTTAAACCTCCCAGCTTGTGGTACTTCATTACAGCAGCCTTAGCAAACTAATAAAGAAACATATTTACTGCCATGTTTTCTATTTTCAATCACAATATTTTAGAACTGTCTCTTAATTATGCTGCTCAGAATGCTTTTTTGGAGTCTTTTTTTTTTTTTTTTTTTTTTTTGCAGTACATGGGCCTCTCACTGCCGTGGCCTCTCCCATTGCAGAGCACAGGCTCCGGACGCGCAGACTCAGTGGCCATGGCTCACGGGCCCAGCCGCTCCGCGGCATGTGGGATCTTCCCAGACCAGGGCACGAACCCATGTCCCCTGCATCGGCAGGTGGACTCTCAACCACTGTGCTACCAGGGAAGCCCCAGAATGCTTTTTAGATGTGGAGTACTAGCACTAAGAGTAATGGGCTTAAATATCTAACACATCTATCCTCTAACTGTGAGATGCTAGGCAATTTGTTCAACTTCCCTGTGTCTCAATTTCATCATGAATAAAATTGAAATAATAGCAGTTCTTAACTCACGAGTGTGGTTGTGAGGATTAAAATAGATAAAATATATAAAGCACTGATATAAGTGCATGGCCTCTAGTTAGCAATCTATAAAATTTAATGATCATAAAGGTGACAATTTATCTACACAAATTATTACTGAAGTTATAGCCATTGTGAAACATAACCAGGCATCTACAGTATTTCTGAAAATTAAGACTTGCAAGTCTACTATTGTTACAACCCATGGCATAGACCTTATCAATACTTGGCACCATGTTATGACTTCAACCAAAACTCCCTTAAAAGTTTCTTCATTGAGCAATGTATGTGAACCATGCATCATCCTGCAAGCTCTCAAGGAGAAAACATGCCTCAGTTAGCCATCCTGCTGATGAGATACTGAGGTCTTGTTAGAGAGATAACACATGGATACACATGGCTCTAATACAAAGGAATAATTCCTACTACAAGAGAACTGTAGCTGAAGGTGAATCCCACACCCAGATTGCACAGTTACTTCTTACCTGTGCCAGCATCTTCACTTCCCAACTCTTATCTGTGCTTCTCAGAGAAATCTTCTCTAAATCATTTTACCGCATGCTTAGATCCTTTAGCAAGTCATTCTTTTCTGAATTAATATATGCATTCACCACATCTTTATTTACAGCTTCATGTATGTCAGGTTTTGTCCTAGGCTAACCATTTAGGCATGTGGGATGAAAGGACAAGGGAAGGGGCTGTACTTAGTATCCTCCCCTTATGTAGTTTTTGTATACTTCCTCTGTTTAATAACTCTGGAAATATTGGGATATAGAAAAGCGCTTCTGAGGTGCCCCAAACAGATTCAGTCTCACTTATTTAGGTTTACAGAGAAGCTGTGATGACTTTAGTCATTGCACTTAATCATCTTATATTATGGCTAATTCAAAAGAATCTGTCTACTCTGCCACATTCTCTAACATGCAAATTCCTATGAATTAATTATTCTAAAAGAGGGAAGGTGGGGAGTAGGTAAACAATCATGAAGAACTCAGTATTCCTGCAGAGTGTTACATAAGGGGAGCGTATAGACAAGAAAATATAGTGGGAGAAGAAAATTCCAGGCAGATGGAAAATCAGGAGCTAAAGCACACACGTAGGGAAAGGAATATGTGCTGAAATTGCAAACAAGTCAATTTGGCTAGGGCCTTGTGTATATGAACATGAATAAGGTAGAATATAAAAAGGCGAATCCCATTTACATTGTGGAGGCTCGTAAATGCAAGGCCAGGGAATTTCAACCTTAATTGCTACAGCTCTGAAAACAATACTCCATGATTCTCCATTTCCTCTGGCATAATCTGTTAACAGTTTGTAATTTGGAAAAGGCACAGGAGAGAATTTTGTTGTCCAGATATACTAACTCATATTACTCTATGTTTAATTCAACCGAGGTATACTTTAATCCACTGATAGAATTGTTTTCTTTGTTACTTTGATATATTTTGAACATAGAATTTAGTTGAATGTATTAAATGGCATGTCTTAGGTTCTTTACTCTTGAATGGACAGTAAATTTACCTGCCGTGTCCTATAAAATGCTGATTAACTTTGATTCACTTATGCATATTAGGATCTCCTGGAAAATGTGAGACTTATGAAATATAAATACATAACAAGTAAAAATGTAGGATCATGTCATTCATAAAATCAAGGATATTAATTATTTACCTAAATAGTCATCTAATTCTCTATATAGCTTGAAATAAAATGGAATCAGAAAGCAAAGCTTGAGCTAAATCTACCTAGTGGCCAGACAATTTCAAAAAAAAGTAATACAGAAACCCAGTTTACAGTTTAAATTAATGGTGGGCAGTTGATTGAAAGATAAACCCCCAATATGCTAGAAAGGAAAAAAATATCTGAAACAACAAAAATCCACATGATTTAGACAACTGAAAATACATATATTATGTATGCTTGTATAGAATAAATTTTTTGAGTGTTGTTGTAGGAAAATACTCATAATAACTTATCGATTTGTGTCAATGTGGATGCATTTCAAAATCATAATATTGCATGAAGAAAAAGTTGAAAATTATTCTTAAACTTGAATGTCATCTAAATTGTCATCTACATTTTAAATGTCCAAAGCAAAATGTATATTATTTATTGATACAGATATATATGCTAAAATTATACAGTTCTACTTGGAAATGATCTACTCCAACCTCAGGATCATAAACTTCTATGAGAGAGATGGGAGAAGTATTACACAGCTTTCTGGGGCTCTAGATGTAGTGGTATATACTGTTCTTAAGACAAATATTTGTTATTTAAAAACAATAAAATATTTGAAGCAAATGCAAGTCACTTGGAGAAGCACCTTTGCCAACCCAAAACACTCACTCTTAGCACTATTGCCCCCTGGAATAGGAGGTGCCAAATTGCCTTAATGAAGAAGAATCCCAAGAAGCTTTTTCCAGAGGCAAACATTTCTAGATTACATGATTGTTTTGCCTCCAGAAGAAGCTAGGGACTTCTATATCAACAAGACAGGAAGGTAGAAAGGAAAGAATAAAGACAAGAAAGTTAGTTCTGCCTCTGCAGACAATTCATAGTTTTTAATATGTTAGAAATTACCTCTGAGGGTTAGTATTATAACATATTTTAACATGATTGCCATCCTTTTCTATAATATCTAATATCTCTAAAATGAGTGTATATAAATTTTATACTCAAAAAATTTAAAAAATCATTTAAAAATTTATAAGAATATTAAATGTTAAAATAAGCAAAACAATTTTTTTTAATTTATCATTTTTAAAAATCATGGAACCTACAAATACTCTTAAAACAATAAGAAAACAAACAACCCCATTGAAAAAATAGTGAAAAACCTTGAAGATGCCTCACCAAAGAGACACAGGTGGCAAATAAGCAAAGCAAATAAGAAAAGATGCTTAACATTATTTGTCATTAGGGAATTGCATATTAAAACAACAGTGATATACTACTACATACCTATTAGAATGGCCAAAATCCAAAACACTGACGACACCAAATGCCGGTGAGGATATAGAAATCTCATTCATTGTTAATAGGAATGCAAAATAGTACAGCCAATTTGGAGGACAGTTTGACAGATTCTTACAAAACTAAACCAGAAATCCAGAAATTACATACAATCCATACAATTGTATGAAATTTTTTACCATACAACTCAGAAATTACACTCATTGGTATTTACCCAAAGGAGGTGAAAACTGTCCACACAAAAACCTCACACGAATGTTTATAGCCACTTTATTCATAATTGACAAAACCTGGAGGCAACCAACATATCCTTCAGTAGGTGAATAGTTAAATAAACTGTGGTATTTACAAACAATAGAATATTATTAAGCACTGAAAATAATTAAGCTGTCAAGTCATGAAAAGAAATGGAAGAAACTTGCATATTGCTAAGTGAAAAAAGCCAATCTGAAGGGGCTGAATATGATATGATTCCAAATATTTGACATTATGGAAAAGGCAAAACAATGGAGTCAGTAAAAGTATCAGTGGTTTCCAGGGTAAAAAGAAAGGAAGGTATAAATAGGCAGAACACAGAGGATTTTTAGGGCAGTTAAACTATTCTGTAGGATACTATAATAATGGACACATGTCATTATACATTTGTTAAAGTTCATAGAATAGACAACAAGAGTGAACCCTAGAGGATTTTGAGTGATAATGATGTGTCAAAGTAGGTTCATTGTTTATAACACATGTACCACCCTGGTGATGGAAGTTGATATTGGAGGAGGTTGTCCATATGTGGGGGCAGATAATACTTGGAAAATCTTTTTACTTTATGCTCAATTTTTCTGTGACCCTAAAAATGTGCTAAAAATAAAGTTTATAAATAAAGTCTATAAATAAGTAAATAAATAAATATTTTAAAAAAATCATGGAATCCATAAGCATTACTACATTGTGAGATATTTTAAATTAGCTCAAATCAAAAATTAAAATGCTTATTCAATATTATATACGTTTTATTGGACTTGATTTCTATCATTTTGAAGCTGAAGCATATTCCCTAATCATTTGATTCAATTTCACAAATTTTAAAGAACCGTTAATAAATAAACTGTGATATAATAGTAAACAGGACAGAGTCATTTCCCTGAACAAGCTCACAATATAGTAAGGAAAGCTAAAATGCATACAAATATATCACAATGTAATAGCGTTTATACAGTAAAAAAAATTATTTACCCTGAATGAAGGCCACCTAAACGGGTCAGTGGGGGTGAATAAAGGCTTCAGATCAATTTAAAATATGAATGAGGCAATGTCAGAGAGTTCCCTCCTAACAGAACCTCTTACACATTGAAGATCTCTCACATTCCACAAGGCAGGCTGGGGTGTACTGAAGGCTCATATTTCCTTCTGTTTATTTTAATTTTTATTTATTTATTTGTTTGTTTATGTATTGGTGGAAGGACATCTTAAACAAGAAAATATTCCTTTTTCTCATGTGAAATTCTAGGTAGCCAAGTTTGGTTCAGAGGATCCACAGTTTCTCCAGTGCCACAGTTTTCTTCTGTTTCCATTTCATCACCGTTTACATGTGGCTCCCATGTTCAGGATCAGCTCATGATTGCTAGATTCTATAACTCCAGCCATCATATCCTCTTTCTTGACAGAAAGAAAAAATATAGGATAAAAGACTTGCATTCTTTTTATTTTATTTTATTTTTTGTTTATTTCTGTTTTTTGTTTTATTGTTTGTTTATTTTGTTATGGAGGTATAGCTGAGTTACAATATTATATTAGTTTCAGGTGTACAGCACAGTGATTCTATATTTTAATAGGCTATGCTCCATTTAAAGTTATTATAAAATAATAGCTATATTTCCCTGTGCTGTACAATATATCCTTGTTGTTTATTTATCTTATTCATAGTGGTTTGTGTCTCTTAATCCCTTACCCCTATCTCACCCCTATTTCCTTTCTTCTCCCCTCTGGTTACCTCTAGTTTGTTCTCTGTATCTGTGAGTCTATTTCTGCTTTGTTAAATACATTTGTTTTATTTTTTGGATTGCATGTATTCATGATAACATGAAGTATTTGTCTTCTCTGTCAGACTTATTTCACTTAGCATAATATTCTCTATGTCCATCCATGTTGCTGCAAATGCAGAATTTCATTCTTTTTATGGCTGAGTAATATTCTATTATATGTAACACATCTTCTTTATCTGTTCATTTGGTTTTGATCACTTAGCTTGTTTCCATAGCTTGGCTATTATTAATAATGCTGCTATGAACATTGGGGTGCATGTATCTTTTTGAATTATTATTTTAATTTTCTTCTCATATATAACCAGCAGTGAGATTGCTGGGTCCTATGGCAGTTCTATTTTTAGTTTTTTGAGGAACCTCTATACAGTCTTCCATAGTGGCTACATGAATTTACATTCCCACCAATGGTGTAGTAGGGTTCACTTTCTCCACATCCTCCAGCATTTGTTATCTGTAGACTTTTTGATGATAGACATTTTGACAGGTTTAAGGTGATGTCTCATTGTCGTTTTGATTTGCACTTCTGTGATGATTAGCAATGTTGAGCATTTTTTCATTTACTTGTTGTCCATCTCTATGTCTTCTTTGGAAAAATGTCTATTCAGGTCTTCTGCCCATTTTTTGAATGGATTGTCTGTTTTTCTGATATTGAGTTGTATGAGCTGTTTATATATTTTAGATATTAACTCTTTATTGTCCACTTCATTTACAGATATTTTCTCCCATTCCCTGGGTTGTCTTTTCATTTTGTTGATGGTTTCTCTTGTTGTGCAAAAGCTTTTAACTTTAATTTGTCCGTATTTGTTTATTTTTTGCCTTTTTTTCTTTTACCACAGGAGACATATCCAAAAAAAATATTGCAATCATTTATGTCAAAGAGTGTTCTGCCTATGTTCTCTTCTAGTTTTATGGTTTCCAGTCTTACATTTATATATTTAATAAATTTTAAGTTTATTTTTGTATGGTGTGAGGAAATATTCTAGTTTCATTCTTTTACATGAAGCTGTCCACTTTTCTCAACACCACTTATTGAAGAGATTGTATTTTCTCCATTGTATATTCTTGCCTCCTTTGTTGTAGATTAATTGATCCTAAGTGTGTGGGTTTATTTTTGGCCATCTATTCTGTTCCAATGGTCAATGTGTCTGTTTTTGTGCCAGTACCATCCTGTTTTGATTATTGTAACTTTGTAGTATATACTGAAGTCGGGGAGTGTGATTCTTCCAGATTTTTTCTTTATTCTCAATGTTGTTTTGGCAATTAGGGGTCATTTTGGTTTCATATAAATTTTAAGCTTAGTTGTTCTAGTTCTGTAAGAAATGTCATGGGTATGTTGATAGGAATTGGATTAAATCTGTAGATTGCTTTGCGGAGTATGGATATTTTCACAATATTAATTAATCCAATCCAAGAACATGGGGAATCTTTCCATTTCTTTGCATTATTTTCAAATTCCTTTATCAATGTTTTACAGTTTTCAGATTATAGGTCTTTAACCTCCTTGGTTAAGTTTATTCCTAGGTATTTTATTCTTTTTGATGCAATTATAAGTGGAATTGTTTCCTTGAAAGTTCTTTCTTATAGTTCATTATTAGTGTGTAGAAAAGCAACAGATTTCTGTATATTAACCTTGTACCCCACAACTTTACTGAATTCATTTATTAGTTCTAATAGTTTTTTGGTGGAGACTTCAAAGATCTTTCTTTTAAAATAAATTATTTATTGAAGCATATCATACATGTACAAAGAGTACACAAATCAAAGTATGCAACATCAATTAATATTCCAAAGTGACAGTATCTATATAATCAGCCCTTAGATCAAGAAATAGAACATTATCAGCACCCAGAAGACACTCATTCCCTTTTGAATAACTACCTCTAAAAGGAAATCACTAAACTGATTTTTTAATTATAAATTTATTTTACCTGGCTTTAAAATTTAAACAAATATTACAGTATATGCTCATTTGTGTCTCTTTTCTGCAACATTATGATAATGTGATTCAGTCATTCAGCCATGTTACTGAGGAGGGCATTTATTTTTGGAATGTTTTGTAATATTCCATTGCATGCAGCAAAATTTTTATCATTTTACTGTAAGTAATGTATTTGGGTAGTTTTCAATTTTAGTCTATGAACGTTTTTGTCCATGTCTTGTAGTGAACCTGTACACTTATTTCTGCTTGATACATGCCCACAAGTGGAATTCCTGAGCCATAGGAATAGGTCAGTTTTCTCAAGAAATTGTATCAATTTATTCTCCCATCTGCAATAGAGTTCCAGTTGCTTCACATCCTCACCAGCACCTTGTATTACCTATTTTTCATTTTAGCTTTATGGTGGAGGTGTGATAGTATCACAGTATGATTTTCAATGATTTTTTAAATCATTTAAAATTTTTAAATGATTTTCCTAATGATTAATAAAAATTTTCCTAATGATTAATAAAAATTGAGCCCCTATTTTATGTTTAATGGTCATTTTTACACTCTTTTGTAAAGTGATATCATATTTTGCCTATTTTCTGTTAGACTTTTTGATTTTTCTTGTTGATTTTCTAGGTGCTTTTAAAAATATATTTCATATGAATCTTCATCAGATATATGTGTTACAAATGTTTCTCCCACACTGTGGGTTACTTTTTCACCCTCTTAATAATATTACACCCTCAGAAAAATTACCAGTTTTCTAAAATAAACAATACACACTAAATAAAAATAAATATACTGAAAACAAGTTAATTATCATTGGACAATCTAATACTATTAATAAACAATTATATATTTTCTACAATTTAAGACAGAGCAAATATCTAAATCATTTAAATGGGATAGCTGAGGAGTCACAGGCTGGCTGAAAGTGGAAACAAAGTAATCAACACTTTTAGAGTCATGTGAGTTTCCATCCATTTTTCTCTTTGTAATTGTTATACAAATCTGGAGAAGGTAACAATTAGGTGATGTGAGAACATGATTAAAGTAATGAACTCTCTTTTTATAAAAATGATATGTATATGTACATACACACATTTTGGTATATGATTTTAGAGACTTTGCCTCCTGAAACCTGAAGATGCCATGGGCACCAGAGTTAAGCCTGTGAATCTAGTACGTCTGAGTTCGAGCCACTTTCCTACCTCTAGAAAAAAATGTACCTTTGCAATCCTACACAGATGGTTTCTCCTATTATGATTTCTGTCCATCTGTGTTGTTTACTAGATAGCATGAAGCAAATTATCTCAAGCCTATGGCAAAACACACACTTATAAAACCATTTCACAGTGAATCAGTGAAAAGGAACATAATTCCCAGAAATATGAAAAAAATGTTTCCCATTTTTTATTCATGTCATTTATTTTCTCTCGTTCACTGCTCATTCACATTCTAGCTCCCCCTACACAATTATTGAAAGAAGGGAGAAAATGACTTTCCTAGATACTGTATTTTTGAATAACTATCCTCTTCAATTCCCTCCCTGTCTGTAAACTATACATCTAAAGCTATGAAATATTCAACAAACACAATTTTGATGCCCCCCATCTAGAGACTTCTATTTTAAAAAACAGATTGTTTACAACTGTTCTCCCCTTCTGCCTAATGGGTACCCTGGGGGGAATGTTGTTGGTCTTGTGATTGAACCACGTATTTTCAACAAATAACAGTGTTGAAGCCAATGCAATCTGATAGTAGCAAGCATTATTCAGTGATCTCTGAATAGAAGAGGTTCATATTTCTCTTCACTTTGTGGTATGAAGGGAAAGGACACAGTGGATGTGTGAGCTGCAGCCACATATAAGCCAATGATTTCAAAAAGTAATGGAATGTTTCATGTTTTTAGAGTCAAATGGGAGTCCTAAACTGTCATTCTTAGCTGCAGTAGAAATGGATTTTTCTTTGGGGACCAAGACGCACATTCATTTCCTTCCCACTTGGTTTGCTGATACAGCAACCATACCCTGGCAGGTGCTGCCTTGGACTGCCAGAGGGATGAAAGCAGACATAAACCACATTGCTCTATTGGATTCTTAGACCAATAGCAAGAATTTATATTGTTCCATGAAAACCAAAGTTCTTCCTAGGAACCTGGGCAAACCAATACTGTACTGATGGTGCTAGCTAGTGTTCTGTATGAAAACAAAACTTAGTGAGTAGCAAGATGAGAAGAGGTGAGGGAGAAAACTTCTAATAAGGAACCAGAAGTGTCTTGAATACTTCGATTAACAATTTTAACAATGATGATTTAACTATAGTAGGATAGATGCACATTCATCTCAAAGCCATTTGTTAAACTTAGCATCTATTTATTGTGCACCTACCATGGGTCACACATTAGGAATACTGCACAAAACACAGTTTCTGACATCTAAAGCTTGGAGTTTATATTTGAAAAGGAAGAGTAAATAGTTTCCAGATGGTGTATTTGATGATAGGTTAGGCAAATGATGTTGTGAGACCAACAAGAGGGGCACCTCTCTCAAGCTCAAGAAAGTTAATAGAAGTGACCCTGGAGAGGTGACTGCTAAGTCAAGTTCTAATGGATGATCAGGGAAAGGCCAGGTAAAGTAGTGGGGAGAAATGGGGTGGCAATGATGATGATTTAAGAGCTATTATGATGGTAGAGTTGAAAGCTATTATGACATGACTGGATGTAAGTGGGAAAAAGAAAAAAAAAATGGAGAATCCAGTAATGACCTAGCTGTGAGATAAGGCCTAAAATTAAGGCCCAAGAGTGGTCTTCAATGTCCTAACCACAAACTCAACTCACTGTGCTCTCATTGATAAGGAGCTATAGCCAAACAACCTTCTTTATCCTGGGAATCAAGCACGGTGCTTGTTTGTCTCTGAGTAAAAGGATTCAAATCCCTACCAGCCCACAGAATTATTCAAACAAGCAAATCATGTATTCCCACAGGAATTAGGGTTCACCCTACCCTCTTTTTATGACAAAGCCTAGGTCCCACAGCCTCTGCTGATTCACTCATTTCCAAGGTGCACCCCCCTTGTGTCCCTGTGTGGCATGGCGTCCTCATTCCCCACACTGAATTTATGTGATTAGTAAACTGCTGTTGATCTCATCTGTCCAGTGTTGGTTATTGTGTCTTCAGCCATCCTAATAATCCTGAAACAGGCATTCCTCCTTCACTAATAGGGTGGAGAGGAGATGAATAAAACACTAGCTTGGACAATGTTTTGGTCCTTTTGGACTATAACAGAATACCATAGACTAGGTGTCTTAAACAACAAATATTTATTTTTTACAATTCTGGAGTCTGGGAAGTCCAAGATCAAGACACTGGCAGATTCAGTGTCTAATGAAGACCAGCTTTCTGATTTATAGATGGCTATCTTCTTACTGTGTTCTCATATGGAGGAAGGGAAAGGGCTACAGGACTTCCTGGGATCATTTTTATGAGGGCACTAATCCCACTTATGAGGGCTCCACCCTCATGACCTAATCACTTCCCACAGGCCCACCTCCTAATACCATCACCTTGGAGTTTAAGATTTTAACATATGAATTTGGGAGGGGGGACATAAACATTCAGTCCATAATATTCTGACCCTGGTTCCCCAAAACTCCTGTTCTTCTCTCAAGCAAAATTCATTTATTCCATCCTGACAAAAGTCATAACTCATTCCATTATCAACTCTAAAGTCTAAGTCTAAAGCTTCATCGAAGTATCATCTGAATCACATATGGGTGAGAATCGAGGTACCAGGTAATAGTTTTTCCAATTATTGAGTAAGGAAGTGCTCAAGGAAGAATAAGCTTTTTGTTTGTTTGCTTGGTGAGAGTGAAAGTAGAGGTAGATGAGGAATGTAGTAAATTCAGTTTTGGAGAAAATGAAAAAAAAAGGAAGCAATCTGTTATGTGAGAGGAGGAGGGGGAAAGAGAAGGGAACATGCACATATATATATAAACATTTGCAGGTTGCTTGGCAGGAAATTGAGCAAGTTTCTACTTAACTACTTCCCTTTCCTACTTGAGGTGGGAACAACAAAGTCCCTGGGAATGATGGAGGATGTGGTTAGGTAAGGGATTTACGGAGAATGAAGCAAGTTGGAAATAGCTGAATAACTCTGGTGAAGAAACAAAAGGTGCATCCCTCAGGGCAGTTGAGTTATCACTGCCAAAATATTTTATTCTTCTTGTTTTAAAATTAACATTGATTATGCACTTTATGTATAAAATAACAATTCCAGGTTCAGAATCTTTGTAGGATAAATCAGCAGGATGCAATGGCAGATGAAAATTGTCCATGCCAAGAATTTTGAAATTGTATAGTTTATGCATATGTGTCTATACATCTATGTTTATATTTCTCTGTTGCATAGTAGTTTATTTGTTCATTCATAAGAGATTCTCTATTGGCTTGGCAGAAATGTTAAGTTGCATTTCGATGAAGGCAAAATCTTGGAAAACTGCTTGGAGGTAGGAATTGAGTAATGGAGGAAAGAGGGAAATGTGTGATCTCTCAAATTGTAGGAAACATCTGTAAAGATAAACAAGATGAGGAATTGTAAAGCCTATGATGGTAGAAAGCTTCAAGATGAAGAAAGAAATGGTGAAATGTGATATAAAGCAAAGAGATATGCTTCATGGTTTTAGATGTTTTCTCTTAATTTATCACTTTTAAAAGTTCCTTGTTCAGTGACTATTATGCTTATAAGATGAAGGAAATTTGGACAAAGAACACACAGAGAGAAAGCCATGTTACTACAAAGGCAGAGACTGAAGTGATGTTTCTACACACCAAAGAACACCAAGGATTTCTGGAACCCACCAGAACTATGGAGAGGCTCCTCAAGCTTTCAGATAGCATGGCCCTGAGACATTTTTTATTTCAGACTTCTAGATTTGAGAATGGTAAGAGAATACATTTCTGTTGTGTTAAGCCACAGTCTTAGGAAACTAATGCATCAGGTGAAACGTTCAAAAATATTTTCAGAAAGTCCAACAGTGGCAGAAAAGTCCCTTTTCTGAGAGGCCTATTTGTTAAGCCAGATGCCCTTGTTTTCTGACTCAATTCAATTTTTACTGAAGTTTTCATCACCAAGGGCCTGACCATTCCTTTTTATTTAGAAATACATCACTACAAAATTCTATAATCAGAGCATTCCAGGATTAGGCCAGCACACAAATCATCTCTACAGACTCAGAAATTTATGTGTCTAGACTCCAATGGGCTCTTACAAAGAACAGATCTGAGCTCCATGGAAAACTTTTCCACCCAAAAATTCTACTCAGCTACAATTCAACACATTTGACTTCATATTTTGTGCACTTTTTTCCATTGTGCTGCATACCTACACAGGTCTACACAGGAAAAAGGGAAAAAATGGATAGAAAGAAAGAGGAGGAGAAAGAACAGCAAGAAGGTGGGAGAGAGGGAGAGAAGGGGAGAAATTTCCTTTAAAATAATGAACAACTTTGGCTGAAATCAAATACATCATTTTCCTAAACTTTAACCATTAAGACCACAATATCTGCTATTTTTTAGAACTGAAAGATTCTGGAGAATAAAGGTGGATCAGGAGCAGAGAACACAGTAACTCCTGATGGACCAAAACACATCTTTAAAAAAAAAGTTTTTGTTGTTGTCAATAAGATTGTAAAGACTAAAATGAGAGAGGTGCTTTCAATGTTAAGTGTTCCTTCAAATTCCCAACAGCAATTTAACCAGCATATCGCAAACCTGAAGTAGTTCCCTGGACTCGAAAATAACCAGTTCAAATATTCTAAAATGCCTCATTCTTTTTTTTCCCCATAAAGTACCAATTATATATTTCTCAAAAGTTCAATTACTTCATCCAAAATCTGGAAATGGCTTAATAAATGAACAATATAGTAATAAAAAATTTCTAGGTCTTTCAACAGAAGAATGCTACAAAATGCAATATTCATTGAATATCTATTACACCCTGAGTGGTTAGGAATGTGGGTCCTATGCGAGAATGCAAGATGTATGTGAAAGAGATTTTGAAAACTCTTCATTTTATTTGGAGATATCCTCTTACTACGTGTATTCTTATTCATTTTTCCTCTTTTCATTCCCTCAGTCAAGCTATTCTAGTCATCATCTTTAGGTAAAATCAACCTATTTCAATAACATGAGAATTTTTTAAATGACTTATATTGAACACCTAAGGATGCAACATTTCTCCAAGAATGCAGATGCAGTGTTCTGCTTTTACTTGAATTTTGAAGTGTTTCTAGACGATCCATACAACATTGACCATAATTGTAGGCTAAATTGTTGATTCAAAGTTAAAATTTCTTAGAAAGATTAGATGGAATTTAATTCAATTTGTCCTACTCAGCTCCTTGACCCCTACTGGGAGATGTGTTTGCCTTTTAAAATGAGCCTAAATTTATGAATAACCCACTTGATACTTAATCATGTAAATTAATGATACTCCCACCAAATATTGGTAGATATTTCTCAATGTATCACCACAAAGATAACATGGCAGTTATATGATCGAGTTAAACACTTTTATATGAAATAAAGAGAGTGGGATTTTTTGTTTTTTTTCACAACAGGGTTGGCAGGAAGGTGTGAGCATAGAGAGATGATAAGGTTTTGGCTGAGATGTACATATTTAAGTAAAGATGTGACGGGAAGAAATCATTGGAAAGCAACTACTTCCTAGCCATTGGTAATAGGAGATATCAAGATTCAAGTTGTTTCAAGAATGACTGTTCAATAATTTCTTGGCTGGGCCCTAGAAACCATAGGAGGGGAGGGGAAAGTAGAATAAAAGAGCTACCATTGGTCATAAACTCTCTAACCAAGGAGTTAACCATCTTGTATTTCAGTGATTTCCACCATGGGAATGGCCGTGAGGGAAGATGGACCTGCAGTGTGTCAATGCAAAGCGTTTGTGTCCCCTTGCAGGGATGAAGCAAGTTTCTTTCAGTTTAGTTTTGACTGAAATCGATCAGACACCACACAGAGCTGGACTAAGATAATGAGGCCAAGAGTATCTAAAGTTGTCTGCATCAGCTATCTTTACCCAACTTGATAATCATACTTGTAGACTACTCCCATGTTACAACACATGAGGAAGAAGAGGGGAGAGAAGCAGGAATATCCTTCTTTACCGAAAGATTGTGATGACAAAATTGGTATTCTTTGGAGCTGGCAGTTATTTAAAGAAATGTATAGATTCTACTATAAATACTAAAGACATTAAAAGGATAAAAAAGACATACCATCAATGATTTTATGCCAATAATTTTAATTCATAGCTAAAATAGAAAAGTTTTGAAAGATACATAATACCAGAAATGACACAAAAATAAATAAGAAATTTGAAAATCTCTTTATCTGTCAGAAATTCAATTCTACATTATAAACCTTTCCACAATTAAAACTTCCAGTCTTAGACAGATTCATTCCAGAATTCTACCAAATAGTTTAAGGAGAAAATAACAACAATATTAAACTCATTTTTTTCCCTGATACAAGCATGTAAGTATCTAAATTTCCCCCTAAGGATTACTTTATTGTTACTCAAAATTTTTGATGTGCTGTGTTTAAATTATAATTTAATTAAAAACCTGGATAGCTGGGACAGCTGGGCCCCTCAACCTCAGAATGTGCTCATTCACTTGGGTGTTCCTTCCCTTCATGCAGTTTACCTGTGTAATCTCTTCAGCAGTGGGGCCAAAATTCCTATGTGGTGGCTCCAGGCCTTCTTAAGACTTAGATCTAGAACTATCATTGCATCACTTCTACCAATTTTACTGGTTAAATAGAGGCAGAAAACCATCAGAAAATCAATGTAGGAGTGAGTGTGGAAAAAAAAAAAAAGCACAGAATATTGGGAACCATCTTTCAAGACTATCTACAACAGAGATATTCCACAAATATCATACAAAGATTGATTACAATTATGATAGATATGATTAATAATAAGTATCCAAAAACAAAACATTTAGGAACCTTTAAAAAATTCCCAATGTCTTAGTGTTGGTGCCAATGAGGTAAAATATTTATTTACTTCCACCTCAGCATCATTATTAAACATTGTTTGATCTCAGTCCTTTTTAATTCTGAAATGTCCATTCCATTATACTAAGTTTCTTCTATATGAACAGTTTCTTCTATATGTCAGTGTAGTTTGTCTGACTGGTCAGCTGCTTTGGACTGCTGGAGTTAGATTTCTACCCAGAACCCCAGATTGCATGACTGGAGCCTTGAAACTTTGTCTAACCCTTTCCAAATTTTGTTTCTTTGACAATGGATCTTATTCTTTAGTTATCAGCTGAATACCTTTGAATCAATGCTACATATTGGCCATAAATTCTAGGCTTCATCTGCTAATGGACAAGAAACTTTTAAAATATATTCAGGTTTGTTCTTTCTGGTTTGGTACTAGTTTAGAAACCTGTTGAAAACCTTCAGTAAGTAGTGATTTGATATACAGGAAAATATTAGCCCTTGTGTGTGACTTTAACTCCTTGGTCAAACATCAAGCAATGCTCTATAAAATTATTGACTCAGGGAGTAATAAGGGGTACAGTCCTCAAGCAGCTTGGTGATACACAGCAATTGTATAAACGTGTCTTCTTGACGACACTTCAATACTGTTGATGCTTAATAGGGAAGTGTTCATACCTAAGAAAATAAAAATTAAGTCCATGGAAATTTAGTTCTGAGAAAATATTTTGTGGAAAAAATGTTGAAATTCCAACATAAAATATGATTTTGATTGCCAAATCATTTCATCCATGGCATAATTATCTTTCAAGATCCCTCAAGGATGGGACTTCCCTGGTGGTGCAGTGGTTGAGAGTCCACCTGCCGATGCAGGGATCAAGGGTTCGTGTCCCAGTCCAGGAAGATCTCACATGCTGCGGAGTGGCTGGGGCCATGAGCCATGGCCACTGAGCCTGCACATCCAGAGCCTGTGCTCCACAACGGGAGAGGCCACAGCAGTGAGAAGCCTGCGTACTGCAAAAAAAAAAAAAAAAAAAAAAAAAACGATCCCTCAAGGATAAGCAACACAAAATGGGGATATGCAATTCATACTATGTACATTTCATGACTATAGCAATTAAAACGAATCTTGCATCAGCAACCATTAAAATTAATCTGATTCATCTTTTTAATTAATTTCAATTTTCAATTGATATTAAGCAGGCATTCTATACAACACACACTGACAAAAGCACACATACTCATACAGTACAATTTAAAGACATTGCTTTTAGAAGGCGCTAATGTGTATATAGCCACATTTGTACTTTGGATTAGGAAAACAACATGAATAAAAAAAATTTCCTCCTTCCTTATGAACTTGTCACATGTTACACTTTAATGCCACATCTGGTAATACCCTATAAGCAGACCACAGTATGACACTGACATTAACTGATGTCTGGAAATAAAGAAACCACCAAGAGAGATCTAAATTAAAATGCCTGTGTGTGCTAAAGTGGAATTCTATAGACTTGTGGAAGAAATATTATACCATGATCAACAGTCTGGAATCAAGGTTTCTATTCTCTTCCAAGTTGGTCACCAGAATATTTGTGATACCTTGGGCATCTCATAAAAACTATATTTCCTATAATTTCATTTAACACCCTTCAATATAGTCAAGTAGTATAACCATACCTGGAACTTAAGAAGCTTAATGAATATATATGTATATTATCTAATCAGAAGACCATAACCATGCTTTCAAACAATTATAGTCTGCCATATGTGTCTTTCTTTTGGATGCCATTTAGTTTCAAGGCTCTCTGAGCCACCTGAAGTAACTTATGAGCTCAAGATACAATTCTTAAAGAATGAGTTACCTGTACCCACTGATCTAGAAAAATCCCAACTAAAATAATTGCACTAAATGATTTCTTGCCTTTTCTATTAGGGAAGATATTTCCCTTTTGCCTCCATAAAACTGATTAAACCATGTACCATAGTAATATTTTGTCTATAATGGCCTTAAATTTCTTATAATGCAGTAACTATTGGAATTACTTGACCAAAAGCAGGCAAAATCTAATCAATCAATAGACAACAAAAATTTTCCATGGTCTCTTGCAATTAAGTACCAAGAAGTAATGATGTTTTAAAACATTTTAAAGGTATTTTAAAATTGCATTATTTATCTAATTGACCGTAATCCTATTTTTGGAGTTCCTGGATCTACTTTTTAAATAGACATAAAAGGAATTCAAAAGTTGATCTGAAATAATTACTATGATTCATGAAAGGAATAACCATTCAGGTTAAAACCCTCAGGTCATTTCAATTTAAAAAAAAATGAGTGAAATGTGCACATATATTGGAAGCTGAATTTTAAGTAAATAACTTGGTTGATTATTTTTTCTTTAAAATACCCGAAAGGTACAAATGAACATTATGCCATCTAGAAATTGTCAGTTTGAACAATGAAGTAATTTTTGAATTCATGGAGTGCCACACACACACAAAAAAAAAAAAAAGAAAGAAAAAAGAAAAAGAAAAATAATGATGAGAGTAAAAATAGCTAACTTTTTTTTAAAACATCTTTATTGGAGTATACCTGCTACAATTGTGTGTTAGTTTCTGCTGTATGTCAAAGTGAATCAGCTATACATGTACATATATACCCATATCTCCTACCTCTTGCATCTTCCTCCCACCCTCCCTATCCCAACCCTCCAGGTAGACACAAAGCATCGAGCTGATATCCCTGTGCTATGCAGCTGCTTCCCATTAGCTATCTATTTTACATTTGGTAGTGTATATATGTCCATGCCCGTCTCTCACTTCTTCCCAGCTTCCCCTTCCCCTTCCCTGTGTCCTCACGTCCATTCTCTATGTCTTCATCTTTATTCCTGTCCTGCCCCTAGGTTCTTCAGAAACATTTTTTTTTAGATTTCATATATATGTGTTAGCACACGGTATTTGTTTTTCTCTTTCTGACTTACCTCACTCTGTATGACAGACTCTAGGTCCATCCACCTCACTATAAATAACTTAATTTTGTTTCTTTTTATGGCAGAATAATATTTCATTGTATATATGTGCTACATCTTCTTTATCCATTCATCTGTCGATGGACACTTAAGTTGCTTCCATGTCCTGGCTATTGTAAATAGAGCTGCAATGAACATTGTGGTACATGACTCTTTTTGAATTATGGTTTTCTCAGGTTATGTCCAGAAGTGGGATTGCTGGGTCATATGGTAGTTATATTTTTAGTTTTTTAAGGAACATCCATAGTGGCTGTATCAATTTACATTCCCACCAACAGTGCAAGAGGGTTCCCTTTCCTCCACACCCTCTCCAGCATTTATTGTTTGTAGATTTTTTGATGATGACCATTCTGACTGGTGTGAGGTAATACCTCATTGTAGTTTCGATTTGCATTTCTCTAATGATTAGTGATGTTGAGCACCCTTTCATGTGTTTGTTGGCAATCTGTGTATCTTCTATGGAGAAATGTCTCTTTAGGTCTTCTGTCCATTTTTGGATTGGGTTGTTTGTTTTTTTGATATTGAGCTGCATGAGCTGCTTGAATATAGCTAACTTTTAAAATCTCAACTTAACACACACTTACCTGGCCAACTCATTTACAAGTTAGTTTTTATGAAAAGACAGACAGACCCAGATCTCATAGTTTTTCCACTTGAATTTAAAATGTCGGGTTTTTTTTTTTTTTTCTTCGTCTTGGGGACTATAATGGATCAAGTAGTTCCTGAGAGCCCAGGCAGAATAGTTACATTACAAAAGCAGAGGAGAGAAATGCAAACTCTTAGCTTTTCCATTTTTTTGCTCTTTAAAATCCCACTAAGTAGAGAGGAGAGAGAACAAGTAACAAGTAAGATTCATTTGCTTGCTTGCTCCCCCCAGCTGCAGCAGGGGTCCCAATAAAGCCTTGCCTGAATTTCTTGCCTGGCCTCTGATCAATTTCCATTGATTAAGAAGGCCTAGAACCCTGATCGATACTGTTATACATTAATACATTTCCTAGATGTGTGCCTCTTACTAAATAGCTCTTTGTCCTGTGGTAAAATTGTTACTAAATCCGAATTCCACACCCCCCCATCCCCTCTGCCTACTCTGTTGTATCAAAGGCATATGCTGCTCTAAAATGTTCTAATTTGTAAAGGCTCTCACTATGTAATAAAGAAAAGGATAACATTATGTATTCTTATTTGGTCCATGCAGTGCTTTAGTGAAATAAAATGTCCTGTAAATCATCTATTCCACTTGCTCCTGCTTCCCACTAAAAGCAAAACTAAAAACTGATAAACACAGCAGGAGCAACAAGAAGTCAATCTTTTCTTTAATTTCATGTTCAATCCCTGTCTCCTTCTCTCAAGTTCTTTCCAACTAGCCACCTTTCCAAGTAAATGGTTATGCACTTAATGAGGTACTGATGGAAATATTATTACCAAATTTAATTTAGCCAATACTAAGGAACTGTACATACATGAATTAATGTCTAACAGAATGAACATTAGTAGTGCTAAATATAAAATCCTGAATGATATTTCTTTTTAATCTTTATGGGTATGGGATGAAGAAGACTTTATTTATTAACAGCCTAGGAGGAGAAGACCTAAGGGCATTAGCTGATGATGAAACCAATGGGAATCCACAGTGGAGTGTGGCAACCAGGGTAATTAATCTTAGATTTTGCCCGTGTTCAAAGAGTATAGCGTTTAGCTAGTTACATTTTACCCTTAATTTGTTAGACCTACTTGGATTATTAGGAGCAATTTAGGGCACTTCTCTTTAAGAGAAATATAAGCAAGTACATTCAGAAAAAGGCAATGGAGAGTTATCACAAAACCATGTCTTATAAGAAACAGTTGAAGGAAATAAGATTGTTTGTCTCCAAAAGAGAAGACTTTGGTAGGAAAGAAAGGAGGAAGGTCATAATTGTTGTTTTTGTAAAATTATGTGGAAAAGTAAATTGTTCTATAAGGCCTTAAAAATAGAACTAAGCTCATATCATATTTCTAGAATGATTTAATTTATTTCCATTAAATTCAGGTGTGTAGGAAAATATTTATTTTCCTTAATTTAAGTTTCATATTAAGCCCTTAATCATAAAGGTTAGGGCAATTTTACTTGCATTCAATTTAGAAAACCATAATATATCCTACATTTGTCAAGAGCTTTGCTTATGTTCTAGGAGTTTTCATGGTTTTAGGGTACTGTAAGAGGTGGAATATTTTGCAGTGAGATTCTTGAGTGACCTGCCTATTAAGGTCTCCATGGAATTTATCTTGTCTCACTTGATCTTTGATCTGAAGGCACGATGGACCACCACTGAGCTGTGGTTCTTTTCCAGACACCTGGCCACCTCAGCTCTGATAGCTCTTTCTACTGCATCCTTAACATTCTTGAAGCAGCAGCTGAATCTCTCTAATGGATCTCTGCTAGGCTGGGACACAAAGGTTTATGCAAGGTTGTGGATGGTCCCATCTTTCTGGTCACACCAGGTATTTATTCCCTTTCTGTAAACCTGTTACCTCCCTGTACTCTAATCCTAGAAGTATGCAAGACATTGATTCCCTTCTCTTTTCTGCTCTGGGATGCCTTAAACTTCCCTGGGAGAATGTAGTCTGATAGAGTCTTAACCACAGTGATCTCTTTTATAAACTCTCCTCTCCTCTTTCCCTGAAGTTTGGAGACACTTTTTCTCTTTTCACCAGGGAAATTTCTTCTCTTAGTCCAGAGGATTATCCATTAGAGACACTCCCTCTGGCATAATGTTTTATACCTCAGAGATACTGAGATACTTAAAGAGCATGCCTGATTTCTGAATGAACTGAGAAATGAAAGGCAGATGGAGAACGGAAATATGCCCACTATTACTGATAAAGGCTAAATTGAAAGACATAGATTAATGCAAGAGACAAATGGATTTGCTAATTTAATCCCAAATTAGATTGTGTTACAACCTAATCAATGTCACACTGGATAAGAGTTGGACTCTACTTGAGGATTTGCCAAGGAAAGACATGAAACCTGGAGAAGCAGATGGGCATGCTAGCTCACCGTGGACATGCTCAGTTGCAAAAGAATCTTAGATGAAAATCTTGGTTTCAGTTAGCAGGATGTACATCAGTGTGTACTGTTTATCTGGAATCCAATGACTGAATTTAAGTTTAAGTGGAGAAACCTCCCCTCAAAATGTTAATTTTGAGGGCTTCCCTGATGGCGCAGTGGTTGAGAGTCCGCCTGTCGCTGCAGGGGACATGGGTTTGTGCCCCGGTCCGGGAAGATCCCACATGCCACGGAGTGGCTGGGCCCATGAGCCGTGGCCACTGAGCCTGCATGTCCAGAACCTGTGCTCCGCAATGGGAGAGGCCACAACACTGAGAGGCCCGTGTACCGCAAAAAAACAAAAACAAAAACAAAAAACAAATGTTAATTTTGGCCCAGTGATTTTTCTTTGTCTGAGAGTGAGACTCATTTATATATAAAAGCTTAATTTCTATTTTCCTTTTTAATCTCCATCTCTAGTTCACTAATATTTGTTGAAATGTATGTTCTATCTAGAGCAACACTACTCTCTGGTGAGCAGGCATTTTCAGTTTTGTCACAAAACTGCTCCTATTTCTTCTTCTCTCTTTGAATTTACTTAGACCTAAGGAGTCTGCCTCCTAAGTAAGGTCATCTCTTAATGTGAAATTAATACAACCAGAAGACAAATTTGGTCTTTGTTATAGAATGACTCTTAATCCTGGAGACAGGAATCTAGTAGAATATCCTCCATAGTTTCTTCTTTGATCCTGAATGCAGAAAGGTGTTTGAGAAACACATCTAGGGTAGTCTACCTAGGATCTGAAATAAGAATAAAGGCTAAATCCTCTTTGATTTGAACGTGAGCATGAAGTTGTCCTCATATTCATGCAAATGGAGATTACATGACTGGCCAACTACCTGCCTTTTGATATTAAGTTATAGAGATATGAAATGGGGAATTCTACAATGCCTGATCTAAGCAAAGAAACCTCTCTGTTGATTTGAGAAGTGAAATACTAAACTAAAGAGCAAAAGTTTGGCTGTAATTGTGCAAGATGAGCAACAATAAAAGACTCTAAAATACGCATTAGTTTTTAAATTAAGTCGAAGGCCCAAATATGTAGACTTTTTGTTTTAATAGACTTTAATTTTTAGAGCAGTTTTAGGTTGACAGCAAAACTGAGTGGAAGGTATGGAGATTTCCCACATCTCCACAACTCCCTCACTATCAACATCCCTCACCAGAGTGGTACATTTGTTATAATTAATGAACCTACACTGACACATTATCATCACCTGAAGTCCAATAGTTTACATTAGGATTCATTCTTGGTATTGTCCACTCTATGAGTTTTGTCAAATGTACGATGACATGTATCCACATTATTTTTGCCCTAAAACTGCTCTGTGCTCTGCATACATTTTCCTCCCTCCCTCCTAACTCCTGCTAACCAGTGATCCTTTTATCATCTCCATATTATTTGCTTTTCCAGGATGTCACATAGTTTGAATCATATGTATGATGCAGTAATATAGTAGGTATCCTTTCCGGATTGGCTTTTTTCAGTCTCACTTTTGCATTTAAGGTTCCTCCATGTCATTTTATGATGCTCTTTTTTGTCTTAAGTATTGAATAATATTTCACTGTTGATGTACCACAGTTTATTTATCCATTCAACTACTGAAGGACATCTTAGTTTCTTCCAGGTTTTGGCAATTATAGATAAAGCTGCTATGAACATCCATATGCAAATTTTTGTGTGGACATGTTTTCAATTCTTTTGGAAAAATACAAGGGACATGATTGCTGAATTGTATAGTAAGAGTGTGTTTAGTTTTATAAGAAACTTCCAAACTGTCTTCCAGAGTGGCTGTACCATAGTGCATTCCCACCAGTGATAAACGACAGTTCCTGTTGCTCCACATTCTCACCAACATTTGATGTTTTCAGTGTTTTGGATTTTGGCCATTCTAATAGATGTGTGGTATCTTATTATTGTTTTAATATACAAAGACTTTTATTTTCCAAATACAAACTGAAGATGTCAATAATATTTAACTTCAGATCATTAATTAAGATTTTTTTATATAGGCACTGAAAAAACAAAATGAGAAAACAATTTATAACATGTTTTTAAAAGAATGTCAGTTTGAAAGGTGAATGATACAAGTAACTGACAGATTTTATGCACCTCCACTTTTAGAAGCTATAACATTATAGGGTTGTTGGCTTTAGAAATAAATATGACTTGTACAATTGCAACATTTGTGTATTTTGCTGGTTATGACATTGAAGATTTAATGGACCACATAAATTAAAGGAATAGACTACTAATTTAAGATTTTGTATTTTGTTGTGTGTTACAGATATCAATACAAGAGAAAGGAATTAACCTGTTTAAAACAAACAAACAAAAAAACAGCAAAATAATTATTACAACACAAACAAGGGCTACTGCTTTTTCTAAGATATTGTGCGGCACTCACCACAATCCTGTTATGTAGACAGAAAATGTAATTTTTCCCTGTTTAATGATCAAGGAGAGGTAAATGACTTGTTTACAATAAAATATCTAATAATTGATATTTTAAAAGTCGCCATTATCTCTGGGCTTCTAAAACACAATTATTTCTTTATCTGCTTAATCTCATTTTGATATTTAAAGTAATGGTTCTTTCCGACTTCCTTACTTAGACAACATAATTTAAGCAATTCTACTCTTTTTTTTAAATAAATTTATTTATTTTTATTTCTTTATTTTTGGCTGCATTGGGTCTTCACTGCTGCGTGCGGGCCCTCTCTAGCTATGGCTAGTGGAGGCTACTCATCGTTGTGGTGAGCGGGCCTCTCATTGTGGTGGCTTCTCTTGTTGCATAGCACAAGCTCTAGGTGCGTGGGCTTCAGCAGTTGTGGCACACGGGCCCAGTAGTTGTGGTGCATGGGCTCAGCAGCTCCACAGCATGTAGGATCTTCCTGGACCAGGGCTCGAACCCATGTCACCTGCATTGGCAGGCAGATTCTTAACCACTGCACCACCAGGGAAGCCCTACTTATTAACTTTTACTGAGATTTACTTGATTTACATAAAATTATTAATCTTATGTAATTGAAGTGTCCTGTATAAACAAATTTTTGTTTTTCGTTTACAAAACTAAATTCTATTCAAAGGAAAGCTGGTGACACATTGGTTTCCTAAACTTTATTACTCATTTATTTATGACAGTTTTATATTTTTTTGAAAGAAAGTAGTTCAAGTAAATATTCTAATGACAATGCTAGATTAAAATGTTCGCTTCAGCCTATGTTGTGATTTGATTGACACACTTGAAACACTGTATTCTTGCTGACCTTGGCACTGACCACAAATGCCACACTTGGAGAAAATAATTATAATGAAAATGGAGAAACTATTTTGCTACAGAACTTAAAAAGTAAATTGACCATTTTCTTTCAAAAGCCTGTTTCATGAATATGAGTAACGATGTTGTTTATTATGGCCTATAATCAATTTGTTATAAACTTTATTACTCAATAAATGTATGATAATTAAGTTGTACTTATACTCTTCAAAGCGGATTGATCAATTGTACCAATAAGGTTGGAAATGCCTTGAACAAAGTTGGGAAAGTGTGATAAGTTACAAATTCCAAGAACACCCATACTAATCATGAACAAGATAAAGTCAGAGCCAGGATCAATAAGGCATGTCACTGCAAGTAACCAAAGATTGGCAATATTGTTTTGGTCTTAACATTTACTCTCTTGAAAATGGCAGGTAGTAAACCCTAACCTCAGTGGTACAGTTTGCACTGAGATTTGGGAAACAGGCCCACACAAACGGACCAACATTAACAATAGCACTGTTATTGCAGAAGAGGCAATGCTGTTCAGGAGCAATCAGTGTAGCATGAGGATTAGCCTCTTCCTCCCTTTGCTATAGGATACCCATGGGGACAGTTGAGTGGATATGAATAGATTATGTAGGAGACTGTCCCAGTAATGCCTGAAATCATCTTTCTCCCCAAATCAGTAGCTGGAGGCTTGGGAATATCATATTTGATTTAGATAAAAAGAATAATTAAACAGGTTTTGGCTTTCAGAACTGTGACTTCCCTTGAGAGTGAAGATTTGTTGTTACTGATGATGGTACAAGAAAACAATATATGCTTATTTCTTGCAATCAGCCAAAATTAATTATTTCCTACTGATAAAGTTAATATCATGCTTGCTTTGAACCTTGTGGTTTGTACCTTTTAACATTTTTCCTGCATTTTCATTAACCCATCATACAAATATGGCTTGAAAATTTATCATTGCATATTAAAAATATTTCATGTTGTAATGATAAGTATGATCTGGGTATTTTCAGAAGAAGGTTACTGTTGAAGATAAAGCCAGGTGCACTTGAGTGACAAAAGTAAAAGGCAAACAGTGTGACAAACATTTGAGTGAAAGTGTCAAAATACAATACATATATTGTATGATTTCATTTATATGAAACTCTAAAAAGACAAATCTAGCGCTTCCCTGGTGACGCAGTGGTTGAGAGTCCGCCTGCCGATGCAGGGGACATGGGTTCATGCTCCGGTCCGGGAAGATCCCACATGCTGCAGAGCGGCTGGGCCCATGAGCCGTGGCCGCTGAGCCTGCGCGTCTGGAGCCTGTGCTCCGCAAATGGGAGAGGCCACAACAGTGAGAGGCCCGTGTACTGCAAAAAAAAAAAAAAAAAAAAAGACAAATCTACTCTTTAGTGGCAGAGAGTATCAGTGACTATGGGGGGAGTTTGTGGAGGGGTGGGTATGGAGCATTGCCTCACAGTGGGGCACAAGGCATCTTTAGTGCATAATGGAAATGTTTTATAACTTGACTGTGGTTGTGTTTACATGAATACATAAATTTCAAATCTAAATAGGTTTATTTTATTGTATGCAAACAATACTTCAATGAAGTTAGGAAAAATAAATTACTACACTTTTTTTCTATCTTATAAATTATTCTTCATTTCTTATCTAATATTTGCACTGAAAAGCTAATCACATGTGTAAAACATTTCCTGTTTAGATATTTTCTTTCAAAGTGTTACATTGCCCAATACTCTCAAGTTGCATTTAAAATTTATATCCACACAACTATTGCTAATTATACATTTGTATCTATCTACAAAAATTGGCATCAAACTCAAGCTGTTAGATGTGTAATTATCTAATTTTCATGGGCAGATCCTCATTTGCATAGGCAAACATGGACATGTAATCTTGTCGCCGTCAGCTACAGATTTCTCTCAATGTTCAGTATCTGTGGCTACTTTTCTTAAGCCACTATTAAAGGGTCTACTCCTCTGAGAAATACATGATGCCCACTTCCGATATTAATATTACTGATAAATATTATATTTTATACACTATATATTAAACATGTAACTAACATTAATATAAAACTAATTCAGTACAGTATGTCATATTATTATTTGTGTTAGTAGAAGATGTAATTTGTAGTAATTCTTATGGAATAAGGATAAACAATAACTATTTTTGGATACATGAATTTATTAAATCTACATCTCATTGAGCTTTGCATCTAAATTAAGAAGTATAGGATAAGCCCTTATTAACATATTATATAATATTTACTTTTTGAACTGTGACACAGTGCATGGATTAACTTAATAATAACTTAATAAGAATATGCCTTCTGTAATTATGTTCCTTTTGGTAGCCTAAGAAGTTTTTTTTTTTTTTTTTCTTTCCATGCTGGCTTATTTCACTTAGCACAGTGTCCTCATCAAAAGAGTAGTTTCCAACCACACTTGACCTTCTGTGGAACTATTGTCAATGACATTATCCATTGTGCTGTACTGACCTATATAAGTTGCGTTCCACTTCAGAAACTCCTATTATTTTTAAAAAATTTCTTTGATTTTATATTTCTATCACCTTTTTGTCTTCCAGTTTTATTGTGATATAATTGACATACATTGCTAAGTTTAAAGTATACAATATAATGATTTGACTTATGTATATCATAAAATGAGTATCACAATAACTTTGATGACCATCCATGATCTCATATAGATAAAATATTAAAGAAACAGAAAAAAAAAATTTCCTTGTGATGAGAACGCTTAGGAATTACTCTCAACAACTTTCATATGTAACATACAGCAGGATTAATTATATTTATCATGTCATACATTACATCCCCAGTACTTATTCATTTTATAATTGGAAGTCTGTACATTTTAAACTGGCTTCATCCAATTCCTCATCCCCCAACACCCTTCATCTGGTAACCACAAATCTGATCTCCTTTTCTATGAGATTTTTTTGTTTGTTTTCAAAGTATAATTGACCTACAACACAAAGTTAGTTCATGTTACACAAAATAACAATTCGACATTTCTGTGCATCACAAAATGATCACCACCATAAGTCAAGTTATGATATGTCACCATGCAAAGATATGGCATAGTTACTGAATATATTCCCCACACTGTACATTTCATACACATGACTCATTTCTCTTGCAACTGGAAGTTTGTACCTCTTAATCTCATTAACCTATTTCTTTCCTCCACCCACCCTCCTCCCCCCTGGCAACCACCTGTTTGTTCTTTGTACCTATAATTCTTTTTCTGTTTTGTAATGTTTGTTCATTCATTTTGTCTTTAGATTCCACATTATAAGTGCAATCATATAGTATTTGTCTTTCTCTGTCTGACTTATTTCACTTAACATAGTACCTTCTAGGTCCATCCATGTTATCACAAATGGCAAGATTTCGTTTTTTATGGCTGAGTAATATTCCATTATATCTATATCTACACATCTATACATATATGTGTGTATATATATATATATATATATATATATATATATATATATATATGTCTCACACCTTTTTTATCCATTCATCTATTGATGGGCATTTATGTTGCTTCCATATCTAGGCTATTGTAAATAATGTTGCAAAGAACATAGAGGTGTATATATCTTTCATAATTAGTATTTTTGTTTTCTTCAGATAAACACCCAGGAGTGGAATTGCTGAATCATATGGTAGTTCTACTTTTAATTTTTCGAGAAATCTCCATACAGTTTTTCATAGTGGTTGCACCAATTTACATTCCCACCAACAGTGCACAAGTTTTCCCTTCTCATCACATATTTGCCAGAACTCGTTATTTGTTGTCTCTTTGATAAGAGCTGGTGGGCGGGGCTGTGTCCCTCTCAGTTGCTTGGCTTGAGGCAGTTCAGTACTGGTGCCTATGGGCGGGTAGGCCAGGGCAAGTCTGGGCCCTGAGGTAATAATCTAGAGGGAGGATCCCAAAATGGCACCAGCCAGCACCAGTGTCCCTGTGGTAGAAGGATCTCCCCGAAATGGCTGCTGCCACTGTCTGTGTCCCTAGGGTGATTTCCAGTTGCCTCCTACCTCTTCTCCAAGAGATTCTCCAAGATGAGTAGGTAGGTCTGATGTAGGCTCCTTTCGAGTTACTGCTTCTGCCCTAGATCCCGGAGCATGTGAGATTGTGTGTGTGGCCTTTAAGAGTGGAGTCTCTATTTACCTTACCCCTCTGGGTCTCCCCAAATAAGCCCCAGTTGTCTTCAAAACCAAACATTTTCAAGACTGTTTTCCCCATGCCGGAACCCTGGGCTGGGGAGCCTGGTGTGTGGTCAGACCCCTTACTTATGGGGGAGAACCTCTGCAATTGTAATTTTTCTCCCTTTCATCGTCCACCCACCCATGCATACGGATTTTGACAGTACCATGACTCCACCCCTCCTACCCTTCTCACTGTGGTTCTTTCATTATATCTTTAGTTGTCAAAGATCTTTTCTGGTAGGTCTTTTTCATCAATAGCTGTTCTGTAAATAACTCTAATTATGGTTTGCCTGTGAGAGGAGGTGAACTCAGGGTCATTCTACTCAGGTGTCATGGAAGCAATCCTCTCATATTGTGATTTTTAGTGGCACCATAGTTTTCCACTTTCTGCAATGCTATAAATTGAACATTCTTCTATCTTAAGATTAATTCTAATATATTTGCTAGTATGAATATAGTAGCAATGAACACACCTCTTTTACCTAATAACAGTTTCTAAATAATTACAAAAGCATTGAGTAATAATACATAATAACACATAAGAATATTGTAAGAAATATTATAAGAATAAAATAACACATACTTTTTCAAATAAGTAATTAGATAATTTTCAAAGTATATGGTTTTAAACGATTTTTTAATATAAATAATAAGTTAATCTCAAAAGTTTGTTTTAATTTACATTTCCCAAAACTGAATGTTAGTTTTTTATTAAGTACTAATTTTTTGTGACATCTCTTCCACAACACTTACTCATGACTATATTCTCTTCCCCTCCCTCTTCTTCTCTCCTCTCATTCGTATATACATACAAACACACACTCCCCATTTAATCTCCACTATTTACAGATTCTGTATTTGCAAATGTGCCTATTTGCCCAAATGTATTTGTAATCCCCAAATCAATAACTGCAGGGCATTTGCAGTCATTCATGGTTGAAAAAATTGTCATCACATGCACATTCCAGCTGAAGTCAAACAGGGCTGCATTGTTTCCTTCTTATTTCAGTTCTCATACTGTGAACAGGTGTCCTATTCACAGATTATTTAGTGCAAAGTTTTTGACATTTTTATACTTTTTGCTGTTTAAAATGGCCCCCTATCATATTACTGAAGTACTGTCTACCGTTTCTTAGCTAAAGAATGCTGTGATGCTTTATGGAGAAAGTACTAGAAAGTAAGTGTGTTTAATAAACTTCATGCAGTCATGAGTTGTGTTGTTGGCTGTGAGTTAAATGTTAATGACTCAACAATAGATGTCGTTAAACAGATACACACATAAAAATGGCTATGTATTGATTGGTAGATGAAAATGTGACCAGAGTTTTGCAGGAACTTAATCCTATATTTCTCCCAGAAGCAATGTGGTATATGTGTGGGCATAGTAATTATCTGTATTCCATCTTTTTTCCCCACATTTTCTCACTTTTATGGCTTTTTAATTTTTTATACTTTATTCTTTTATGAATAGAAAAATTACTTTCTGAATATTTCCATTTGCTTTATATATAGAAGACTTCTTTCTGTCCCATGAACCACTACATATGTGCCCATATTTTCTTATAGTTGAATGATTTATTACATTCAACTCTTTAATACATCTGGATTTTATTTTTTCATGTAAGGTGCATAACACTGTTGTTCAAGAAATCTGCTCTGTAATTAGAATGTTTCCTTTTGTTACACATGCCAAGGGCAAATGGAACTAATACCCGTGGGTCCTGTCACATATATTACTCCTTTTGAAGGTATGTCTTTGTTAATTAAATAAATACACCATGATTGGTAAAATGTGGCTTCCCAGCTCTGTCTTTCATGAATAATGTAGGTCGGAAGTTAACATCATCTTTAAAGCAACCAGGTAAAATATTTTAGCTTTAGTTTATCATTTGTATGGAGATGTTGTTTATTTTATTGGGGGCATTTTATTTGTTACTTTATGGTATGGCAAATTCTGAGGACATCCTTTGCATTTTAATGAAACTAAGTCCTCAAGAGCTGACTGTGGGCTTTTGCCTGGGTGGTCCTTGGAATGTGACACCAGTGTACTGCCCCAGACATCAAAGTATCCCTGGCAAGCAAGGCAGGAATTGACATTGGCCACATTTCTTTAGTCTGGCTACAAAACATGGTCAAGAATCATTCTAACTCATCTGCTTAGTGCATGGATCACCCCATCAAAATTCTGAGTTTGTTTTTTTAAAAATAAACAGCCTAATCCACTTAAGTCTTCTATCTCCCTTCCCTATAGAGTTCTACCTTTTGAACGACAAAGACAAGACAAAAAAGTACTTGAGAAAAGTCTTTGAGACATGCTGCCTAAGCTCAAAAAACCAAAGGAACACCATAGTCTTCTTTTGAATGTGTATGTCAACTTGCACTTGGCACTCATTATAAACTGCTCTGTGTGCCAAGAAACAGGTCTTAGGAGAACTGCATGAGTGTCAGTATAGATGCTTTGCAGGACATGAAAGTCCTCCTGTGTGCACAATATTGTCAGACGTTATTCCACATATTAAAGCAGTGCTTTAGTACATTTTAGGGATGTGTCTATAATGGAAGGATTCCCCTTCTAGTGTCCTTAATCCTTTTGATCTTTTCATGAACAAGGGACCAATAAAACAACAACAACAACAACAACAGCACTTTATCTCTAAATTTTAAAGTACACAGGACAACAAATTCTAACTAGAAACTAAAGACTCTATGGATACATAGAGATACATATTTGTCAGAGAGAAATGTCACCAAGTGATTAAAATAGAGTATCAATAACAGTTAATTAACTAGATAACATAAAGTGTCAGTAAGAAACTATCTGCTATCTTTGGAGACTCAAGCTGATTACCATAACTTGGATAATAGATGTATTTGAATCTTGTTTTGTTTCTGCATTTCTTCAGACTGGGCTTACCTCCAATAACTTTCTTTCTGGCCTGCCTCATGATTTAAATTCTTTTTCACTCAGACTATCAGACTATTATTACTAAACACCACATTCCTCATGTTGTTCCACTACACTCAAAAAATCTATGACAGACACCCATTACTTGGAGCATTAATTCTAAAATCTTCTGACTGTATGTCACTACGCATCATAATACAGACCCACTTTGCCTCGTCATTCTAATTTTCCATACCTTCAAAACTATATCCTCTTGTTTAATCCCCTATTCCATCTACCTGCTATACTCACATATTTGTTCTCATCCTTGGTAATCTGATTCAACATCTTTAGTCAGTGTACCATCTTAATTTATTTGCACTTATTAACCATCTAAACACTAATAAATTTACAATTTAATAGTTGCATGATTTGTTATTTTTATGGAAATTAGGCATGTTTCTCTAAATAAATTGCAAGTGCCCCAGATGTATAAATCACATGCTATAAGTTCTCATTTCTAAAACACATTGTATAAGACAACTTGCATTTAGGAAAGTGGAGAAGAGGGTACATGATAATTAATTATGATGGCAAAAATTGACAAAGAAATTTTACTTTTTTTTTTTTTTTTTTTTTGCCATACGCAGGCCTCACACCATTGTAGTCTCTCCCATTGCAGAACACAGGCTCCGGACGCGCAGGCTCAGCAGCCATGGCTCATGCGCCCAGCCGCTCCGTGGCATGTGGCATCCTCCCACACCGGGGCATGAACCCGTGTCCCCTGCATCGGCAGGCAGACTCTCAACCACTGCGCCACCAGGGGAGCCCAAAATTTTACTTTTATCATAAGGAAATCATCAGTAACAAAAATTTCTTTGTGGAAATCAATTTTGATATTTTAAAATTTGAGTTTACTGCATACTTATCAAAGGAACTTTGTCCAGGATTAGGACAAGGTATAAAGAGTTTATTTAGAAAGATTATGTGATTGGAATGAACTAGAGGAGGTTTTATTTGTTCCCCAACTCATTGTGTTGCTGTTTTTCACTAATAAAAATTCATGGATATTTAGTAAATAAATGAAATTAATGAGATTACTTCAGTATAAAAAATATAATGTAAAATGTATGTCTTTGGTTGTAGCAGCAATTGCAGGAGTAAGGTGTGGACTGAGAGGATTGATCAGGGCAGAAGACATGTCCAGAGGAGGCTATTCTTTATATCACTTGACTTCTTTTTTGTCCCCCACCTTCATTAAGTCCAATTCCTCAATATGATGACTGGCTACGTTCACCACAAAGTTATTAATTCAGGAGGATTAATGGAAAAAGTTCCTACCCCAGCTATACCTGGCTTGAAGCCATGGTTGATATTCATCCTCTCACTCTTCCATCAGCCAGCACTTACCCACTGGGATCACCCCATACTTTCATTGCCAAGTATTACAAGTTCTTAGTTGTTTGCTCTTGTCAGGCTGGGGTTATTGCAATTGCTTGTTTAGTTATGACTGGGTGTTGAAGCAGCAATAGATAGAGTGAATTTCATGAATTCCAGATGAACTCCTTTAAGCACCTAGTGTGTAGCAGCAACTCTAGATTCTTGTGGTAACAGAATCATTAATCTTTTCTGTTTTCATGTCACTGTACTGACATGAGGAAACCAAAATGACCAGACAGTGATCTTACCTACAAGTTCAGTGAAACACTTCCTGTGTTACTCCTTGAGATCTTTCCTCTATGGGAACCAGGATCTCAAATTAAGTGTATTCTTGTGTCATGGGATTCAACAGTACAAATTCTGAAAATGAAACAATCAGAGTGCTGTTACGAACGTCCAATCTTACTTCAAACTCTTGGGTTTTGGACCTTTGTATTGTAGGTACTTTGAACATAGCATGATCATATATTAGACATTGGTTCAACGCATATCCTGTATCCCAAAAGATAGTGCTCAGTGTTTTTGCTGGAGCCCGATTATACTGGATTATGGAGGGCAGTCTAAGCATCTCTTCTCAACTCCCCAAATCTTATCCCAACTGATGATTTTCAGTGACATAACATTGGTGGCTTGAAATCAGCCATAGTGGAGTATTGGTACCATGAAAATTGACAAATGTGCAAATTAAGATATTTATTTATTTATTTATTGAATACCAGTTGTTAAACTTTTACCAGCATACTATAGGCACTGCCTTATTATGCAGGGAGTTGTTCTAGAGTTGACATCTTATCTGATCTTCATTCCATCATTCTACTAAGCTTCCAGCTTCTGGATGATATGGTATGTAATAGAAGAAGTGCATCCTATGGTAAAGTACATCTTGCCGTGTTTCTTTTGCTATAAAAGAATCACATCATCTTGGAAAATGATGTGTGGAATCCAAGTCTAGAAAATCAGGAATTTTATAAGCTGTCAGACAGTGGTACTGGCACATATCCAGATAGATATCAATTCTGGTAAGGACCTATTACTCTCGCCTTTTGGATAGAAAGTATCCAATGTAACCAACCTTCCATTAAGGGGCTAGTTGAACTCTTTGTGCAATGCTACCTTATCAAGTGCACACACAGATTTGACTTTTGCTGCTGGCAGTCTGGGAATTCAGCATTGGTAGTAATTTGGCAGCCTTCATGAGGCAGAATCCATACTTTGGGCTGATGCATATCTTTCCTACCTATGATAGCTGTTTCATTTCTGGCCCCAATAGCTAGACTTTATAATAGCAAGGACAGAGGCTAATTAACCTCCTGGAATCATCCTATCTAGCTGGATTTTGAATATACTTCTACTGTGGACATGCTTTGAAGGTTATTATCATGAGACCCAGAGATCTGCACACAGTGTATTGACTCCCACATCCCAATTCACATGACTGTTCCAAACACTTCCTTGCCTTTGATCTGTCAATCTTATTCCTTCCAGAAGCATAAAAAGTCAAGCATTTTTTCCACTGTCTAGGATTCTGTATATAGCCATACCTCAAGCTACTTCTACCTTTCTCTAAAGTACATACCAATAAGTACATTACTTGGAGCTTAGCCAAATGAAAAAAAAAAAAAAAGATTCCCCTCTTGTCCCCTAAGGACAAAGGATTGTCCTTAGGACAAATTCTTAGAAATGAAGAGTGATGGAATATTCAAACCTTAGCAAGGAAGCTAGCTACTGTGGTGGGAGCTAAGCAAGGAGAAAGAGGAAAAGGAGTGGAAAACACAGAGAGGTGGCATGTTCCCAGATTACAAACAGCCTAAAATATTACAGGCATTTTTTTTTTCAAATTTTAAATATTACACATGATAGTTCAGTGCTTTTTAAAGAAATGATACCATTTTTATCCCGTCTGTTATTCCACATGTGTTTAGATTTCTCCCCTTTGTTTCTTCCTTCCCTTCCTCTCTCCATCTCTCTCTTTATCCCTTTCTTTCTTTTTCTTTCTTTCTCTTTCTTTCTTTCTTTCTTTCTTTCTTTCTTTCTTTCTTTCCTTCCTTCCTTCCTTCCTTCGTCCTTTATTCCTTTCTTTCTTTCTTTCCTTCCTTCTTCCTTCCTTTCTTTCTTTCTTTCTTTCTTTCTTCTCTTCCATTTTCTCTTTTTAAAAAATATCTTTGTTAAACTTCATATTGAAACAGAGTATAAATACCAAATACTTCCTAAGCAGACCACTGTATTGGCTGCTGTGACTTATAAGAAATATTGAATCACATTGCTGGAATGAACTAGATTAATCTAAGTATCACAAGCATCTTGAAGCCAGGAGGGCCTGTAGAGATATCTTAGTCATCTCCCTCACCATCTTCTCATCCAGTGCAAAAGTCTCAAATGTCTGCATGAAATCTAACAGTGGAAATTCTACTACTTTATTGAAACACGTTTTTCATTGTTTTATTGAAATACTATTGCAACTGCATTTGGGGATAACTTTGGTTGTTCTAAACTTCTTGTTCTGACTTGAAATCTATATCTTTGAAATTTTGATTTACTGGAACTATTCAGGTTCTCTGCTTGTGGTGGGGGAGTCGGGGGAGGCTTGCTCCCAAATCAAATAGTTGTTCAGATATTTCCTTATCTTTCTCATTCAATATGAATTAAGAAACACATTACCACTTATATCATCCTGTGTGAACTTCTTTTGCAGTCCCCGTGGAGGTTGGTGAAAAACATGTAAACAAATTTGGACAATCTCTAACAGTACCACACCTCCTACCCCACCCACCCAACCTCTGTTTCTAGAGGAAGCCACGGCTCTGAATCTTAATGTCCCATGAATTATATTCCGATATGTTTGATGAACAGTTCTCTGCCAAAGGACGGAGTCAAAATGACATGTAGCAAAGCTTTTCCAATCATTCTAGATAACTTGATTCCTCAATAGAAGTAACTATCATGGTATCTTAGAGCAGGGGAGAACTTTAGTGATCACTTAAGTTACGTTTAGGAATTATTGTCATGAGCATAGTGTTGAAGCGTATCAGTGGTACAATGGACCCAAACAATTAGTTCCATCTGATCACATATTTACAGTAAGTCTATTAGCATGTTAAGCTCGAATTTCTCTCTTTACAAAATAGTAAATTTATATGTTCCTTAATTTTCTTCTAATTATTCATTTGTATCTACTAAGTTCTGGATTTTCAGACTTAGCTGTTAAAGAAGAAGATGAAAGAGACCAACATTTATTTTCATGTCTCCAGAGATTTAATAAGTCATTCAAAATATATCTATAAACTGTGTGCCAGGCACAGTGTTATGCAGTGGAGGTAGGTGCTGAACAAGACCCAAATGTCCCTTGTTAAGAGATGTTTAGTGGGCAGTAGGTTATATATATCTGCAGTTTTGCTCAGAGGACAGAGCTGGAGTTAAACATGTGAATCTTTGAAGCAAGTACTTCTTACTTCCCAAAATGGTTTCCAAACTGGACACTAGAGAACTCTAGCTCCTTGAGACCTTAAAGCACTGAGAAATCTTCCAGAAAAGAAGTCAGTTATCCATGTTAGCACAACATTTGACAAATTATTTACTATGAATCATCTTCTCAAAGAATGCCTGACAAGATCTCACAGAATTGGTTTTCTAGAAAACAGAATTTGAAGACCCTGATTTATATCATACACTCTTATTGAAATACTTTCTCAGGAATATTTATAACACCTATATATTCATGAATGATCATATATTTTACCATTAAACCATGAGATACACAGCAAACAGGATCATCATAAAAGTTTGACATGCTAGCATTTTGCAAAGATGATTCTCACTATCTACCAAATTCTAAGTTTTCTGAAGGGGTTGATATTTTATCTACAGAGATGCATTCTAAGCATATTCTTCCTTAAGACTTTTCTAGCAAGAACTAGAAGAATAATACATGTAGGTAGTACATTTTCTGCCTCTGAATTCTCCAAATATTTCCCTAGAAATAGTCAAAGGAAAAATAAAATAGAAAATCAATGAGGCCTATGCAGATGCAAAAGGCACATGGATGTGCGGGTTCCTTTGCAGGATGCCTCTTTCCTTCATTTTTCCTGCTTTCTTTGACCCCTTCAAACACAACATGCACTGATCTTTGAGCTGTCAAGACAAATCCCTGTGGCCATCACTTTGTTTGTAAAACTTGGAGGTTTTAAGAAAACACTGTCAAGCGATTATGAAAAAATGCATCGAGCTGTGCTGACCGTGCCAGGCTTGTGAGCACAATGGTTGGACAAGAAAAGAAGTGGAGGTAAGAGCTGCCAAGTGATGCCTGCTGTGAGCATGAGGGCTTTTCTGGATCACTAACAACCAGAACCATGCTAGGACGTGTGGGCTTTTTTATGGCCACAGTTGTTTCTCTGGCTTTTGTAAAAATGTGTTTTACAGGTGAATCAAAGCTTATAACATGGAAAAGAAAGTATGAAGAGGAGCTGCCTTGGAATACTTCAGCAGTATTAAAATAAAAATAAAAGAAACAAGTGGGAAAAGAATGCCTTTTACTTTCTGGCCAAAGGTGGAAAAAAAAGTCAATGTTATCGGCCAACTGTACCTGCTGGCAATAATTAGGTCAGGCTGTTGAGAAAATGAAACACTGCATTTTTTAAATTTATATTTCTTAATTTTTCAAGGAATTGGGCACGAAGCATGTACCTCCATCAATCATGCAGCTGCCACGTGCCTGGATTTTGCCCAGGAATGTTGCACCTCTGGGCGCATAGGGATGCTGGGTTTTATGGGAACTTCTGGGCACTGGTTCCTCCCTCCCACTGGTTATAGGTAAGTGCTTATTGGCACCAACTGATTTGGCCACCTGCGGCAAAGGAGGCTGGACCAAGAGAATGAGGGAGCTTAGAAACAGAGGTGAATTGTTCGGTTATCCCAAATGCCAACTTGAAATAAAAAGTAGAGGACAAAGAATTTAATCATGTCTGTATCAAGGTAGTAATCAGCACCAAGCCCAATGGAGAATCGGGCAAATGTGGAGATTTCTCATTTCTCTAAAGGAACGTCTACCTGAAGATAGTAGGGGAAATAGATCTTAAACAAAAAAACAAAGGTCCACTCCGAAGCCCATTCCTTTCCTATGTCACCAATCATCTCTTTCTTTCCTTCTGATCTGTTAATCTTACTCCTTCTTTCCAAACACATCAAATAATTATGATTTCTTGTATACATTTGCAAAATCCCTTTAAGCAACACTTAGACTAGTATTTTATTGAATAACTGCGGATTGCAGCCTAGCCAAGTTGACAAACCAAGAAAGCCATCACAACTTCTTAAATAAACTATGTTTCACTCATTTCCAGTCTTTAGGTCAGCTTTGGGAGAACCCAAACTAACACAAAGCCCTTGGTGATCCCGTGATAATTTTCTATTGTTCTATTCTTCTCCACTGCACTTATCCTCATAACCTAAATTTTGGTTGTGCACAAATATTTACCACTTATCAAACAAAATTTCTATGAACTATTTCCTAGCTGTCTTTTCCATTATGTTGAATTGCAATTCAAACCCTGCTGCAATAGCCACTTTCCAAAGTTCTACCCCTCATCTTGCAGATGATAACAGGGTATGCAAATGCCCCTGCATTCTCCAGCATCTGGGCATGCTATAAGATTGTACATCTTACTCTCCCACCTCCTTCCCCTCACACACTTCATATCTTTCATGGTCTCATGAGTTGATTTAACCAGAGAAACTTGAGCAGAAGTGATACAGCCCCTTCTGGATGGAAGTTGGAAGAGCCACTGGGTGATTTTTCATGTTATTTAGCTTCTTTGTTTGTGTTTTGGTGGTGATGGAAGCACTGAAGCAAGGCTCCTTCTGTGTTACAAAGTGTACAGCCTTCCCCCGCCGCCGACAGCTGAACCACACTGAATATGTGTCGTGAATGAGAAACAAATATCTGTGAGTGTGTGTGTGTGTTCACCACTGAGGTTTTGGAATAACTTGGTATCAGCCTACCCTATCATAACTTGTGTACCTTCTGATTCTGTGATTCATTCAGTGAAAAATAAGCTCTTTTTGTCTTTGTTCGATATCACTGCATTTGTATTATGAGTAAATCATTTATTGTAGGATACTTTAAAAAATTGGTTCTCTATACGTATCTATAAAATTATTATTTATAGAAATTAAGGAAGTGTTCAATTCCCTTTTTCATTGTAACTCCAATATCAAATAATGACTTAAAAATAATGGTTAATAAATTATGGTTAACTTAATGAACAAGGATAGTCCAAAATTTCTAGAACTTCTTTGGAATTTCTATCTGGCCCTTGATGGAAACAAACTTTTTCTCTTATATTGATTTTTTTTACTGGCATAAAATGCTTAGTGTATCAATAGAGTTGGCTCAACACTTGGCCATTTTAAGTAAATTCTTTCATGATTAAACTAATAGGAAATTATGACATCTAATCATAGCCTATTGTTAGCTCAGTGGATTACCTGCACAGAAATGAGAAGAAAAAAAAGAATTCCAGAAATTTAAAAAATGTAACACTTCATAGTATGAACTATACCCTGCCCTTTGCCGTCCTGAGTAACATAAATGCATAATGATCTCTCTTGGTCCAGAGAAGCAGCCTGACATCTTTATTATATTTGCCTTTATTTGGCATTCAATTTGTTCAGGCAAAAAATGTCTCTATTTAATATTTTACTTAAGCATATCCAATTAAACTTCATACTGACCCTTCTTAAACAAGGGCATCTCAACTGATTCCAAACCTGAGAGCATTATATGAGGTGACTTTTCTTCTGTCTCTTTATGGTTCACACAGAAAAAGAAATCTCAAGGATAAATCTTTAAGATGTGTTCAATGACTGTCCCCATGGGGTTACAATAAGAAAGCATTGTTGCTTAAAATTATTAAAAAGATAATCTACCAGTGTTCAGTTATTAAATTTATCAATATATAGTTATTGACCAACTATTTATAAAGGACATTTATGCAATTATATATAGTGTCTGTTCACTACATGTTATGTGCTGAATCATGTCCCTCCCAAAAAAGATATGTTGAAATCTTAACACCACATACCTCCAAATGTGACCTTATTTCAAAATAGAGACTTTACAAGTATAGTTAATTAAGATGAGGTCATACTTAAGGAAGGTGGGCTGCTAATCCAATGTGACTGGTGTCCTTCTAAGAAAACAACCATCTGAAGACAGAGACACAACCGTATGAAAGACAGAGGCACGCAGGAAGAATACCATGTGATGATGAAGGCAGAGATTGGAGTTATGCAGCTGCAAGCCAAGGGATACCAAAAACTACCAGCAAACCACCAGAAGTCAAGAAGAGGCAAAGAAAATTCCCTACAGGTTTCAGGTGGAGCATAACCCTTCCAACACTGTGATTTCAGACTTATAGCCTCCAGAACTGAGACAATAACTTTCTATTGTGTTAAGCCACCCAGTTTGTGGTACTTTGTTATGGCAGTTCTAAGAATCTAAGATACTCCCTAATCATTTAAAGTACCTGTGCCAGGATAGCATGAATAAGTACCCACACAAGAGAGGAAAGCAAGATGAAGATGTGACGGCTGCCTAATGCATGGCAGCTTGAAATGCACTAGGCAGGGATGGAGGTGGTGTTGCTTCTGCCTGGCAAGGTATTAGAAAGGTTAGAACTCAGAGTCACTCTGTGAGAAAAGGAAACTATGGATAAAGGGCCATGTGAAAACGAGTCTGGAGCCCTTAATCCTGAGGGATTCGCCTGCTTCTAAATAGCTCTGTGAAACCCGTCTATGTGTTTTTCTCCTCCAAGTGCAGGATTACCACACAATACTTACAGCTATTCCTCAAAGAGAAGGCAGCATTCATTAAGCAAAGTAAATATTCAAGTGAGGACTTGGAAGCACAGTTCTTTAGTATTTTTACAAAAGATGAATTCCTCTTTTTTTTTTTTTTTTTTTTTGGTATTTCAAGGAAATTGCAAATACATACGTTCTAAATATTGTCTAAATTAAAAACCTGATCTCTAATTTCACATTTGGTTTCAGCCAGTCTTAATCAGCTCAATACATTAATTTCCAGAAAACATTTCCAAAAATTATCTTAATTGGAACAAGAAGAACCTTAAGAATAATAAGAAACGGGAAAAAAAAGAGGTCAGATTTGGATAAAATACAAATTTAAAAAATAAGACCAGATGAGCTATGTATAGTTTCCTTTAAACAAATGTATTATTAAAGGAAATTGCTTAATATGCAAACTCAGTAAATCAAGTTCCATAATCATTTTTTGCTCTTCAAATAACTCTTTTCTGAGTCAATGCGAACCAACACTTGAACTGTTTCCTCAGAGTATGTTTGATTTGTAAATACAGGGCAAAGGAATAAAAACAACAAAAACATCCTATTAAAAAGCAGACTAATTGGCAAGATGCCCTTTTAGCTTTTTCAACAGATTTAAAAATCTCAGCCAAGCATCTGAATCTATGGTAGTTTGATCTTTCATCACTGCCATCGGGTGACCTTCATCTGTATGACCAACATTCAGCTCTCTGCAGGCTTCCAAAGTGTAAATCAGCCCTTGAACTTGGTCATGAAAGGACATTTGACACCAAATGTTACGGAGAGACTAAAATATGTCTCTCTTATCGAATTGTTTACTCTGAATTGATATTTAATTCTTCTTCTCCCAATCACTCACAGGTTAATTTCAACTTTGTTTTTCTAACCTCTTTCTCCCCACCTTTGAATGACAGGTATATTAGCTAAGTTTGTCAAGCTAGTTGCCTGTCCCCCAGAGCAAACCCAGGAAGGGCTGACCTCATGCTCACAGCATGCGTGGCCAGCCCAGCCTTCCCTATCAGTCAGCGCCTGTGAAGACAAGGCGGGGTCTTAGCTGACTTCCTGAGTGAGCTTGATGATAAAGTTTATCCCATCAGGAAGGAAAGCACTGGTCAGAGTCCAGTTGTGCGGCTAATGTTGAGAATGAACTTTTCGACATTTCAAATCTGCCATATCAAATTAAGTAGAATAAAGCCTGCTGTTTGCGGGATTATTTATAACATCACAGGAAACTTGGAATGACTTATAAAAGAATGGAAATATTTCTCTTTCTTTAGAAAGAACCTTGTTTCTGCCAAGATATACAGCAACTGGCTGGGTATGGGAACTGTGCAAGAGAGTTCTCACTTCCAAGGTTATTAAAACATACCTGGGCTTACTTGAAATCCCAAACTAGCATGAGGATGAACAATCTGAGGCCCACTGAGCTGTGTGAGCAGCCCCTGTTACATGCACATAAAAAACAAAAGGAACAGGAACATTTGATTTTGCTGAGAATGTTGCTGACCATAAGCTTTGGCCAAAGGTGTTTATCACCCTAATAAGCCCCAAAGAATGCTGCCAGAGGGGTGACTCTGAAACTGGTTTTAATAGCCTTGTTCATTTACTGAACTGCACTGTGAACAGAAATCACTTATGAAAGCCAGCCATGGAGTTTGGTGATATAAATGCTACATATATGAGACTTTTTTTTTTTTTTAGTGTGATTCTACTAGTTCATTACAAGACAATATTGGTTCTAGTAAATAATTTGAGAATGTAGACATATATGAAGTTTTAATCATCCAGAAACTTATCACACATAGAATCAATTAATAGCATTTTGGTGTACTTTTATCAGTCTTTTTTTCTATGAAAAATAATGTTTACACTCACAAATTGTCTATGAAAAGATTACTTTATTAAGTAATGTGTATTTTAACTAAACCAATACATACACAAACACTCACACGAATATACATAAACATAAATATACACAAATACACACATCTATATATATATTTTATATTTTTAACTATCTTTGAAAACCTGGTGTTTAATGGCAACATAATATTCAATCACTTGGATATTCCACGATTCATCTAAAATATTCTCTTTTTTTGACTAAGTTGTTTATAATTATTCCTTTTTACTATTACAAAAAATGCTAAAATGAATATCATCATATAAAAACCTTCCTACTTAGAATATTGCTTTAGGGTAAATTTTTAAAAGTGAATTTAATTGGGTCAGCGAAAATCAACACCTTCAGGACTCTTAAAACATATTTCCCAACTGCCTTCCAGAAAGTTTGTACAAATTAACAGTCTCCTAGGGGTATATCTGATTGCCCTGAACAGCAAATTTCAAGGTTATAAATCAAGATTCTCATACCATCTCCTCAAACTGCTTGAACACATTTTTTTCTAGCATCTTCTTTCTAGGCAAACCTCAGTCAAATCTGTAAGACAAGTTGTTATTCTCTGTTCCGTGCTGATATAAGGAATATGATCAGAGTACACAAAATATGCATATTCATGTACAGACTGATCCATTCATATTTTTGATCCCCAGAATGTGTTTTTACAGTTACAAAATTTTCTACGTTCTCTGATTTTGTTATAGTGATGATTGCTTAAAATTAAATATGCATTTTTAAAATAGTTATATTAAAATAATTTCTGTTTATTATTTTGTGTACTCACATATTTGCTGATATAGATAGTACACAAAGTTGTACAAAAAGCAGGTCAGTGTGCTGATGCCTGTGAGTCTCATGCCTTCCATCTGTAATCCTTCCTGACCATGTGTGCCTCGTTAAGGTAAAAGGGAGATAAAACCCCATTACAGTTGAATGCCACATGCAGAATAAGACCAAAGGAAGAGGAGAGCTGAAGGAAAATAAATACATGATAGATGATAGATAGATAGATAGATAGATAGATAGATAGAATGAGACAGGAGGGTGATGAAGAAGATAAAAGAGGACTGAAGTAAGGTACAAAGCATAGCAGGCAGATGGAGAGAAGGCATACATGAAGGAGGGGGCATTGTGTCTACAGACTGCTTTTGGCTATTTCTTTGTGATAAATTTGCCCTAACCTGTCTTTCTTCACCTCCTGGGAAGAGCTATATGGATTAGGAGACAAAATCAAAGGCATAATAATCTACCAGAACTAATTCTGTGTGGTTTTATGAATTATTTTCCCTCCTCCTCCTCTTCCTTTTCTTTTTCTCTCTCAGCTTAGTCTTATTTCTTCCAGGGCAGAAGGGAGCAGTGTATCAGTTCATCTGTATTTCATAGCACTGCTTTTGGAGCAATAGATCTGAAAAATCAACTATTGAACAGTATTCTTTTTGGGACACCTTCAACATCTGGATTCTTTCTTTTTTCCTTAAAAAATGATATATATTATATCATATATAGAGCATGTTTGAGGCTCTTTAAGTATTATGGTATAACATAAATGATTTTTAAAAATTACTTATTTCTTAAAAATTTACCAAGTTTGTTATCTTGTATTTAGAAAGAATTTAGTATGAAGAATGAGAATGAGAATCTACTTTGATTGCTGGAACAAAACAGAAAAACAACCTGTTTCCTTTATATATATATATGTATATATATATATATATATATATATATATATATATATATATATATACACACACACATACATCCATTCTATGAATATATATATATATACACACACATATGCAATAGGAAAATAAGTTGTATATGTATGTATATATATACATACACATATAGATTCATATTTAATTGATGGATAAGTTATATTTGTCTAATAAAATCTAATGATCCTTTATTGTTAAAATGTCTCCATTGAAGATTTACATATTTGATTCTTTTTCTGTTCTGGGCAAAGGCTTATAAAACAATATTGCATTGTTTAATATTTTTCCACATTTTACATTAAAAGCTTGCTTGTCTGGGACTTTCCTGGTGATGCAGTGGTTAAGAATCCACCTGATAATGCAGGGGACATGGGTTCAAGCCCTGGTCCGGGAAGATCCCACATGCCGTGGAGCAACTAAGCCCGCGAGCCACAGCTACTGAAGCCCATGAGCCTAGAACCCATGCTCCACAACAAGAGAAGCCACTGCAATGAGAAGTCCGTGCACCATCACAAAGAGTAGTCTCCGCTCGCCACAACTAGAGAAAGCTCGTGTGCAGTAACAAAGACCCAATGCAGCCAAAAATAAATAAATAAATAAATTTATTTTTTTTAAAAAAGCTTGATTGTCTGGAAAACATTATAAAAGAGAGTCACTGTGGAGTTAATATGAAACTTGCTGCCCATTTAGTTTTCTTAAAAAGAGTATCCACTGTTACCTGAAAAGGCCTTTAAAATATGTATCCCTTATTTGACTAACTGTATAATGCCAAATTTTCTTCATATAACCTCAACCAAAACAATGTTAAGCCATTAAATACAAAAGAAGATATAACAATCGAGTTGTCTTTATTAAAACATACATTAAAAAAATTTGCAAAACTGTAAAAAAAGCTATAAAGCAATTCTCTCTAAATTATTTTTTATTTTGGAAAATATAGTTATTTTTAGAAAAAATATTTTCATTTTTACATCAGTGCTCTTACTTTTGTTTCAAATGAATTATTAATTTTTTTCTGTTTTGACTTATAATATATATTGATAGAGCATCATTTTATTTCCTTGGGTATATTTCTTATTTTTTAAAAAAAGAAGGTTGGATTAGACTTTTTTCTCAAAGTGTAGCTTGAAATTATCTGTAATGGATCTTCTTCTACTGCTTGTTAAAATATAGATATCAAGACCTGCCCCAGACTCACCAAGTCAGACTCTATTAAAGAGAGAGGGCTTTTCCAGGAAAGACCTTGGGGACTTTGTTTTGTTTTGTTTTGTTTTTGCGGTACTCGGGCCTCTCACCACTGTGGCCTCTCCAGTTGCGGAGCTCACGGGGCCATCCGCTCCATGGCATGTGGGATCCTCCCGCACCGGGGCACGAACCTGTGTCCCTTGCATGGGCAGGTGGACTCTCAACCACTGTGCCACCAGGGAAGTCCGACCTTGGAGATTTTTCAGGTTCCATTAAAATTTGAATGTCATCTATAAGTTGACCTCTGTTGATTTTGCTTCACTCACAGCTCCTGGTGAGTAAACACCAGGATCTCTTAATCCCCAGCTATTTCAAGGGCAAGCTGGATCCCTCTGATTACCCAGGCCCTAAGCCTACCTATGCATGTCTCCTTTTTAGGGTTGGCAGATAAAATAAAGGACTCCCAGTTAAATTTGAATTTCAGTAAACACAATTTTCTTTTAGTCTAAATATGTTCCACAATATATTTAGGACATATGTTGTTTATCCAAATATTGTGTGAAATATATTTGTCCTATTTTTCTGTTTCTTTGTGTGTTTTGTTTTGTTAAGTCTGTCAGACCTATCACTTTTCCTACAGTCCACCATTGCTGCCAGGTGGTGATATCTATAAATAAACTAAGTGAGACAATATGGGTAGGTCTTACCTACCGTATTTATTAATTGCATAGACTTAGAGTCAAGGAGGAAATGGCTGAACCCAGAAACTCTCATGATCACAGATAAGCCTTCATCTATTATCTCTTATACACCCTTATAAGGCAAACCCCTCTAAACCTTCCTCAGAACTTCGTTCAGAAAGAATCTCCATAGAACTCACATGGCTGTGCTTCCAATGACTGTTTACTTCATTTTAATGTAGTTTTTCTCATTTTTAAAGTCATTAGCAAACTAGAAGCAACCTCATTACCAGAGAAACTGGGAGTAGAAAATGTGCAATTTAATCTCTTGAAGACTTTATTGCATTAAGTCAAAATTCAACTCTGCCTTTAGCTGCCCTTTCATGTGTGGTTGTAAGAAAGTAAACATTCTTTGGTTCCTTCCTCCTTATTTTGTCTGCTTCTCCAGAAAGCCGGTGTGACCTCTGCTCAGACTGCTATATTTACTAGGCTCTTATTCTATTTCAACTAACCCCATTTCCCTCTTCTCTTCTGTGACACAGATTTCCCTCTAAGCAATACTGGCCACACAACAATCTTTTTAACCTCTTCTGATTCCAGTGCCTTCTGATTCTACTTAAAGAATGTCCCCAAATTTCTTTATCAAGAGGAAGGATTCTGTTTTTAAGAGAATTGTCAAGAATAAGACAAAAAGTGGATTAATATCAATTTCCCAGTTAGTATTTGATTTTTCTACTGACCTCAACTTACTACTGAACAATCTTCAAAAATAGTCTTTCATTTTTATTTATTCCTCAGCGATTATAGGTTGGTTTGGGTTTTCTAATATGTGGCATTCTCTTCAAATCACTTTCATTGTTGATTTCCACTTTGGCAATTGCCATGGACAAGTTTTCCAATATAACGTGATATTTGGCCCAGTTTAGGATCCAAATGAGAAACAAGATTCTGACTTCAAAAGCTGAAGTTCCACTAGATGCTAGGTAGGGACATTCTCTTGAATTCCAAAGAGTGTTTCTTTTTCCATTCAATCTGGCAGCTTAGGTTAGAATTTGAATTCAGGAAATACCTTACTGGAAAACCTAGTAAATAATTTGAGTAGAAGATATGTTTAGGATTGGTGAATTTTTTCCGTTATTTTTTCAGGCAGTTGATTGACTACCTCCACCTCAAAAAAAAATCCCTTGTGATATTTTCAGGTCTCTAGTTTTTTTTGTTGTTGTTGTTTTTGTTTGTTTGTTTTTAAGTGATAGTTTTAACTAATGGGAAAACAATATCAAGCTTTCACACTCAATCAGGTTGCAGAAAGAAAAGTTAAACGGGCCATTTATATTTGTCTATATTGTATAAGACAATTCTCTGACTGAGCTATGTTATTTTCTCTAAATTTTTTTTCTGTTTTTGGTTACTTATTGTCTAGGCATCTGTGTCTGCTGTCACTACCCACACTTATCTAATTACCATTTTAGACCTTATAAGAACAGTATTTTTACTAGACTTATACTTACTTCTCTAGCCCTATTTTCCCCATATTGTAAAAATAAGATGACAAGTAAATTAAAGGTAATTTTGAAATAAAAAACAATAATACATTCCCAGCATCACAGCCCAAAGTATTTATATTTACTGAGATTTGTTTTTGCCCTTTTTTCAAACAAATATGCCCGTAATATTTGCCATAGTTTTCAATAAAATTTAGTGTATGTTTTAGTTTTTGAAAAATTTTACTTTATTTTAAGTATTACATGAGAATAAAAATGTGAATATATCTAGCATAATGCCAATCAAATAGGTTCTTAAATAGGTCTTTGAACCCGTGACCAAATAAACCTTTTTTTCCATGTTGTAACCTGCATAATATCTAATCAACTTGATACTCCAAACTTATGCAAATATTGTCATTGTAGATTTTTTTACTTTCCTTTTTCTTTTTCTTTTATTACAGATAATGATGTAATGAATATTAGAATTTTTTCTTCCTATAAATTTTTGGGACTGGGATTCCTATATCAGAAGATCTGAACACTGAGCTATCCAAAGACTATACCAATTCCCACTACCATCAAAATAATCACAGCATATATATTCATCATCAAATTATCAGGTTTGTTTCTTCTTCAACTAAAAACTTATTAAAATAACAAAATATTGTTATTTTTATTAAGTATGTCTTTCTTTTAGTTCTTGCACTATTATGGAGGCCAAACTTTTTCCAAAATTCTAGGTGTTATTTATTTGTTATTACTTATTGTCTATGTCTGTCATCGATTTCCATCCTTTTTTAATGTTTAAGTTATACACTATGAGAGTTTATGATGGGGGTAAAAAAGTAATACAATTTAGCAGATCCTAGAGAGGGTTGGAGGGCTGAGAGCTCCATTAGAAAGGATTCAGGGAACTTACAGGGCACCTAGAAGGCTGATGGATCCTTGAGTGAATGCAGTGTTGCCAGGGATTTTGCCAGAAGAGCAGATGATAAAAAAAAAAAAAAAAAAAAAAAAAAAAAAAACAGAAAGTGGATAACAGTAAAGCAAGAATTCCCATACTAAAAGCTTTTCTCTTAGATACATTAGTCCATTCATTTCTTGCTGTCAAAGACTTTTTTTATTTTTTGGAACTTGGATCATTTAAGAAAGCTATCATACTGTCAAACAATTTTTTTCAGACCCTGCCTTATTAAAACATTGTTGGTCAAAAGCAACGAAAGCTAAACATCTAAAATTTGATGCAGTTGGACAGTAATTTTAGCCTAAGAATGTTAACCATCACCTTGGCTTCAAAAAGGAAAACAAACAAACAAATGAATAGATAAGTATATAAATACATAAATAAATATGTATCTTATGATTTCTTTGTTAGGAGGGTGTGGCTGAGGCTTTTTCAGTAAGTAAAAATACAGATGATTTTAGATGTTAACTTCCTTTTAGTGCCTCTTCCCTTTTCCTCCCTCTCTCTCTTTTTTTTATAACCATCAATTAAAAGACGAAGAAGGTAAGGAACCAATATATATATGTATAAACTCTATTTCAGGTGATTATCAGAAAATGGTTGATCACTGTTCATGCCAAGATAGAGAGAAAGAGACTGAAACCTGAATACTTTACAAGGAAATTAAGAAAATGATAGCAGTTTATTATTTTGAACAGAGGAATCTGATGAGCTAAGATATTTCAGGAAATACTATGTTACCACCCCACGCATTACTTAATGATTAACATGAGCCTGATTCATGCTCAGATCAATCCGTTTGTGTATTAATCAGCTCATTCTGTATCCCTACGTGTGATGCAAAGCAGATTTCTTTTCTTTTGACTTTTAACGAGGCATAACAAGTAAAGTACAATAACTGGGCTTTCCAATATCTCCTGGTCCATTGAGAAAAAAGCAGCACTAGAAGAAATAAATTTATTTAAGATGGAATTGGTTACAAAATTGGGTGTAAAACTTTACTTAAAAGCTATTTCTACTTGTGACATTTTCTCTGCATACTGTAATAGAGTTCTAGTGCAATAATGGTTTGCTTACGGGCAAGCAATTAAGCACCTGCAGTCACTCCACAGGATGTAGATTTCCCATGAATAGCTATTTTATAAATAAACAAATAGAAGCTCATATATGTAATGGCAAAGGCAAACACTGCTTGGATTTTAAGTTTTAAATAGACAATTCCACACTGTTTTGAAAATCATTTGTTTTCATATATAATTGGAGTCAACTTAGCATTTTCATTTCCCAAGTGAATAATTAACAATGTCATTATTATCCTTACAGTCCTCTACAGCAGCTTAACCATAATAGGGCCATCATGAGTAACTGCATTTAATATAAGAAATATGTGAGCAATGCATAGAGTAAACATGAGTGTGTGATTTCTCAGATGTAAGTGGGAGTTTATTTTCGATCATCCACTCCATCTTCATAGGTTTGGTGGTCTATCCTGGGAGAGCAGAATTATTGCCTCAGGGCCTCTCATATGTTCTCTGGATCTTGAGTTGCTCCTTGTTTTAATATGTCTTGTGTGACATATGGAACTCTTTGCAGTTTATTCAAATTCAAAAACAACTGATATAGAATCACAACTTTGCCACGTACCATCTCAGTGACCCTACATAAGCTTCATTACCTTTCTAAGCCTGAATTTCTTCATGTGAATAATGAGAATAGAAATAATAATCCCCTCCTGGGTGAGTGAAGATATTTATCAAAACCTACCCAGGAACACTTTTCTGAATTTCTTAACCCTGATAAAAGAATTCATCTGAATTACTGTGTTATAATTAAGCCCAGATTTATGAAGGAATAAGATAAAAATTTTGTACCATAAACTATAATGCAGTCTTACATTAGAATAAGGTTTGTGGTTGGTTACTGTTGTGCCTTGTTTAATAGAGTAATTTCACATGATATATTTACTATATAGTACAAAAATTTGTATTCACTTCTATACTGAATTCTAGGTCTTTATTCTTGTTTCTGTTAAAATGTAAAATTATTTCTAAAGGAAATCTCAGGTATAGGTTCATATGATTCTGACCTATTGTGAATTTCAGGCATACAACCAAAAGCAGACAAGGGATCTTACTTCTTCAAGAAGCCCTAGTTTTAGCTTTAAAAATCCAAACTCTATGCTGAAAAATTTTCATGAAACATAGTTCTATCACTTATCTTTTCTCTTATTGCATATATAAGATAATAGTAGATAAAATGAACTGTATTGTTCAGAAAACATATAGGCTAATGACTTTAAGAACTGATTTGAGGTTTACCTCCTAAACACAGATTCTTCTGTGCTGTTCCTCACCTAAGGGCTCGCTAGAGCTCAATTTCAGAAAGAATCTGAGCATATCTCCTTCCAATAAATAACAATTACAGTTGATGTTGATGGGTCTCTTGTTGTCTTTGCTGCTTCCCCAAGGAATTCAACAAAAGTGCAAAAGATTAATGAGGGAACTTGTAAGCTCATATTATATCACATGCACTCAAAACCTTGTCAAGTTTAAAGTTAAATTAGGAATTGACATTAAATCTTGAAAAGTTGGTTGTAAAGGATAGGATAGCAACTAAAATTTACAGCAGAATAAAATGTTAAAATCCTAATAAATGTCCAAGGAGAACATATACTCTAAGAGAGTAGACTCATTCCAAGGTTATCTTAGATTTCATAGAAACATTTCTACAAAGTTCCTACATAAAAAGTGGGGAAAGAGAAGGATATTTCAACAATTAGCAAAAGCAATTTTATTCTGCTCAAATAACTGCAAAATTACCCATAATTTTTTGTCAAGTATAAATTCTGAGAGTCTGAGAGTCATTGTAGCAGAAAAGGAATTGTAAAATGTATACAAACAACAAATAACATAGTGTATCCAAAACAGAAGCACCATATCCAAGAAAAGACTTAACATTTTTCTGCTAGTTCATTTTCTGCCAACTCCCATGATATTTAATGACTCCCAGAATACTTGATCCATGCCTACTTTGCCTACCAGATATTAGGAATGAAATGGTTAAATGGTAACAACACTAGTTAAATGCAGAAAGAGCATATATTTGATAGCATTGCATAGAGAGTTGATATTTCAACTCTATCAATAATTTCAATAAAGTAACATAAGAAAAGTTTATTCATATTGTTAAACCAATTCAGAAATTTGTTCCAACATCCCTACCCCCAAAATTCTAGAACAATATATGTCTCTTGTGATAGGTGGAAGCTAGAGTGGGTCATAGATACAGTAACACAAATGTAAAAGTGTGTCCAATTGCCATACTAAAGTAGCTGCCTCTGGCATTTTTCAGAGCGCCCTGAAAGGAAGTTTGCTATACCCCTGCACTGTGCAGGTCTGTCTAAACAGAAATCGCAGTGGCAAGAGTTACAGAAATTAATTTGATGAGAACTAAAAAGTATTTGAAGTTGGAACTGTGATCAATTGTTGTATAAATAATTTAAAACCTGCAGGTAATGGTAAATGCCCTGACTCAAGGATGTAGCCTTTCAACACAGAGGGGCAGAGACAGATTTTAGCATTGTGGTGAAGAGCAGCAAGCTGTAGACGTTTCAGTTGTGCCTGGCTATCAATGAAGAGATGGAACTTAAAAACAGAATAACACTTACCTATGAATATGCATTATAGAATTTGTTATGGGGCAGGCACCAACCCAAGCTCATTAAAAATATTAACCCTAATGATCCTCATAACATGAGATAGGAACTATGAGATAGGAACCTATGAGATAAGAACTATAATTACCCATGTTTTTCAGATGGTGAAACTGAGGCACAAAGTGTTCAAGCAACTTACTTAAGGACACAGAGCCAGTAAACAATGTGCTCAAGATTGGGAGCCAGGCACTGTCTCTAGAGGTGGTGCTGCTCTGTCAACCACAATGATACCTTCTTGGTGAATATTAAATGGGGTTCTTTGCCTCTGTTTCAGCAGTGGCTGCAATAGTAAAAGAAAAAAAAAAAAAAAGAATTCAGTGCGAGCGCACCACATTCCAATTCAAAATCTATTCCAATTGCCCCAATTCTAAATCAAACAGGGTTTATTGGATTAGGCTGTAGTAAAATGTGACCCACATCCCAGTGACTCAACCACAAAGGATGGTTTCTTGCTCAAGCTACAGGGTTAAATATTGTCCGGGACTGCTCCTTCAGCATCTTTACTCTGAGACCAAGGTTGGGGCAAAGCCTTTATCTAGGACGCTGCCATTTGTCACCTGAGAGAGAAAGAATGCCCTGGGAAGTTTTGAATCTGTGTTATATGTTCCTGTCTACATGTGATAGTGGTCACTTCTACTTACAACTTACTGGCCAGATCTGGCTCCACAGCCGTGCCAACCAACAGAGGAGCTAGAGGAATAACCCTGCCTTGTGTGGAAAGTATGGAGGAGATGAAACCATGTGGGAAAGTTGCAGAAGCAGAATATTGTGCAAAGAGCAGTAAGTGCCACTACTGACAGCGTAGCTTGAAAGTCCATTTTAAATACTTGACCCCTCACCTACTCAGTGATATGAAAATATCCAAGGACAATAGCCAGGGAAATTCAGTTTGGTGAGTGAAGACCCTTAGACAAAGTCATTGGAGTATCTGGGTATTTTCCTTACCATCTTCAATGGAGAGAGAAAGGAGATTCCCACCCTCCTCACCTCAAATCTAAGGAACCAATTGCAGAGATTGGTTTGCGTCCTCCAGAATTTGAGAAAGCACTGAATTCATGCCTGAGTCACAGCAAAGCAATCTCATAAGTGGGAAGCTAACCACAGCTTTATTCTGCAGGATAGTGGCACTTGCTTCAATTATGGGTCAAGATGAAAGTTCCCTGTGGAACAAAGAGAGAAGAAGAGAGAGAGAGATTGAAACAGAGAGAGAAAGATGAGTGGGAAGAGCAAGTGAATCATTCTAGAACCTTCTTCAAGTGGCTTTGCAGAAGAGAGCTGCCTGGAGGGGCAAAAAGGACCCCGTGAGAGCAAGGCTGTGTGAAAATGGTCTGGGAATCAAGACCACCAGGGGGAGCCACACGCAGCCAGGGAGAGAGTTCCACCTGCAGGCTGCCAGCTCCCCAGAAGTGGGAGGAGTTCTGCAGAAACAAGAGAGCACCCCACGCAAAAGGGTTGGCTATAAACTCCACCCAGCCCAGGGAATACCATGCTTACAAAAGTGTCAAGTAAATCCACTGTCTTACGAGAACACAGCTAGTGATTTGGGGAGAGGTGTGTGTATGTGGAGGGGGTGAGCCAGCAAGGTGAAAAGCAAAGAAGGTAAGCTGAACATGCTTGCCTGCCCAATTGCATAGCTTCCTACCTATGCCAGGCCTGAACTGGCAGGAGAGACCATGAGAGGGAAGAAGGTACAGGAAGGAACGTTAATTCTGAGTGAGGTTCAGGATTGTTTTTCTAACCCTGAGCTAGACATACTAACTACAGAACCGAGGCTGTTCAGTGACTAAAGTTACTGGAAGATGTTTATATTCTGAGAATGAATGGAAAACCTATGGGCCTGCCTGTGATCTCATTCACTACCAGAGGAAGAACTGGCACCACAGGACAAGTTAACATTACTTCTTGATGGACTCAGGAACATTCCTCTTTCAGCATACCAGCTTCAGAGAATGTCTGTGCTCTAGTCTAAGTTTGATTCTTCTCATGTAATCCTTTGGTTGTCTTATACTAAATAATAGAGCTAAATATCCTGACTCTATGGGCCCTAATTCCAATCTGATACCACAAGTTCAATTTTTTCTTTTATCTTTTCCCACACTAGACCATTCTTCTATGGGACACTTTTCTCACCAGGTTGGGGAGGAGTCTCTCAGGACACGCCTCTGTGAGAACATAGTCCTTACCCAACTCAGAGTCTAGCTGCATGGGCAGGACAACTACTGCTGCTACCCTCCTAATTACACATGAGCAATGTTCTCACTCTACTTGGGTTCTTATGACACATATCATGTTGTCCTCGCATGGGGATGCTTTCCTCACCACACATGGGGTCCAACATCCTGGGCTAGGCTGCCACCATCCCCAAGTAGAGACCATTCTCCCCCTCACTGAGCTGTCTGCTCCACTCTGGGCCACGATGGTGTCACTGTACTCTTATGAGTCTTCCTTGCTGGCCAGAACTAATGGCTTTTCAATGAGAATTGTTCAAGAAAAGAAGATAAAAGAAAAGGAGAGAAGTTGAAGAGGAATAAGAAGATAGAAAGAGTCCAGGTGAATATTTTTCATTATTTTAATTGGTTCTTTGAAAATTAAACTCTTATTGAACTCAATAAAATAACTTTTGGTACACATTTTTAAAAAGCCTATTTGTAATTTCCATAGGTAGGTAGATCAATCATATATAGTCACAACATCTAGGTTTGCTTAGAAATTTGGAGAAAAGTGAATAAACAGTAGAAAAAGTAAATTAACACCAATCAGCCTAATTTTCATAAACTCTTTCATTGTTCACAGGATATTATAATTCATGGTCAAGATCGTGTATTTAGTAGAAGTCATTAGATGCCTTAAGGAAAAGTGATATCACTAGTTAAATGGACCCAATTAATTCTGTGGCCTTATAAAGAGACACCTCCCCTCTCTGGGGTTTAATTTTAATATTTGTAGACTTGGTGATCTCAAAGACCCTTTCCATCATTAACATTCTTTGATCTAGGAGCACCTAAAAAGCAATTTATTTTCCTCCTCTAGAATATTATTTTGCAAATATGCATATTATCCAGTATCAATGCATTCCTTGTCTTACTAACTAAAAGATCCATTAAATAAAACATTGTGACACAAAGCACAGGCCACCTTACAATTCCATGAAAAAGCTTTTAAGCCCTAAATTTCTATAAATAGTATTTACTTTAACTTTCCATCTTTCATGGAGCCAGACATGCCCTGTGTCTCCTAACTTCTCCATCACCCATGAGAACACTTTTATGTGGTTAGATTTAATGCTTTAATGTAAGGAAATAAGGAAAAAATTCGATTTTTTTTAATCCTCTGATTGTTTTAAAGTTTGGGTTTCACTGAGACCTGATATCAGGTTCATCCAAATTGCAGATCAAGTTACATTATTTGTAGTGAGGAGATCATGAATTATTTTAAAGATTTAGTCTCAAAGAGGCATGATTATCAGTGTAATGGAAATTAGAAGCAAAGGCAAGTCAAATTGCTTTTAAGAGGAAAAATTTTTATGGCACAGATTTTTTTTTTTTAGACTCTTTACTTATTCATTATTTATTTATTTATTTTTGGCTGCATTGGGTCTTCGTTACTGCACGCGGGCTTTCTCTAGTTGAGTCGAGTGGGGGCCATTCTTCTTTGCAATGCACATGATTTTCATCACTCTCGTTGCAGATCATGGGCTGTAGGTTCACTGGCTTCAGTAGTTGTGTCTAGAAGACTCAGTAGTTGTGGCTCACAGGCTCTAGAGTGCAGGCTCAGTAGTTGTGGTGCACGGACTTAGCTGCTCTGCAGCATGTGGAATCTTCCCGGACCAGAGATTGAACCCGCGTCTCCTGAATTGGCAGGCAGATTCTTAACCACTGTGCCACCAGAGAAGTCCCTGGCAGGGATTTTGGTAGCAGAAAATATAGGCCTCTTCAAGGTGGAGGACTTTGCTTTAGATTGGGATTTTCCAAGGAATAAACTGTTGGTATCTGTGGATAAGCATGAGGGGATATGAAGGAAGGAACAGAGGGTTTACCATTCATAATTCAGCAGCCTCACTCATAGAGTCAATCACAGTACAAATGGGATACAGATAATCCAATTGGGAAATAATCCAATGGTCCATACAACATCAGCAGGAGGTCAGAAGCTGTTGTTGAATGTCCGTATATACTTAAATAAAGAGCTTCAGGAATCAGACCTGCAGTTCTTTCACTTAGAATGACATAATATTTTGTTTTGTTCTTAAAGTATTTGTTTCAGTCTATTTATTCACTAGATTTAAATTTGAATAAATATTTCAGGGACAAAAATATGTCAGCACCTTCCCCATGGGAGCTCTGCAGAATTTGATATGATTTCAGCCTTCACAAGCTAATAATCAGCACTGTTTTGTTTCCTGCACTATAGCTTGGAATTTGGGAAATGTGTGAAAGTAAACAAAATGTAATGGGGGTCAGGCTTTCAAAATAATATCTATATTTATTGGAACAAAGTGATGTTTCATATTATAAGTAGGAAAAAAATGTTTTTCCTTCTTTCCTTCTCCAACTCCTCTACTGCTGATGTGAATGCAAACTCTTTGATATATTTAATGGAACAAAAGGCAGCAGGAGCCTGATCTCTGGAGAATTCCAAGGCCAGACTAGATAATTAACTACCCTGAACACTTTAAAAGCATTGTAGTATATTTTATCCAATGATGGTTTTGATGACCCAGAATATCCTTTCTGACCTCTAAGTGGATGCATCTGATTTCTGTAATTCTGTGTGTGTGTATGTGTGTGTGTTTTAAAACCAATGGAGATCTTGTAAATTATCATATAAAATACATTAATTTTTAATATTTAAAATGAATAAAATACTGTGACTGCACTCATTGTCAAATATGAATTTACTAAGTTTGGATATCTTTGAGTATTTCTCTACTTCAGAATAAACGAGAAGCTTTTGAAAGAACAGACACTAAGCCCCAGTCTCAACTTGAAATGATTGTATTATAACCTCTATTTACACTTCCTAGAATTAATACTTCTCTTTCTCTTTCTCTGGATTCTGATGTTGAACTATAGTTGATTCTACTGTGAATGGAATCACACTTAAACTATTTCCCAGAAAGGAACTCTAAATTATGTTTAAAAACACAAACTTACTTAAGCAGAAAGGAAAACTTAATGCCTCATGCAATGACTCCATGGAAAGTCTGAGGTAAAGTTTGTGCTAAACAATCAGAACAAGAGACATAAACACACTCAGGATTTCACTCTTTCTCTCATCCCTCCTTTTCCTTGTGGTTTGACTTAATTTTCTCCCTCTCCAGGCTTTTTTTTTTTTTTTTTTTTTCATTTTCTCAGGTTCTCTGTGGAAGCCCCAAAGCTGAAAGTAACCATACACATCCTTATGGAACTTGATAATCAGCAGGAGAATCATCATAGTTGTGGGACTGGCATCTCTCTGGGGCTGTACACTTGTTGAATTGAGAAGCTGGAGAGTTACCTAGGGGTACCACTATGTACCCAGAAGGAGAGTTTTTAGGAGAAGTTCACATGCATCCCTAGGAGTTTGGTATATGAGCCAGAGTAGTGACTTCTTGGTACTAGAAGACTACAGAAGGCCAGGGGCTGGGTGGTGCAGGGTGGGGTAGAATGGAAGAAAGTAAGAATGGTGGTCTTATATTCTTCACTCCCACAGTACAGCATGGGAGATAAACATGATCTTCCTGTCTTCGAGGAAACAGGCTGGAGCAAATTTTCTGGCACCTCCCCTTTGAGGGCTGCTTGACCTGTGGAGAGAGGCTGCGGGCACAGAAAGAGAATCAGAAAACTCTCACACATCAAAGACTTATACTGTGCAGAGGCCTGTGCACAGCTCACACATGTGCCCCAGGAGAATGCTCCTTACACAGAAGGTGTTACCAAAAAAGAGAAGAAGACAGTGACATCAATTAAAGAAAAAGTCACTTGTCTCTTTCTCCAATCGTTTATCACCTGTCCTACAACTGGAAGGAGTGGGAGAGAAAAGGCTGCAGGTCAAACACAACCTAAGAGCAAAAGGAAGAGCATCACACAGAGAGCTAACAGTGACTTCCAAACTGGACTTGGGCAGATTTGTTAAATTCAGCAGAAAGTCATGGAGTTATGGAGTCTGCCTAAACTGTTGTAAAAGGGAGAGAAATGAATATTAGGCAGAAAATAGTTGAAGGCAGTGATTGAAAAATAGATAAGAACCCTTGTTATGTGCATTCAAAGGTGCTGACAGTCCCAGACACTGGCTTTAAAAACACATAACTACCAACTCTCAGAAGCCTTGATGCTTAAATCTTTGATGGTCACCAGCAGAGATCTCTGCCTATTCCTGTAATTTCAATTAAGAAAGTCCTTGAAATGGATTTTGATTGGCCCACCTTCACTCAAAAATCCACTTTAGTGCATGGTATATCATGTGTGGATGAGCAGCCTTCTCTACTGTTACACATTGGAAATCGGGAGAACTCCCTTAAAATGAAGAGATAGCTAATCCTCAAGAAAGAAAGAGCTCTGAGCAGATGAAGCAATAAATAAATGCTCTCACCACACACTCTGGAAGAGAAGACTATAACTTCTCTAAAGAAGTCATTTCAATACATAGCACTCCTCTGATCAAAAAAAAAAAAAAAAAAGAGAGAAATATTTCTTCTGTTTCAGATCAACCACACTTTTCTCTAGTTTACTTGCAAATCCTTTATCCTAAGTCCTTTTTCTTGCATTCATGAAGGTATATTTATTGAAACAAATTGAATTATTTTATTAGAATAAAAGATATGTCAAGGAAACCATTTATTTTCTTTTCCTTTAGGACTTTTTTAAATCCATGAAATTGTTCTTATGATTGATATGAATCTCTCTAATTTCTCTGGGGATATCTTTTTTCCTAGAATATTTAGTTTCCCATTAAATCTGTAGGACCATGACATAGATTATGCATAATGACAGTATATATGAATATGTATTTTATATGCATACATGCGTATGCATATATATTTACACACATACACAAACATACATAGCATCACATCTTTTGCATGAAAAACAAGTAGAGAACAGGAGTACACATGCACAGAGGAAAGGACATGTGAGGATTCAGTGAGAAGGCAGCCATCTGCAAGCCAAGGAGAGAGGCCTCAGACAGAAGCAAACCACTCTCTGTGATTTAGGACTGTGAGAAATTGTGGTTTGAAGAGTAATTTTCTTCAGGAAATTCTGGAGACTTTGCAGTAATGGATGAAGGTATACTCTCCAAATTACCTAATGGAATAGGAATCAAAATGGATGAGAAGAAGGATGTGTTCACTCCCTCTTGTGAGAACACCAGAATCAAAACTAGCTGCTGGACAATCATTGACAGGAAGACATTGGAACTCACCAAAAAAGACACCCCACATACAAAGACAGAGGAGAAGCCAAAATGAGATGGTAGGAGGGGCACAATCACAGTAAAATCCAGTCCCATAACTGCTGTGTGGGTGACACAGACTGGAAAACACTTATACCACAGAAGTCCACCTACTGGAGTGAAGGTTCAGAGCCCCACATCAGGCTTCCCAAACTGGGGATCTGGCAATGGGATGAGGAATTCCTAGACAATCAGACATTGAAGGCTACTGGAATGTGATTGCAGGATTTTGACAGGACTGGGGGAAACAGACACTCCACTCTTGGAGGGCACACACAAACTAGTGTGTGCATCGGGACACAGGGGAAGGAGCAGTGACCCCAGAGGAGAATGAACCAGACCTATTTGCTAGTTTTGGAGGGTCTCCTGCAGAGGCGGGCAGTGGCTGTGGCTCACCGTGGGGACAAGGACACTGGCAGCAGAAGTTCTGGGAAGTACTCCTTGGTGTGAGCCCTCCCAAGCACTGTCATTAGCCCCAACAAAGAGTCCAGGTAGGCTCCAGTGTTGGGTTACCTCAGGCCAAACAACCAACAAGGAGGGAACCCAGCCCCATCCATCAGCAGTCAAGTGGATTAAAGTTTTACTGAGCTCTGCCCACCAGAGCAACAGTCAGCTGTACCAATCACCAGTCCCTCCCATCAGAAAACGTACACAAGCCTCTGAGATAGCCTCATCCACCAGAGGGCAGACAGCAGAAGCAAGAACTACAATCCTGCAGCCTGTGGGAAAAAAAACACATTCACAGAAAGATAGACAAGATGAAAAGGCAGAGGTCTATGTACCAGATGAAGGAACAAGATAAAACCGCAGAAAAACAACTAAATGAAGTGGGCATAAGCAACCTTCCAGAAAAAGAATTCAGAATAATGATAGTGAAGATGATCCAGGACCTCAGAAAAGAATGGAGGCAAAGATTGAGAAAATGAAAGAAATGTTTAAGAAGACCTAGAAGAATTAAAGAACAAACAGAGGTGAACAATACAACAACTGAAATGAAAACTACACTAGAAGGAATCAATAGCAGAATAACTGAGGCAGAAGAATGGATAAGTGACAAGGAAGACAGAATGGTGGAATTAACTGCTGCAGAACAGACTAAAGAAAAAAGAATGAAAAGAAATGAAGACAGCCTAAGAGACCTCTGGGACAACATTAAACGCAACAACATTCGCATCATAGGGGTCCCAGAAGGAGAAGAGAGAGAGAAAGGACATGAGAAAATATTTGAAGAGATTATAGTCGAAAACTTCCCTAACATGGGAAAGGAAATAGCCAACCAAGTCCAGGAAGTGCAGCAAGTCCCATACAGGATAAACACAAGGAGAAACATGTTGAGACACATAGTAATCAAATTGGCAAAAATTAAAGACAAAGAAAAATTATTGAAAGAAGCAAGGGAAAAAAGACACATAACATACAAGGGAACTCCCATAAGGTTAACAGATGATTTCTAAGCATAAACTCTACAAGCCAGAACGGAGTGGCATGATACACTTAAAGTGATGAAATGGAAGAACCTACACCCAAGATTACTCTACATGGCAAGGATCTCATTCAGATTCAATGGAGACATCAAAAGCTTTACAGACAAGCAAAAGCTAAGAGAATTCAGCACCACCAAACCAGCTCTAAAACAAATGCTGAAGGAACTTCTCTAAGTGGGAAACACAAGAGAAGAAAAGGACCTACAAAAGCAAACCCAAAACAATTAAGAAAATGGTCATAGGAACATATATATCAATAATTACCTTAAACGTGAATGTATTAAATGCTCCAACCAAAAGACACAGCCTTGCTGAATGGATACAAAAACAAGACCCATCTATATGCTGTCTACAAGAGACCCACTTCAGACCTAGGGAAACATACAGATGGAAAGTTAAGGGATGGAAAAAGATATTCCATGCAAATGGAAATCAAAAAAAGAAAGCTGGAGTAACTATATTCATATCAGATAAAATAGACTTTAAAATAAAGAATGTTACAAGAGACAAGGAAGGACACTACATAATGATCAAGGGATCAAACCAAGAAGAAGATATAACAAGTAAAAATACACCCAACATAGGAATACCTCAATACATAAGGCAAATGTTAACAGCTCTAAAAGAGGAAATCAACAGTAACAAAATAGTGGGGGACTTTAACACCTCACTTACACTAAGGGACAGATCATTCAAAATGAAAATAAATAAGGACACAGAAGCTTAAAATGACACAATAGACCAGATAGATTAAATTGATATTTATTGGACATTCCATCCAAAAACAGCAGATTACACTTTATTTTCAAGTGTGTATGGAACATTCTCCAGGATAGATCACAGCTTGGGTCACAAATTAAGCCACAGTAAATTTAAGAAAATTGAAATCATATCAAGCATCTTTTCTGACTACAATGCTATGAGATTAGAAATCAATTACAGGGAAAAAAATGTAAAAAACACAAACACATGGAGACTAAACAATATGTTACTAAATAACCAAGAAATCACTGAAGAAATAAAAGAGGAAATCAAAAAATACCTAGAGACAAATGACAATTAAAACACGATGATCCAAAGCCTATGCAATGCAGCAAAAGCAGTTCTAAGAGGGAAGTTTATAGCTATACAAGCCTACATCAAGAAACAAGAATAATCTCAAATAAATAATCTAACCTTATACCTAAAGGAACTAGAGAAAGAAGAACAAACAAAACCCAAAGTTAGCAGAAGGAAAGAAATCATAAAGATCAGAGAGAAATAAATGAAATAGAAACAAGGAAAATAATAATAAAGATCAATAAAACTAAAAGTTGGTTCTTTGAGAAGATAAACAAAATTGATAAACCATTAGCCAGACTCATCAAAAAAAGAGGGAGAGGACTCAAATCAATAAAATTAGAAGAAAAAGGAGAAGTTACAACAGACACCGCAGAAATAAAAAGCATCCTAAGAGACTACTACAAGCAACTCTATGCCAATAAAATGGACAACCTGGAAGAAATGGACAATTCTTAGAAAGGTATAACCTTCCAAGACTGAATCAAGAAGAAATAGAAAAATGAACAGACCAATCAATAGTAATGAAATTGAAACTGTGATTAAAAATCTTCCAACAGGGCTTCCTTGGTGGCGCAGTGGTTGAGAGCCGCCTGCCGATGCAGGGGACATGGGTTGATGCCCCGGTCCAGGAAGATCCCACATGCCACATAGTGGCAGGGCCCGTGAGCTATGGCTGCTGAGCCTGTGCATCTGGAGCCTGTGCTCTGCAACAGAAGAGGCCACAACAGTGAGAGGCCTGTGTACCGCCAAAAAAAAAAAAAAAATCTTCCAACAAACAAACCTCCAGGACCAGATGGCTTCACAGGTGAATTCTATCAAACATTTAGAGAAGAGCTAAAACCATCCTTCTCAAACTCTTTACAAAAATTCCAGAGGAAGGAACACTCCCATACTCATTCTACAAGGCCTCCATCACCCTGATACCAAAACCAGACAAAGATACTACAAAAAAAGAAAATTACAGACCAATATAACTGATGAATATAGGTGCAAAAATCCTCAACAAAATACTAGCAAACAGAATCCAACAACACCTTAAAAGGATCATACACCATGATCAAGTGGGATTTATCCCAGGGATACAGTGATTCTTCAATATATGTAAATCAATCAATGTGATAAGCCATATTAACAAATTGAAGAATAAAAACCATATGATCATCTCAATAGATGCAGAAAAAGCTTTTGACAAAATTCAACACCCATTTATGATAAAAACTCTCCAGAAAGTGAGCATAGAGGGAACCTTCTTCAACATAATAAAGGCCATATATGACAAACCCACAGCAAACATCAAGTTCAGTTGTGAAAAATTGAAAGCATTTCCTCTAAGATCAGGAACAAGGAAAGGATGTTTGCTCTTGCCACTATTACTCAACATAGTTTTGGAAGTCCTAGCCACGGCAATCAGAGAAGAAAAAGAAATAAAAGGAATACAAATTGGAAAAGAAGATGTAAAACTGTCACTGTTTGCAGATGACATGATACTATACCTAGAGAATCCTAAAGATACCACCAGAAAACTACTAGAGCTAATCAATGAATTTGGTAAAGTTGCAGGATACAAAATTAATGCACAGAAATCTCTTGCATTCTTATACACTAATGATGAAATGTATGAAAGAGAAATTAAGGAAACACTCCCATTTACCAGTGCAACAAAAAGAATAAAATACCTAGGAATAACCCTACCTAGGGAGACAAAAGACCTGTATGCAGAGAATAATAAGACACTGATGAAAGAAATTAAAGATGATACCAACAGTTGGAGAGATATCTAATGCTCTTGGATTGGAAGAATCAATACTGTGAAAATGATTATACTACCCAAAGCAATCTACATATTCAATGTAATCCCTATCAAATTACCAATGGCAGTTTTTACAGAACTAGAACAAAAAAAATCTTAAAATTTGTATGGAGACACCAAAGTCCCTGAATAGCCAAAGCAGTCTTGAGGGAAACAAACGGAAGTGGAGGAATCAGACTGTCTGATTTCAGGCTATACCACAAAGCTACAGTAATCAAGACAATATGGTACTGGCACAAAAACAGAAACATAGATCAAAGGAACAAGATAGAAAGCCCAGAGGTAAACCCACGCACCTATGGTCAACTAATCTATGACAAAGGAGGCAAGGATATACAATGGAGAAGAGACAGCCTCTTCAATAATTTGTGCTGGAAAAACTGTACAGCTACATGTAAAAGAATGAAATTAGAACACTCCCTAACACCATACACAAATATAAGCTCAAAATGGATTAGAGACCTAAATGTAAGCCTGGACAGTATAAACCTCTTAGAGGAAAACATAGGAAGAACACTCTATGACATAAATCACAGCAAGATCTTTCTTGATCCACCTCCCAGAGTAATGGAAATAAAAACAAAAATAAACAAATGGGACCTAATGAAACTTCAAAACTTTTGCACAGCAAAGGAAACCGTAAACAAGACAAAAAGACAACCCGCAGAATGGGAGAAAATATTTGCAAATGAATCAACGGACAAAGAATTAATCTCCAAAATATACGAACAGCTCATGCAGCTCAATATTAGAAAAACAAACAACCCAGTCCAAAAATGGGCAGAAGACATAAATAGACATTTCTCCAAAGAAGACATATAGATGGTCAAGAAGCACATGAAAAGCTGCTCAACATCACTAATTATTAGAGAAATGCAAATCAAAACTACAATGAGGTATCACCTCACACCAGTTAGAATGGGCATCATCAGAAAATCTACAAACAACAAATGCTGGAGAGGGTGTGGAGAAAAGGGAATCCTCTTGCACTGTTGGTGGGAATGTAAATTGATACAGCCACTATGGAGAACAGTATGGAGGTTCCTTAGAAAACTAAAAAATAAATTACCATATGACCCAGAAATCCCACTACTGAGCATATACCCAGAGAAAACCATCATTCAATAAGACACATGCACCCCAATGTTTATTGCAGCACTATTTACAATAGCCAGGTCATGGAAGCAACCTAAATTCCCATTGACAGATGAACAGATAAAGAAGATGTAGTACATATATACAATGGAATATTACTCAGCCATAAAAAGGAATGAAATTGGGTCATTTGTAGAGACGTGGATGGATCTAGAGATTGTCATACAGAGTGGAGTAAGTCCGAAAGAGAAAAACAAATATCATATATTAAAGCATATATGTGCAACCTAGAAAAATGGTACAGATGAACTGGTTTGCATGACAGAAATTGAGACACAGATGTAGAGAAGAAATGTATGGACACCAAGGGGGGAAAGTGCTGGGGGTTGGGGGTGGTGGTGTGATGAATTGGGAGATTGAGATTGATATGTATACACTGATGTGTAAAAAATTGATGACTAATAAGAACCTGCTGTATAAAAAATAAATTAAATTAAATTAAAAAAAAAGAAAAGCAAGTAGAAATATTTGACTTCAGGGTTACTATAGGTTATAAACACAGTGTTAAGTTTTCAGGTTTTCTGTTTATTGTTTGCTGATTTCAGATAAAGGAGTTTAGTTTTTGGTTATTTCAGAAAGAGAATTACTTAGAAATTTTCTTTAAGTTTATTTTATTGAAGTATAGTTGATTTACAATATTGTGTTCACTTCTGCTCTACAGAAAAGTGAGTCAGTTATACGTATATATACATTCTTTTTCATATTATTTTCCATTATGGTTTATCACAGGATATTGAATATAGGTCCCTGTGCTATACAGTAGGACCTTGTTTTTTATCTTTCCTGTATATAATAATTTGCATCTGTCAATCCTAAACTCCCAATCCATCCCTCCCTTACCCCCTTCCCCCGTGGCAACAACGAGTCTGTTCTCTATGTCTGTGAATCTGTTTCACAGATAAGTTCATTTGTGTCATATTTTAGAATCCACATATAAGTTCTATCATATGGTATTTCTCTTTCTGTTTCTTTGCTTAGAAATTGTTGCTTTCTTCTTTGTATTATTAGTCATCATTTTACTTTAATTTATTCATTAATTTATTATATTATGTCTCAAGTATTGTGTTGAAAAAATTCTTTGATAAGTGGATTCCCTTGTAATTTATTCAAGTCACTTTAAAGTCTGATATTAAGGTCCATGTGAGGATCACCTGAGAACAGTAATTACCTCCTCAATTCCAGTTCCTATTGAAGTGCTAAACTTGGGAGTGACAGTTGCTATCTATCCTTATTTTAATTCATGCCGGGAGCATCCATTCCTGTTGGGAAGATTTTCTTGCTATCACTTGTTCTATGTTCACTTCCAAGGGCCATGCACTGTCCTAGTAAAAGCTCCTCTCTCACTGGCAAGCCCTACCTTCATGAAAGCAGTTCTTGAACATTTGTCTCTTCATACCATTTCTCTCAGAGTGGCTGGATAGAGAGAATGATTTTCTCAACTGCCACCTTCTCCCAACATATCATTTTCAGGGAACATTTCCACTTTCCTCACTCGCACATCTTTGAACTTATATCATGTACATTGTAATGATTTATGGTCAGCTGAATTTAATCAATGTGAACTCTGCACAGTATATATAGTTTATACTATATATAGTTTGATAGACACTGTCAACATGGATTAAACTCCTAGAATGCAGGAAAGCAGGGATTTCTAAAAATTTCTATCAGTTTTGATACAATTCCTAGCATACTTCCCCACACAGAGAGGTCCCTGATACATGCTTGGGAATATTCCTGAGCTAAATAATCTAAGTTCAGGTAACCATAGTCATAGAATGATGGAGCTGGATGTATCTTAGAAATCACACCTCAGCTCTTTCACTTTTCAGGGAAGAAACTAAGGACCATAAATATTAACTTGCTATTTTTTTTTTTTTTTTTTTTTTTTTGCAGTATGTGGGCCTCTCGCTGTTGTGGCCTCTCCCATTGTGGAGCACAGGCTCCAGATACACAGGCTCAGCGGTCATGGCTCACAGGCCTACCACTCTGCAGCATGTGGGATCTTCCCAGACCGGGGCACAAACCCGTGTCCCCTGCATCGGCAGGCAGACTCTCAACCACTGAGCCACCAGGGAAGCCCCTTATCTTGCTTTTTAAAAAAACTTTGGAAAAAACCTTCTGGTAAAGGCGGAATTAAGGCAGAAATATTTTCACTTCCATCCAAAACTCACTTTCCCCCTCACTAAACTATTCTGCCTCTTCATTTTCTAGAATCCTAGTTAGTTTTGAATGTATCCAGTGGAGGAGAAAATGAGGCAATTTGTGGCTGACCTTTGCTAGATTTATAACATAAACATCTAGATGTTGTGGTTGAATCTTTAAGGTGGATAAAACTTCCAGTGGACACAACTCCATAAATGTGCATTGAATGAATTATAGTGAAAGAATATTTATTTCATTAAACACCCAAATTTATTTTCTTAAATGAACCACTGTCTCTGCAGTGTGTGCTCCAAGCAGCCAGTGGACTGGGGGTGCTTTCCCTGTGCTGCTTCTCAGGCAACAATCACAACCTAGCCCAGGAGAGTGAGGTAATATTTCAGTGTCTTCAGAAGTAAGATCAAGTGACACTAATCACGGCAAATTGTGCAGAGGTAATGATGTCTTCTGGACCTACTGGACCTACACATTTTTGCTTCCAGCCCATGTCTTCTGTTGCCTCCACCTTCTACTCTCTTATCTCCTTATTCATGGCCTGCTTCCCTTTCCTTTCACTCCACCCCCCTTCCTAATCTATTCCCCAACCCCAACTGTTCCTCATTAGAAACTCTCATCCTTTCTCTTCCCTGTTTTTCTTTCTCAAAACCTTGTCATTTGGCTGATCTACAAATATCTTTAGATTGTAAACTCACTGAAGGCAGGGATTAACACACTCCTGTTTCTGGTGTCATTGCAGTGCCTAGTCTCCAATAGGTGCTTAATAACTGCTTTTTAGATTGGTGAATAGTTAATACATCATGAAAAATAAGATATGTTGGTATTTAAGAATAATCTAGGAAGGCCATGCTAATGGCTTTGCTCTAAAGCATTGGTTTCTGATAAAAAGGATTTTGAGTTCTCTGTACCACACTAAAGGATAAAAAAGTTTTGAGTGTGGAGTAGTTTGGCCATAATTTCTCCAATTGTACCATGTAGGTGGCCTCCCATTTCCCTAATATAGACCTGGTTCCAGTAATAAGCAACCAGAAATAATATCATTAGTCAGGGCTCCCTGGGTTGGTGCTATACATGATCCACTTCTCAAGGCAATAACTGACATTTTTTTCTCTCATTTCCTTAACTAGGTGCATGCAAATAACTCCAGAGTCTTTGGGCAGGAGGGGAAGGACCATATAAGTCATTTACTCCCAAAGATTCCTACTTGGCTTTTATAAACCATGAGGCCTATACAACTTCATAGTATTTCAAACCCTGATGGTGATGTAAGCTAATGAAATGCCTTTTCTTTTGCCTTGAAAATTTGGAAACTTCATGTGGTAATGTTTCTTATACTAGTACTTTTGTGCTAAACAGACAGTTTTGGCTGGTAGCCATATTTTTTTATTAAAATAAAACTGAAATCTACAACTTATAACTCAATCAATGAATATTTATAACAATAAAAAATTCCAATTTTGATGCCTATTGGGCAGAAGGTGGGGCTAATATATGTGGTTGTTGGTTGTGGGAACTTTTGGAAAATAGATCTAGTTCAGATACTCATTCATTGCTGAGAACAGTGGTATTTGGAGTTATTAAATGACTGGCCTCAGGTGTCAGGGCAGCACTAGGATTTCCTCCTCCAGGCCAATAGTCTCTCTCTTTCATGTATCTACTTCTATATGTTCAAGAAATGCAGTGTGAGCTATTTCTCAGACAAACTCAACACTGATGTTCTCTCTATTTGTAAAATATTCCATAGACCTGCAGTTATCTCATATAAGTAGGCCACACTTGTCTGCACCTTGAGGGTTTTAAAACACATCTAAAAATTCCTACGAAGTGTGTTCTTTGTTGCTCTGTGACCCAGTGATGGTATATTACTTTGATACTCTAAGGAGCCTACAAAGACAAATGGCTTAGAGCTTCTTGGGCTCTCCAGTGTGCACTAGACCAGAAAAAACATGTTTGTGATACAGAACCTTAACAAACAGTCTCCCTGCAGGATTATACTCTGCTTTTTCCACTAGGAGGAAAGAGGGGATTTTAGATATAAATGCACATTAAGAGTTGAAAACACTTTGAACAGGAGCAAAACAGATTTAGTAACATAACAAAACCCAGCCAACAGCAGCTTCAGAGAGATGCACGCTAGATGTTCCAGACTCAGGGAAGTATACACATGTCATGCATGATTTTCAAATACAAGGTCATTACCAACATTACTCTACAATGGGTTGAAACCCTAAAGGTCACTCCACTTCATACTTGGTACATGATACTTTTGGTGATAACTGGAAACGTATTTCTCAATCGATCAAAAAAGTTCTCAAAAGGAGCATTACAGTTTGTCGTATCACTCAAATATTCAGCTCATACATTTCTTCCTCTCTGAACTCCTTCTAACAACCACTGCCACTTTGAAATTGTTCATATTATTATCATAGTCCCAAGAAATACTGGTTGAATTTATAGAATCAGAGGCAAGGAATTGAGCAAAACTCTGCTTCCTACTAAATTAGAAATTATTTTTGTTCGTTGGTTGGATTTCTAGTGCTTGAGCACAGTGTCTGGCCAGGGGCAGGGGCTCAATGAAGTTATCTGACTGAATTGTTTTCTGTAATTTAAAGGCAATTTTGTGTAGTAGAAAAGTTGCCGGAATTAAAATCATTGATTTGTTAAGGGGAGTCTCTGAACCTACCACCCCTACTCCCAACTAAATGCAACTTTGTAGTGAGATTGTCTTTTTAAGGTCATCATTTCCTAGAGTGGATGAAAGTAAACCTAATTTCTCATCCAGGTTCATATGCTGAAGTCCAGTACCTCAGAATGTGACTTTATTTGGAAATAGGATTAGTCAAGATATAATTAGTTAAGATGAGATCATTAGGATGGGCCCTAATACAATATGACTTGTGAAGTCATGAAAAGAGGAAATTTAGAGACAAGCATGTACACAGGAAGAATGCCATGTGAAGCTGAAGGCAGAGATCAGGGTGATGCTTCTATAAGCCCAAAACCAAAATGAAACAAAAAACAAACAAACAAACAATAAACACCCAAAACTCCAGAAACTAGAGAACAGACATGAAACAGAATTTCCTTCACAGATCTCACAAGGAACCAGTCTTACCTGATGCTGTAATCTTGGACTTCTGGTCTCCAGACTGCAAGATAATACATTTCTGTTGTTCTGAGCCACCTAGTTTTTGGTACTTTGAAAATTAATACATATACTGATGCAGGTTCTGTATTTAAAATACAATTATGCAATTGGCATTCCTCTTAAGAACAGCTTATGAACAAGTGAGGTACTTGCACCTGAGTTATCTCAATGTGTATGGGAAGTCCAACCATTGGATGCTTCCTTGATATAAGTCAGTATTTCACTTATTTTATAAACAGAGTTTCCATTGATTATATCCATGGTTTAGTCTACTAAGATGACATAACTCTGAGGGCAAGATACTCCTTTTTCATAAGCCTAGATTAGCTGATGTTAAGTGTCGTCCCTCATGACTGTACAAGGAAAAACCTGTTCTGCTGGGGACCCACTGAATTTAGAATCAAGCTATCAATCATTTTCTACCCTCTGCATTCCCAAAATCCTGTGTGGAATAACAGAGCTGTAGCTCTCAATTTTTTATTTAGCTAGACATCCTTCCTTTCTTTTCATATTCTGTCTAGAGAGAGCACAAAAATGGCATAATAGCTTCTATCCTTACACTGCAGCATGCCTCTCTGAGCAGAAACGCATATCCAGCCTCACTTTTCAAACTAGAAACTCAGTACTTAACCTTAACCAGATGAATATACTAAGGTGTTGTGGTTCTACCTATCTTCGCCACAAATAAACTGTATGACTTTGCATAAGTCACTTGAATTTTAAGGGTCTCAGTTTCCTCAGATGTAAAATATATGTAGAAGGATTGGACCAAAATACCTCCAAGTCACTTCCAACTCCAGCTCTTTAAAATGTCTACATGAACAATTTATTTATTCATTCATTCAATGAATGAATATTGACCACCTACTATATGAGCATCATGTTTCTAGGACCTTACTCTCATGGAGTTTGCATTCCAGTGGAAAAGACATACAGCTGAGACTGAATAACTGGCAAGATGAAAACAGGGTGAAATGAGCCCAGGCTGAGGGGGCAGTGAGTGCAAAAGTCCTAAGTCAGGAAGGAGTTTACTTGTTATAGGAAACAAAAAACCATCCGTGTCCCTATCAACCAAGAAGGACACATGTTAACCTGGGGTTGGAGAATTAGGAGTAGCTGAACTGCATAAGCCCCTGCAGGTTTTGCAACAGTTTGAGTTCTACTTCTAAGTCCAATGGCAGGCTCCTAGGGGATTTTAAATTGGAAAATGATATGTTCTTATTTATTTCAGTGATCATAGTTAATGCCTCCTTCACCAAGGTAAATAAATTCCCAGACAGACAGTACATATTTTCTTTTCTTTCTTTCTTTTCTTTTTCTTTTGTTGTCTTGAGTTCTTTCTTTCTCTTTTATTTTCCTCTTTCAATTTCTTTCCTTCTTTTATTACTCTCTTACTTTATTGAATTCTGAATCTATTTCTCTTCCTCTCTCCCAATCTTTTCTTTTCTTTTCTTTTCTTTTCTTTTTTCTTTGCCTTCACCAAACAATACCTGAGATATTTTATGGCAAAGATTATTTTAACTAAGCAGAAGAAAGCTACAGACCCCACTAGGGGTCACTTCTGACCCATGGATGAATCCTGATTCTTCAATTTTATCTTGGGTTTATAGCCAACTCAGGAGACACTTTTTCTCTTGTCTCCAGCCCAGGAGACACTTTTTCCACCTTTATGATTCCCCTATCCCCCCAAGGATCCAAGTCAAAGGCATTGTGGTCCACATCCTCCCTGGACCCAAGACACCCCAGGAGCCAAGCAGGCTATCAAAACAGGCCTATCCCAGGTGCTCCCATGTGTTCAGAGTAGATTGGCACTCTTGAGTTGGGAACTTGGCTCGCTGACAAAGGTGGCATCATTTCTTAGAGAGGAATGTCACCGGAAAGGCTGTGTATTGTGTGAGGAATGCCTAGGCTGTCTGTCTGCCTCTTGCCGGCAGGCTGCCTGAGGGTCCAGCAGCCAGGCTTCCTGGAGCTTCCTTCAATTGTCTTCCCACACAGAGTTCATCACCCACTTAAAGACACACAGCCCTACCCTCAGCCTTCTGATGAAAATGAATCTTCCTGCGATTAATTTCCAACTTGGTTGCTTTTGCGCTGACAAGTGTTAATAATTGGAGGACTTTTATTATTTTACAAGGTCAGTTGAGTCATCAAGGACAAGTGGGTCCCTTTGGTACTTCTCCTCTTTTACATCTGCGTATATTAAAAAATGTCCACACACACTGCCTATATGCACGCATTCATCTGTCAAACCTGAAGTGAAAAGGTGAAGCTAAGCTTTATATGTATTTCACTCACAAGTTGACTGCAGATTCCTTGGAAAGAACAAGAAAGTAGCAAGTTTGCTTCTGTTAGATAAATTAATGAATTTAATTTAGTAATCTGTAGGATTTTCTCTTCTATTTCTTTTCCCTTGCTTTTCTAAAGTTAAATTCATATCTTTAGGAAAGCCTTGGCCAAATTATCATTGTCCTAATTGCCTGGCACAAATGGATGCATTTGTCTAATTAAATATGTTATCTTCTTTCATTTTACATTGTTTTATAGTCTACCATGCACTTTCACTATTACCTTCCCTATATTTTACCTTTACTATTTATCTCATTTTATGAATAAGAATTTTGAGTCTCAGTAAGTTTGAACACTTTTCCAAAACTTACACGTCTAGTATGTAACAGATCCAGGACGAGACCCAAGACCTCTTGAATTTAGTTCAAATTTAGTGCCCTTTACAATACAACATGGTCTGCCAGGACCAGAGAGTAAATATTTTAGGCTTTGTGAGTCATATGTTCTCTGTCACAGTTACTCAACTCTGCTGTTATAGCACAAAAACATCCAAAGACAATATGTAAATGAATGAGCATTGCTTTGTTCCAAGAAAAATTTATATTTAGACCCTGAAATCTGACTGTCTTATAATTTTCATGTGCCATGATGCATTATTTTTCCTTTTACTTTTATCTTCACTTAAATATCTGAACTAAACATTTTTAGTTCACTGGCCCTAACAAAACATGTGGCAAGTGGGATTTGGCCAATGCACTGTGGTTTGTAGAACCATCTATGGATGGAATTATGATCCAGACAGCTGAGACCTGAGTTCATTTTAGCCCTTCATGAAATGAGCAGTTTAAGGTCTCCAGAGTAATTCCCATCATTATAAATCGTCAGCTGAGTCTTAGGGGCAGGTCTTCAGGGATTAATTTCCATCAAGATGCTTCTTAAAGAAAAATAAAATGAAACTATAAATTGAATAGATGCAACCCAACCTAATAAGAGCATTTGATTCATATTATATATATATATATATATATATATATATATATATATATATATATATATATATATATATATATTAAAGAATATGACTTGCTTTCCTACTGGAGTATTATTCATAGATTTAATGAACTTCAAAGAAATCTCAGAATAAGTCAAAGTAAAATATGAAAATCCATTATAGCCCAGGCCAGTTTAACTATAATAAACAAATTAATTGGGTCTTGTAGGCACAAATGAGAATACTACCTAGACTATTCAGGAAAGTGAATATCTTCCTTTTCTGATTATTTAAGATAAAAGTGTTTGCTGATAGTTGTGCAAGATAAAACAACATATGATCTGAGCTATAAGATAGAAATGAAAAATTGTCAACAAATTCTATAAAATAAGTGCTCATCATGTTTGTTAGCAATTATGTAAAAGGTAAAAAAACAGACAAATTCTTCCATGGTTAAGAAGTTGGCTGATGCTGGAAGAGACATTTCTCATCTCTGAATCTGGTCCTTAAATGAAAAGTGACCACAGAGCTTTTAATCAAATTAAGTTGAAAACCAAGAAAATGAGGAATATTCCATGGACATTTCATCTTACTCCTTTTTGAGATAATTTTGAAGCTTAGTTTCTGTATTCTACTTATATTTAGCACAGAGTAAAAATTTTAAAATATTAAAATAAATTATGACAATATATATTCTCCTCTTGGTTAAGAGCAACTATGTTTTGGAGGCTGGTGGTAGGATTAAGAACAGATGGGACTGGATACTGAAGGGTGAGAAGGTGAGGGAAAACACTAGCTTTTTGTGATTTCCAGTCTCTGAGTCTCTCTGCATTTAAAGGAAACTGGAATGGTTCACCTTCTCCTCTCTGTCATTCCAAATTCCTGCCCACCCTCATGGTCTGCCTCAATTTCAGATCCCCCCATGAGATTTTCCTAATTATACATGCTCATGAATCTATCTGATTTTGAAATAATGTAGCAAGTATTTAAAGACCATAAAGATCAATGTAGATAGATGTATTTCAGTATTTTCTATCAAAACAATGTGAACTGTTTAAGGCTCAGGCTTATGGCATACCCTCAGAGTCCATCCCTGTGCTGCTCCCACAGTGGGTCAATCTTGGTGGACTGATTTCTTCTTTTTCGAATCCGGAAGGAAGGAAAAAATCTACCTGTCATACTATCAGTGGAGAGTAACATTCCCTGAGCTCACAATTCTCTTAGAGCTGACTTATGGGGTTGGGTTACCAGTCTGTTAGATTTCCCACTGCAGAACTGAAAATAGTATTTGCACTAAGTATACTATTGATAAGTAGACAGGATATGTTCCTGCTACTTTGAGTCAGGAAATATATGGTGATTTGCATGGAAAATGTCCAACTTTGATTCCTCAGAGCAGCAGCATCTTTTTTATTCCCTTATCAGTCTGCAAATTTTTTTTTCAGCCCTGACATAACTCTTGAAATCCAGCACCATCTAACTCAGAAGACATCGGCAGTAAGAGCCTGGCTTTATTTTTAAGATAACTCAGTGGCAGCTCAGGACAGATCAGTAAATCAACACCTTCCAACTTACTCAGCTCTTTCATCTAGCTGTGACATTGCTCTTTTACATCTTAAAGTTAAGTGACTATTATAATGATCTCTATCTACCAGGGGTTGTGTGTCTCATGCTTCCTAGAGATTAGAACCTATTTTACTTAAACAAGAAAGTACATCAACATAATTTAAAATGAAGAAGTATATACATATAATAATGAGTAGTTAACATTTATTAAGGGCTAACTTGGTGCCAGATGTTATGCTAAGCAATTTATTTCTCACAACAGCTCTGAAAGGTAGGTACTATTATTATGTCCTCTTTTGTAATGAGGAAACTGAGGCTCAGACAAGCTAATTAAGGTTACTAAAGTGAGACAGATTTTAAGGGGCAGAGAATGGGTTTAAACTCAGGATGACAGGTTCTGTAGCCTGTATAGTTTACTCATAGAAGAAAGCATGAGAATATTTAGAGATGAGAGATAAAGATATTAAAAGTGAGCCATGACAGGTAAATATAAATGGAATAATGGTTATTTGCCTGGAAAGGAGGTTTTCACATGGGATCAAGTGTGCAAGAAATGAATTTAATGTTTCTATGTGACTTTTTACTCATTCAAATCATGTTCACTGAGCACATATTATTACCTGGCATCGTTGACCAGCAGTGCCATGTAATAATATTGTTCACGAGGCTCATGGAACATTAAGTTCACCTACATGAATCTTTTTGTAAGGTTTCAAGGCCGCATTCTCTGTGATATCATAGAATTTTACAGTTGGTAGGAGACTTAAATACCATTTCTCCCCTGCCCTTTTTCTCTCCTTTCTAAACCTATCTGATTTGTAGACCCAGAAATGCCATTAGATGTCAAGGCAGAAGATGCACTGACAATTCAATGTAATGCTATATCTTGCCATGTTCTAGGCACTGCACTGGGGATCTAAATCTCATGACCTGGGGACCCCATGTCTCCTACTTACTATTGTTGCAGCCTTAGGTTAGACTACAAGGGCCCAGCACTCACTCCTGCTTTGTTTTTTTAGATGTTGGGGGTAGGAGTTTATTAATTAATTTATTTATTTTTGTTGTGTTGGGTCTTCATTTCTGTGCATGGGCTTTCTCTAGTTGTGGCAAGCGGGGGCCACTCTTCATCACCGTGCGTGCGTCTCTCGTTATCATGGCCTCTCTTGCTGCGGAACACAGGCTCCAGAAGCACAGGCTCAGTAGTTGTGGCTCACGGGGCTAGTTGCTCCACAGCATATGGGATCCTCCCAGACCAGGTCTCGAACCCGTGTCCCCTGAAATAGCAGGCAGATTCTCAACCACTGCACCACCAGGGAAGCCCCACTCCTCCTTTTTATGTTGCTCCATATGTCACAGTCCACCCTGCTTTATGGTCCTGGATCCCTGTCCATGACTTTCTTTTATCACGCTGCTACTTCTGTTTTGCATCTCACTCCAAGTTTCTGTTCTAGTAACTTGTTTATCATATTTTTGAGTTTTATGAGGAGCAGAAATGGATCTATGAATGCAAGCACAGATAATATCTGTTTGTTTTGTAGTGAAAAATAAAGAACACTAGTATGGGTGTTGTGAAGTGAGCTTGGAAAGTGAAGACAACTAGTAAAGCGTTCATTAACAATCAAGTTATCACTGAGGCAGGTAGAAGAAGGAAAGGTAAAAAGGGACAGGGAAGAAATGGTCTTTAGGCCTCTTTCCAAGTTTAAGATGTTATGTCATAGAGGACTTGAAAGCTCAGTAAAGACTTCCAGAAAATAAAAGTCCCAAGAGGGCAGAGCCTATTCATATTTTGTTCATCATTAGCTAATTTGGGGGAATCCTTAGGAATCGATGTAAAAACACAAGTCTCTGAGTTATCACTCCCAGAGAGAGAGGGACAAGTGAGCCAGGGGGCTTTTAATCAACACCTGTTAGTCATGCTCCCTAAGGATGATGAATCCCCAGCACTTCAGTCCTACTTTACAAGCATGAAATAGGATCTAGATGCCTAAAATAGCCTGCAAAGAAAGAAATGAAGGTGCAGCAGATGAAAATCTAACCTATACTTTTTTTTTTTTTTTTTTTGCAGTACACGGGCCTCTCATTGTTGTGGCCTCTCCCATTGCAGAGCACAGGCTCCGGACGTGCAGGCTCAGTGGCCATGGCTCACGGGCCCAGCCGCTCCGCAGCATGTAGGATCTTCCCAGACTGGGGCACAAACCCATGGCCCCTGCATCGGCAGGTGGACTCTCAACCACTGCACCACCAGGGAAGCCCTAGCCTATACTATTGAAGTGATGAGAATAAGGAAACTCAGGTGGGCATGAGGAGTACTTGCTACAGTCCGTAGCATGAGGACTGGCTTCTAAACCTTATTTTCATGAGTTATGTATGTCTCTGGAGACTAGATTGTCCTTGCACCCTATCTAGTGCTTGAATTTTGACCATAGATTGTCAGGCTTTTGATCATTTCACTTATTTACCTGGAGGAATCTTCATAGATAGTTAATTTTTGTTTTTGCCCCCTCACCTCTTCAACTAGCATGAGTATATGGCTCCTGTATCATTCAGGGTTCAATCAGAGAAACAGAACCGACAGTTTTATTATAAGGAATTGACTACGTGATGGTGGAACCTGACTAGGTCAGGTAAGACAGGACTTGCCTGGAACTCTTGGAATGAGCTGAAACTGTATACCACAAGCAGAATTTCCTCTGGAAAGTCTTAGCTCTGTACTAAGGCTTTCAACATGATTGAAAGCCCTGTTTATCTAGGATAATCTCTCTTATTTAAAGTCAACTGATTATGGACTTTAATCACATCTATAGAATATCTTCACAAAAACATCTAGATTACTGTGTGATTGAATAACTGGAAACTATCACCCAGCCAAGTTGATATTTAAGCTGACACAATCCCATTTCAGGTATAACTCATAAAACATGGCATTCTTCAAGCCTAATCTCCTGCAGAATATGAACATTTCTACCTTTTTTCTTTTTCCTATACAGGGTGTCTTTTCAGTCTTTAGGAAAATAATTCCCCAGAATAAAAATGGATTACCAAGAAGGCAATAAGGTTAAAGTTGCAGTATAAAGGAGCCTGGACTATGGAGTCAGATTTGAATTCTAACTGATACAATATCAGTATGATTTTGGGCAAATTCTTTTTTATTTATTTATTATTATTATTTTTTTTTGTGGTATGCGGGCCTCTCACTGTTGTGGCCTCTCCCGTTGTGGAGCACAGGCTCCAGATGCGCAGGCTCAGCGGCCATGGCTCACGGGCCCAGCCGCTCTGCGGCATGTGGGATCTTCCCGGACCAGGGCATGAACCCACACCCCCTGCATCGGCAGGCGGACTCTCAACCACTGCGCCACCTGGGAAGCCCCCTTGGGCAAATTCTTGTACCTCAGATTTTTCATCTGTAAAAAGAGAGGCTAATTATGTGTACCATATAAAGTGTCTGGGAAATTTTACTAAGATAGAAAATTCCAGTTTGCCTGAGATAGTTCCAGAGTATTCTTGGGACAATTACTAGTAATACTCTTTTACTCTCTAATGTGACTCAGTTGGGAAAAGAAATAAAATAGTCTTCTTATTTATATAGAACTCAAAAAACTCTGGTTATTTTAATGGCAGCTCATTTCCATTGGACAACAGTAATTTACGTGTCTGATTTATTCTTATTGCAGAGCACAGACCTGAAGACTAAGGTTGAAAGTTATAATATGTCATTCTTAACTCAGTTAAGGAAGATACTTTCTAATTTTTGTAATACCTTCCTGTGTCATTCCTGCAAATGTCTGCAACTCCTTAGGTTTTATCTTTGCCAAATGAAATATCCTCAGTCTCTTCAGTCTTCTTCCATATGATGTGACTTCCAGTGCCTAGATAATCCCAGTAATTTTTGAAACAATCCATAGGTTTTCAGTGTCACTCTTAAAATGTGGTTCCAGTGTCTTAAGTCCAGGTGTTTTCTATTCAGTTCAGACTACATTTAATTGTACAGTTGGTGCCCTTTAACTAGGTTCTACCCATGCATTAATTGAATGTATCAGTGCCATTAGCAATGCATAATAGTGTTGGCAGTACTGAGTTTGCAGTCAGCTAAATTCCTGGGTCTTTTTTAGAAGAAATGTTGAGCTAGTCACCTCTGCTTTCTACTTGTGCAGCCTCAACAAGTCCCAACCTCAACAAAATTGCTCCCCTCATGGAGAGAGTGACTAGATTTAATAACCAATTATAGATGCTAACTCATGCTCATCAAAGTCATTAATTGAAATTTTGAAAAGGACAGTCAAATGCTAGAGTCTCTCTCCAGTTTATCATTGATCTGCTAATCATCATGTTTTGTAAATAGCTATTCAATCATCTATTAATACTATCATCTCTATTTTGACAACTTATAAACAAGGACATCATAATTCAAATGTAGGGTCATGTTAAAGATAGAATTTATCTATGGCATGCATCTAATTTGCCATCAATTATGGGTAAGGTAACATATGGCTTTGAAGTAGACAGACTTGGGCTCTAATCCAAATTTATCTACATAATAAATGTGTGACTTTTGATGCTCACTTAATCTAAACCTCATGAGTCTTCTTTGAAATGTGGATGTAAGTATACACTAGATAGCATGTAGAAAACATCTAGCAAAATGCCTGATTCATGTTTGGCAATAAATAGTTGGTAATTATTATTATTGTTATCATTGTTGTTTTTGTTGTTAGTATTATTACTTTGGGATCTGGAAGCAACCATAGGATTAAGCACTTTAAAATCCTTCATTTTATAGCACAAACAATTGAATTCAAGAGCAGTGAAGACATTGACCTAGGGACTCAGACTGTTAGGATTTGTTGTGAGTTTTTAATCAAGAGAAAATAAAAATCATATTCACTGTCTCCAATTTCTCATTAACCATTTATTCCTCCCTGTTCTGAAATATGAATGACATCTTCAGGACTCTTCTGAAATTTTTCTTTTAAAATATTTCTTCTAACTTGCAGATGAGATATCCTAAACCTCCTCTATGTCTTCTTACAATTTGCTTTCTTAACTGCATTTGACATTGCTGAACCCCTTCCACTGCTAGAAACGTTCCTCATTTGACGTCTGTGACAGTAGTCTCTACTAGCTCACCACTTTCATCCTTGTCCGAATCTGTTTCCTTCACTGGCCGTGCTCCCTGGAGTAAATCTGACTCTCTTCCTGGCCGTCCCTCTGATTCCAAGTTACCTCATTTATTCCACAGCCCCGGGAACAACTTTCATATTAGTTATTCATAAATTCATCTTTGTAACCCTGATTTCTTGTTATGGAGATGTGTTTTGTTTCCTGAGAACTCATGTGCTTGTCTGTTCCCTCTTTCAGTTATCCAGGGCCTTAGAACTATTTTTGGCCATTGGCTGTAAGTTGAAGTGACACATTTCACATCTGCCCCAAAGCATAACCAAGAAATTATGGATTGCCATATTGTCTCTTTACCTGATAGAGGAATGTGAGAGGCCTTGTGTACTGAATGGTGAAACTAAATGATAATGGATTTCTATCAGCCTAAGTCCTGAGCCACTGTACAGAGGAGACTCACTTATTTAGGTTGAATATGCAGTGTGAGTGAGAAATAAACATGTATTGTGTTAAGTCACTCAGACATGGGGTTTATTTTTATTTATTTATTTATTTTTGGTTAGCAGAACTGGGCTTGTCTTCTTTAAAACATCTTTCATTACAGGTCATGAACTTTGTATTCATCAGAATGCTAGACATTTATATTGTATGTTGATAGCCATCAAAAATGACCACATCCAAAAGAAATTTACTCACGTATGTTTTCATCTGGACATTTGCTGTCCTTTCTGCAAAATATCTCAGTGACACCCCTTGTTTCTCCTTGCCTCTTCCATCATTCTATTTAGAATGATAATCATGTCCAAAGTTGATTATTACCTCAGTCTGTTATGTCTAGTATTTCTCCACTCCAAAACATTCTTTCTCTAAAACTTTTTCCCTTATTCAAACATGCTTGATCACTACTCATGGTCTGCAATGAAAGGCCTCTCAATCTACTCCTTCTGCCCTTTTATGTTATATTTCATAAAAATCTACTTACAGATACTGTGATTTAGTTACATTGGACATTTACAAATTGCTATGTACTTTAAACCTCAGTGCTTTTTTTAATGATATTTTATTTTAACTAAAAATACTTTTAAAAATTTTATATGGTCCTTCAATTCCAATGCAAATTCTGAGTGATCATGCATGGAACCAAGATAAGGGAATAATTAATTCTGACTAAGGATATTAGAGAAAGTTTCACAGAAGAAGTGTTACTTATTACAATCCTTTCTACAAGCAATGTGACTTGTATTATGTCATATAAATTTTATCTATCTGTCTAACTGTGATGGTTAATTTTATGCCTCAACTTGGCAGGATCACAAAATGCCCATATACTTGGCTAAACATTATTTCTGAATGTGTTTGTGAGGATGGTTCCAGATGAAATAAGCATTTGAATCCATAGACTCAGTGAGCAGTTTGTTCTCCCTAATGTAGATGGCCATCATCCAATCTGTTGAGAGCCTGAATTAAACAAAAAGGCTAAAAGAAGAGTTCAGATCTTCCTGCCTGATGGCTTGATCTGGGACATCTATCTTCTCTTCCCCTCCTCACTTCTGTTCTCCAGACTTCAGACCCAGACTGGAATCTCTACCATTGGCTCCCCTGGTTCTCAGGCTTTCTACTAGGACCGAATGACACTGCCAGGTTTCCTGGGGGTCCAATTTGCAGATAGCAGATTGTGGCACTTTTCAACCTCTCTAATTGCGTGATCCAATTCCTTATAATAAATTTCATATGTATAATTTCCTATTGGTTCTGTTTATCTGGAGAACCCTGGCTAAGACACTATTTATCTATCATCAACCCAAGTAGATTGGGAAATCGCTGAGGAAACAATCTTGTTATTTTCATTTTTTCAACTCACACTGTACCTAAAAGAATGTCTTTGAATGAATGTTTTATAATTGTTGTTTAAACTGAAGAGTGAATCTCTGTTATCTTATCCACATCTCTATTTTCTTTGCCAACTACTCTACTCCCTAAACATCTACTTAATGAGTCTTTCAAGAATCCTTGAAATACTGACAACAAGATTACTGGTTTATGAGGTTCAAAATTAATCTCTTACTATTTTATTAAGATTTGGTATATTTGCTTATCTCTGGCATTTGATAATGCCTTGAAATGCTAACAGTGTATCAATAATCCTAGCCACAAATTATTTTAGTATGTAATTGGCTCTTGAAATGTGAATTCATTAAATGTACCTGTTGCTCTCTTACAAACATCTCTCTAATCCTGGAGGTTAGTTTCCTCTTAAGTATTTGATTTACCTTTCTCATTATGAGGACAATTCTCTTTAAAGGAAAAGAGAATTGAGAAATCAGAGGTAAGTAGTCTTCTCTATACAATCTTTTTATTCTATATAAGCCCCCAAAGCAATGATTCTCTTCATATCATGTCTTTATCTCACCATCTCTCTCTCTCTCCTCTTTTCAAACTACTTATACAACTTCATTTGCCTGTAAAGAGCTACGCTTTTAACCCAGTAATTCATATCTCAAGGCAAAACCAACAAAGTTCTATCCTCTCCCAAAACAGGTAACCCAACTTCTACTTCCTTTATATCCATTTCTTCATCTATACTTTCCTCCCAAAGTGTCTAGTTGCTTCTAAGACAATGTTTATTATTTAATTGTGTAAATCAATTCTATGATAGCACCTATATTTTTCTGCTTTTACTGTATTTAATTTGGTGATTATTATCCAAATTTGATAGAGTTTATATTTTGTTTTTACATATTACAAAGACACATTTGGAAATTGTAACATACATAAAAAAGAGTTGGTTAAAATAACGCACAGGTAAGATCCATTTAAGAAAATATTTATGCTCAGATTTTCGTGATACATTTTGATTATTAACAATACAAAAGAGTATAGAAATGAAAAGATATAATCAATATTAATGCTTTGATATATATATTCCAGTTAATATATGTGAGTAAATGTGTGTATAGTTTTGTATACATATATGAATATACATACATATTTTAGTGGTACTATATATAATTTACATATTATTCTGCAGAGTGCTTTATTTTTCAATATAGAATATATTAAAAACATTGTGCATTGTTGACAAAATATCTACATCCTCCAGTTTTAAAATTAATTTTATTTTTTAAATTATATAATGAAATTGTCTTTTTTGATGTACAATTCTATAAATTTTATACATATATAGATTTATGTAACAGCACAATAATCAGGACATAGAAAGATTCCATCACCCTACAATGTTTTTCATACTTCTCATTTTAGTCACACCTGACCCTCATCCCTAACTCCTAGCAAACACCGATGTGTCATCTACCGCTACAGTTTTGTGTTATCAAGAACAGCATTCCAATGGAAACATACAGAATTTTGAGACTGGCTTCTTTCACTCAACATAATGCCTTTGAGAGTCATCCAAATTGTTGTAGGTATCAACAGTTTGTTCAGTTTTATTACTGAATGACATTCCATTGAATAGGCTTGACACAGTTTCTTCATATCCATGAAGGATATGTACACTGTTTCCACTTTTGGGCTATTGTGGATAGAGCTACCATAAACATTCATGCACATGTCTATATGTGATCAGAGTTTTTCATTTCCCTAGGGTGAATATCAAGTCAAGGCATTGTGAGGTCATATGGCAAATGTATGTTTAGTTCTACAAGAAACTGACAACTGCTTTCCAGAGTTCCCATCGGCAACGTATGAGAGTTCCAATTATTCTCCATTCTTCTTAGCACTTAATTATTTTTTAAATTTTAGCTGCTCGAATAAGTATGTAGAGGTATTTATCATGATTTTAATGTGAAATTTCCCTAGCGACTTAAGATATGCTTTTAATATGCTTACATACTATCTTTACATTCTCTTTGATAGAGTATGTTCAATCTTTTGTCTATTTTTAACTGGGTTGATTGATTTTTTTCTTGTTGAATTTTGAGAGTTCTTTATATATTTAGAATATTATATATTTTTTTGTCTTATATATGATTTGCAAATATTTTCTCCCAGTCCGTGGTTTGTCATTTTAGCCCCTTCTTTTTCACAGAGAAAAAAATGTTGTTTTTTTTCTGTTTTAAGTTCAATTTATTAATATTTTATATTGTGAATTTTGTTTTGGGTTTGTGTCTATCTCTGCCTAACCCAGGGCAAGTTGTGCTCCTATGTTTTCTTCTAGAAGTTTTATAATTTTATCTTTTATATTTAGACATATCCATTTTGATTTAATTTTTGTAAGAGGAGTGAGATTTAGGTCAGGGTTTATTTTTTGCATATGAACATTTGATTATTTTTTTACCACAGTTTGTTGAAATGATTAGTCTTTCTCTATTGAGTTGCTATTGCAATTGCCCATATTTGTGTGTTTACATCTGGACCCTGTTCTGTTCCATTCATCCATAGGGCTATTCCTTCACAAATACCATACTATCTTGACTATAGTAGCTTCAAACTAAGTCTTAAAGTTAATTCATTCAAATTTATTCTTTTCAAACATGTTTTATTTACTCTGGTTTTTTTGAAAGTCCATTTAAAATTTAGAATCAGTTTGTTTTTACATAAGAAAAAATTATATATGTATAATATATAATTATATATTATAATTATTATATATTATAATTATATGTATATAAAATTTCTTATGTATTATATATTATGTATGTATATATATATATATATATATATATATATATATATATATATATATATATATATAACCTTCTGGAGTTTTGATTAGAATTGTGTTAAATCTATAGATCAATGTGGAGAATTGGCATATTTACTATGCTGAGTTTTCCAAACCATTAGCAGAGTAATTATCTCCATGTATTTAGGTCTTCTTTGGCCACTCAGTACTCTGTCTGGTATATGGATGGTTGTCTACCTGCTTATTTAATCCTGTAAATTGTATGCTACTTAGAATCAGATTTACTCATGCACAGCTGGGGGTTATCCCAGGCATTCAGAGACTACTTTACTTTCCTGAGCTCTTCCCTTTCTGGATCTCCTTGGTACCTACAGTTCCCTAGGAATTTTCTTCCCATTCCTCCAGTTTAAGACAGTTGGGCCTTTAGTCATGCCACTTTGTTGCTCACTTCTGCAAATGACCTCATCTCCAGGGCCAAGTAGCAAGAGGACAGAGGAAGGAATAAAGTAACAGGGATTCCCCTGACTTTGGAAATCAAAGCTCCTGGGTTCAGGGAGAAAGGTTTTTCTCTCTGAAGTTTTTGTTTCTCTGAGCTCCAAATGGGCCTCTTTCAAACTGCGAGGGAGTTGCTTGGGGGCTGAGATATGAGAGAATGGAAAGAAGCGAAACAAAACAAATAAACACATAACAAAAACAAGGGATTTCCATACTCTCTCTGATCATTAGAAGTTACTTTTCCTGCCCCTGGAGCCAGAACCAGAAGACCTTCCCTGGAGCTCTGTCTGCATATGGGTTGCCGGCTGCCTGTGTTCAGACTAGAGAATATGAGAGGTGGGGAATAAAAGTAAATCCCACGCCATTTTGGCTGTACCTGAGTTCTGGTCTTAGCCTGTTACTTTTTATTTTTCAGAGTTTTTAAATAACTGTTCCATGTGTTCTGCACAGATTGTATAAGTTGTGCCAGTGGGAAAAATGGGGTAGAGTGTACTTACTCCCTCTTATCAGGCACCTGAACTTCTCTTTCTGCGTTTTTAGTTACTGAATAGTATTTTGCTATGTGGACTTACCACATTTATATAATCAGTCTCAAATTGGTGGCAATTTGAATTATTTCCAAAATTTTGCTATTTTAAACCTTTCTATAGAGCAGTGAAACCCATCTTTGTGCAATTATGTGTTTTTTGCACTATTATTAGGATAGATCCCTAGAAGTACTTTCTGACCCTAAGTGTATGTCACCTTAAACGTAGGTATATGTTACTAAATTGTCAACCAGGTAGGTTGAAAAAATTGATTCTTACACCAAGTCTATCTATTTCCTGCTTTTGCCAACAGTGGGTATCATTATTTATTTTAGTATTTGCTACTTTTATAGAAGAAATATATCAATTTTTTATTTTTAATAATTTGGTCATTAATATTTAAGCTTCTTATATTATCCTTTTTTAATGTGAGTCGTTTATGCTTTTGTCCCATAAAACTTTATTATATTGGCCTTTCTTACTATTATATAATAATGAGTTGTTTGTAATTACTGAAGAATATTTAATCTTTGCCATATGTGCTGTGTTTTCTCCTCTAATTATATCTGTTTTTAAAATGATTTAAAAACTTGGGAGGGAGAGAGAGATAAATTAGGAGTTTGGGATTAACATATACACACTACTGTATATAAAATAGGTAAACAACAAGGACCTACTGTATAGCACAAGGAACTATACTCAATATCTTGTAATAACCTATAATGGAAAAGAATCAGAAGAAGTATATATATATATATATATATATATATATATATGTGTGTGTGTGTGTGTGTGTGTGTATAACTGAATCACTTTGCTGTACACATGAAACTAATATGACATTGTAAATAAACTATATTTCAATTAAAAAATGACCAAAAGTTCTGTAAAATATATGATAGACATTTACTCCTTATTTATTACTAAATAACCTTTTAAAATGTTCAGACTTTAATGAAAGAAGTGTAAAATAAGCATTTCAAGATTTCTAGCCTAGGTATCATTCTAGGAAAGGGTAACCTAACCCAATTATATGAAAATATGTTTTAATATTTTATTTTACTGTATTATTTTAACCTTTACATGTAAATCTTTAATATAGCCAGAAAAAATATTATGTATGGTATGTTGTAATCATCCAAGTTTAAAACAGCTTTAAAAATATGCATGCACATCCACATCAATATCTATGGTATTCTGAAAAAAAGTTTGATTTCAACAAATTTTATTAGTAACCAATATGATGATAATTTTGTTTTCCTCATTTCAATCTCATACAACTAGTAATTTTACTAAGAGATTGTCAAATATAGAAATAACTTAATCTTAGATTAAACTCTCTTTTGCCACAGTCTATTATTACTTATTAAACTCCTGAGTTTGAATTTGCAATATTTTTACACAGAATTTTGCATTCTTAGTCCTAAGTGATATCTGCCAATGATTTCTGTTTGTAGCTCATTATTAGAGCTGGCACTGTGTCATGGAAGTAAAGGAGTGCATGTCCCAAAGAAAGATAATTGATAGGCTTTGAGAGCAAAGTAGACCAGGCCCTGGTTCTATTGCTCTTTTATTCAGAGCTGTTCTTCACATCAAATATGTGGATGGATAAGATAAACTTCTAAGTGGAATACAATGGTGCACCTACTTATATCATGTAAATAAAATGTAACATGTATCATCATGGGAGTAAAGGATCAGTGTGGTGTGAATTTGTCAGGGTCTGTGGAAGAAAGGTAGGTGTATACTGAGATTTCCTATGAAAAGTAAGGATTACTGACTCTCAGTGCTCTATGAGGGAACCACAGATATACACATCTGCCATTCACACATCAACACAACTGGTAAACCAAGATTTAAACTAGGTCTTCTGATACCAATTGGGGTTCTCTTTCCACTACATTAATTAGTTTTGCTACTTCTGCCAATATTCATGGTGAAATTTGTGTCTGTATGGCAATGGGCATTGTTAGTGTATATATGATGAAGGTGGAGTATGGGTGACAAAGAACTACACTTTTCCATAAAAGAGTTAAATAAGTGTTAGAAGCCAGAGAGTTTCAAAATTTAAGGATAACTTTAAACTTCATTTTTATTCTTCTGGTATTTTTCCTAAATATATAAGAAGAAATCTAGAAATATAAACTGCATTGTATTTTTAATCTATGGGTAACCTTTTCAATCTAACCATTAGATACCATCCCCAAGCATCCAAGAGAGGTCTTCCAAAGCCTATAATAAGTATTTAATGTTTAATGTGTAAGGATCACACAATTGGCCTAGGATAAAGGCAAAGTTGTGGCTTTCATTTTGATATCATGCTCAAAAAGTCCTTCCCTCCATCAGCTCACGTCCCTCGAATTCAGAATCTTCTAATGAGTGTTGCATTTCCATATATTTCATGGCAAGACAGGCTCCTCCCATTTTGGGTGTGGAGACATTTTTTGATTCCACTTCACAGTACTTGTATGGCAGCAAGTAATTGCTTTCTTCCAGTAATGCTATAAAGTTTGCAATGGTTCTCCTAATTGCACAATTAGGCATGCTCAAGTTGGCAGTTTATTTCTTGACATACACTTTCCCCAAACTACCACAGCAAACTGTAGAGGAAAATACCCATTTAGCTTTGGGTCTGGAAATTCAACTGCCAAATGCCAAGGCTCTTATGCCAAGACATGCAGCCAATCCCAATCTCAGTCTGGCTTTGCATCTTGGTCTGGGGAGGGGTATGAAAAGCACCCAATGTATTTATAGGCTGGACTGATTTACTATTGAAAATTTTCCATAATGTAGTCTTTAAAGTGATACAAAAAATAAAAAGTGAAAGTGACTTTTGTCCTCTGGAATTCCCTAAGTCAATGGAAATATTCATATGGTACTGTTGACTGCTGTTCTGCCATGATTAAAAATAAATGCATATCAAAAAGTAACAAATTAGCAAATATCACTAGGGAGATACTTATCTGGAGCCTCTCATCACAGAGTTATTGTTCTTCTTGAGTCAAATATGTCTCACTTACCCTTCATTTTTTGGCCTTACTGATCACACAGCCTTCAGATTCAACTAAAAGCAGGCTTTGACTAAAATAACAGTGACATTACCTGTAATGCTGGAACTAAAAGAAATTTTTTTCACTGAAAATATTCTGTACCAGGCCATGGCAATTATTATTATGTTTATTTTACCCTTGAGAAAAATGTAACCAAATTAACCTAAGTAATGTCTTGGAAATTACTTATATCTGAGTACTGCTTTGTTCCGGATATTCTTTGCAGCCTTTGATAACTTCTTCCATTCATAGCTGGGTTGAAACTGACTTCGAAGAAAAGTCAAATTTCAATCTTGCACACCGAATTCAAAACCATATTGAAAACAAATGTGACCATTTGCTAGAATAACAACTTGGTATTATTTTTTCCATATGCATTTTCCTCTCTAATTTTCCCCAATTCCTCTATCCCTAAAGCCTGGAGTTCTCCATGTTTGACTTTATTAAGCATATAAAGAAACAGCCTCAGCTTTGTGAAATGACAATTTAGAACATTGTACAGGTGGCTGAGGAGTTGACAGAAACACAACAGAGGGCTGGTCTAAGAATTAGGAGGATTGACTTCTGTGGTGTGAAAGCCTGCATGAAGTGCCATTATTTTTCTTTCAGAAAGCATATTGAAGCATATGTGAGATGTAAATATAATTTCTTTCCCTCCGGTCAGTTTGCATATCAGCAGAGATGACTGTAACGTTATGAAGAGGGCATTTTTGCATTGATTCCAAATCTCCAATATTGATCTTCCAACACCCATAATTGCTTTTCTCAGAGCCCTATTCTGCAAGCCACCTGACCCAAAGTTCTACAGAAATGTGCTTGTCCTCACGTGGCTTTGAATCTTATGTGAGGTGTAGATGAGTCTTGCAAACATGTTTGCTGACCCTGCAGGGATGTGTGTTTAATAATAAGTCACTTCTAATGTCTGTGAAAATCCTTCAAAAGCCAAGCGAGTGAACACTGAGGAATCCATATAAAACAGGCTTAATTAGTCTGTGGTTACAAAATAATGTCACTTTTACCTTTTCTGAATGACCTCATTTTTGTCATTAGGGCTTCACTCACAAAAAGACTAGAAATTAGGGTTTTCCAGAGTGTCTTGCAATTGTTTTTAGGATGTTCCCCACTTCCTCCTACACATTAATCCATCAGCTGAAATCCACCCTGGCATCCAGTCTATTCTTCTTCATTTCCTGACTCACTTTGTCCACTCACTGCTCAAGAATGTCCATACTAGAGGTACAAATAGACGTGCTTCCGCCAAGACTTGCCCTAAGCCTGACAAAACATATTTGATTCCATGCAAATGTTATCGAGCAAGGGCTCACTGCCTGACACACTTAGGAGGCAATACCATGGCACTGGCTTTTGAGAAAAGAAATAACTTTATTGCGAGGTCAGTTGGCAAGGAGACAGGAGGCAGGACTCAATTCTGTCTCCTCGATTCAGGGTTTGGGGTGAAATTTAAGGGGTTAGGGGAATTTCAAACTTGGAAGCTGATTGGCTAGTCTCAAAGTAGTCCATATAAGCTATTCCTTGTTCTGGAAGCCAGATTTTCCTTATTGAAGAACTCCTCGCTACATAAAGGGTTCCTGTGGCAACATGTCTATTCTCTGAGTTCCCTAGAGTAAAGATTCCTGGTTCTAGGGTCTTCCTGGAGACATGGGTTCCCATCTTGCACATGTATAGGGCTGTCTCTGTAAAATAACTCAAGGTTTGATTAATCAATCAATGAACATAAGGAGGCAAAACCGGTATAAGCCGGTCCATGTTTTACAAGCTGTTTCACAAAGCTAGAGAAAAGAGCTTCCTCTGCAACTCTGGGCTACCTATAACTTGAAGCAGGTCACATCCTCTGCAAAGTTTTTCAAAATCCCTCTTAAACAGTTGTATAAATGCTGACTTCCAACTCCGAAGACTAGACAGCCAATGAAAAACATTTTAACATAAACATAATATTGAAAGAAAATACACTATTTTATTAAATGAAAATCACTCAAATCAAGATTTCATATGCTTATGTTAATGTATTTCTATTACTTATACAAAAAGTATGAAGTGTCCAGAAGTAGAAAGAAAAACTCATGAGATTGGGGCCCTTCAGGAAGTGAAAGAGGAGAATGTATCTGAGGGTTACAGGCAAAGAGCACAAGTACTTTATCTTTAATGTTTTATATCTTTAAACAACATCAGTAGTGGCTCCTTGTAACTAATATGCCCAAATGCTAAGGGGAGCTCATTTGAATTTTGTTTTCAAGAAAGCAGTATGACTTAGCGGGCTCTGAAGATGAGGTGCCTGGGGTTCAATGTTACCTTGAACCTTCAGTAGCTGCGTGACTTTGAATTAGGTACCTAGCATCCCTGAGCCTAATGTGTAAAATGGAGACCATAATAATACCTACTTCATAGAAACGATGAACCCATCAACCATATGTGTTGAAAATGTGGGCAAAGGACAGATCTTTCCTGTACTGAAATGCCTTTTAGGTATTGGTAACATAGCTTTCTTGTGGAATTCACAAATCAGTGAAGTTCTCTTTTAAGAGAATGTAGTGGGTTTTAGCTACATACACTTCTGTGCTTTGAAGATGAAATATGTGAGTTGAAATTCAGCTGTTCATGCTGTCATAATCAGAGAGAAACTCTAAAGTATTGCTAGAGAAATATTTCTTGAGGTTTTCCAGTCTTAACAGAAATCAGGAGATACTACAAATATAGTGAATATGTCATTCTTATGAATTTTTCTTTTTAATCATGCTCATTCAAGGGCATGTGTTCATGCTTTTTATGTGTATGACCTGACTCCAATTGCTGAACTACTAGGTTTTATCTTGTGCCACCAAGCTCACCCACCTGCTCTTTGTATTCTCATTAAAGTGAACATATATTCACAAAAGGATGGTCTATTTGGGAGCACAGCTTTTTTTATTTTTATTTTTATTTTTTTCAGTACGCGGGCCTCTCACTTACACAGCCTCTCCCGTTGCAGAGCACAGGCTCCAGACGTGCAGGCTCAGCGGCCATGGCTCACGGGCCCAGCCACTCTGCGGCATGTGGGATCTTCCCAGACTGGGGCACAAACCAGTGTCCCCTGCATCGGCAGGCAGACTCTCAGCCACTGTGCCACCAGGGAAGCCCAGCTCATGATCCCATGCTACAGAAATTAGGTTGAACAAAAAATGGAATGAATAACTGATATGCGTAAAAATGTGGATAAGTCTCAAAAACACATTCCTGAGCATGACAATATAGAAATGACATTGTAATCTGCAATGACAGAAAGCAGATCAGTGGCTGCCCAGTACCTGGGTGTGGAGTGGGGTTTGACTGGGAAGGGGACCAAGAAAACTTTTTGGGGTAATGGAAATGTTCTATATCTTGATTGTGATGATAATTACACAACTGTATATATTTGTCAAAACTCATCAAAATGTACACTTAAAATGAGACCATTTTAACTGTATGTAAATTAAATCTCAATAAAGTTCATGTAAAGAAAAAACTTTGTCAAAAAGCATAGTCAGGGCTTCCCTGGAGGCGCAGTGGTTGAGAGTCCACCTGCCGATGCAGGGGACACGGGTTCGTGCCCCGGTCCGGGAAGATCCCACATGCCGCGGAGCAGCTGGGCCTGTGAGCCTGCGTGTCTGGAACCTGTGCTCCGCAATGGGAGAGGCCACAACAGTGAGAGGCCCACATACCGCAAAAAAAAAAAGCATAATCAGTATATCACTGAAACAGTAGAAAGCTACTAATTAAAAAGCAACCCTGTCATTAGGGAAACTTGGATGAATTTGGATGAATCATATATTATTTATATTTGGGGTTGTGGCAGTTTCCCAGTGTATAACTCACTTAAAGTAGTGTTATCAAGGATCACACTAAGTAGCTTCGGACACCTAATCGGTAATTTCCTAGTAATCTAAAACACCTGTGTTGTCATTTCCAGCAATTCAAATTAACTGAAATTTTAAAGATGGATTGGTTTTGATGGAAGTAATCAGAAAGAAAGGTTGAGAACGAAAGAGAGAAAAGGAAAGAGAGAGAGGAAGGAGGAAATGAAGGGAGGGAAAGAGACAAAGAGAGAGAGAGAGAGAGAAGGAAAAATAAGCAAGTTAAGAGAGATGAAGAAAGAGAGAGAAAAAGAAAATGGCCTTTAGACTGATGTAGAAGGGAGATGTGCAAAATGATAAGGGAAATTAATTTCAACTCAGCACTGAATAGAAAATTGTGAAGAAATAGGATGCTTAAAGGAAAAAAGAAATTAAAAATTTTATTAGGAACTATGTATGCAAGTCAGTATAAGAATATGAAAGTGGACAATGTGAAATGAACCTCACTTTTTCATTCTTAGTCACCCAGAAAAACAGCAAAATTAGGGATCTGTAGAATGGAAACAAGATGATTTCCAAGAGTTATGCTTGTAAAATCAATGGAAATTGGGTTCTGTTAAACATAGGCAGAAATCCTTCAGGGCTGGATATTTACCAAACCATAGCTGTGAAATGAAAAGAAAGTCAACTCTGGCAGAGTCAATTGGCTAACATTTTGAAGAGTTAGTATATCAACAAAAGAAGGTGATCTATATGTAGTTTTGAAAACACTGAACCATTGAAGGAGTACTGGGCAGCTTTTATTGTTACCTTCCGAGGGGGAGAACTCCAACCATGACAAACACGTCTGGTAGTCTAGAGACTGTGTGAACTGTTTTTCGAGCCTCTCCAAAGGATATTTTCTCTTTTTGATACAAGCAGGACAATGCTTTGGATAACAGCTCATTGGAAAGATGTAGTGAATAAACAGATATATTTTAAGGTGAAAATAGTTCTATTTTCCATCTTCTGTAGTTAGTATTGGCAAAATAACTGACAAATTTACTGAAAAACATAATGAAATGAATTGCCTTTATGTATGCCACTATCCAGAGATAATTACTATGAACATTTGCTTTATGTTTTCAGCTTTTTCTAGTTGTATGTGTGCTTGCTGTTTATATTTTACATAAAGAAGCAATGTTATGTATGATATATGCTTTGCTTTCAGATTTAAATGATTTCTAAATTTTTACATGATTTTCCTAAAGTGTTATAAAAATATAGAAAGTATAGTGAGCTTCGAGGTACTGATAACAAGACTTCGGCAATTACCAACATAATCATGTTTTATCCATACCCCACCTACTCACCTCCATCCCCAAACCTGAATCATTGTGAAAATACCCATAAATTATATCCATGTATTTGAAAATATCTCTAAAGATATGGATTTTACAAACATAGCAATACTATTATCTCATCTAAAAAGTTAAGTAAAATTCCTTAATATAATCAAATATTCAATGTTTAAATTTCTCTGTTCATGTTATCAGTTTTTTTATGTTGTTGTTGTTCTTTATTTTTATCGTGATCCAATCAGTTCCATATGGGATAATATATCGCTTAAATTCTTTTACATTTATTGGTTCATATTCTCTCATTCCTTTTATCTTTCTTCACAATTCATTTGTAAAAAAGACTGGATTTTGCTGATTATAACCCTGTAGTATCATTCAATATGTTCTTCAGTCCCTGTATTTCCAATTAATTAAAATATAGAGAAGCAATCAGGTTCAGACTCAGTTTTGCTGTATTTCATTTTATAAATTTTTTACATACAATCATATTGATGGCTATTTCAATTACTTTATAGTTTTTTGTTACTATAAACATTAATGTAATGAAATTCCTGATGCATATATCTTTGTACATTTGTCTGATTAGTTACTTAAGTAAATTCTCAGAAGTTTTACTATAGAACCAAAAGGCATACACTTTTTAAACATTTGTTGGTGTGTGTTGTCAAATCGACCTTCAGAAAAGTTATGGCGCTTTTGAATGAATCACACCTGACATATGTGAAGATCTATTTCCTCACATTATTTTAAAAAAACCCCAAAACTATAGCTTTTAAAAGGTATTTTCAGACTGAGAGGATTTTTTTTCTTTCATTAACTTGCATTTTTGTTATTGATGAGTTTGACCAACTTGCATTATGATTGTAATATCACGTAAAACTAGTAAGTTGATATTTCAATTGCTATATCTGCCCCTTGTATGATGATTAGCATGAACTGGTCACTGACAGCTGATGAAATCTGACATATTAAAAAGGGGGTTCCTATGGACTTAAGACCTGGTTCTGATACACAGTGATTTGATTACATTACAGTTACTTATAGTACTTGCATCCTAGATCTTTTCTTACTTTAATATTAACATCACGGGAATGAAATAAGAAAAGTAAATTTTCATTTTATGAAGATATTTCCTTAATTCTACAAATCTGAAGCCATATATAGAAAACACAAAGACTAGTGATTTTTCTCTCCCAGACTAATCTTTATAATTTTTTTTCTTTCTTATTAAACAGAGACCTCAGAAACTTTCTGACTTTTCATTATTCTTGAAAAATGCTCAAAGGCTTCAATTGGAATATAATTTGCTTTACCAAGCACTGTGCTTTGTGCCTGTGAGATAATGTCTTTCTTCATAAAATTCCCTTGCAGCTGGAGTGGTCTTGAGTATAGTTTCAGGAGGTGATCATTCTCACTCTTACAGGGAAGTTTCCCAGCAGAGCATCTTCCCTTGTTGGATTTCATATTCCTTGGCAGCCTATAGGGATGTTGTCAGGATAATATATTAAGCTATTTCACATTATTACCTTGGGAGTTTTGGTATTCTTTTGGTATTTTTCTGACAAATTAACAGTTAATGTAAGACAGTGGCATGGCCTACAGGGAATTTTTCTGTTTTCATTTCCATAATAAGTTTGAAATCAATTGAAAAATTATTTGAGAAATAAAATTCTTTTTTTTTATCTGCATGTTCATTATTTAACAAGTAGTCTTTGTGCTTGGGAAAACATATATAAGAAAATTCACTACAGGAAGATATGTGTATGCTGCCACCTCTACACAATATAAGTCATAACATATTCTACATGGGTGAAAAGAGAAGTGCAGTGTTAGTTAGCAACTGTAGGTTGAATTGTTTCCCCCTCCCCTAAATAAAGATATGTTGAAGTCCTAGTCTTCAGTACTTGTGTTTGTGACCTGGAAATAGGGTCTTTGCAGATCTAAAAAAAATAAAATGAGATCATTAGGGTGGATTCTAATCCAATATGACTGATATTCTCATAGAAATAGGGGAATTTGGATACAGATAGGGATGCACAGAGAAAATACCATGTGAAGGCACACAGAGAGACAGAGAGAGAAGACAATCAACTACATGAAGATGGAAGCAGAGACTGGAGTCATGTGTTCACAATCCAAGGAATGGCTGGGGTTACCAGAACCTGCAAGAGGCAAGGAAATAACTTAGCCTGGAGGATCAGAGGGAACATGGCACTGCCAGTACCTTGATTTTGGACTTCTAGCCTGCATTTCTATTGTCTTAAGCCACCCAGTTTGTGGTACTTTGTTATGGCAGCCCCAGCAATTTAATTTAGTAACTATAGTTCATAACATAGAGAAGACAAATGTTGGAATAAAAGTTGGAGGCGAGGGTTTGGGGATTGATCTTAAGTATAAAATGCAATGACTCAAATCTCACTTTCTTCAGGAAGGGCTCTTTGATACCTCCTAGAATAGTTTAGGAGCACATGCTATATATCTCCTGGGCATATTGTAAGTTCCCTGTTACAGATATGCAAACATTTATTTTCTAACCATAATGTGTTCCACTATGAATTCTGTAAGAACAGGGATCAATTTTGCTTACTTCCTCCTTGTTCTTTTCTGTTAGTGTGAAGGAGCAATGTCTGTCAGGATTGTACAGTGTCTTCCAAATAAGATTAAAATGCACCTTCCAGTTTTCCCATTCACACACACACACACACACACACACACACACACACACTTATAGAGAGACAGAATGAGTATACACAGAATGGCATCAAATTAACCAAAGAACATGCATCCACATGAAATCTACTTTCCATGTAAACACCAATGGGCTGCAACCTTGTCTCCATAAGCAAAAACAGTGTGAAAATTCTATACCAAGGGAGTAATTATTATTTCACTGATTAAACCACTAAAAAGTTAAAGGATTACAGGAAAGGATCAATTTCCAATTAAATGAGCATATAAAAGTAAAATTATTCAGTTATATTGTTACCAGAAACCTACCTTTTATTCTGAATAAAAGAGTAAAAAATAAGTATGTCACTCATGGAGTATGAATAGTCATTCTGTTATAAATCTATCTCATATTTGAAAAATTGGCTTGTTCTTTCCAAGAAATTAGTTCCTTCTATTCCTATGTTATATAGACCTCTAGTATCATAGTAGGGTACAGTTCTTTTCACATTTTTGATTTTGTAAGATTAGTAAGGTTTCCCTTAAGGGTACCCTCGCTGAGTTTTCTGTCCTTCCTGTATTTTATCATCACTGCTATGCAAGGATTCAATTAGCAGCAGATAATAGGTCCATAAAATAGCATTAAGACAGCTGTGTATTTCATCATTTTATTTTCCCCAATTAAGCTTTTGCATTTGAACTTTGCTTTTTTTGTGTTCACAAATAAATAAAAAAAAATGATTAACTGGTTTTCCATGGCACTGGAATGAGATGGAAGACGATTTTAAAAATAAATAAAAATAAACAGCTTAAAAAATAGCTTACAACAATTGTTACTGCACTGTATTATTAAAGCAGAGCTTCATGCAGTCATCTGCTGTTGACCTCTTCGTTTCTAACTAGGCTTGGGGGGATGGGAGGTACTTGAGTCTTCGGCAGCGAGCATCAGAAAGTAGGTGTTTAACCCTGAACCCTGCACAGTGACTTCCTGCTAGTTACAGTGCAGTATCTGGCAGACAGTGATGATGAGAGAGTTGCCAGTGGGACTCTCCAGTCCTGCCAGTTAGGCAGTGATGATGACTGAGGTCAGTGAGAGGGGAGTGAGTCTGGACTCCCAGAAGCAGCTGTCATCAATCCAGAGAAGCCAAAAGCAATCCCTTCCAACCAAATCCCTTATCAGAAATTCCCTTCAAATCCAATGATATATTCTATCTCACAATTTACAATGACATGGCAGTTTTATATTGATAGCATACCATTGCTTTTCTTAGAAACCAAAAGCTCTCTGCAGCTGCCAAGATGTCCTTAGAGAAAAGCATAGCTTTTCAATGTCTTCTTATTGCCTTCGTATATGTTCATATCGTGAGTGTTCATGTTTAATAGTAATGAGTGGTGATAAATCATCATGAAATGACCCTATTCCTGGTGTTTCTTTATGTGACTATCAACTTCCATTGATAAGAGTAAATCATTCATTTAGTGCCTTATCCCAGTCTTTTCTGCCATGTTTCTAGTCCTGTCTCTCTTTTTTTTTTTAACTTATCAGTTTTTATTTTGAACTTCACTGTTAGCTCTTAGAGGAACAAATATAAGTGAAACAAAAGTTGTTCTTTAATAGAATGAGGAACATGATTAAGAATCATATATATATATTCAAGGTCTTTGCCCTCCACAGTAACTTCATTCATTGTCACAGATAACTGAGAGTTAATTTTTTCATGGATTAGTGCTGGGCTGGGCCCCAGGAAGGATTAGTTCCACCAGATTAATGTGTTTTTCTTTTTCCTTGTGAAACCAACCTGAACCATCACAGGCAAAGTCAGGGAGTTCCTATAGTCCTTGGATGCATCCTTCCTGTACAGAAGGGCCAGGATAGCTTCCAGAATAGGATAGACATGTTCTAAAGATTCTCAGAGGGAAAGGTAAGCACATGTTGGCAAACCTTGAGGGAACTTGAAATCACAAACAAATTGGGGTTTTACTTTGAGTTCCTGCAAAGAGTTTAACTATCTGCTTCATTAAGAAATATTTATATGTAGAAACAGTCCACGTGTCCTCAGTAGGGGACGAGAGATGTAAATGATGTCACATTCACATAGTAGAAAAATAAACAAAATGATAAACAAAAGGGATTAAGTTCTTCCATATACTGATGTAATAATAAAATACAGTATTAATTACAAAAGCAAAACATGGAATATCTATTGTATAATATGATGTTTTTGTGTAAATATACTTGAAGAATAAAAAGTAGATAATTAAATATTTACATGGTGGTATATGAATTTATTTATTAGTAAATTCGATTTTCCTAGGGACGAATGAGTCAAAAGAACTTGCTAACAATGGTTAGTTTAAATAAGGAGGGAAGAAAATATTCTTTAAAAAAATAGTTACTTTTTATATTGTTTGCATTTTATAAGTGGGCATGTATATGATGTTTACTTTTTTTAAAGCAATGTCAGTACTAATCACTTAGATGACACCAGTTGGGGCACTGTTAGCAGGTTTTTAGTCTTTTAACTTCATATGTAAAATAGCAACACATAAATAACAGCAAATCTTATAAAGGTATATAGAAAGCAATTGCCCATCCCTGGAAATAAAGTTCAAAGTTCACCAAAATTATAATATACTTTTATATATAAGCAAATTAAGTGGTAATGAAGACTGAATAGAATTCAACTCCACACTGGGAGTTAAACTTTACATTTCTATTTATATTCTGAACTTGCTTCTTTAGCCTTTCAACATATTGCAGAGCAGAATGATTAAGATAGATAATTATAAAAAGCATAAGACTTCAGGAGGTGATACTTTGTGAAAGACAGTTGGCATTTTTTTCAATTTAGTCACTGCTCTTTCTTCACTGCCTAGAACACTGCCTGGCAATCATTAGATTTTCAATGAATACTTGTTGAATAAATGAGTAAATGAATAAATGAATTCTGTAAGCATTGTGAAAAACAGTTTAGGTTTTTCTCTGCCTTCACAATTTAAGACAATGAAGACTTCATAAGTACATTCCTGGTAAAATGCTTTACACTAAGAAGTATGGCAATGACAAAATCAAAATTAATTATACATATGTATGAAATGTACATTTGAAATTTAGTTTATTATTATGATATTTTACTAATACTAAGATTTAGTTATGTTAACTATCATAAGATTAATAACTACTTTGAGTTTAAAAAACATTTTACTATAAGTACATGGACTATAATTTGTGTATGTCCACAGCCCCTGTTTCAGGTGCATTTGAAATGTTAAAAAAAAAAAAAAAAAAAAAAACCTTGGACTCAAGGATTTATTTTAGTTCAGGGATTTAGTGTAACATATTAAAGAACTGTGTTTCCCATGATTTTTGCAACCTTTCTTTTCACCCAGCTACAGCATGTAGGCTAAGAAAGTAGCTCAATGGCAGCATGAAAAGTGAGAAGAAAAAAAAGTGTAAGATTTATTTAAGAATCTGGAGTAATGTTCCAGCATCAAATCACTAGTCATGCCTTAAAAATTATAGCTGCCCAGATACACATACAACAATGTCCATCACACTAGTAAAAATGTACATCAAATAACATTTGTGTGAATATTAAGAATATGTAAGAGGGCATGAGATATACAGATGATTGTATAGAAATTGAATTACTAAAACAGATAAAATGATGTTGCCAGTAACTATTATTTCTTTGAAAATAAAAGAGCAAAATTAAGCTAATACATGTGAAGCCTAATGTAAAAACAGGCAAACTTCAAACTGGTTAGGTTTATTTTACAGTTATGAGTACACTCAAAAATATTATCTAATACATTTCCACAATTAAAGTCCTCGGTACCTAACATTCTAGACACCCGAAATTTACCAAAGGCCTGCATTACTGTTTTTCTGCTGAGAAAACTATCAGCCTTTGCTATGCAACAGTTTATCCTAATTGGTTTGGCAAGAAAAATGAGGTGCGTTTCTTGGAGTAACTGAACAAACCATGAAGCACAGCTGTTTTCTCTCTGTGGAGACTAATGATCCCTGGAGTGCTCGTTCCTCAGGACCCATAACATGTAATCCCTTCACCTTGCTTAGTCCAAATCCAAGCAAGGACTTTCTACGAAGCCTTTTAATTTCTAGGGAAAGTAGCTGGCTTTCTGAAAAGTCTGATGTTTTGAGTTGTAATATTTTAGCTGTTAAGTATTTATGGAGCACCAAGTATACCTGAAGTGTGGTCCAGAATAGACAGCTACTTCATCAATGACTGTCTAGGGTCCAAAAGTATAATAGCCCTAAGAGTACAGTATGACTGCCCTCTCTAAGGATCAAAAAGGTGTTCATATTCCTTCAAATTGTAAATCAACTCCAAAGTCAGGAAAATAGCTGAAGGGTTTTTTTTGCTCTGTACTTGTATAAAAGTTCACTTTGAGCAATGGTGTTTACACAGTGTATAAAGTTACTCTGGAGATCTTTAAAGTGTGTACAGTAAGACTAAAAGTATAGAAAAGTTGTGACAATTAGAAATATATGAAGCCTCTAAAGTAATGCTTCTTCAATATGACTCTGGAAAAGAACTATATAAAAAAATTCCAACCTATTATGAGTATTTTTGTCAAATATAATAAAATGAATTCTTAGAAAAATTAAATGTAAAAAAAAGAGAAAAATAAACATGCAAAATACAAGCTCACTGATCATGCACTTGAATGTCCTGGCAATGTAAAATTGCTCTTAAGTTTTTTGAAACATTATTTCTGCATTTGTCTCATAGGAGACACATGATAAACATTCCACAAATGTACAGAGATCTCCAAACCACATTTTGAGTAGTTCTACTTTATGCTGTGGTAAGAACTGATGATGTCTTATGTATAAAAAAACCACATATTTTAAAGCTCATCGTGAACATCTGTAAAAATATCATTTCAACAGATTATCTTTTCCACCCCTAAGATTCTGTGACTACTACTGGTATAACTGGAGTTTTAACTTTGTTGTTAGATACTAACAGAACCAGCACTCACAATAACTTTACCGCTTGAATCTAGAAACAGTCTAACTAAATTCTTTTTTCTAAAAGCTTCTTCAAAAAACACACACTCGGGCTTCCCTGGTGGTGCAGTGGTTGAGAGTCTGCCTGCCGATGCAGGGGACACAGGTTCGTGCCCCGGTCCGGGAGGATCCCACATGCCGCGGAGCGGCTGGGCCTGTGAGCCATGACTGCTGAGCCTGAGCGTCTGGAGCCTGTGCTCCGCAACGGGAGAGGCCACAACAGTGAGAGGCCCGCATACTGCAAAAAAAAAAGAAAAAAACCCCACAAACTCCATAAATCTTCTCAGAATGTACAATCCTTAATACTATCAAAATATACACTACTATATATAAAATAGGTAACAAATAAGGACCTACTGTATAGCACAGGGAACTCTACTCATTACTTTGTAATGGCCTATGTGGAAAAGACTCTAAAAAAGAGTGGATATATGTATATGTTATAATCGATTCACTTTGCTGTACACCTGAAACTAACACAGCATGTAAATCAACTATACTCCAAGAAAAATTTTAAAAGTCATGTTTTACATGTAACTGAAATTAACATTATCATTGTTTTGAGAGTTGCATTTACTTAGGTGCAAACTGATCTGGTAACTACACAATTTTTACCTAGTAATCATCTATCTCCAGACATCATGCTATTTAATGTTCTGTTGCTATAACAGAATATTAAATTTCTCAGGCTATAGGATCTAGATTTTCATTTAAACACATTGCTTAAAGTAACTAAATTCCCGTGTTTGAGGAGTTAAAAAATGAAGAGAAAATTCAACTTCTTTTTTTTTAGGTTATAAGAGTTCAAGAGCAGAAATGAGTAAACCAATGAAAAGAGTATACATTGAGAGGTAAACAGTTGGTTACCCACACCTACAGACACTGGGTTTAAGCAGTAACCCCTGCTAGGTAGGCACTGACTGATGGTTCCAGATACAAAGTAAGAATATCATATAAATTAGTATACATATTATTATTACATATTATTTTTGTTATTATCCAGAGTTCATCATAGCCTGATGTGATGCAGTAACAAACAAATCTATAGATTTTTCTAAAAGTCCCAATTCACATGAACAAAATTTCTTTTGTAGAAGCCAAAAATGTAATCAGACCAAAATGTTTATTTTCTTCTGGGTGTTAAAGTCTTGAGGTACAATTCTTGTAGCAATGCAGAATTTTCAAAACATAGATATAAACACTACAAGCTGACTTTAGAAAGAGAAGAAAACTTTTTTAAAAAAGGAGTATTTTAACTCACTTTTGAAGTGAGTGGGCTCTCATTGAAGAAAAATGCAAAATAAGTAATAATTGTTGTTGTTCTTTGAGTAGTTCTAAAAATGAAGTGATTTATCCTGAAGGGTACTGTGTAGTTTACATTCTATGTAGGGCTCATACTCACTACAGCATACTGAGTATTTTAAAGTTTCAGAATCACTATCAGCCATTGCTAAATGGTATACTGTTCTAAAATAATTGTTACTGTCTTAAAGATATACAAAAGATGAGAATTATGATGATGATGATGTGTGTATATTTAAATAGAAATCATAATATCTTTAAAAAGTATGGAAAATAGCAATGAATATGCGTCAGATTTAATACAAAATTGTAATCCCTAGCAAATAATTTTATATGATCATAGAAACAAGGAAATGGTGAAAAGATTGATATGGCAATGTAAAAATTATCTGAAGATCTCCACACCCTCTGGAAGTTATGTGCTGCATCTCTAGCCTGGAGAACTGCTAGCAGTTTCAGGTTCATAAACTTTAGCACGCTCAAGAGGAAACAGAAGGAAAACAACCACAAGATTGTACCAGACGGGGGAAGACTTGCCAAATGTCATCTGGATGTGATTCTTTTTCACCATATTTTCAGCTGCGCTAATTTCAAACTTTGAGGATGTGGTTATGTCATTTGTGATGAAACAGACCTGCTCATTCCCAGTACCATTCAATTATATGACCTGTAGGGCATGAGAACTGGGCTAGATCACTAGAGCCTGCAATGTAAAGATGAAGAAAAGGAAACGAGTTAGATAAAAGGGAAAACACACATACCCTTTCCTTCAGGGGAGCCCCGCCTCTCTGTTTTTGGACGGTAAATTAGAAATGGAGACCATCATGGAAATTTCCTGTGAATGTTATTTGGGGCAATTACCTACTGAAGCATGAACACGCATGCAGATTGCCATCACTCATAAAGCAGGGGAGTTTTTACACTATTCAGGTCTTTCATTTTCTAAATGGAACATTCATGATAAAAGGCCATGTTACTAAGTATAGGCCTGTCTTGCTTCCCCAACCTCAGTCCCTCCAGTAATACGTTCAATGCTGTTGTGTAAATTCAAATATTAATTATCCTCAGTATTCTGCAACATTGATGGGACAACAGCTGTACATGGGAATAAAATAATCTCTTAAAATTCCTATCAAATGTGTAATTCTCTTAGATGAGGGCTTTCTCCCTGTTAGGATGTTTAGAGATACATATTCTCAGAGTAATATATAAATAATATATGTGTCTATCTGCCACTTACAGCCATGAATAGGTGAGCAGAAGAAAGCTTCTGGAATTATTCCTTGACAAACTCAGAGAGTTATTAAGAGTGTTCCGTAAAACATTTCTAGGTCCTGAATTGGAAATGCATGCCTACATTGGAACCCAGGCACAGTTCTTCTGTGCACTTGGTATTGTACCTGGGCTCTGATAGGTCAGAGGGTCCCACCAATAGGATGGGAATGAGAAAGATCATCTCCAAGTATACAAAGTTTCCAAGGATGTTTGGATTATATGCATCCTCTTTCTTCCTAGAAATTATTTCTAAAATATTAAGCAGGGTTAAATATTCTTTCTGAAACACATTTATAACTTGGGCTAGAGCCTAGAAGCCAATGGTTCTTTTGAAGAGCAGTCTCTTACTGTCCTTGTCACTCTAGGTAAGTTTCTTAAAACTCTTGAGTCAAGATAATTTAATTATCCACATCTATTATGCCTGTGCCATGTGTAAAGCATATAAGAGAGACCTTTAGGAAATGGTAGCACTTTCAGGGGCATGGTCATCATACAGACAGTTTGCTGCACTCACCAGAATGAGCTGTCACTGCAAAAAAAAAAAAAAAAAAAAAAAAAGGATACATTTAGACAATATGCTCAATAGCAAATGACTCGATTCTTCCTAACTGAAGTGGAAAATTCAACTCACAGTGCAATCTCCTGACAATTGCTACTCCTAATACTAGCCTGTAGGCTCACACAGGGGCATGTAGCACGTAGGTGTAACCTAGTCCATATCAAGGAGAGGAAGTATGTGGGAGGAAGTATGTGAAAAATGTAACACTGTTCCAGACATAGAAAGACTAATCAAACGGTGATTTCATCCCTTTTCCTCCCCCACTGAGCTGCCTCTTCTCTACACATGCCAATGATATATTTAGAAGTTATTTTGCCTTGAAAATAGTGATCAACACAGTTTTCCACCAAAACAAAGTTTCTATCTTTGCTCTTTACTTCTCTATTTTTTCTTCTTTTGTTTTTCTCTGTTTCGTACTTGACCTACTTAGTAATTTCATAGTTCCAGTCAAGAGATATGATACCTAGCATTGGACTTCCTTGAGATGGCAAAATAAAGAATCCTTTTTTTCTGCCTTCATGTAGGACCTGACAAGTTAATAGAAATAAGGCAAGAGAAGGGGGGATTTTAAGGTGGATAATTCATCATCCAAGGGACTGAACAGTAGCATATACACACATACACACACACACACATACTCACACACATTTCCTGGAATGTATTCAACAGAATGTAAAGTTAGGAGGTGGTTATTTTATTATCATCTATATAGGAAAATCATACGTTAACTTACTTAATAGCAGAAAGAAAAATAAAACAGACTTAAGTATGTTACTATATGTCATCCATTCTCTATTCTAAGTCCAACTAATGGTACAAAAGAAAGTCTCAAGCCATCCGATTGTTCATTTGCAATTTACATCAACACAGAGACATTAACTCAAAACAGGGACCAGATCCGTAAGCTGCTGATCAAAAGAAGCTTAATGACTGAGATCTGGAGGCTCATGTTTGTGGTCTGTGAGTCTCCTGGTATACTGAAAAGAAAACATCTGAGAGATGTACCAAACCAATGCCAACCAGCTGACAGTTTGATTGTGTTTGAAAGGAGAGTATTTGAAGCAGGAGAAACTCCCTGGTTCACAGCCAGTTTCTTTTATAAATACAGACACACACCAGGCACCAGACTCTAGTCTTATGCACATAAACACAACGAAAGGCTGGCTGCTGGTGGTGCAATCAGGGAGAATCAGCTTAGAAGTTTTCCTCTGTTTTATCTGGGCTAACTTCCTGTATCAAGAAGGACAGAGTGCATTTGGCTGTCTGTATCTTTATCAGCAATTGTTCCCCTTTGGTGCTTCGATTTGGCATGCATATCTACTATCTGATGGCCCCGAATGCATGAATGTAGTCCAGATTAAATTCATCTTGTACATTTTCCCCTGATTGTACTAAGTCAGGATCACAGTTTGCTGTAATTAGCTACTAAGATACAATTTGCTCAAGTTGACTTTTTTAAAGTATGTTGATATTAAATGTATAAGATTCGAGGTTGTTTTATCCCGTTCAAAACTCTTGTCTCCCACCTCCCTTCACCCAGTTGATCAGGAAGTAAATGGTCAGAAAATGTTTACAACAGGCAGAGTCTAGAGTTAGCCTGCAGGACACGTACTGTGATTCCACACATGGTCACAGCATGTTTGTGGGGATGCTCACACAGAAAGCCAGGTTGCATCACTAGATGCTCAAAAAGGAGTGGGCTCAGGAAGGAAAGTAAGAGAGGGACAGCATGCCACCTATTTTCCAGGGTACAATGTGTGTGAGTGTTGTGGAGCTAGACTCTGTAGTTGCTAGAATGGACTGTCATACAGGACAATGGCATTGGGGCTAGGGTTAGGATTAGAGAAAGGCTTTGTTAAAGAAGTTTACAGAAAACAATTAGCCTGAAACCCCTCTTAGCACTTAGACCATCCCTTCCTCTGTGGGGTGCAGTCTTTCACTCTCACAAGTGACTCCATGGGGGCAAAACATTGACAGCAGCACTTTCATTTAGCAGAATTGTCTTGTTCTTATAAATGTTTCATCCCTTTCTTGTAAATGGCTATCAAGATGGAAATACTGCAAAACATTTGGATCATCGGTAAACCAAGAGCTAATCTTAGGTGTCATGATTGTTCATTATTGAATCCAGAAGGCAGAACAAATGTTTTTCAACATATACTTAAAATGAGGGGTTTCAAAGGGGAAGAAATAAAAACCTCAATTCATTTTTTTCTTATGGGCAAGTCCAACATTTTCAACTGCAGCATCCGATGGCATCTTAAACTCAGTAAAGTGCATTCACCCAACACCTTTGGAGGAGGAAGAGGGAGAAAGTATATGCAGGTATGTGTGCCTCTTAAACCAGACATGTCATCCTGCTCGCTACTTTTTTAACTGAAAGCATAAAATCACATGCAAAACTCCTTTGAAGGGCTCCCACCCTGGCCATCAGTGGTGCCTCTGCTCATCCAGCCTTGTGACAAGCCGCCTTTGTTTTTGAACAACATTCAGCAGGTCTACAATTGACCCTGTGATCTTCCTCTCCTCTCTCTTTCTTCTTGACTGCTTGGAAAGAATGATTCTTCTGTAGATTCTGTAGATTCAACAGGGATTCTGCAACACCTGTGTTTATTTAACAAACTGATGGCTTGCAGTTTCCATTTTTTTCAGCATAAATGTATCTGAAAGGGGTTAATGGTGCCCAGTAGCACTATTATAATTAAGATTCTGACAGTATTTTCATAACAAACTGGAGATTTCCAAAAACAATCTGGAAATGCTTTGTGAACAATTTAGAATCTAACACTAGAGATTACTTTTTAAGACACAAAACAAAAAAATATATTTTTGTTCTAATATGTGGTTATCAGGATAACTGATTATCATACTTCTTACTTGTTTATTTAAAAAAATAAAAGGACTTCCTCAGAGGTCCAGTGGTTAAGACTTTGCATTCCAATGCAGGGGGTGCAGGTTCGATCCCACGTCCCAGAGCTAAGATCCCACATGCCTCATAGCTAAAAAACCAAAACATAAAACAGAAGCAATATTGTAACAAATTCAATTAGAAACTCCAAGAAAAATGGTCCACATCAAAAAAATCTTTAAAAAATATGTAAAGACTTTCTTTTTTTATCTCAGATATCTTTCTTATCTCCATGTGATTCACCAACATGGGAAATTATTTATATCTCTATAATGCAATAGATTCTTACAGCACATTGTCTCCAAATATTCCCAAAGGTGAGTACTTCAGTAAGAGGATGTGAAATGGGATTTTTCTGTTGCCTTAGCATTTTGGCTAGTGCCCAAAGATGAAACACATGGCTTTCAAGTACCACCACATTTTAAAGAGAGAAGCTAGACACATCTATGAGACCTACTAAGAAAGAACAAAACCATCTCTGACACTTTTACCCAGGTGAGAGATTCTTCAGCGTAAATGCAACCCCTTTTGAAGACTATTGAGTGTTGACAAGACAAAAGTAGGGTGGCTTTCCTTTCCTTTTGAAAATGAGGTGAGGAGGGCTTCAGTGAAAGCACTGTAAGAAAGTGGGACTGCTTGCCAGGAGGACAACCAGAAATGTTCTCTCCAGCTGTAGGCCTGCCTGATGTTGACACACACATTTCCTCATTTTGTAAGTGCCCCTTGGAATCTGAGGGTTAGAGAAAACATCTCTGACGTTCATATGAAAATATCTATTATTTTTATATCTGTCTTGAAGCATTACATGTAATCAATACATTGTAGTACTAGTTTAAGGAGCTTTCCATTTATTTATTTATTTGACTTTTTTACCTCTCTTCACAATTTTTGGCCTCAAAGAGCATGAGCAGATACAGCATATTGGGGGCAGGTGTGACTGGAACAAGAGGAGGGAATGGATTGACCCTGAGACACAGTCCCTCATACCCATTCCCCCCGTGAGGTTATGACATGGGAGTCTTAAATGGGAGAAAAGGGGAGATTCTTAACTGGATGTGATGTGTGGGTGTAGGTTAAATGAATATAAGATTATAAATTAATATAATTTTAATATCTGAAGGTTGGGATCTGCCTTAAATGCTCTCAAGTTCTGGAAGAAGCAACCAAAGAATTCCTTGAAAACAGATTTGCAGGACAAGTTTCCGTTCAGTAAACCAGTTCCACTAACAAGACATAGTAAAAATAATTTATGTAGCTTAAATACAAGTATGAATATCTATATCTTTATGCTATTTTACAAATCAGTATTCTTCAAATGATACAAGTTCACAAATAGCTCTTAGCTTTCTGGATCTTCAGCTTCAAATCCAAGCAGAGTTTTTGAAAGCAAACACAGTAGTTTAAAGAAACTGCCAGAATCAGGTGCTATCAGGAGGTATCATCTTGTAATTATCTGCCTGGATTCATGGGAAAGGATGGTAGAGTAACAGTTAATAATGAAATGAGATAAATCCGAATTTGCCTTTCTGCTCTAGCGTTTACTATAAGTTTGTGGGTCAGTTACTTAATTCTCTGCATTTCTTATTAGTCATTTGTATATGAAAAATAACAAATATTATTCCATAAATTTGTTGAAAGGATAAAATATAATAACGTATATAAAGTGTCTCTCTAGTGATAGTGTGACACAACTTTTTACCTTTCTTCTTTTCTTTCTCTTTGTGTTCCTTCCTTCCTTTGTGATTTTTACATTTGTTTTCAGGAATCATTAATTCTCTCTCCCTTTCCTCTGGCTCTTCATTCCCTGCATTAACTACATTTGAATATTTTCAGCAAATGCCCATATACTAAATCCTTCCTGAAGCAAAGAGAATCTAGTCAGAAGGGAGTGTCTATAGTTCAAACACCTAGACCAAGCACTTGTCACTTTTTTTCTTGAACCCACTAGACATTGTGTCTGGTTGTAGCCCTTAGAACCTGCTTTGTTCCAGTGATGAAACTCCCATCCTTAGATCCCAGGAGTGAGTACAGTGAGGACATTCCTACCTTAAATATAAGCCTATCTTTCTTGAGAATCTTCAGTATAACAAGTTCCTCCAAGATTGGACCCTTTCTTGCTCTTGTCAACCCATTACTCGGGAACAAGAACACTGGCATGAATCTTGTACCACTCGACAGTGAAATGTGTTACCCTTTCCTGGATGTTGTTCATGACATCAAAGTTAGAGGTAATGAGATAAGCACAGGCCAGTATGTCTTTACAGGTTCCAGTCGTTATTGTGGATCTCAATTCATCCTCACCCAGGCCCAAGGTACATTCTTTTTTTTTTTTTTTTTTTTTTGTCGGTATGCGGGCCTCTCCTGTTGTAGCCTCTCCCGTTGTGGAGCACAGCCTCCGGACGGGCAGGCTCAGTGGCCATGGCTCACGGGCCCAGCTGCTCCACGGCATGTGGGATCTTCCCGGACCAGGGCACGAACATGTGTCCCCTGCATCGGCAGGAGGACTCTCAAACACTGTGCCACCAGGGAAGCCCCCAAGGTCCATTCTTGACTGGCAACCTGACAGATAGATAGAATGTCAAGTCCAATCCTAAGCAGAGATGATTACCTTGCATAGTATCTTCACCAGCTCCCATCATGGCAAAAATTCTAATCCTTATAACAAATACTGTTTCTACATCACTTATAATGGCTCTGCTCTTTGATAGAACTCTGACCAATACATAAATTCAGTGCATCTTTTTATATATTCATTCCTAAATATTTTATCCTTCTCTCTCTTTTTTAAATTAATTCACTTATTTATTTATTTTTGGTGCGTTGGGTCTTTGTTGCTGCATGCGGGCTTTCTCTAGTTGTGATGAGCTGGGGTTACTCTTCTTTTGTTTTTGTTTTTGTTTTTTTGTGGTACACGGGCCTCTCACTGTTGTGGCCTCTCTCATTGCGGAGCACTGGCTCCGGACGCGCAGGCTCAGCGGCCATGGCTCACAGGCCCAGCCGCTCCGCGGCATGTGGGATCCTCCCGGACCGGGGCACGAACCCATGTCCCCTGCATCGGCAGGCGGACCCTCAACCACTGTGCCACCAGGGAAGCCCAGGGGGTTACTCTTCATTGCAGTGCGGGGGGCTTCTCATTGCGATGGCTTTCCATTGAGAAGCACGGGCTCTAAGTGCTCAGGCTTTAGTAGATTTGGCTCACGGGCTCTAGAGCACAGCCTCAGTAGTTGTGGCACACGGTTTTAGTTGCTTCATGGCATGTGAGATCTTCCCAGACCAGGGATCAAACCCATGTCCCTTGTATTGGCAGACGGATTCTTAACCACTGTGCCACCAGGTTTTTTTGGCTGTGGTGAATGGGCTTTTTCTTTTTCAGATAATCATAGTTTTAATTCTAATCTTAAAGCTTTGCCTTTGAAACTTTTCCAATGAAGGATTTCTAACAGAGAAAGTAAAAATTTTTAGCATTTGTGGGATATCGGCAAGATCATAAAGCCCTAGGGTTTCAAAATCTTCCTTTGAGGTTTCAATTTATCTTAACTTTTCATTCTATTTTATAGCATACCATATATGTTTAAAATTTTAAATGCATTCTTATCTCCAAGTCTTTAAATAAAATACAGTTTCTGGGAAGATGTATGCCTACTCTGTGGTTTCTGGTACTCGGTGGCTGATGTACTAATTCCAAAATATATTGTAGATAAAATTTGGAGAAACAATTCTTTAAAGCAGTTTTGTGATTTGTCTAAGGTTTTCCAAACTTACCGTCAAAGTACCTCTAATGGACAATATATTCCTGTAGTTATAATTACTCAGAAAATTATCCCATATCTTTTCTTTATAATTGTGTGGCAACACACAGATATTGGGTATTCAAACTGAGTTACCTTAGAACTTTCACTAAACAATTTTTAGACTTAGTTTGCTGAAATCACTTCAGGTTATGTTTTTCTATAAAGTTACTAAGTTCTAAGGCAATTCTGCAATTATAATACATTAATCATTTGAATAAATCATTTGATCTTCACAAAGAAACAACACAAAAGGTAAGGTTATATTTTACAGAGCACCGGAAACTCATAACTGGTAATTGGTGGAGGAGAAAAACATTTAACCAAGATACATAAGTTCAAAACAAAATAAATATCATCATCAGCACTTGAGAACTTATTCTCTAATGAGGAAGTGTTTGTTTAGAGACTAATGAATAGTTCACATATATAGTAGCTGGCAATATTGATGCAACCCTGAAATCTCAAGAAAACAAGAATTTCTTTACCTTTTTGAAAGTGGTTACTATTGCACATCAGAAGAAGCCAGTCTGGAAATAAAATAATTTATGATACTGGACAGGTTCAGACACATGCTAACAAAATCTTTCCATCTATGATGTTTAATGCTTGAATCTGCTATTATTATTTTTTTTGACAAACTAACTTATGTGGCTTACTAGCCAGCTCAAATATTGAACTCTAGAATCAGTATGTATGTCTCTAGAGCTCACTTTCATATCCAAATGTAAAAAGGATATACCCTTAAAAATATCAATAGTGCTTCAGAGAGATAGTAATTAGGATTGTTAGAAAGTAGATGAAAAGAGAAAGAAAGATAATAATCCATTTGAGTTAATAAAAAATGTAGTAAGGCACTGAGCTCAAAAGCCAGATCTTATGAAGGGAAGAAAAATGATTTACCACATACTTTTAACTTACATTAAACATTTCAAAGGCAAAGGTTGTCCTTTGAGAAAATACTGTGGCTACTTTGTTAGTTAGGACAGCGGTCCCCAACCTTTTTGGCAACAGGGATCAGTTTCACAGAAGACAATTTTTCCATGGAAAGGGGTGTGTGGGCATGGTGCAGGCAGTAATGCACGTGATGGGGGAGTGATGGGGAGTGGCAAATGAAGCTTCACTCACTCTCCCACTGCTCACCTCCTACTAAGCGGCCCAGTTCCTAACAGGCTCTGGACCAGTACCAGTCCACTCCTGGGGCTTGGGGACCCCTGAGTTAGGAGACTGAAATTGGAGAAAAAAAAAAGAATTTAACCCTTTCAATCCTGAGGGATGGTAGGGAAAAGAAAGGAGATGGAAGAAAAGATATAGAGTTAAAAGATATAGAGAGTCATAGTTACATCATCAACTTGGAGGTTTAACTTCCTAAAAAATCATGGAGGAGGTTATTGGGTAAGATGAAGAAATCATGAGGACAGAGGGATTTTTTTTTTAAGTTATATCTCTGGGAGGAGCCAATACCAGGTTTTCTCTGAGGTCCCATAAAAGGCAATAGAAAAGTAAATAAACAAAGCAGCTTGGTGAGACAGAGAGAAATCTAATTGTCCCTCCCATGTGTCAATCATTTTGTGTATGAAAGGATCCTGAGTTAAAAGCCAGAAGGTCAAACATGGGGAATTCTACAGCAGGAATGTGGCAACTTTACAACAAATACTATAGGATGAGTGGCAGGAAATAAATGAGGAACATGTACAGTCGTCAGAGGATATGATAACCTCAGGGAGGTAGGAAGGAAGACAAACTAGCAGGAAGGGGCCCCTGGAGTCTGACAAAAGTAAGAAAGAGTGTAAGTTAATTAATCAGAGATATCAACAACAGAAAACAGGAGGATACCCAGAGGTGGGAAGTGACCATCCGTATAACAGTAGACACCATCCAGGGATAAGGATGATCACAGATGTCTGCTTCTCTCCCACCAAAACCATGAAATGATGCAAAGCACTTTTCTCACAACTCTGTTGTCATCTGCTAGTGGAATTATGAGAAAAACCTGAAAAACTAAATCTATAACTCAAAGAGACAAAATTAAACCTTTGAGTTATAGACAGTATAAAATATGACATATAAAAGTTTTATCCCAATTGAACTTTTATTGTTATCACTGTTGTAGCTTTTGTTCCATACCATCCAGCTGTTGTGATCACACAGAGACCATCAAAACATTTTCAGAAAATAAAGAAATGGCATATTCTATGTACAACTTCATATAGTGTAAGTAAATTTTAAATATGCTTATAATAATAATAAATTAAGCTCATTTAATATATTAAATATTTTGGGACATCATATTTAAATTGTGTGAATAACTCATATTTTGACATTAATTACATGTTATTTAAATGTACCTTCCATTATTTCAAATACAGGTTTAATTACTGAGATCAAGGAAAAAATATCAGTGGACTAAAGTAAATTTACTTTTTGTTGTAATCTCTTTGAATCATTTAGGCTTAAATCATCCAGCCTCATGGGGCAGCACAGATATTAGGTTTCAGATTCCAACTTATCACTTTGTCATCCTGAAAACCTGGCCTTCATTAATAGTATAAGTCCAGGTTGCACCATAAGATCTATATTCCACACATTGGGAAATAAATAAGAAATGGAAACTACATCTCTTCCCTCTAAGAACATAAACCAATATCTGTACACATTCTTCTTCACATGCTATTGGACAGAAATTAGTCACATAGTTCATTAGCTGAAAGGGATGCATGGAAATCTTTGCCTAGGCAACTGTGTGCTAAGCTAAAATTTGGACATTTAATACTAAAGGGAAAAAGGAGAAGATGGATATTGGTGGATGACTGGCAGTTTCTGCTATACCTGCTTTATAAATAAATATAGCTAATATATATTACATGATTAAATGTCTGCATTAACATGTATCTGGATCAATAATATCCATAGAATAGGGTAGCATTTTTATAAATTTGTTTAATTTATTAATTGACCTGCCTTATTCCCTAGGAAATTATTCTTAGAGAACATAACTCTGTCACCTCCTTATTTTCAAAAAGAGAATCAAATGTCAGATGAAAAACCATATACAGTATAGATTATGTAATTGTATCTGGATTAGGTAAGTATACATTATAATGTGTATTGAGGCAGAGTGGATCTCATTCATTTTTAGGTGTTTGAAAAAATCTGTGTGGCTTTTTTTTTTCATTTATAATATCCTTTCTCAGAATCATGATACAGCTTTACAAACAAGAGGAAAAGTTTTGACATCTTTCATTTGAAACTAGACCTTTATCAATAATTTTTATTCCCTTCTCTCTAAATTCCCTTCCAAATTTGTCTGTTTGATTGGTCTTCTTTCTCTTCAGTCCTGATATCCTCCTGCAGTAATTCAACATGGAATTCTATGTTCGTGAATTAAATCCAAGTCAAGGAGGTAGGGGCTTCCTAAGGCATGGATTCCTGATGGACAAAGGCAAAACTGGGATGTCTTAAATCAAGAAACCAGAGAGACCCAGATGACCTTATCTGGCTGTATCTTGCTAAGGACACAGCAGTTACTGGAGGGTCAGTTAAGTTCATGATCTATTTGTAATTCAGTTTGGTGATATTACAAGGATGAAGAAATGCAGTTGTAATAGGGAAAGAAGGCCAATGAAGAGATAAATTTGGAAGAAATGGATGATGTCTTGGGAAAGAAATGCCCATTAGGGAGAACAGCCATGAGACATTTAGGGGAGGGAGTGTAAGCAGGCCCCACTGTGCCTTCACAGCACTATGGCACATTGGCCTTCATGGGCTCCTCCTCCATAAAAATATTAACATGACGCTTTACAATTGTGTTAAGATAAAAATGAATGTATCCAGGCTGGAGTCACTGTTACATAGTCATTACTAACATAATCATTTCCCCCTGATTAAAATAAATAAATAAATAAAGGTGAAACATTTTCAGAGGTCCCTAAAAGAATAGTGGGCTGTAGGCACTGTGTCTTCTGTGTCTAATGGGTACGTTGGCCCTGAGAGGAAGTACGCCAGTCACAGAGATTAGGGACATAAAGTAGTGAATTCACCAAAATGTGAACTTTGGTGATTTTACTTATGGGTTGTCCTTGGCCCTGCTCACATTTCTATTGGGTCAGAGACTGAGCCCTGGTCAAAGATCTACAGGAAGCCCTGGTTTGCTCCTGCACTGGAAATCAGGCCTGCCTTCCTGGTTAGGGAAGCTTAGTTTCTCTGCTGACCTGCATGATACAGAAAACAATGTGTGTGGACCCCCCTCCCACCCCTGTATCCCACCCATCTGGGTCATCACAGTGTGCCGAGCTGGGATCCCTGTGTTGTGCAGCAGGTTCCCACTAGCTATCTATTTTGCACGTGGTGGTGTACATGTGTCAATCGAAATCTCCCAATACATCCCACCTCCCTTCCCCCTCTGTGTCCACACATCCATTCTCTATGCCTGCGTCTCTGTTCATGCCCTGCAAATAGGTTCATCTGTAAAGGGATATATGTATACATGTAGCTGATTCACTTCGTCATACAACAGAAACTAACTAAATGTTGTGAAGCAATTATATTCCAATAAAAAAAAAAGAAAAAAATCTGTGTAGTATATTGTTGGTAATAGTATAACTAGAGCCATATAATTACAGTGGAGACTAAGTCATAAGTCCACAAGTGAATCTTTCCTACTTTCCTAAATTCCAATGATATGGTAGAAAAGATTGCATCAGGGGAAAAAAAATAGATTCATAACAATTGTAATAGTCTTCAGAAAAGAAATGTAATAAACGAGAGTTTTAAAACTATGGCTCAAAACATGCCCCAGAGGAGTAAACATGAAAGATAAGAGTTTTTCTTAAAGAAATATCAAAGAATTTTCAAAATCAGAAAAAAAAAAATAACATGAGGGGGACCTGGTAAAATTATTAGGGAAATTATTTAAAGAACAACATTTATCCAAAGAAATTGTAATTTTAAATTGCTATTGCTATGTGATAAAAACTATGAATAATAATCATTATCTGAAACTTCATATGACTTCAATATATTCATTATGAGGTGTGAAAGAATGCTATACCACTAAGGATTGAGTCTAATGCCAGACACCATACCAGTTATTTGACCAAGGTTATTCTTATTTAGAATTACTAAGTAGTAAAAGGAGATTAAACCCTAAATTGGCTAAAAAAAAATCTAAATATACAGAAATAGCAGAGCAAGAAAGCAGCTACTCTCACTAAGCCTGAGGGAGAGTATCCATAGGAGGGAAAACCTTTGAAGAAGCATCCCCCATGGTTGAAAGTTCTACCACATTAGAGAGGATATGGCTATGGCTCAACGAAAGAAGTTTACTGAGATGCGATGGGTAGGGACTTGTGTCTATGAAGCTATTTGTTGGGTGATACCAAAACTCACTGGACTTTTGGGATGCTTTCAAGACTGGCTTAGAAGTTATCCACCTGAGTGCCGGTGATGCTTGCAAGGAAGTTTCCTGCTGGGTACTGGCAATAATTGCTGGAGGGCATGTAATTAAATCTCATGCACACCATTGGCCAAGTATTGCTCATTGGCCTCCAAGGCATAGAAGAAAAAACATCCAGATCAAAAAGAGAAAAGAGAAGCTCCTTCCTCTTGTAATTCTCCTCTATTCCCCTCTATTGAAAAAAATCTAACATTTTGCCAACTGGCAAAGGAGAAATATTCACAAAGTCCAGCTCCACTATCACAAAGAAGATCTAAGAAAGGTGAATTTGAACTGAGAAACAATAATTGTATAACTAGCACAGATGCTAAGATTCTTTTTGTTTTGGAGAAAAAGATATACTTTCTGATTAACTATAAGAAGCGACAGAAATATTCTAAAGTATGTTAAAATTTTAAATATAAGGTTTCTGGTTTCCACTCTGAATTTTAAAGAGCTTGGGAAATTTCACTCCTGTACTTAGAAGAAGAAAAACCTGGAAAAATTGAAAATCTTGACATTACAAAGACTTATCAGAGAACTGGGGTTGCAGGGCAAACTACCAACCTGAAGTCTGGAAAGGTAAGCATATCCGAGGAGATATGGTCAGGATCTGCTTCCCTGGAATAGAAGCCACTGGAGCTATAAACAAGTAGGAAACTACCTAGATGACATTTTTGATGAATTTCTGGGGTCAGAATGAAGACTCCTGTGAGAGTGAGACACCCCTAGGAACTGCAATCTTCAGTGGGAGGGGTGGGGACATGTTTTTTGGTTTTTACCTTAGGAATCCCACCAGTTTCTCAAGGTGGAAATCCAGGAAAATTCTCCCTATGGCTTCAGGAGGGGAAAGAGGAAGGTGGTTAAAGTAATCATTGTGAAATATACTTGGAAGCTTTTCTATAACAAAGGCTTACTCTTCAGAGAAAAGACTGATAGAGCTGGGGGAAGGATAATGTAAACAGAGAGATGGAAATTCTTTGAAAGAATAAAAAATAAATTCTAGAAATTATTAAAACACTAATAAAGTCTTCAACAGGTTTATCTTTAGATTCAACATAGCTTCAGTGAGCTTAAAAATAGCTCAATAGAAACTTTCAAAACATAAATGCAAAGAGAAAAAATAACATAAAAAATCAGAAGATAGTATTGAAGAATTGTGGCACAATTTCAAAAAGTGTAACCTACACAACTGGAATACCAGAAAGAGAAGAAAGGGAATAGATCTGAAGAAATAGTTGTTGTAACGATGGCCAAAACTCTCCCTAATGAATGACAGACACCAAACTACAGATCCAGGACCACTACCAGGGATAAATACCAAAAATAACCATAACTCAGCATATGTTATTCAAACCACAGAGTCAAAGATAAAGAATATCCTGAGAAAAAACCAGAGGAGTGAACAATGTACTTATACAGAAACAAGAATAATTGCAGACACCTTCTCATTAGAAACTATGTAAGGAAGAAGAAAATGGAATGAAATATAGAAAAAAATTGAAAGAAAAAAAAAACTAGACTTCAATATCTGGTGAATATTCAAAAGTAAAAGATTTCTCAGACAAACAAAGCGTGAAAAAATTCATCATCAGTTGACCTGTCCTGCAAGAAAGGTTAAAAGAAGTTATTCAGGAAGAAAAAAATGTATATAAGTCAGAAACATGGATTTGCATAAAGAATGGTAGAATATCAGAAAAGGAATACATGAATATAATTTATAAAATATAATTTTACTATTCTTTATTTGAAAAATGATTAGTTGTTTAAAGCAATAATTTTAATAATGTAGAGGGTGATAGTAACATGTGGACTGTGGAATGAATGTCATCACTGTCACAGGGGGAGAGGAAAGGAATGGAGAATATTCTATGCTAAGGTACTTGCCCTAAACATAAAGCAATATAGTGTTATTAAAGGGTGGGCACAGATCAGTTAATATGTATATTGTAAACTCTAAGGCAATAATTAAAACCACTAAAAAAATAGTTATAGTTGATATACTAAGAGAGGAGGTAAAATGAAATCATGTAAATACTCAATTAAAATTAAAACCAGAGAAGGCAGAATAATAAAGGAAAAATTAAACAAAGAACAACTTCAATGAATGGAACATAGTTGTAAACATGTTAGATATGAATAATACTATTTCAGTAATCATTTTAAGTGTGAATGGTGTAATCACACCAATTAAAAGATGAAGATTGACAGAGTGTATTAAAAAAACTGACTCAACTATATGTTGTCTTGAAGAAATCTACTTTAAATATAAATCCAGATAGATTAAAAGTAAAGGGATAGAGAGAGAACCATTTTAACACCACTCGAATAAAGTAGATGTAGCTATGTTAACTTCAGACAAAGCTGACTTCAGAATAAGAAAGATTATTAGGAATAAAGAGTATAAGAACATGATAAACAAACAGAACAGAGAGTGAGCCTTAAAGTATGTAACTTTTAAAAATCATTTAGGAGATCAGGGTATCCCAGGATAGAAAGCAGACTGTGGCAAAAAAATAAAATTGTATCACAAATGTACAAAGCAGCCTAACTAAAATCTAAGTAGGAGAAATTTTGTAACCTTAGTAACTTTGAAAATGAGGGAGGAAGGATAAAGGCAAAAAGAACTATGGATCTAAGCCTAAGAACTGTACTTTAATTGACAAAGTTGTTTCCCATGGGGTTGAGGGTGAACAATTCTGAAACCACCCTACATGTATACCAGAATTAAACAGTTAAGTGAGTGGATGGCATATGGTGGGAGCCAGGCTCCTCACTGCTGGAGTGAGAGTTTACATGTCAGCAAGGGGAGAAGCTAGAATAATCCATGTGGTAGGAGATTACAGTTGGAGACATATTATGAATTTATGTTCAGCTTAATATAGATACAGATGGATATAGCTAGACATACATAGATATAGATATGTGTGTGTGTTACTATGCACTCATGTATTGCCCTACTCCCTCATCTGAGAGGACCTAGCAGCAATGATGCCCCAGTAACAACAAGCACACCTAGCACCCAGAAGTGGGTTTCTAACACCATTTAAATAAAAAAGAAATAAAGAAAGAAAGAAAGAAAGAAAGAAAGAAAGAAAGAAAGAAAGAAAGAAAGAAAGAAAGAAAACATGATTCTAGCAGAAATAGCTGATTCTAGAACTAGGGTAGGAAATATATGACAGTATGGAGCATCTTATAGTGTCAGAAAAGAAGTATGTGGTCAAAACAAAAACAAGTGATCAGGAGATGTCAAAGGGGCAGAAGGTCCAACAGACAAAGCTTCCAATGACCAAAGCTAGAAAAATTGGACAAACAAAATAAAATAATACTGAATTATAAGCCACTGAATTTATACTTATAATACTGAATTATAAGTATAAAATAAGTGCCCAGGAGTCCATGCTGATATAAATAAACACTTCAATAAATAAATAAAATGAGGGATTAAAGACAAGTTTTATATGGAGAAGAATTAAAATAATTTATGTAGGTAATCCTCCCTCAAGGAAGTAGCACATTACTCCCCATCCTTGAGTGTAGGTTGTGAATAGGGATTTCTTTCCAATGAATTCATTTTAGAAAGGGGGAAAAGAGGTAACTTACTATGGGGAAACGTGACTAACACTGCCTCAGTCAGGTGGCCAAAGTTAAAATCAACAGTATTAAGTCATACTGATACTAAATACCTTTGATATACTATTGGTGTGATGTGATGAGAATGGCATTTTGCCTCTGTGCTCTTTCTCCCCAAAACCTATAATCCCTGTCTAATAATGAGAAAAACATTAGGCAAATCCTAATTGTGAGACAATTTATGAAATACCTAACCAATATTCCTCTAGATTGTCAAGATCATCAAAGGCAAGGAAGTCTGAGAAACCATTACAGTCACGAGGACACTAAGGAAATCCAATGACTAAATATAATGTGATATCTTGGATGGGATCCAGGAGTAGAAAAAAAGACATTGGGTAAAAACTAAGAGTATCTGAATAAGGTAAGGACTTTCGTTAATAATAATGTGTTAATATTGGTTCATTAATTATGACAAATGTACCATGTTAATCTAAGATGTTAATGATTAAGGAACCCCCTGTACTACTTTCACAATATTTCTGTAAATTTCAATCTTTTCTAACATAAAAATTTATTAAATGACTAACAGATTCCTTATCAAGTCTTGATAAACAGTAATAGGATATATAATTCCTAATATATGAAGAATTGGAGTCAGGAAAATACTGAACACAGAAAACTAGACGAGGCTAGAAAAATTCCTCTCAGATAAAAATGAAAAAAATTAAGTGCTACATAACAAAATCCCCTGGAGGGTGGCCAAAGTTATACTCAGAACAAAGTTTATAGCCTTAATGAAATTAATTTCATGAAACAACAATAAAACGTCAAACTGTATGAAAATAAGTGATAGCATTCAGTGCAGGTGAGAGTTTGTGTAAATATGCACTTTTAAATATACTGTTGGATATTATATAAATTGCTACAATATTGCAAAAATTCTACTAATAATGCCTATTAGAAATATGAATGCAATTTGGACAAATAATTTTACTAAGAATATATGGTTCATAAAAATGTTATTAATGCATAATGATTTGTGAACAGAAATATATAATGCAGAATATTAATAACAAAAATATTTTAAACAAGCTAAACATCCTCTGATATTGAGCTTAGTTGTGGTGCATTCAGATTTAGTGATATTATATGACAAGAATAAAATAAGTTAGTTCTATATTTATTGATGTGTAAAGATTTTTTATAATAGAGTGTTAAAGAAAGAAGCAAGTTTCAGAGTTTTTTTCTTTTTAAGATGTTGAGGGTAGGAGTTTATTAATTAATTAATTTATTTTTACTGTGTTGGGTCCTTGCTTCTGTGCTAGGGCTTTCTCTAGTTGTGGCAAGCCGGGGCCGCTCTTCATTGCGGTGCACGGGCCTCTCACTATCGTGGCCTCTCTTGCTGCGGAGCACAAGCTCCAGACCCACAGGCTCAGTAGTTGTGGCTCATGGGCCTAGTTGCTCCGTGACAACTAAGGATCCTCCCAGACCAGGGCTCGAACCTGTGTCCCCTGCATTAGCTGGCAGATTCTCAACCACTGCTCCACCAGGGAAGCCCCAGAGTATTTTTTTTAAATGATACCTTCTCTGGCTAAGAACAAAAGAGAGAAGGGAGAGAGATAAAGAGAGAGAGAAGGAAAAGAAAGACCTTCTATAGATGTGTATTTTATGAGTATATGAAAGGTAAAATGATAGAAAACATTAAGATTGGAAGAGGAGAGACTACTATGTGTCTGGGTAAATATATAAATAAGACAAATATTACTGTCAGTAAAACTCTTTTAATAATGTGAACAAAATTTTAAAGGAACTAAAATTTCATCTCAAGAAGGTAGAAAAAGGGAAAGGAAATTAACTAGACTTGTTGTATGAATCATGGTGAAAGAAGAAATTAATGGAATAGGAGATCAGCTCCGCTCATTCTCAATTATATCCAGTGAAGTTAAATATGAAAACAATGTATATCTGTATATACAATGTATATTATGAAAAAAATTAGAGGGATTTAAAACAAATGTGGAGATATTTTATCCATATAATTGCAGTGATGGATACATTGGTATCTTTTTATTATTTTCTGTGCTTTCCTATATATTTAAGATATTACATAATTAAAAATTTTTTGATTTTAATAATTTTTGACAAATGGAATACAGCTATACTTTTTTTCTGTTTGTTTAAAGTTTTAAGTTACATAAGCAAGTAAAACAATTTTTTTAGGTTAATCAAGTTTCTGGAATAACTACCATACACACTCAAAGGGCATATATTTAAAAAGGTCATTCTAGAAGACAATTTGACAATATATAACAAGCTGTATACAAAAGGGCATATATTCAACCAAATATGTGTTCTTCTAGAAATATATACTAAACAAATAGTCATGAATGATTACAAGTGTTAACTGTGTTGTATTCAATGAAATTTTGAATGTAATAAAAACTAAAATAAAATCTGCAAATATACCTTATAAGATTAGTTAAATGAATCATACTCCAATAATCTAAATAGATAACCATGAAGAAATTCTAAATTATAGAACAGTAATTTAAAGTATAGAAAAAGTTACAGTGTATTACTTTTTTAAATATTAAATTCTAAATTATACATATTTATATACTTATAAATATATATCACCATATGATGTATGTTTAAAGCTATTTCTATCTGTCTGTCTCTGTCTCCTTCTCTCTCTTCAGTCATTTAAAAGGCATGTCTACGACTTCTCTGGCAGTCCAGTGGTTAAGACACCACATTTCCATCACTCGGGGCATGGGTTTGATCCATGCTGGGAAAACTAAGATCCCGCATGCTGCAGGGTGTGGCCATAAGGTAAAATAATAAAATAAAATAAAATAAAATAAAATAAAATAAAATAAAATAAAATAAAATAAGATAAAATAAAAGGCATGCCTATGAAAAACTCAAATTGCTGATTTCTTATCTGGGGTAAATTAAATTAAGGGCCATACAATTGTTTTACTCACATTTATTTTTAAACACTTTCCAACAATTAAATATTTTCCTTGTGATAAGAAAGTTAAATATGTAAAACAGTAATTTCATTATCTTACATGAAGCACACAAAATATTGTAAACAATGAAAACAAATAAACAGCTCAGTGTATAGCCCATGAATTCAGTCTCCAAACAGTAAAAATGAGATGAACTGTAGGTTCTCTCAAATCTCCACCTGTTCACAACTCTTTCAAACAAAACTATTCCATTCTTTACTTCTAACCAAGAGTTGCTGAGCTATGGGAGAAAGAATCTTGTAACTAGACTAACTGAATCCTTTGAAAATACCTTCTCTCTCCACTCAGAGCTTCTCCGTAACCCTTTTATGCACTCTTGGTTGAATCCCTATACAGTTTCCCAGAGGAGCTATTCCAAAACATACTCAATTTACTCAAGCACCCCTGCTTCCCTCATTCTCCTCAAATGATGCAGTCATCTATTTTACTCAGATTAAGCTTGGCAGGTTTGAACTTCCTAACACTCTGTAGCCACCAGCACTTGGGAATAAAGAGATACATAGGAGGAAAAAAAAAAGTAATAAGTTCAAACACAATAGGTAATATATTAAACTAATATTTACTATATCCACTTCTCAGCTCTATCTTCCAGCTGCTAATCTTTCACCTTTTTCTGCTTCTCTCTCTTTTCACTTTATATTAAAAAATCTTCCCTAAAACTTAAAAAAAAAACAAAAATAGAAAAGAAAATTGCTATAGCAAATTCTTTGAAAATTAGTATGAAGCCAAATCAAATGAATCATTATAAAAAAGTACAGAAGTAACTTACAGGATGTATCTTTGCTCTCGAGAAGACAACCATTTGTCCAAATATTGTCATCAGTGATGATAATGATAAGATTTACTGAGAGCTCTTTTAGTTTGTTTCATCCTCTCAACATCACAGTGAGATGGTGTTATTATTACTCTCTTGGTACAAAAGATGAAACTGAGAATTTGATTTCTTATTTACTTGCTCAAAGTAATAAGATTGTCAACTGATGGAGTGCAGATTCAAACTCAATTCTGTCTGACCCCAAAGTGCTGCAGCAAAAATAGAAATGAGAAATTTTTCTTTTCTGATAAACAAGGAAAATAAGGAAGCAATAAACAGGCTGGAGAAACAGCATAAACAGGTCTGAAAGAGTTAAGCCATCTTGGTTATTCTTTACGTGTTACTACTAAGAAACACTTGTAACTAGACTTGTCCTTCACAAAGCTAATTACTCTCTGACTCCATATGAATTACACTCTGTACCTGGCATTTTTCTCCCCCTACACTCCCTTGTAACACTGTTCATTTCACAAAGAAGGTCACTGGCCGATAACTTCAGGGACACCAGACCCAGTTGATTAGTCACCTGATGCCAGCTTTGGCAGAAAATTTGCAGAGGAAAAAAATGCAAAACGTTAATTACTTTGAGTTTATCACCTACCCCAGACCAAGAGCTCCAGCTATAAAAACCTTTCCCTATTCCTCAGGGAGGGAGGCATAGTGCTTGAGGTGCTAGCCTGCTGTGTTCCCTCTTTGCCTGGCAAAGAATAAAGCTACTCTCTTTCCTCCGAACCCTGTCTCCATATTTCTGTTTGGCATCAGTGCACAGAAGGCCAATATTTTGGCATCAAGAGCTCATATGTTCATCACTACACTCCACTGCCTCATTAATCACATGTTCACACCTAAAATTTGATTAAGATCCTACCTAAATATAATAAATTCAAGTAATGAAACCTCACTTGTACTAGCTAAAAAAGATGTTTCAGTTTCATGACATAACAGTGGAAAAGATATTCAATGAAGGGATGGATAGTGAGGAAAAATTCCCAGAATTACAGAGGGAAATGTCTGCATGGATCTACAAGTAAAAGAAAAAAAAAAAAAGGAGGAAGAAAGAAAGAAATGAGTTTATAAACAATTTAGCAAACGCCTTGGGAATGCATTTTAGTCAGGGCATTTTCTACATATTTCTTACATTCTTTCTGCCTTAATCATTTTCTTCATGCTCAAAATTACTCTTGTGCTTACAGATCTGGAATTTCTATTATCCATTATCCTGAGTTTTGGGTAATATCATCTTTGTGTATGTTGTAAATCATTAATTATAATATATGTTATAAAGTATATTTGTCTATATGTTCTTAAGAAATCAAAGTCAGAAATCTGTGTCTAAATGGGTTATGCATTCATTATTAAGTACAGATTTAAAGTCTGTTAAATAATGTTTGACATATGTCATTGCTCTCACTGTTCAACATGCTGTCAATTAGCTTAAAAATCCCATGGACTCCTGCTTATGGCTTCCCATTATGAAATGCCCATTTCTTCCCACAGCAGATTGCTCTCTTTAACCTGTACTTACAGTGTTTTTGATTTAAAAGTTTTTATATACATATCTCTAGTCATGTTTCCTGAATTAAAATTATAAATACCAGATCTTTTTACTTTCTCTCCTTGAAACCTCCGATAAATTCCTATTTATTCCCTTTGATATTTGGCAAGTTCTCAGAACTCCTTTCATCTTTTGTGTGAAATGATGAACAGAGTACTGAAGTAAGATTCAGAAGACTTGGGTTCCAGTTACATTTTGCCACCAAGTAGCTGTATTTTCTTTCAACAATTACTTCACTTCTCCAGGACTCAACTTCCTTGTGTCCGAAGAGGTATTGTACTGGATGATTTGAGACAATTTGATTCCCAAATTCTTTTCTTAAAAGCCATATACTATAATACGGTTTTCATTTATATTTTTCAAGAAAGGAAGAGTAGACTCAGAATGAAGACTTAGCTCAGGCATGTTTTCTGTAAGAAATTCCCATTTGGGCTTTGTCTCCCTAGCCTGTGCTTCCAAATCCCCCTAGCCCTTAACCTAGTTTTTAAACTATTGATTTATGTTGCTATCTCTGACACTAAAGTGCAACTTCCTGAAAAATACAAGGTCATCTCACCCACTCCCCTCCGTATATTCCCAGCATGAAACACAGTATCTGGCTGTATTGGACTCTATTTCCATTTGCCTTGCATGTCTTGCTTGTGAAATTGCTTGACTCTCAATCCATGCAGTTCTGATTGTCTGTCACTCAAGGGTCTCGACCTACATGAACAGACGTTCTCCTCATGATTTGAATTTCAAGTAAAGATGCAGTTATGAAGGCCACAGGACCTGTCACCCAATGGAGGCACCCTACAGGACTATTTCTGAGATAATGCTCTTAGAATTCAGATTCTATCTACAATTCTGGCGTCCACCTCTTGAATCTTAGTCACGTAGTTCTTCCTTTGATTCTGTGAGGAACTGAGTGTACTTATAATAAACTTTTCTTTTCTTCTTAGATTAAACACACACCAGGTTTCTGTTGCTTGTACACACAAAAAATGTATTTGATTTTCTGGTAGGGAGAGATCCAGGTTTTTGGAAGCCTGAACTTTATAAAATTTTGGGGTGACATTTTAAGAAAAAGAATATGTCTTGAATACAAAATTAGATAGAAAACTATGCATAGAGTGTATATATGTGTGTATGTATTTATATATGCAAATTTCAAACTTACTAAATTTAAAAAATAACAAATACCACAAAAAATGAGAAATCCAAATACCTCAATGCTTTGTCTTACTATTTCTTAAATACCTCTTTAATATATCATTTTATGTACATTTTTTGACTGTATACCTATTTGATGACTTCTTATGATAATAACTTTAATATCTATCAACAGTGAGAAAAGAAAGATAATTCAGTTTTTCATATGTTATGGTTGATTAAATTTTTTAGTTATTATATTTGATCATGTAAACAAGTTTCTTTCAGCTTCACACCTGTTCAATAACATCACATAAATTTTAGCACTATCAATTTTGGGATTCAATTGATTTCAGAGCATTTAAGGGGTGTGTGTGTGTGTGTGTGTGTGTGTGTTCTTTGATTTTCTGGTAAATATTACCAGTTTTGTATCAAAGTCTGTATTGTACTGGTATATTATGAATTTTATCTTAGTTTTTGTTGATAGTAGTATTTTAAATAAATTAAGATTCATATAATAATTTCGTCTTTAGCACATAGATTATCAACACTCAAAAAACCTATTTATTACTTTTATTTGAAACTCAACTCTTGCTCATAATAAATGACTACTTTTGGTAAACTATAAAAATTATTGATTACAATTTCCTTCTCAATATCCAAATAATATCTATTGATTTCACCACTCATATTTATGACTTATATTTTATTTTCCTTTCACTTTATTTCAAAATTTTCTCAGTGATTAAACATATTCAAAGTGTTTAAATAAGAGGCCTATAATTTCCTGTTATACTGAAATGTTCCAAAATATCTTTCCATTTAAGTAGGTACAACTTTTGCAAATATGCCATTCCCACTAATAAAGAAAAATAAAATTCATTGTACACATTTCATATGTGCCCCCAGTTTTAACATGTTCTTGACAGAAGAGAACTTCATTTTGATTGAATACCATGAAAACCAAACTCTCCTCTAAAGTTTTACACATCAGATCCTAGAAAAATTTTGCACAGAGCAGCTTCTAGTTCCATATATTTCAAATATTTGCATATACTTGCAGTACCAGGTACTATAGGACACATTCTTTTGTATCATGACAAGCATGAGTAAGCATAGATACAGTCAGCAATAATGATACATGGAACTTATTGTGAACCCAATAAACACCATCCCAATACATCAGAGTAGATGCATAGTCTAACTCACTTTCTCATTTGTCAAATCCTAAAATTGCCTATGATCACTCTTGTGGCAACTTTGTAAGAGGAAATGTGGCTTAGAGGAAGGCTGAGTGATAAAGGTTGGAGTTCTGATTAATTGCAATGAAACTATCTTACCTTTGTAAATTTTACAAAAGGATAACTATATGAACACTTTGGTAGGGTCTCTTCCAGGATTTGAAGGGAACCTTACAAATTAGAGTGCGTGAATCTTAAGCTTCATGAGCTTCACAGGGAATCCTAGGTATAAAGGCGGTGCTAAAAACCATGATTACTCTTTGTTATTAAAGGGCAGAAAGAGTACATAGTAAGATAAACAGGTCTAAAGAGGAAGTGACAGCCAGAGAGAAACTAGTATGTTGTACTTTTCATTTATAAACAGACTCCCTCTTGGGGTTTTGGTTGAGTGGAATCTTTATTAATTACATTAGTCCCCACTGATGTCTACTATAGGACCAGGCAATTCTTTAACATGGTGATTAGGATACAGCCCTGCCCCTAAGGGAGCAGCAGAAGCCAACCTCATTATTCATGAGAAGTGGTGAAAAAAAAATAACAAAGCCTGTTGAATGAGGTGTGCTCTTAAAAACAAGGAAGAGTACATTAGCCAAACCTTCAAGCATCTTCTGCTACTTAATCCATTTTTGTTTTCCTTGACATTGACAAATTGAAGGATTAAGTGCCTAATTCCAATTGTTCTACAAGGCTTTGGAAAGACATCAGGGCACCAAATCTGAAAACACTTAAAAAACCACATCTCCTGATATAAAAGACAGTTGTATTAAAAAGCAAATAATAAAGTCACCATTCTCTTTCAGTCATAAATAAATGTACTTGAATTTCAAACTCTAATTTTTGATATCTTCACAGGATCTCCTATCTACCCCAACACTCCAACAGCTTTCCCCACTTCATAAATGTAGCTAGTAGATGGCATGAAATTAGATCACCTGAATAATCATATGTGTTATATTTGTAAGTTAAACTTAGAAATGTTTAAGTAACTGATTTTTAGAAATTAAAGCAATTCATTTAAACTTTTTTTAACAAATCAAAATCCTATCAGTATAACTTCTATTATAGATTTCTGTCTGTGTATGGGTGGTGTGTCTGATGGTTAAAAAAAGATTAAAAATCTACTTTAGCCAGTATACATCCACCTAGAAATATTGTAACATCACTGTAAATGAATGGAGAAATATAGAAAACAATTCATAAATTTCTGCAGTAATTATCAGAGACAGGATTTCTATTTCTGCTATTAAAGGCAATACAATTTCACCTGCTTGGCCATAAAATATGTGAATTATTTCCCATTGTAATGCACAGGAAATAAATGTATGTTATATTCCTTCCCCACACAGAACATGGAAATAGAAATGGAAAAACAATTTAAACTCCAAAATTTCAACAGTAAACCAAAACATAATGCTGCCCCTTAATTTAGCTGCAAGTCTCCAAAACTCTGATCATAGCCAAATTCAATGGTGTGCTTAACTGCTGAAGTATAAGAGATACAAAACAAATTCCTGAATATTCATTCCATTCCCAGAGTATTTCCTTTGACACATGGGAGATTTTATTTTTCAGTCTCTCTCTGCTGTCTGCCCTATCAGTACAGGCTTACACTTATACACATGCATATGCACCTACAAATAATGGTATTTATGTGAGTTAACTCACATCTTTAATTGAAATCTCTCCTCTCTTCCTGTTAACCATAGCATGACCACCCACAATGCTTGTTCAATTCCAGAAGTTTCCTACTCATTTAAGTAAGATCCTGGAGGCAGAATTCATGGGGGATTAACACTCTAAAGTATACTTTCACCATGAATCTCAAATCATTTTGCACATTTTAATTCATTCTTGGAAAGCCACAGAGAGGAATTCAGTTGTTTGACTGTTTTTCAGAAAGTTTCCCTTAAATAAGGAGAGATTCAAATAGATTGGGTATGTTTAATTCAAGCATACCAAATCAAACACCAGGCATTTTAAAAGATGAAATGTTTGAATTTTAACTTTAAAAAATGTTCTTTAAAAGAGATACCATAAAAACCCCAAAGAGTGTTGTAATCAGCTATTTCAAGTCAAGCACACACTTTGACAAATAAACATTTTATTTAAATGACTGTGTTGATACAGGCTAAAATAAGAAAGCCATAATGGTGATGAAATCTGTTTATGATTAAAAGCTAACATGCATATTTTTTCATGTGGCTTAGAACATAAGGGTCAACAAGATCCTTTCATTATATGTATGAAAGAATAAAAAAACACTGTAAATGTAAATGAAATGTAGTACAAATACATTTGCTTCATCCTCTCTCACAATCTATACCACAAAATAGGTTTTCAAGTAAAACAAAACAAAACAAAAATGTATATATTTTAAGTTATCTAATATATTGTGGGGTAAAATTAACCTTTACACTTTTCCCTACAGCATTAGAAATTTTGTTTAATGTATGAGAATGTAACCTTAGGAAAATTAAACTGTGAATGTTAATATCACAAATGGAGAACAGAGTGCTTTGGTTTGATGAGCTTGTATTGCCTTGTCAACTTCCAGCCACAGCAGCTGTAATCCAATTGATCTCAAAGATAAATGTCTTCAGGAAGTGACCTACTAATCCTTAGTGACTTCTCTACTTTCTCATAGTTCAAATTGGAAAAATGTTTAAAGGAGGCTGAAGGAAATGACAAATAAAAATAATTATGTTTGAATAGACTAGAAATTATAATTAGAGACTTTTTTAAAAGAGAAAAAATAGAATTTTTTTTCTGTGTAATAAGAAGATAATATTTTTAAATAAATAAGATACATACGTGTGTGTGTATGTGTGTTTCACAGTCAAGACACAAATTAACAAATTGTAGCATGGAAGAATAATTCAGTTCAGGTGATTATATGCCATGATTTTAGACTATCTTTAAATATGGTCATACAAGGTTATAGGCATCAGTTATCTTTGCCTGATCATTCAACCCTTCAATAAGAATTTAAAAGATTAATTAAAATAACCAAAGTATATAAAAATACAGCATGGTTAAAGTAAATATATCTTTGTGTATATATATATATATTTTTTCCAGTGGGTTTTAGAGTATTTAGAATTGCGCAACCATTGCCACAATCAATTTTCAAACATTTTCATTGCCTCAGAAAGAAACCCTGTGCCCCTTTCAACGAATAAGTATATTTAAGCTGGTTTATGTGTATTCCTACTTTTTATCTCTAGGTTTGGACCATTCAAGTGTTATAACTGTGCATCCTTTGTAATTTCTTCTTTTATTGAGCAAGAGATGGGGAGATGTCCTAATACAGTGATTTGTTTCCATCTCTGCCATTTTTGTTGAAATCTTGGTTTCTTTCTGTACAAGTCTGGCCTCTCTGGCAAATTACTAAACCTATTTGTGCCTCAGCTTTCCCAGCCATAGAATGCGCATGAAGAAAGTAATAATAGTAAATTCATCACAGCATTATTGGGAGAGTTAAATTAAATAGGAAATGTAAAGTATTTCAGCAGTTCCTAGTATATATGCTAGTCATTTTCATCAATGAAAATAGTTTTAGATTGTGATCTACCAAGAGAAAATAGGTGTGTTATCAGTTTTCAACAGTAACAGATAAAACTGGAAAGGGGAAAGTCATCTGTTTCAAATGTATGGATTTTTTAAATGTGAAAAAAAATGAAATAATTTTCTCAGTAGGATACGTGAAATAATTCAAAGTTCTTTTCGAATCATGTGAATCATACTGAAAGTGGATAGTAATTGCAAAAAGTATTTTTACGCTCTTCGATTTAACTTATCACTCCAAAGCATATGAATGATGACTTTTAAAGTCAGAAGTACCTATTCATGATGCAGATAAATGCTGGTGTTTGGAGAATGGGTCAACATATATTTAATGTGAACCAACAGTGAGTTGCTGGTAATAAAACCAATTGCTAGAATTATCCTCAGGTGGATCAAATTAACTGCATCCGGTAAGATGTCAGTCACTGCTGGATTGCCCATGTTTGTGTATGTTATGTTGCCTTTGGAAGCCAGAAGATGTCTCTGTGAGGTCCCACTCACAGCAGACATGACACTGTGTCCTGCCCCTCTCCTCACTTCATACCAGCATGAACTCGCTGAACTTTGTTTGAACCTTCCTGCTCAGTCAAGTACATTTTTAATGCAACTTACCCTATTTAAGCCTAATTTGTATTTCATTTCACAACCTTGCCATTTAACACAAACCCATCAAGACAGATTTTAGGGCAGCAGGTAATCTGAAACCTAAATGACACTCATTCCGCTCACCAAGGATATGCTTTCTGTTTCCGAAACACATCCTTAGGAGAAGCAAACAGGCAGGTATCTTTATTTGACTCTATGATTCTGAATTGTTGTTTTCTCTTACAGTAAGAAAGCTCCTAGTATATTGTTCTTGAAATTTTTAAAACTTTTTAATTTTAGAAAGGCAATTGTTTATTCTTTCAACAACACATAACTGGGAAAATATTGTCCATCTCCAAGAAATAGCGTTTGCATTTAAAGACTCACCAGTAGTGTATTTTTGCAGACTTGGCTATGACAAATTACATGTGAAGGCAACTTTCTTGTCAAATAAGAGGGTAACATGTCTAAGAGATTTGCAAATTTTTATTTTAAAAAAGGATTCTTTGCATACCAAAATACAGGCTTCCATTAACCCAATTGTAGGGAAGATAAATCTTAGCAGGGCAATTATTCCTTGAAGTTCAGATGGCCATGCATAAATTCTTTCCTTGGATTCAGCACATTTTTTAGTTATCTGCTAGGAACATTAAGTCCTTCACTATAGACCAGTTTTGGGGGAGGAAAGGGGGGGCATTCTCTTTTTTCTCTTCAAATGTATTTCAAATTTATTGTGTTTGGGTAGGCTTTTTGGAATCGTTGCCACTTGTTTCCAAAGTGCTTCTGGAAACTGACTCCTAATTAGATATAAATTGTAAAGAATAGGAGTATTCTATAAAGGATATAAAAATTTAGACTTGGATTTAAGCGGTGCACTGTGAACAAAATTCTTAGGCTGAATCCATTTACTGAATAAATATTGTATATAGTATATTCAAGGCACTGTAGAAGACACTTGAAAAACACAGGATCATTTTCTTTATGATTTATAGAACTTTAGGAAAGATAACAACAATCAGTGTTATTTACTAAATATTTACTAAGCATCTGGCATTGTGGGTTATAAAGGTAAGGCATCCAACTGAGTACACAACAGTATTTATACAAGGTAGATCTTAGTGCAGGTCAAATAATTTTATTGAGCACCTACTATGTAACAACATCATGAATGTTAGTGGTGGAAATTTACAAGATATTTGCTTTCATAGGCCATACACTAATTAATACTTTAAGAAAGAAAAAACTAGCTCCCAGGTTATGAATTTTAGAGAAGAGCAAGTCTATTTCATTCTGTGTGGATGAGATGCATGTGAAGAAAGACGGGCTTGCAGACACAGACGTGAGGAAGAAGAAAATCTATACACCTGAGTTAGTTTAATCTTGAGGTCTAGACTGAGTCTATCATTAAGGAGAACTTGTAAGGATGAGGAACTTTTGTTAAAATCTTGAAGTTTATATTTCTTATTCTTAAACTATTCTAAACTATTAATTCCAGGAGAGATCACATACAGAAGTATTAAAATAATTCAACGAAGCTATTTTCATTACATTTATAGACGTATTGAAACTAAGAGAGAGAGGAAAACAATTTAAGTCAAACAAACCCAGAGTGTTCTGAGAGATTGTCAACCTGCAATTACTGCTGCAAAGCTGTCCATATACAATCCACTTATATTCACTATGTAGCCAACATAAGCCTGAAAATATGGTGTGGTTTAGAAATTGTTGGAGCAAAAGGGGCTATCAGAGTATAATGGAATTGTTTGCCGTTTATATTCTAAATAGGGCAGTTATGATTCCTAGGGAGTCATCCAAAATATTCTGGGGAATGTATATACCTGCAATCAAGGATGCAGTAGTTGGCAGGCACTCTATGGCCCACCAATAGATGTTCTTTGGTCATTGAGAACGTTTGTTATAGAATATGATCCTAAAGGGAAATATTTCATTTGGAATAAAGGCTAAAAATCTACAGGTTTTCTTGTAGAAAATCTCAATTTTCATGATTTTTTAAATTGACCTTCAATTAAATCCTTTCTTCTGAATAGCAGCTGTTAGGAAGAACTGGAAACAAGAGGGAAGAAAAATGCCATTTTTTCACTGCAGTGATGTCTGCATTTCAGTGCAAAGTGATTCCCCTCTATGGTTTGTATTTCCTTTCTAAGGAGTTGGAGATTCACTGGAATAGGCATCACTGTATAACTGCAAGTGTAAGTGCTATGATAATTATTATAATGACTATTATTAAAACGATGCAGGTCTCCTACAGCAAGAAATGAGTTTCTGAGTAATGGAAGTGATTTTATAATCCAATGGGGCAAAAGCCATTTGGCTGTCTATCTGCCTTAACTCTCATCACCAAAAAGGCAACATTTAGAGAATCAGTCAAACCTCTCAACATAGAAAAGTTTTGCAAAAATATTATCTTTGAATCAATATGGATATGATATTGCTGTTACTTTTGATTGTCAGACCACAGTTTCCCTGCACTGTTTATTTTTATTAGTATTATTTTTTTAAATTATTATGAATGCAAGAACACATACACAGAAAAATGCGAAACACAACTCCGCAGAGTGAGGTAGCATATGTTTGCAGAAACCTCTTGACTTATTAACAGCCAATCATCTTTATGCAAAAAATACAAATCTAGGTTTCATCTGGCCACGTTAAAATTGTCCCTAAGGCTCTAAGTCCTTGTGGGTAGTGTTTATGTTTCCTAGATTTACACATAAGTAAACTTTCAGAAACACTTTCAGTAGTTTATAAGCACTAATAAGCCCCATACTTATGACAACAGAGTAGAGTCCAGTTTCTGTACCCACAGGATAAAAAAGGGTTTGTGGGTTTTTGTAGATATAACATGTAGAAATGCAGTTGCCTTCAGTTGAGAATAAAACACAGATCCCTCCCAGACATAGTCCCTGAAATTGAGTTTATGAGAAGCAACGGAAAATATTTGAAGAGGGAACATGTATATAAACAAGCAATAAAGTAGAACAGGAACCATATTTGAAATCCAAACGTCCTCTCCAGTATGGTATTCTTTTTAGCCCCACTGAATAAATGTGACATAACAAATTAAAGAAAATATTTAAGAAAATGGTGAATTGATTGACAAGAGAATCACACCATCATATGAAAACACCTCTGCATACCTTGCTTAAAAAAATCAGTTTTCACCATCCAGTGGTTAAAACAGTAGAAATAGTATCATGTTTGCCCTTAGCATTTACACTAGGAAATGATCAAAACTACTATTATTGTAAAAAAAAAAAAAAAGGAGGTTCCTACAGAAATTGTAAAATTCATAATTCTCTTCTTAAAGGGAGCATGATTTTGAACAGATACACTTAATATTATGTAGACTTTCCAGTTCATGTTTCTTTTCATCTGTGAGAAGAAAAGAGTATTTTTCTTTTTCCATGACCAGCAATTAGATCTTTTTTATTAGTCCATCACTAGTGATAGATATGGGTAATATAGTACTACTTTGAGACAATCTACAGTCCATCAAAGAATCAAGAATAAAGCTAGTAAACTTCAGACACTTATAGTCTTTTCTTTGAGCGAGCCATTTAGTGAGAATGTGCATTAAACTCCAATTCCCATCATTTCTAGAGTCAACTGGTTTATCCATTAAAAATAAAAATTCTCGAAATGCCTTGGCATTTTCTGTTTCCCTAAATATTTAGTAGTACATCAGAATGCATTCCCTCAAAATCTTTCTCCTCTGTTTTTCTTTCTACTTGGAAAAGTTGACACAAAAGACCTTTCTGAGAACTTTTGTCCAATCTGCATGTATGACCACCACAGGTTGACGCCATTTTCTTGAAGGCAAATTGTCCTGGGCAAGGCAATTGAATTTTGGAAGGAAAAAAAAAAGAAAACAAAAAAATCAACAAAAAGTTTAGCTTGGAAATCTAAATCTATAGAACATAAACACAAAACGATGATGTTCTACCTTCCTTTCATTATTTGTTCATATAAAATTAAGAAGTGCTAAATGATATTCACTGTATTAAAAAAAAAAAAGGAGCACCATCATCTTTGTTTTAAGTAGCTCTTTCCCTGTGATAAATTCTTATAAACCCCAAGGAAAGCAAAAGCAAAACAAAAGCCTAAATTGAAAGACAATTGAACCATAAAAGCCTACAGTGCTTCAGATTTTAATTTTTTTCTTCCTTGGAAAGTGATTAAATCTATTATTGTTAAGCACTTTGGGTACATCACAAATTACAGTCTGTAAAGACATTAAATGATCCATATCTTATTCACTACAGAGACCCCTAAGTCATTTTTATTGATGCTCATCCAGTGTGTACTGCTCAGGTTAAAGAGCTGAGGTTGTGAAGCTGAGTCAGTAACAAGAGTTCAAGGCCAGGCTCAGGTCTGCTCTGCTAGACCATTCAGATTTATTCTTCTGTGATCTCTTGCATCACTTCACCTTCATCCCTCTTGCAAACAAATGCTAACATCATTTGTTCTTCATTGTGCTCTTTAAGACCCACAAAACTAATTTTCAGCCATTTCAGCATTGTGATAATTACATTTTTGGTCAGTCCATTCTTCCAAAAAGCAGCTCAAACTTCATAAAATCCTTTTTACTAACAATTCTTTTCTGTTTAATATTTTCTGTCCATATATTTTCTTCATCCTGATCCTGACTAAAACTAAACAGAATCTCTTCTGATCTTTCATACCTGTGGATTAATTCGTCCTCACAGAATATACCAGACCGTCTCTGGCAGTCTTCACCATAAACTGGAACGTCTCAGACAAGATTTAGAGAGAGAAAGAGATTTGAGTTACTGTTCCAGTGCAGGCTAGTTCTCAGTATAAATTTAGAGGAAGCACGAAATCTCTGAGTTTCTGTGTTCTCATTTGCAAAATGATTTTTTAAATTTACCTTATACATAAAAGAAATACACATGATGCACAGTGGTGATTGTTATCCTCCTCACCCCACCCCCTTCTTCTAGACAAATAAGTGTACATTCCCATGCATTTCACTGGAAACATTGGGTGTAAGGAAGGCTGAGTCAAAGTTCTTGCAAAGGTACCATGGTGTCCCACTTCTGGAAATTAAATTCATGGAATAAAATGAGGAATTATTTCCTTTGTTTTCTGCATAATTTTCAAAATAGGTTATCACTGGGACTTCTCTGGTGCAGTGGTTAAGAATCAACCTGCCAATGCAGGGAACACGAGTTCAAGCCCTTATCCAGGAAGATCCCGCATGCCGCAGAGCAACTAAGCACATGCACCACAACTACTGAGCTTGCATGCCACAACTACTGAAGCCCACACGCCTAGAGACTGTGCTCTGCAACAAGAGAAGCCACCACAATGAGAAGCCCCTGCACCGCAATGAAGAGTAGCCCCCGCTCGCCGCAACTAGAGAAAGCCTGCGTGCAGCAACCAAGACCCAGTGCAGCCAAAAATAAAATAAATAATAAATAAATAAAATTTAAAAGATAGGTTATCAGGATGCTGGAAGAAACACGCTTACATGAAGGAATCTAGTTCATCTCTTAGCCTCTATTTCTCTCTCTGCCCCAACCACATGGGGCTTCCTTGCTGTGAATAACACCCACGCCATATGCTGATGTTACAGGGTCTTGCAAGAGCTGTTCTTCCTTCCTCTTGGCTGTTCCTCAGAAATACCATAGCTCAGACACTCTTCCCTTTCTTATTATTTAAACTCATTGTTTAATTATTATGCATTATAATGCCCTTACTTTAAAATCACTTCTGCATCCCCCTTTTTTTTATCACTGGACAGCATTTCTCCCTTTCTCTCAGGTCATCTATTGTACTGTAAGTTTTATGTATTCCCTGCCTGTCATGCTGGCATATCAGCTCCAATCAAGGAGGGTTTTAAGTCTGTGTTGTGACTAGAAAAGGGCTGAGCACGTTAGGTGCTCAGTAACAACGTGTGAACTGTACAAATAAGCTAGACATGTCAAACTAACCAAGTTGACTTACTAAGGAAAGTTCTTCTAGGACTAGGAATCTGTACTGTAGTCTTTCAGACCTAGATTGAGCTAAACTCAGTGGACTACTTCAAACCTTTCAAATAAGCAAAAATAAAGCATTGGACATATATAGTGCCTGATGAATATTTTCCTTCTTCTGAAGACCAAAAATTTAAATTTAAGTTAATTTAAAAGCACTAAAGTAATATGAGCATACTACTAAAAATAATTCCATTAGCTTATAATAGAGAGGGGATGTGCCAGTTAAATTCACCAAAGAGGAAAATAGAGCACTACTTAAAAAGTACTTTTGTACTCTTTATAGATTTACTATCTACTTTTGTTTCTATTCTGTGGTTATATGCCTAATATATTTCTTCAGGTACAAGAGTTAAGAAAAAGACCTACACCAAACCCATACTGTGTTTCTCTAGATACTACTTTTCATGATAAAAATGATCTCTAAAGATATTTTTATCTTCATTTATTCCTGGACACTATGAAAATTGTTTGATTTGGTTTTTTTCTTTAAAATATTACTCTGCTTGTAATCGCACTGTTGCTGATGGGATCTTCACACTAATTCCATGCACACAAGGAGAAGAATGAAATGGAAATAATGGCTCATGATGGTAATTTGTAGCTCAGGGTGAAATCTCTTGGTAGGATGTGTGTGCCTGTATCCCATAAACAGAGTTAAAAGCTGCATTGTATTCATATCCAGAGGGATCTAATTAATGTATTAGCAAATTATAATAAAGGGAAAAATGGAAAAAGAAGACTAATGTTGGCAATTAAGAATCACAGAAATCAGAGGAGCAGTGCCCGTTACATGTCGGTTTCTAGACTAATGGGTGCTAGAGTTAGCTAACAATAGGCAAATTACTTGAATATAGTAATAACTGAATTTTGAAAGCAAATTAATTTAAATAACCTTTTAAGCTTCAGTAACTTACCATTAAGTGTAGTGCATTGTAAGCTTTGATGCCCTGTGGTTCCTTCGGTTATTAAAGATGGAAAGTGCTTAAAATCAATAGGACATATTGGTCTCATTATCCTTCTAATCCATGACTAGAGATACTGATGGTATTACTATTAAAACTCTAAATGTATTTATCCATTCATCATAGTGTTGTGTGTAGGTGTGAACAGAACCTGCCTGAAACAAATAAATCGAAAAGATGGAAATATAATGTTAAATATCACAATGGTATTTACTATTCTTCTCCCAGCTCGTAGCTCAGGCCACGTTGCAAGTAAAGAAACTCACTTATTCCTTGGTTTGAGGAAACATGCTCAATCTGTATTGGCCCCAGTGTTGACTGGGGAACTGTGCTGATGGCAGACGCACTTTTTTCTTTTTCTCTAAATCATGCACGGTCTCACATATAGCTTCCATTCACTCTTTCCTGCTGTCTTGCAGTCATTAAAGCAGTCCACAAATATTTGATTCTTGCTCTCCTTCTGGACCTCTCCCACCAGAGGGAATTTATTCTTGACCATGTGTCAGGAATTGACACGTAGCATATAAACAGAAGAGATGGGTGTCATGGAAAAGAGCTTTAAGGAGTCAGTGCAAACTTTGCCATTTGCAAAGGATTCTTTTTTCAGTCTATGGGGAAGACATGGACTCCTCAGCCTAGATCCTGCAGGATGGACAAAGAGAATGTGGAATTGAGAAGCTTCCAAACTTTGATGCACATAGCATGAGGGAAAAATAAACATTTCTTAGTTTATGCCAATGATGCACTACTATTATTTGTTACCTCTGCATAACTTAACTTATCCTGAATGATTCATTTAGTTATATCAGATCATCCAAATAGTGCCGAGAAGTTTGTCAGAAGCCTCTAAGCCTCTATTCTTTTCTTGCCTTCTCTTCAATTACTCTCATGTTTTGTTCTATTTTGGGGACAAGGATATATAATCATAACAACCATGCATGTGAATTATGCAATGACCTATTGTGGGGAATTTTTAAAATTAATTAATTAATTAACCTATTTATTTATTTATTTTTCTTCTTACCATTTTTTTCAGATTTATTTAGGTATAATTAACAGATCTTAACTACACATAAAGTGCACATGATGTTTTGACATATATATGTGTATATATACACCTTTGAAGAAACACCACAATCAAGATAATGAACATAACCATCCTCTCCCAGAGCTTCCTCTTTGCTCTTTTTTTAAAAAATTTTATTGAAATGTAGTTGATTTACAATGTTGTGTTAGTTTCAGGTGTATAGCAAAGTAATTCAGTTATCCATATATATGTATATATATTCTCTTTTAAATTCTTTTCCATTATAGGTTATTACAAGATATTAAGTATAGTTATCTGTGGTCAGTAAATAGATTTATTATCCACCATAAAAATATTGAAGCAGTTCAAAAGACCACATCATAAATCTGAAGAAAACTCTCCATGTTGATTTCTTTCCCTAATTAAAAACTTCTAAACCATCAACTTTTAATATCTATAAGGCTATATTTTTCCAATTGCATATATTTTTTTCTGTTTCAGTAGATAAAGTAGAATGTGTAATGTATGCACAGAGTTTGAAAATATAGTATTTTCTGATTACATTATAGTTTATTAACATCAAATAATTATTTCAATAATATTTGTTGTGTGCCTTCTGCATTCCAAATACTTGCTTAGGTTGCTGGAAATAAGGTGTCAGACAAACTAGATACAGCCTTTCCCTTCATGGGATAAACAATCTAGAACAAGTGAGAGTTACATCAAGTGATGATAAAAAATATAGCATGTTAAGGGGGATAATGAGTCTCCATGGTAAAGCATGGTGGAAGGAGTAATATATTTTATAAAGATTTTTCAGGTAAGATTTTTGTGAAAAGTGACATTTAAGCCAACTTTAGGAGAAAAAGAAATTGGAAATTCTGAAATTTTGGAAAGGCACAAATAAATATATAAAGTGAAGTAAATTCAGAAAAGTACAAAAAATAAATTACCCATTTCCCAGCTACCATTAAAACACTTTGGTATTAACATCAAGGATTTTAAAAATAAATAAATTTTTATTTTTATTAATAATATATCATTAACAGTTTTTTTTTTCCATTTTTATTAATAATCTTCTTTTAAAAAGTCTAGAATGGGGCTTCCCTGGTGGCGCTGTGGTTGAGTCTGCCTGACGATGCAGGGGACATGGGTTCATGCCCTGGTCCGGGAAGATCCCACATGCCGTGGAGCGGCTGGGCCTGTGAGCCATGGCCGTTGAGCCTGTATGTCCGGAGACTGTGCTCCGCAACGGGAGAGGCCACAACAGTGAGAGGCCCGCGTACCACACAAAAAAAAAAAAATTCTAGAATGCATCCTAAACTGTTAACACTGTACGGCTCTTGAAGGTAGAACGATGAGAAACTTTTGCATTGTGCTTTTTACATTTTTATATTACTAAATATTTTAAATCAGAAAACTCATAAGGTTTGAAAATATTCTTCTGCAGAGTAATCACCAATGACTCTACAGTATTCCATTATACAGTTAATTAGCCAAAACAAAATTTATTTTATTAAGCCACCATTATTGGATATTTAATTTCTCCAATTTTTTTGTGAATAATAAGATTTTAATGATTTTCATGATAAATATATATCAGCAACATCATAAACCAATTAGACTTTCATGACATAGTCTGGCAATATATAGATTTGTATTCTATGGGAAAACTGTATTATACATTCCAAACCATTTATATAAAGAGTAACATTTGGAGGATAATCCATGTGTTAATTGTGTGCCTTCTCTACAGTGAAATAGTTTTACAACTTGAGCTGCTCCTATACATTGCTTGAATGTATGGATATGATATCTGTTAACCTTTAAATGGCTAGTCTACACTGGGCATTACATGAAGCAACAAGTACTGTTTTTCATTTGAACAATTTATAGCACTAATAAATAACATGGACACTCAAACCACCTTCTGGCGATGAAAGGGAGGGGTTAAACTGAAGAAACACATCAGGTAAATCCATGATTGAGGAAATCATATGATATGCGAGCCTCAGTGTACTAGGCAACATTCTGTGATAAACAACCCTTCACCCCAGCTGATTTGATTGCTCATCTTTGTGTTCAAACACATCTGGAACTATTTTAACACCATGTTTATTACATTGCACTGAAATTACTTGCTTCAGTGTCTCCCACTTAAACTGCCAACTTCTTAAAATCAGGGACCACATATTTTCTCTGTGAAATCATTACATGTTAGCCCAGTGTCCAGCTCATGCTGGCTCCTCAAGAGATGTTTACTGACCTGAAATAAAACCACCTGAGGGATGCCATGGAAGACAGTATGAATACTGAAGTTAGAATAATGTAGATACTTGACCAGGATAAAGCAAAATTTGAATAGAAAGAATGGCATTATGAGGTCTGGAGAAATGCATTCTTTTTTTTTTTTTTAATTAATTTTTATTGGAATATAGTTGCTTTACAATGTTGTGTTAGTTTCTGCTGTATAGCAAAGTGAATCAGCTATATGTATACATATATCCCCTTTTCTCGATTTCCTTCCCATTTAGGCCACCAAAGAGTATTAAGTAGAGTTTCCTGTGCTGTACAGTAGGTTCTCATTAGTTATCTGTTTTATACATAGTAGTGTATATATGTCAATCTTAATCTCCCAATTCATCCCACCCTCTTCTTCCCCCCTTGGTATCCATATGTTTGTTCTCTACATCTGTGTCTCTATTTCTGCTTTGCAAGCATGTTCATCTGTATCATTTTTCTAGATTCCACATATAAGCAATATCATACGATATTTGTTTTTCTCTTTCTGATTTACTTCAATCTGTATGACAGTCTCTAGGTCCGTCCACATCTCTGCAAATGACACAATTTTGGTCCTTTTTATGGCTGAGTAATATTCCATGGTATATATGTATCACGTTTTCTTTATCCATTCCTCTGTTGATGGACATTTAGGTTGCTTCCATGTACTGGCTATTGTAAATAGTGCTGCAATGTACACTGGGGTGCATGTATCTTTTGGAATTATGGTTTTATCTGTGTATATAACCAGGAGTGGGATTGCTAGGTCACATGGTAGCTCTATTTTTATTTTTTTAAGAAACCTCCATACTGTTCCCCATAGTGACTGTATCAATTTACATTCCCACCAACGGTGTAAGAAGGTTACCTTTTCTCCACAGCCTCTCCAGCATTTATTGTTTGTAGACTTTTTGACGATGGCAGTTCTGACTGGTGTGAGGTGATACCTCATTGTAGTTTTGATTTGCATTTCTCTAATAAGTAGTGATGTTGAGCACCTTTTTATGTGTTTGTTGGCCATCTGTATGTCTTCTTTGGAGAAATACATTCTTACACTCAGATTGGAGTTCCCTTCAGTAGACAGGACCACAGAGAGAGTGTTGGAATTGTGCCTACAACACTGAAAAGAAATAAAGTGATCTCTCTTCTCTTCCGACAATGGAATATTCCCTTTCTCCATGAGGAATAGTCCTATATTATATAAAAAAGAGGTTTCACTCATAAATAGATTCCAGCTAATACTCAAAACCTTCCACTTTCTCCCTCACCACCTTTCACCATCCTTACCACTTCCATCTGGACAAATTAAAGATAACAAAGAAATTTGAAAAATCAATTCATACAAATGATGGGCACAGAATAGCTGCTGGAAATGCAAAGCTAATAGTAAGAGACCCCCCAATCCCCATACCCATTGTTATACTACCTAAGGGAACTATGAGAATAAAACTCTCTGATCTCAACTTCGGTCAAGTAATTGACACTCCCCCATGGCAATGGTCTGAAATGTATCACTCTGTGTACACCAAGACCATGCTTCTCAAGAACTACCTGCAGCCAGTGACTGAAAATAGTAGAGGCAGAAACATTCCTGGAAGATGAGAAATTCTTCCAGGGAACTTTGGCTTGATGACTTCCCAGTGACATTTTTAAACTGTACAACAGCTTAAGGATGTTCAATTCACCTTCTTTCTTTCTCTCTCATTCTTTCATTCAGGGTCAGGCCTGCATCATGATCTGATGGCTCTCCCAGCATTTCTGGATCTCTGTCCATTTTCTTTCACAGGCATTTCTCATAATAACATTCTTGTACATTTAATCCTATCTGGCAAAGACCTGAGTAACAAAATAACAAAATATAGATGGATGCCATAATGACTTATAGCATATTTTATGTTTTATATCTCAATTTATCTATCAATCATATATCTATGCATCCATCTATTTAGTTGTTTAAATGTATCCATGATGTGATGGTAAATATCTTGACAAAGCCTGGTTTATCATGTGTAGCAATTCTTCACTGCTATGTGTGTTAGTTTCCTAGGGCTGCTGTAACAAAGTACCACAAACTGAGTGGCTTAAAACAACAGAAATATACTCTCTCACAGTTCTGGATTCTAGATGTCTGAAATTCAGGTGTCAGTAGGGCCATAGCCTCTCTGATAATTTAAAGAATAATCTTTTCTTTCCTCTTTCTAGTTTTGTTGGTTTCCAGCAACCATTGGTGTTTCTTAGCTTGAAGGTGCATCATTCTAATCTCTGTCTCTGTCTTCACATGGCCTTCTCTCTCGTGTGTCTCCTAACTCTATTTTTAAATTTCCCTCTTTTTATAAGGTCAATGGTTATTGGATTAAGACCTACTGTAATCCAGTGGCCTCATCTTAACTAAATTACTTAAGATCTTATTTACAAATAGGGTCACATTCACAGGTACCACCAATTAGGACTTGAACATATTTTCTGGGGGACACAATTCTATCCATCATACTGTGTGACTTGGTTTTACTGCTGCTGCTGGTGTTGCTCCAGTTGCTGAAGTTGATCCAGATACCTCAAGAAATCTCTATTATCATGTTGCTAACATGACAACTCTCTCAGTTCAGTCTTCTGATCCCAAAGTACCCCCAATTAATACCAATCACCTTAAATTCAGGTTTAACCAATGTTTGCTCTATTCATACATAGCATGTATAACAGTATGGGAAGCTAACCTGACAGTGAGATTAATATGTCCTTCCTATACTGAGGAAGGGATCTTATCTTCCTACTTCCTTGCATGGTCTCTGCAAACATGTGACACACAGGGAGATAATCTGGGTAGTTTTCATGACATTCTCCTTTTGTTGCTCCTATTTCTGAGTCTTATTGGTGGGGAGAGTAATGAAAGGAAACCCATAGGTTTAAGGCATATAGAGATTTGTGAGGCTGGGAGAATAGATTTTTAAGGCTCATGAACCATATATAAGTGTTATTCTAGGCAAATAATTTTTCTAATCCAATACATTGTGGTGCCTTTCCAGGGACTGGCATAACATGTGCATGTAAAGGTGATAAATGTTAAACTCACAAGGAGAAAAAATAATGCAATCATATTGTACTTTACCTATACTTTAATACATGTGTCAGTGTCTATATGTCTGTGATTATGTCAAGGAAAAGGCTTCTGTTATGTGAAAGATATTATGCTAGTTGTTAAAATACAAAGAGAAGAAGATTCACGTTAATTTTAAATCCCTACTACATGACAGACACTGATCTTGGAGCTTCTCAAACATTTGCTCTTTAAATTCCTAAGGCCAATTGTAACCAGTGGCTAACATTATCCATATTTCTTCATAAACTACATGGTACATGAATCAGAACTTAAAGGCAATACAAAGCTTAGATTTGGAAACACATACCTTCCTTATCAAGATAGAATTAGGCATGATTCTTGCCCATAAGAAGCTCATTTTATTGTGTGGGATGTCTCCAAACTAATGTGATTCCAATGTCTTGTGAAAAGTTCCTACATTTTCCCTCTTAAACATGCTAATTATCAATTTTATTTGCCTTAATTAATGTCACCATTAGAAACTAGATGTGAAAAGAGTCTAAGATTCTTCTCTTCCCTCTACCTCTAATTGCAACCCCAGGTAAAGACTGTTGATTTTACCTCTAAAGTATATTGTAAATATGACCACTTCTCAAACTTCCGCTTGTGACCACCTCATTCCATATCATCATTATTGTTCTGCCAGAATTAATGCAACAGCCAACAAACTGATCTCGTTTGATTAATCTTACTTCCACTACAACTCATTCTATAAAAACATATAGTCATATTTCAAAAAATAAAAGATTGCTTAACACACTTCACTGACTTTCCACTGTAATCAGTATAAGATTCCAGATCCTTACCTTGGGCCAAAGTTTCCACAAAAGTCTATCACTATGTCTCTAACTTCATCTCCCTCCTCATACAAGAGTTGCCCTCTGTCTGTGCATCAAACATGTCAAACATTTTCTAAACTCAGGGAAAGTCCACTTATTCTTTGGTTTTGCTGCATCTAGCTTTTCATATGTTTACACGTGGCTGTGTTTTTACTCATCATTCCTGAATCCACTCGAGAAGGAGCTCATTAAAAAGGACTTCATAGAAACCCAACTAAAGTGATCCATCCTCCATTGCAGTAGAACTCTACCCCATAACCTATTTTATTGTTTCCATAACATCATCACAGTCTAAAATTAGTTGGCTTACTCTTTGAGCTTGGTATTGTACTATCCGTGTTTCCCTCCTGGAAATAATTTAGGTTCTGCAAAGGCAGGTCTATCAAGTTTACTTCTCTATTCCTAGTATTTCAACTATGTCTGGCACAAGGAAGCTGTTCAGAAAAAAATGTGTTGAATGACTTATTTACATCGTTTTGTATAAAGACAGAAGTGAGCAACTGATTGCCTGGGAGAACCGGGAGAGATTGCCTATTTGAGCTTGACCATGAAGGGTTCATTTCTTCAGTGAAGGTATATTAAAGGTCTACTGTGTACTAAATGCTGTATTAGGAGGAAGGAATTACTCAACATACTAAGGTGTTTTACCTATCAAACAACATGAGAAGACTCTCATAAAAACTACGAGGATGACTTGGACAGTAAACACTATTGAAATCCAGAAAATAAAAGGATGACAGCGGGCTAGATTAATCAAGGAATGTTTACCTAGAATTGAGTGAGACTTCTTCCCCTCCCACCACTGAAGGAAGAAAGAATTTAAATAGTGTAAAGATTAGAAGTCTATAACAGTAGGGAATGAAACTGCAAAGGTTAGAGTGTATAAATTTGACTTGAGTCAACAGTGCCTTATAAGGTGCCCTGAAGTGCATCGTTTGTGTAGTGGAATGGTGGGAGGTGTAGTTAAAATTCATCCTAAATGGGCCCTGGAAGGCTTCAAAAGCCAGGTTCTCAAGGAGGTTCTCAATGTGCACCTATTAGAGGTGCTCTTGAAACTCAGGGTCTTCCAATTTCACAAGGAAGTGATTGTCTACTATTCTACTTAAAATTTAACTTATCTTAACTCTATCAAGAAGGATGAAAGACAGATTGAGCTTTACTCTTTACTCTGCTGGGTTAGAATTTTTGAAAACATAATGATAGAATCAATAATAATTTTATAAGACAGGTTTCTCTATTATTTTGTATGAACATTTATATAGATATGGAGACATAGATATATAAAGTTAGATACAGAGATAAAGTTAGATACAGAAATAAAGCTAGATCTCCAAAAGTATCATTTCCAAAAATAACCATAGAATTCTGTAACTAGAAAAAACATGTTAAGTTATGTAGTTAAAACCAAGTAATTTAAAGTTTGGGTTTCTAATATGTTAATATTTAATAATACATGCAGTAGAATTATTATTTTTGAAAGTCCGTGGCAGAGAAAGGAAACCTGGCCTTCCGACTATTAGCAACTTCATAATGTCAAATAGAGATTAAAAGATTCCACATACTGAGGAGCTTAATCAGTAATACATTATTTTCAACTTTACTCTGCCAATTTTATACAGGGGTACATTGACAAACTACTATATATAGATATATGTGTATACACACTCATATGTGTATATATACTTGCTTTTACTTGTCTTTTTGTTTTATACATACTCATGTAAACATAGAATACCTATACACAAGTACAAATATATGTGTTAAATATATATGAATATATAGACATATATGTGTATCTATAACTTATTTGTGTATGTTTGTATAATAGGTATATGAATGTGTTAAAAAAGAGACAAGTAAAAATCAAGGATATTAACAATTTATCAAAATGGGTCACCTGTGAAACTCTAAATTGATCTGAATTTGAATTTTTTCTTTCTTTCTTTTTCTTTCTTTCTTTCTTTCTTTCTTTCTTTCTTTCTTTCAACTTAATGTGCAATTCCTGTGTTTAGTTATTAAAGAAACAAAATGTTAAATTCCCATAAATCTAAATATGAGGGGAAAAGTTATCATAATACTTTATCTTCCAGACCGAGAAATATAACTATGCTAGAACTATTCTGTGGGCTTGGCTTGTTTGCAACAGCAAAACAAATTCCACATGTCTTTTCTGCTCCATGCTCTGTACAAATATTTCTGGATTTCCTTATGAGCTGCTGAACTGGCACAGATGCCTAGGTGTTCAGAATGGTTTTTGCTTTCTTCATTGAGACTCATGGATTTAAATCCCCAGGACTGGCTTGAATATTGTGGATTTGTTCTCTAGATCACTGTCTAGCACGTTGAGAAAAGGTGAAATGGCATTGACGTCTGGGAAAGTCAAAGTGTTCATGGTCCCCTTTGGGCAGCAAACCCCCAAGGTTGTGTGCACATCGCAGTGATATAGTAATTAAGTTCAGAGTATTTTTTAAAGGAGAAGAAGAACTAGAGAAATACAAATAAAACCTTTGGCACTTTTGCAGAGAAAACATTATAAACCAGTAGGTTTATAGCATCATGGTAGAAATCATACCTACACAGAACTTCCAAATTATTTTTCCTTTGCAAAAATATATAGCAAAAAAGGAATAGGATTCAAACTCATACTTTATTAAAACAATTAGGCACTATCCATTAGAGCTCCTAGCCCATGAGAGCAATTTTACTTCAGAATATGTTTTGTTGTTGATAATAAAAATGTCAAAAATATTAAAAGAGTAATTGTTAAACAAAACTTTCAGTGACTATTATTAATTTTTTAAAGGTCAAAAGATGTTTCTATCTCTTGTTACCTAACCTCAGTACCCAAATATCTATCAAATTCTAAAAAAGTTGGTGGCAGATTACTTTTATTCTCCACCTGCCAATTAAATAAAAAATATGTTTTCTGGGTGGTATAATTTCTCTGATCATAGGTTATGATACCTGAGGAAACAACACATCTATGGTGTTTTCAACAGAACATCAATTTGTGCCCTATTTGTAGAAGAATGAAAGTGAAGAACTACAAAGCAGGTGAGATGGGTCCTTGAGACATAAGGAGATTGAGTATTTTACTCTATTTGCTCAGACAAGCCTCAGTTTTCTTTTTTTTTTTTTTTTTTTTTTTTTTTTTTTTTTTTTTTTGCGTTATGTGGGCCTCTCACTGTTGTGGCCTCTCCCGTTGCGGAGCACAGGCTCCGGACGCACAGGCCCAGCGGCCATGGCTCACGGGCCCAGCCGCTCCGCGGCACGTGGGATCTTCCCAGACCGGGGCACGAACCCGTGTCCCCTGCATCGGCAGGCGGACTCTCAACCACTGCGCCACCAGGGAAGCCCAGGCCTCAGTTTTCTTAAGTGAAAGGTAGAATTGGTACTTAGTACTCAGCAGGTTAAAAGATTGCAATGCTGAAAGGAAAATTCTTAAATTTGTATTTTGTTAGTACATATATTTTTCAGATAGTGAGAAAATGTGTAGAAATGACAGATACCAAATATTAAGCCTCTGAGCACTCTGTTTCCCAGAGGTTCCTTACATGTATTTTATCACATTTAATATTCTCAGCAAGAATTCACTTTCTCAACAAGGAGATATATGTTATCGTCCCCATCATATAGACGTGGAAACTGAGTCACAAATTGTTAAGTCATTCCAGAATAGTATAAGAGTTCAAACCTAGCTCTTTCTAGTTCCAAAAACAGTATCTTTCTGACACGTTACAGTCTTCCAGGGAGCATAAATAGTAGTGAAAAGTGAATACTTACACTAATAATCTGGCTAGAATGTTCTCTCTAAAGACAAGCTCTGTGTTAGGTTGGACTAGGTTGACCAAACATAACTATTTGGGTGTCATGTACATATAGCCTAAAGCAAACATTAATGACAGAAATAGTAGATGAGTTTTCCATGGTTTAAACATTTTGTTTTTTGAAAAGGAACACATGAAAAAAATAAAGACATTGTTTAACTTGGCCAGAATCAGTGACTAAGCCATTAGTGCAGTCATATTGAAATCTCAATTTTTAACTCTCAAGTTTTTAGTTTAAAAACTTGGCTTATTTTTGTTTTTTGTTTTTGTTTTTTTGGTATCATCAAAAATAATATTTAAATAATTGTTAGCTTTCTACAACGTGACTTGTGAAGTATCTTTCTCTACTTGGTGATATGGCAGGGCATAAACAAATGTATGCCAAACTGTTTTTGACACTAAAAAGAGCTAGGTTTGAATTCTTATTTAAACGATTTGTGACTTAAACAATTTGTGACTCAGTTTCCTTGTCCATAAGATGGGGACAATAACATACATCTGATATTTTAGGAAGACAAAGAAGTTAGTCCTAGAGAAAAGTCTTAAATATTATTTTAATATATATGCTTTTTCTGTATAATATTAAATCCACATAGTCATACTGTATATCTCTAATAATGACACAAATTGTTCAACTTACTCAACTTCTGAATTTTTTGTTGACCATTTGACTTTTACTAGCTTCACATTAGGACAGGAAGAGAAATATGCCCTTCTTGGGAAACTCCTACAATGTTACGAAAACATGAATATGGCAGAGGTTGTAAGTTAACTTTGAAAGTGTGCTGATAAACTTTGAATTATTTATCTGTGAAATTTAAAACATGTGTGGGTAGCTGCTTGTTGGAAAACTGCTCTAAATCTTTAGTCCAGTGTCACTGAGCATTGCCCTCGGTGATTCAGAGAAATTAAAAGGTAAGATTTCTGCTTACTGGAAATAAGTCATGAACTGGCTTTGCATGTCTCTATTTTGGTCTGGCATACACATTTACTGGCAGGTCTAATAGTAACCTCTAAAGAAATTCAGATTAAGGAAATAATGTGATATTGTTATTTCCATTCCAGAAATTGGTCTAAATGGCATGATAATGATAACTTGTCGAAGCCATTAGAGTGTGTGTGTGTGTGTGCACATGAGTACAGATACATTATTTATAGGTATATGATATATCAGCATATATTTCATGGATACACATGTATTTCCAAATACTATGACCTATAGATTACATCTATGTAGGGAGAAAGCAAAGAACAACAACCTTTTGAAAATTTGGACAAATTAGTAACTAGATACAGTTTAAATGTTTTTTAAAAGTTTATTTTACTTGTTTCAGTTTTTTTTGTGTGTGTGCTAAGCGGGCCTCTCACTGTTGTGGTCTCTCCCATTGCAGAGCACAGGCTCCGGACGCGCAGGCTCAGCAGCCATGGCTCACGGGCCTAGCCGCTCCGTGGCATGTGGGATCTTCCCAGACCGGGACACGAACCCATGTCCCCTGCATTGGCAGACGGACTCTCAAACACTGCACCACCAGGGAAGCCCCAATTTGTTTCAGTTTTGATATTGGGGTTAAACAGTTCTATACTCAGACAGAATCATGAACACAGTTATAGTCAGGGAACTTCCTGCTGCTTCCTTGGTGCCTGTTATAGCAATTGGACTATAAGAAGAGTCAAGCGTGGAAAGTCCCTTAACGTACAAAATGTCATTTGCCTGGCTTCTTAGGCCTATCTGGTGTAAACTAAAATTCTGCCCATCATCCCTTCTCTCAGCAAAATAAAAATGTCTAGAAAGGGCCAAACTCATAGATCTCTAAATTTCTAAAGTGTTAGCATCCTTTAGTTGTGTTTCCTGCAAAACCTTATGTTTACACTTATGAACTTCAGTTTCTCTGAGCTCTAGGACCTTTAGAACTGAACAGGCATGGGCAGGAATAATCAACAAGCCATGTCAGAGAGGAAAAGAGCAGGACAAGATGAGAAGGCTCAAAGCCATTTCTTTACATGCTCACATCCCAACCATTGTCCTCTGTGGTCTTTCATATGTGTTTCAACCATGCGAAGACAGCTGATAAATTCTACCAGAGTCCCCAGTTGGATAATTTGTTCCAGAGAAAATCCAAGTTGTTTAAAACATCCCGTAGAAGTCTATCCACAGTCAAATTTCATGAATTTTATTACAGATTTCTAAGTGTCTTCTCTGAACAAACAATATGATATGATTCACTTGTCAAAATGAGTTTTCAGGTGTGATAAAGTCAGTAAAATTAGGAAGTGGAAAGAGGTCCTAGACTGAAGATTTAATTTTATGTGTACCACAAAATCAAGGTCTTAGATATTCTAAGTGTCATTCCTAAATATCTGAGTATGTCCCATGTTGGAATTCTGTTGCCCATATGGGAATAACAGTGATGATTTTTGAGCACCTACTATGCAGCATATATTATGATCATGCATATTACTAGCAAGGTGATTTTATAATTTTACAAATGGGAAAATAGTGAGACTAACTTGGCTGGCCACTCCCAAATCTCATGAGAAGAGAATGGGTTAACTCAGCTTACCTGACCCTAGGGCCTATGCCTTTCCCAAGACAGCAGGTACCCCTTATGATACTATAGTACCAGGCCAATACAGGACTCAAAACAGATTCCTTCTGCTTTAGAAAAGATTATCTGAAGAAGTGTCTACTGACATAGGAATGAGATTCTCGAGGTCACATAGCTAAACATAAATATATAATTTCCTATTCCTCTGTCCAGCCACCTCTTTGAATTTTAATTCAAGTTCAGAACCCAGATCACTTTAATCTTTAAATTTTCTGATCTCTAAGAGCTCCTATAGCCAGTGATAAATAATCTAGGCATCCATTGTATAACAAAGATTGTTTTGTAGTATTTTGTTGTTTCATTTAAGGATTGATTACCTTTAAAATTAGGAGGCCTTTACTAAATGTCCTTTACATACCCCACTCCACCCCAGCTCCCACAAAGTCTATATAATATGCTTACAATAAATTTAATAAATATTATTTATGTAGCATGCAATATAGGTATTTGTGACAATTTTAAATGCTTTTTATTACTGTTTGAAAAGGAATAACTTTAGGAAAAATAATTTCTTATCATGGCTGTTCTGCTAATATCTAGTGAGGTGTTGGATGTGTCATGTACATTGTTAAGGCCTCAGTTTTCTTGTCAGTAGAATGGAAATTCTGTCTCATCTTCATTCCCAGTATTAGCATTATCAGCCCATTTGATTCTTTCCCACTTGATAATCTCCCATTTGATTCTTTTTATAAAAAGAAGGGGAAAAATTCCAATGCCTTCCAGAATGTTCATCATATGTTAGCATAACCCCTATGACCATGTTCATTAAATTCAGGGTGCTATGTGAGTGCCTGACCATGGAAAAGTCAGTTGACCATTGCTGCCATTTCCACCTAGATAAAGTGGGAATAGCAACATCTTTTGTTTGTAGTTTAGGAATTAAATGAAATAGTTAACTTAAAAACAATTACCCCAAACCTTAAAATTTGCTTACTTCTTAGTTCTTTTAAATGGTAAGATCAGTGAAGAAATTTAAGACTTTGTCCTTCTGTATCCAAGCATGTTAGTTTCCTTCTGATTCTTCTCATGGCTATAATCATTTATATGCTTGTTCCTTAACTTTCCCATGACTTAGCTATTTTTTCAACTAACTTTGATACATGTAAAGATTTCTTATTTTTTAGCTATTTAGTATTTTACATATGTTAGTCCTCTTTCTAGATCATTAATCCACATGAATTAACACTCATCTAAGTGTCTCTATGCTATCTTCTCTTAGATTTCTTGGTGGTTATTGTTCTTGTTTGCAAATCCTTCAGAAAGATTGTTTATCAAGATTCCGTATACATAGAAACAGTATATAAATTTTCTTTTTAATTTGGAAGAATCTCACTACACATATCTTATGTGTCTGTAAATATCGGCTTTATCCTCTTTCCATTTATTTCTAATTTTGTAACAAAACACTTGGCAAACAATTTGATCAGTAGGTGCTTTACTACCAATAAATAATTCAGTACAGAATTCAGCACCATTCTGTGATTTTTCTTTTGCACTTAAAGTGAGAACTCTGTTATATGCTTTCAAAGAGAATCTTCTAATCTAGTTCATTATTATGTGCAATGCTCACAGAATAATAGGTTGACATTCTCATCTCTTTCTAGTGGAACATTAAGAGTTAAAGCCAACCAAGTTTGCTTTCTTCATCAGTACCTTTACTGCACACTCACACACCAAGAAATGTTTGTCCTTTGCTTTCCCTATTCCCATGCTTCTTCAGTCATTGACCTTTCCTCCATATACCCACCTCTATAACTAGCCCTCCAGCCTCCCAAATAATTAAGTACAAATATTTAGTGTTATCTATTTCCCTGAAGTGAACGGACCACTTTTTTCCTCCAGGAAATAAAGCAAAATGATAATTGAGATTTTCCATAACATGTGATTGAGAAGTGATAATGGTCATAGATATTTGCATCATTTTTTGTCTCTAAAATGTCAACAGATCATATTTATGTACTTTATTTCCATTTTGATCAGAATATTTGGTATTGAATAATTGTAGTCCAAATCCTGTTTTTTCTTATTCCTTCTTTCCTTCCTTTTTTTCCTCTCTTTATTTTTCTACTTCTTATTCTTCCTTTCTTTCTTTTTCTCTTCTCTCTCTCTCTTCTTTCTTTCTCTCTCTTATTTTAGTAAGTTTACTACTTTTTCTTCTTTGTTTCTTGTGAGGGTGTGTGTTGTGTGTGCATGAATATGTCTGCATTTCGATCACAGCAACATAAACACAGATTCTCTACCTTCACTAAGTTAAAATAGATTAAGCATAAAGTAATGAAATGATGTCCATTCCTGAATCTTTTTGTTGTGCACTATATACTAATTAAAACCTTTTTCTATCTGTATTATTACCAAGTTTCTTGAGTTCAAGTGGTGATCCTTCATACTACATTTACAAAAGAATAGAGAGGCAGGTACTGGGGTGGGATTAGAATGTATTATATGTAAAGAGATTAAACATTTTTCAAAGGGCCAAAAATTCATATAATTTCTCCTGAACTATAGTTGGAGATTTCTTTTTTTCCAAATTAACTCTCATTTTAAAAAAACTCTCAAGGAAATTCCAAGGTACCCACTTATCCTCTAGTCTTTCTGGAAGAAGATTAAAAGTCTGAGGAAGTAAATGAAATTTCATCAGCTCCATATAGGAACATAGCTTGAATTTTATTCTCACAGCATAACAACACAAAAACAAGGGTTATCATTTAATCTCACAAGCTTTCTTTAAAGGAACATCCTAAAGACTTTCCACTTTCACTAAAGCTTTATAAAAGGTGTTTCAACCTGCAGGACCTCCTCACTTCTGTTATAAATCGCCTAGTGCTGGACATTGTCTGAGCCTAAAAGAACACTTTAAGCAGCAAAGCCAGACATTTCTTACCCGATTTCCTGAAAACTCAGACTTCACTAAGGTTTGGCTTTCCTTCCTTTCAGCCTGGTGAATTCCATAAACTTTTAGATTTATACCTCTCATTAAAGACAAAGTAGCAGCATATCAGATTTTTCTTCTCTAGAGAAGAAGAGTGTCTAATTAGGGGCTTTGCCACTATAAACCACTTGGAAAAATATTTAGGCCAACTCCTACATTTGACATTTTTCCTTCAGATGAGATCAGGCTTCCTCACTTTTAGGTGAATAAACATTATCTCTGCTCATGAGTGAAGACTCTGCTCCAAGGCCTGGGACTCCAACTCCCCTCACTATAAAAATGTGACCCCAGTAATACTCTTCCCAGGAATGCTTTGTTATCTTGACCAAATTTTCTCATATGTGTTAGGATCGTCAACAGAGACATATATCTCAATTCTGGCTCTCTGCATTTATCTGTCTTATCTAGAAATATGAAAAAGACTAATAGTTTATCCTCATCTGTGGTTTAATACTTTTCTTTAAAAAAGCCAATGGTATGTATAGATGGAAAAAAGGTTTTATAGGTTTAGAGAGGAGATGATAATAATAGCTGACATTTATTGATCACTTGCCCTGTGCCAGCCACTGTACTGTGTGGTATAGCAATCTGTCTTTAATTAGAATCCATCCAACAGACCTCTGAATTAGATGTCATCCTTCTCATTTTCTAGAGGAAAAAACTTAGATTTAGAGAGCTTAGGGAATTACCCCAAAGTTTTCCAGCAAAAGAAAAACAGAATTAGAATTCAAATGCAAATTGGTTTGGTCAGAAGCTTTGACTTTATATATTACATCATATTGCCTTCCAACGATTGAATTGTAAATGTACTTGCTTTGCAATATCTAAGATTATGTGCACTCAACATTAGTCAACTTAAAAGAAAAAGAAAAGATAAAAGAAAGGAAAAGAACAATAATTTTGATACATATTGCTCTTACTGATGCTGAACCCATTTAAAAGGCCAAAAGTAGTGGTTGAAGGAAAATAATAAGTGGACTTTAACTTGGGAATGTTTTATTGAATTTCACAGAGAATTACTGACACTAGTCCATAATAAAAAAGATATAAGACTTTTACTTTATATGATAAGACAATATCAGTACACAAAATATTTCAAATTATTTTAAGAATATCTGACACAAATATGTAAGGCTTACAATTATCACATTGTTTTCTGCCAAATGCATGGTGAAGCATACAGTGGGAAACTATCTCCTCCCCTATATGAAAATATAAAAAAGTTTCAAGATAGCAAGGAGAATAATCTATTTTTAAAAAGTGATCTTCAAAGGAACCACTTATATGAAACCAACATTACATTGTTTAGAAGCATAAAAGTTCAAAATAATAATTTCTGAATCACACAATTTTTCTGGAGGATAAGGAATTTCCACATTCCTCTCTTAAATAGAACAGAATACCCAAGAAATGTTCTTAGTTTTTTTTCTCTTTAGAAGTTTCATCTCTGCTTTGAACTTTTCTATTCCTTTTTGTGAAAATTTCAAGATCCATTAAAAAGCGTCTGATATTCTAAGCACTTAGTGGCTATAAAAAGTGAAATTATCTCCATCCATCAACTCAGTATACAAAACAATAGCACCCTTTAGAAGATAGTCCAAAAAGAACAAATAAAGGCAAATCTACTTCAGATGTTGAATCCAAGTAACCAAAAGTCACAACTGTATACCAATGTCACAGCTGACTGACCGATGTCCATTGTCGACTCCTTGTTAAGGTCACCAGAATAACCTATTGATCAAGCAGATCTGAATCAAGCAGAGCTGAATTTATTACTTACTAAAGTAAGAGAAAGCACAAAAGTAAAGTTTACCTAAAGTAAGGGGAATATACTTAAGGGAGCCTTAGTAGCATCTCAGGAGAGAGAAAGTCAGGGTAAACATTTATAGGTTTCTAGGGTCTGTGCTCTAGTAGTTTAAGGCAGGGTTTTCAATTAAGAAATCTCTCTAGGATTGACCAGTATTCTTGATAAAAGTATAGACCTGATGGATACACCAAGGTTAAGGTTGAAGAGTGAATCATATATAAGCATTTGCCTCATTGAGCACCTTTTTTCTTTAGAAGAGGATTGTTTATCTGAATGAACAAGAGGTTGTCCTGAAAAGGAGGCCAGTTGAATAAAGTATCATTCAGATACAATTATTTTCAGGAAGTTCTTAAAGCAACCAATGAAATTATTGTTTTGAGAAGTATTTTGTCATCTTTTTGGGTAAAACTTCAGGAACATATGGTAAAGTCATCTGTCATAAGTGGCCTATCTTAGTCAGTTCTGATTGCTGTAACAAAAATACCATAGACTGGGTGACTTAAACAGAAATTCCTTTCTTATGTTCTGGAGGCTAAGTCCAAGATCAAGATGCTAGCCAGTTTGGTTTCTGGTGAGAGCCCTCCTCCGAGTTTGTAGACAGAAACCTTCTTTCTTTATCCTCACGTGGTGCAGAGAGACATCATCTCTTTCCTGTCTCTTCTTATAAGGGCATTAATTCCATTCCTGAGGGCTCCACCCCCTGACCTCCCAAAGGCCTACCTTCAAACACCATGACATTGAGAATTAGAGTTTCAACATAAGAAATTTTGGGAGACACAAATATTCAGCCCATAGCATGGTTTTATTTCTTAAGCTAAGAGCTAAGTTATAGGACTGCAAGCAGCCTTGGTTCTCATCCTAATATCTCATAACAACTCTAAATATTTTAACATTTTAAACACTTTCAAGATTAAAGCTAGACCCCCCACCAAAAGTAAAGAGAATCTATAAAAAATTCTGATAAGAACAACAAATATTTGGTGACTTTATTATTTACAAAAAATAATAAGACAAGTATTATTAGAATCTTCATTTTAAAAAAATGAAAGATCTGAATCTCAGAACAGTTAAATTATGTGCCCAGAGTCACCAGCAAGAAAGCTTCAGAACCAGAATTATATCTAGAATTCCTGGCTACTGACTCCAGTCCACATACCACCTATACACTAAAAATAACACACAACTCAAAAGATAAATGAGACATGGATTTGAGAAAAGAATAAGGGTGCAATGTGTTGATTTAATAACAGCAAGGGATATTTTTTAAATAGCTTATATAAATAAACCCTATTATGATTTATCTGATGCAAATATACCCCCATAATTCTTTTAACAATAGGTTTCAAATTTAGCTCTTTATTATTCTTAAATACCTACATATTAAAGACAATTGATCAATAACTAGTTGTGTTAAAAATAGATCATTTACGGCATTGTCAACAATACCAAACTTAAATAAATTTCCACTTCTCTGGCAATATGGCTGTCAAATTTGTTGTCTCAGAGGTATTTGGCTTGAGTGAAAGACCTCAGGGTCTGCCTACCTCACTTGTTGTTAACTTTTCTATAGTGATGACGAGGATGGGGGAGAGCAGATGTGTGTGACAATCACAACTCTTTGTCATACATACTTTATAAAAGATAAAATGAAGATTAGCAATTGCCTATCAGGACCAATCTAAAACATAAAGAATATTTATTAATACCAAAGAGTCCTTCGCAAAAAGTGTGGGGATTCTAACTATTTGCATATAAGAATTTGAATATAACTATTTGCTGAATTTAATCAAAGGACAGTGAGTGACAGATTTTGTTATACTTGGGTATCTTGCAAGTTTTAATTTCATAATTCAGGAGGCTACTAGTAAAGTTTTTTGTTTTTTATTTATAAATTTATCTATTTTATTTATTTATTTTTAGCTGCATTGGTTCTTCATTGCTGTATGCAGGCTTTTCTCTAGTTGCGTTGAGCGGGGGCTACTCTTCATTGCAGTGCACGGGATTCTCATGGCAGTGGCTTCTGTTGTCGTGGACCATGGGCTCTAGGCGCATGGGCTTCATTAGTTGTGGCTCATGGGCTTAGTTGCTCCATGACATGTGGGATCTTCCTGGCCCAGGGCTTGAACCCATGTCCCCTGCATCAGCAGGTGGATTCTTAACCACTGCACCAGCAGGGAAGCCCTACTAGTAAAGTATTTTTAAACACACATAAAGTAAATATATTTATTCTTTGTGTCATTTTCTCATGAGATATGAAAAATGGCTTTTAAACTATTTTACCAGTTAAGTTCATCCAGCCAAACTCAGCTCACAGTTTCAGAAGCATGGTTGGAAAGGTGTCACCAAAAGAAAAATAGTGATGAGGAGAAGAATGAAAATTTCAGGATTGTGGGGGAATTGAAGATGAAGACATTTGAAGTTCATGGAGAATTTTAAAGAAAAAAGTTAGAAAGGGAAAGAGAAATGGAAAAGTAATATCTATGTTTTTCTAGGTAATATATGTTAACACAACCCTTGTCTTTGTCACTCTAATAATTATAAATTTAAAAAAAATACAGAAAGCACATCCACTCAAACCTAATTTACTTGTGAAAAGCAGAAAATTTAACCAGTCTGTGTCAATTAGATTCTGATACGTGATTCATTCTCCTACAAACTGTTATTTATCCTCCTTAGTGTGCAGACGCTACCAACCAACAAAACAAATAATGATATAAGAACAGCACAAAACACTGGATCAACAAAACTAACTGAATTTTGACTGATAATTTCAATCAAAAAACTGATTAGTATCCTCAAATCAATAAACCAAGGTTAAATTGTATTCTTTTTATACCTTATATAAGTGTAATTGACTCAAACACTTTTGTTTGAAAGCAAAAATTATACAGATGACCATTACTATAAATTGGATTTAATGAATATCTCTGACTATTTCTATTAATAAATGCAGAGGTAAGTTTAAGCATCAAGCTGGTAACATTCATGAGATATGTTTAAAATCATATATTGTAAATAATTATGGATTCTGTTCTTGTTCTACCAAAATATAAAAATTACTAAAGGAAGTAGAAATTTGAAACATTACTTGCCATTCTTGCTCAGTGATGACACACATTTGGAGCACTATTTTTTTCAAGAAATTAGTGCACATTTATTTGTAGTAACTAAAAACAGTATAGTTGTTGAAAAGCACACAATATTATGGCATAGTATGAAAGGTTTACTCAGACTTATGTAAGTACTGAAGATGACGATGAGGCATGCCATTTCTTGTTTTAGGAACATACTGAAACTAGATTCCAAACTCATTATCCTGAAAATAAATGAGTCCATGCAGTTGTGTTATCAACCAGCTCTTATCAGCCAAAATCAGCAAAAAAATTTAAAAAATGCACAGCTTGTGATGAATGAATGTGCTCTAGTGTAGCTTGTAGGAGATTAAGATGATAATATAAAGAAATGAATATGTTGTTCATGTTTTTCAATAACTATATCATCCCAAAGGAAAAAAGAAGTCCAGGATAAACTCTTTGTCTTCCCTTCTCCCTTTCCCTCTCTTTGCAATCAGTACTCTAAATTTTCCAGCCATCGCAGGCCAATCAGGATCAATAAAACTCAATTCTGGGGCTTTCTTGAGCTACTGAAGGAGACTTCTTTCTCTTTCCTGCTGTGAATGAAGGAGTGTATTGTCCTGGGTTTGGTTGCTGTCAGTGGGGCCACAAGGGAGGCTGCTTGAGCAGGGAGCCAGCACAGAGGAAGCCAAGTCAAAAACAAAGAAAGAAACTAGGTCCAGCTCACACATTTTAAACCCTGGATTAAGGCTTACTTTAAGCTACGTATACCTCTGGACTGTTCATTTGCATGGGATAATACTTGTTTTTTTCGTTTTTGTTAATTAAAATTTTCTTTATTATTTTAATGAAGCTCACAGAAAAACATGAATCATAAAAGTTAGATGTTTAAACTTAGAATGTGATTAACTTTCATCTCTATGTGTGTTATGGACTGAATGTGTCATCCCAAAATCCATGTGTTGAAATTCTAATCCCCAGTGTGATAGTATTAGGAGGTGGGGCATTTGGCAGGTGATTAGGTCATGAGGATGGAGCCCTTATGAATGGGATTAATATCCTTACAAAAGAGACCCCAGAGAGCTCCCTTGCCCCTTCTGCCATGTGAGAACACAGTAAGAAGAGAGGCCATTTATAAACCAGAAACTAGATTCTCACCTGGCACCTTGATTTTTGACTTCCCAGCCTCCAGTACTGTGAGAAATAAATTTCTATTGTTAATCCACCCAGTGTATGATATTTTAGTATAGCAACTGGACTGCACTAAGACAAAGTATTTAATTCCTATTCTTCTCAAGTTATTCTGTATAACATTATACAGAATATAATCCTGTAGCATTATACAAGTTTAGAGACTGGCCAGGCCAGCCTCACAAAATAGATGATTTATTAGAAAACAAAGGAAGCAAGAGTTGGCCATGATATCTGGGAAAGACTGTTTCAGGCAGAAAGAGCAGCCTAGGTAATGGGTTTCTGGTGGTGTGTTGCCTCCGTTGCTCTGAAATTAGAGGAGCTCAGGGTTGCTGCAATGGAGGAGAGAAAAGAAGAAGTGATGTTAGAGAGGTCCCAGGAGACCCGATAACATAGCAATAATCAACATTCAGGTAAAGTCCACTCCTTAAACAAGATTATTAAACAATGGAGGCCTTATGGGTCAAAATAAGATTGGTTAAGAAAATACAGATGATTGTGAATCAGATTCTAGGGGAGAAAACAAGGGCACAGGCCACAATACACTAGAACTGACATCAAGAATTCAATTCAGCTAATGAATGTTATAGAAAATCAACTACAATGTACAAGGTACTTTGCCAGGGTTAGGTCCTCAAGTCATTATTTCAAGGGTGATTTTAGTTTTTCAAAGCAAGGGCAAGCATTTAGGTATTTTAAGACAAAACATAGACCAGATCAGAAATGGTGAAATTTTGCAAACACGGACTGGAGAAAAAATGATTGAGGTCATCAAAAATTTGGTTGCTAGGTATATTCTTCCTACACCTGGCATGAAGTATTAACCCATAGGTTATTTCTTCCCATTTCTTTACATGATATTGATAGTAGAATTTGGAGGGAAAATATATGTGTACCTTCATGTTTTTCAGATCATGATCAGTGTTGACATTACATGAAATGAATGTGTTCCCTGAGATCACTCAGTATCTTGACAGATTCAGAAGCAGAAGGCATTGATTTGACAGGAAGGAAAATGAAAAGAGCATCTGTAGAACTTCAATATCTTTGAATTTGGCAATCTCTCCAATATTTATCTCTTTCTTGACATAGTCTTTTCAGATGAGCCACTGAAAAGCATTAATGGAGACACTGGGAAATAGAAAAAAAAAAAAAAAAAACATAAAGGAATCAACCATAAAACTTCCAAAACAGGGAGGTAGAGAAAATGATGCCATGTCTTATAAAGTGGCATCAATTATTTGTCAGATAAAACTAACCAAATAAACTGATCAATAACAAGAAGCAGTTACTACTGTGTATGAGTAATACCTGTGATAAGGATGTGAAATGGATAATAAAAACTTTCTATATATAACCAGTCTTAGACTTGGGGAAGATGAAGAGGACCCACTATATAGAGACACAAGAATATAAAAGGAGTGAAGCAATTTGAATTGTGTCAATTATTAATGTGGGATTTTTTAAATTACTAGCAGACATGAAATTGTCCAGTCCTATTATGAATTATCTCACTTATGCATATGGTAACATTGGCCTTTCAACACCTTTAGAGGAAGACACAACTTGATATTACTAATGAAATTAGGTGGAAGTGGTATGTCATGTTTCTTTAAGAATTTTAATGTGGTTTTTATGAAATAGTGTAATGCGCCATGTTTCTCTTTCTCTCTTTTTCTTTCACAGTTACCACTAGCATTTGGAATGTGGCCCCTCTGTCAGCCTCTATTCCAGAATAATGATCACATGGAGAAGAACAAGAGCCTACCTGTAATGGAAAAGTAAGAGGAAGAAAAACACATCTTGGCTATTTTAGGCCACTGATGCTCTAGGGGTATGTGTTACTGCAACATAACCTTGTCTTACCCTGACATAGAAAACAATGTACTCAAGGCACTTATCATAATCTAATTATCTCATTGTATTACAACAATTGTGTAAAACATAAGAGGAAGAAGAGCATCTAAAAATAAAAATAAATAACTCTGTCCCCTAAGATGACCGTTCTTTGATTTAATAAATACTTATTTTCACCTGGGCTAGCATATGTCACACACACACACACACAAACACACAAACACCAACACACACAGAATAACAATGAAAAGAGAAATATAGAAAGAATAATTCTGCTGATAATGGTTCTTTTATTAAAGAAGCAAAGTGAAAGAGCATGCGTAATGCTTGTTATCAAAGAAAGGAATTAGATTTAGTGTCAGGAATATTAGAATTGCCACCAAATGCAGTCCAAAGTTTTATATATTAAAAATAAAATCTAAAAAGAAAGGAAGAAGGAAAAAAAGAAAAAAGATCCCCTGAACAATTGTTTCTATCTACTTCTTGTTTTGTGTACTAGTTCTCTCAAATATTAAGGTTACTGCTTTCTTTCTCCAATATTTATGGAAAATTCATAGCTGCAAAGCTGTAAAAATTTGAAAACATAATATAAAACTTCCAAGATCTCTGTATTACTAAGACACAAACACACAGAGCTAAACTTGTTAGACTAGTAAGTTTTGTAGTGTTGAGAGTTAGAACATATCTGCATTGGTCTAATGAAAGATAAATAAAATACATGCATCAAATAATTTTCCAAACCCTAGGAATAAAATAAGGTATTGACATTTCCAGAGCAGACAAAACAAAACTTCAGTCCTAATGTTTAGAGGCATCCATCCTAGCAGTTGTCCTTTGGAACTCGTGAAAATATATTTTAACAGATAACATGGAGAAAAATAGCTTTTTCCTCATAAAATATTTTAAGAGTTTCATTAGAGGAAAAGAGGTCAGGGGGAGGCTATGATTGGCAGAGTCTTCTGTGGACTTCGTGCCCTAGGAGCTAAGAAATTTACTGCTGTGGACTGTTCATTGTACGTAACTCAACAATTCAATGATTAAAATATTTTCCTACTTTTCCAAATCCAACTTGGGAAATTTTAATCAAATTTCTTTGAAGAAGCTCATCCAGGAACAACTATAAATAGACATGAGAAATATAATACCTTCTCATCTTTTATTTATTTATTTTTTTAATTGGAGTATAATTGCTTTACAATGTTGTACTAGTTTCTGCTGTACAATGAAGTGAATCAGCTATATGTATACATGTATCCCCATATCCCCTCCCTCTTGGACCTCCCTCCCATCTGCCCCATCCCAACCATCTAGGTCGTCACAGAGCACTGAGGTGAGCTCCCTGTGTGCAGCAGGTTTCCACTAGCTATTTTACACATGGTATTTTGCCAGAATGAGATAACAATTCAATGACTTGATGAGCTAATGTCAAATAAAATGTCGTCAACTTGAAACTCTAAACTCGTTAAGAGCCATCACTGTTTTTTCCCCATTAGTTATAATTTTTGGAACTGGCCATGTTAGCAAGAAGATTAGAAGGGAAGTGTGTGCATTATGTTTATATGATATCGGGAATTACTGTGTTCAGTGGTTGGAGGTAGAATTTTCTTTAAAAAATACATTAGAATTCGTAAGTGATCATTAAAGAAATATTTCTCCCAGCAACTTTTTTGTGCACTATATACAGTGAGGAAATTTATGTCTGATTATTTCACGTTAAGGGATACTGTTTACTCCTGAAAATATCTTAAGCATTGACTCTCTGGCTTTCTTTGTTGTTGTTGTTTCTAATGGAATTTGTTTATTTATTCATATTGAGGTACAATATACATATTTCTGTAGGCATAATAATATCCCCCTAAAATGTCCACTTTTTAACTTCCAGAATCTGTGAATATACTACCTTAACATAGCAAAAGGAAATTTGTAGTTGTGATTAAATTAAAGATCTTGAGATGCGAAGATTTGCCTGAATTACCCGGGTGGAGGTAATATAGCCACAAAGGTCCTTATAAGAGAGAAGCAGAAGGGTAACAGACAGAGAGAAATGCAAAAAAGGAAGCAGGGGTCAGAGTGCTGCAGCTATGAGCCAAGGAATGTGCACAGCCTCTCGAAACTGAAGAAATCAAGGGACAGATTCTGCCCTAGAGCCTCCAGAAGGAATAGACTTTGATGTTAGCCTCACAAGAAGAATTTCAGAATTCAGAACTTCAGGATTTAATAAACTTGTATTGTTTTGAGACCCTAAATTTGTAGTAATTTTTAACAACAGCAATAGGAAACTGATACACATACAGTAACATGTACAAACCTTAATCTCATAGTTTAATAAATGTGTGTGTGTGACTGTGTGTCTGTGTATACATACACTCTTCCATGTAACTCCTACCCTGATGCAGAGATAGAATATTTCCAGTACCCCAAATAAAAAGTACTTTAAATATGATTAAATAAGAAAGGGAGTATCAAAATATTGCCAGATAACAGAGCAGTATCATGAACCACCAGGCAAAAATGCAAAAAAAAAATATCTGAAATGGAAAATTTAATGATTATTATAGAAACAATGGATGGAATAAGAAATAGACTTAGTTGAAGAAAGAATTAGAAAAGATGAATTTGGAAAAAAAATTTGGAATGTAGCAAGAAAACATATAGAAAATATGAAAATTTAAAGAACAAGAAAGGTAGAGTGAGTACATATAAGCTATATAGAGTTCCAGAAGGAGAAATAGAGAATGAGGGGGAAAAATCAGTATTTTAAAAGACAATAGTTGGTTATTTTGCAGAACAAGTGCAAGTTATACATTTTCAGATTCAGGAATGCAGTTAACTTTAAGCTGTACAGATAAACATAAATCCTCACCTAAACTTATATTAATGAATTGACAGAACTCCAAAGAAAAAGGGCAGACCTTAAATAAAGTAGACCAAAAAGGAAGATGATCTTTAAAAGAATGACAGACTGACAACTTGTTTTTATAAAAGCAAAAATTGAAACCAAAGGACAGTGGATCCATATCTTTAAAATATGAGGAGAAAATATCAATATTACTATCAATCTGTACCAAAAGAAATCTCACCCCTCAAACTAGCTTCTTCTTTCTTTGCCTCAGAACACTGCTGTACTGTATTTTCCTATCTCCCTTGCAGTTAGGTGATACAGTCTGAGTAGTTCTGGCCAGTGGAATATTGGACAAAATGAGGTGTCGCTCCTCTACACAAAGCCTTCTGAGAGGTATATCTCTGTGCTCTCTTTTCCTTTCCACCAGCTTCTTGCAGATGTCAAGACCCTATGGGATGTAACAGCCAAAAGATTAAATGAGTCTCAGTTGCTGAATACATATTTAGAGATCTACCTGCCAATAAGGGACACACATTTTGAACTTTTAGATAAATTCTGATAGATTTTAATGAAACAATCAAACCTAGATTTGTCTAGCCAAGTGAATCTCTTTTTCAAGTTAACAATAAACAAATGACAACTACAAAAGACAATATAAAATAATGTTTATAATTATTACTTCAAAAAGCCAATTAAAATATTGAAAAACTATTGAATGAGAGAGCAGTTAAGAATAATAACTAACTTATTAGTTAGTTCTTTTGGTTATCTTTTAAATTGTTTGGACTACACACTCAATACTGCTTTTTGTTTAACAATTTTTTTGGGGTGGGGGGGAAGTAAGCTCACCTAAATAGAATGGGAATGGAGTTGACACTTTGTAATGCATCTAAACAAGAGTGATAGCTCAAATTTAAGTATGTATACTTGAACATAGACTTAAAATAGAAGAATGTAAAGATATGTTACTAATTCGGACTTCACTTTTGACACATATGGGTGATATTGAGAACCCAAGGTTCCATACATACTGAATATATTGATTCTTCCTTTCTTTAGATTCAGCTATATTCTGAATAGCTTAGTTACTACCCAGAAATTCTTACTGTACTCTGAGATCATTTAATGTATTGTGATAGATTTACTGACATATTCTTTAAATATTGGAATACTTACACATGTTTGGGAATATTATAGCTCTTTAGTAATGATAATGTTTTTTGAATGTTTATCATGGCACTACAACATGAAACTTCTCCTCTACTGGTATAAAAGTTTTAGTAAGTTAAGTAGTTATCATAAGATTGAGTGAACCTGGTTTGATAGGAAATGTGATGTTAGGATTAAAATATAACATTTTTTTTTATTTCAGTAACTTCAAAAATGCTGAACTCTTTCTAGATGTTCCTTAAATAATAAAAACACAAATGTGCTTTTCATAGAGCACTTTTCTTTCATATAAAGTATCTACACTGTAGCAAATAAATTGTTACCAGTATTTTTCTGCATTATTTCCTAACAGACAATCTAAATCATCAAAATAGTGTTCTTGGAAGAACCACGTGATGTCCAGAGAGCCTTATGAAACTCTTTATGTCTGATTTAAGCACTCTTGAACAACAAGAATATGAATAAAACCACCAAAATCTTTGTGTTTTGGTTTGAATCTCTAAACTCATGAATTTCAAGTGACATGAAATTGGCCCAAATAATACCATGGCTTGTTAATGCAACTCTCATTCACTCTTGGAAGTAAAATAATATTTTTGCATGTTCCTAAAGAATCTCTGCTGTCATTAAAAAAAAAAAAGAAAAGAAAAAAGAAAAACATAAAAACACAAAAAACAACTCATTTTTACCCACAGTAAAGGGCTCTGATGGATGTTTGTACTTGATCCTGAATACCTATGTGCTTATTGTCTTTCAGTCCTAAGAAAAATCACCTCACAAAGGAGAAGGTAGAGGGCTTTGAAAAGTAACACCCAAACCTGCTTTAATGGCTGATAACCACTGTCATTTTCCATTAATTTGACGGTCGTATGTTGTACAACAATTTAAAATAATGAGTACTATTTATTTCACTATCAGTCATATTGAACTGTCCATAAAGAGGTCAAAGTTAATGTTCTTTGTGGCAATAATTAAGTTCATTTAAGAAAGAGAGACACTGACATCTGGCCAATAAACATTAAACAGGTAAGTTATAGGAGTCTAATCAACACCTATATCAGTTTATCATAAATCAAATGAAAGATTATTAAACCAGCATATCTCCACTCATTATCTGGCATGCTAATGGTATATTTTATTTTTGAGATTGGAGAGGAATATTCTCAGTGTGGAAAAGGATGAGACGGAACTAAATAACAGAGAAGAAAATTTGAAATCGAAAATTTGAAAATTTGAAACCGAGGACTTAATTGATGAATCATTAACCATCTATTAAGTCACTCTGCTGCTTTGTTTCCCTACTCTAAAATATGCTGAAAGAACTTTTTTACTAGGAAAAATATTTTTCCTAGGGAGATTTCTCCCATTGAATATAGAGTAAAAGAGATAATTGCTAAGTCATTATGGCCTTTTAGTTACAGGGTGCTATGATTCTGGAGTACAAAGTTTTATTCCTGGGGATTTTTTCTCTATTTTTCTCCCTCAAACCCACAAAGGTGGCTTAGCTAGAGTGAACGTATGAACCTGTGTCTAAGCAAGGAATATACATACACATGATTATTGAAGAAATTATCCAAAAATTGACAAAGGAAAAATCATTCCTTACTTTTTCTCTATGATCTGGACATTTCATGCATAATAAGATTTGGAATAATCTAAGCACCCTTATAAATTCCTCTTGCTAAAGGGCAAGAAATCTCTCTCCATAACGCACTGTATATAGAGCCTTTTAGGGCATGTGCATCTCCGTGAAAGATGAGGGTGATGGTGATGACAGGGTGATGAAGCTAAGCTTGAGATGATGAGGGTAATAATGAATCACTGACTATTTTTTATCTCAGTAAAAACTTTAAGTAAAATCCTCACTGAATAAACTTGGAAAATTATTCTTTTCATCTAAATAAAAAAACTTTAAGTAAAATCCTCACTGAATAAACTTGGAAATTATTCTTTTTATTTAAATAAAAGACTTTAAGTAAATTCCTCACTGAACAAACTTGGAAAATTATTCTCTGAAAAAGTGCAAATCTGCTGTAAGCATATGATTTTTAAGCTAAATTCCTTTTCTGTAGATGCATGCATATTTTGCTGCAGTTTGTGGAGTGAACCACGGGTGCATCAAAGTCAAGGAAAAGTGAAGGACTGAATTGTTGAAACTTTGAAAGTATTTAATACAGAAACAATAGAAACTTAACCTTAGACGATTTGGACCTGTGAATTTCATGGGTGAAAAGAAGCAGAATTTGCCAGTTATAGAATATTTCCCAACAGAGTACTGGATGAGCTAAAAATAATATTACTTAATATTTTTATAATTCATTATAGATACAAATCTCTTTCACAAACATTATTTCATTGACACAATATCACAGGTAGGTGGTGTTGTTGTTTTTTTTTTATTCCCACTTTAAAGATGGGAAAAATTGAGGCTTTTTTATTTTAGTAACAAAATATTAGTGGGGTACTTTAAAGATATTTGGTTTAGGATTTTTTCTTTTCAGTATGTTGTAAATCTAGATGATACTCTGCTGGACTTCTGCAAAAGCACTCATGATGTAGAGGCACACGTAAACTTATATTTACAAGAATGTATCCACATCCATCTTCAGTATAGACTAGCTATTTTCTTTTGAACTCTGGTTTTCAATCCTTTATCAGAAAATTCAGGAATAAAATACTTACATAAGAAAGATTTAAATTATTTCAGATGACATAAGATCTGTGAGCAAGTATTGCATATTTTAACAATTTATAATATTAAAATATACTAGTGAAATTTCTGTAAGAAGAATAAGAGCACATGGATTCTCCCAACACATTGATTAAACCATCAGGATGGATCCCATTGTTCCTTACAACTCCATTCATCTCTGTGGCTCTCAGGAGTCTAACCTCAGTGGTCTTCTCTGATTTTTGATTTCCCTTCCTTATAATGATCAATACAGTATATCAATCTCACTCAATCTAGTCCACTCAAAACTTTCCACTCACAAGTTTCAACAACTTTATGATCAACAGATGCTACCGCATGACAATTTTTTTTTTCTCAGAACTTTCCCTTCACTTCTATGACCTCAACTGAATTTGTCAGCTAGCATTTGTCTCCTGAACCCACTTCCTTTGTAGGCTTCTGAGGCATGGGCCTGTTTGTTTGTTTGGTTTTAAATAGGTTTTATTTTTTAGAGAAGCTTCAGGTTTACAGCAAAATTGAGTAGAAGGTACAGAGATTTACCATATGCCCCCTGCCCCACACATGCATGGCCACCCCTATTGTCAACATTCCCCACCAAATGGTACACTTGCTGCAACTGATAAACCTACAGTAAACATTATTGTCACCCATTACTTTAGGGTTCACTGCAGGTGTTGTACAATCTGAGTTTGGACAAATGTATAATGACATACCTCCACAATTATAGTATCCTATAGAATAGTTTAATCTCCCTAAAAATTCTCTGTGCTCCACCTAATCATTCTTCTCTCCACCCTCAACCCTTGGTAATCACTGATCATTTTTACTGTCTCCATAGTTATGCCCTTTTGTTTGTTTGTTTTTTTTATTTTTGTTTTGTCAGATTTCTCTTAACTAAGGGATAGATGACTGAAGACATAATCTTTAATTACCATATCATTGTTCTTTTAGGCTACTTTTCCCCTTGCTTGTAGAAGAAAAGGTAAACAGTACCACAAGTGACACACATATATGTGCATATATGGTGTCCCATTGAATCTCCACCATGAACTCTGTCATCTACTCTGCCCTCCCCGTAGTCCTGTCAATCCTCCTGACACTGACTGTAGATTAGAGTTCTTGTTTCACAGTTTATTATGTTAACATTTCTCCTACGTTCATTCTAAGTAAGGTCAATGACTAACCAATATCCTGCTCTCACAGATCCTCCTATATTTTTTTCATCCTTTATACTCCAAGACCACAGCAATCTCCAAGATAACAAATGTAATCCCCTTAGTTTTCACCTACATCTCTTTTCTTCTTAATTCATTGACCGTAGTACCCTCTCTGCTACAAATCCTCTATGTAATCTTGACTAGAGGTGGGCAAACATTTTCTTTAAGAGGTCACATAGTAAATATTTTAATTTTTGTGGGCCAACAGTTTCTATCACAACTACTCAACTGTGTCATTGTTGTATCAAAACATATATATATATATATATATTTATTACATATACCTGAAAATGAGAGTGCTGTGTGACTTGAAATTTATGTTCATAACACTCAATCTGGCACTCAGTCACCCTTAATATATGATTTATCTGAATCCACGGCCAGTATCTCCCAGGTAGGTAGTAGAATTTAGTTGGGTTTAACTGTGGATGACCATAGGCAAGGATGACAAAAAGGCTAGGTCACAGGAGTAGAGAATGTTGATTTTTTTAAATGATTATAATAGTGGATCATGGAATCCTAAGTGTACAAAAAATAGTGAGTGAATCAATGAAATTGAGTGGGCTTTATAGTTACAGAGACTTTATTTTCAGAACCAAAAATAGAGTTTTATAGTTCCTTAATCAGTTGGAAGCTCTTTAAAAGAGGGCTTAGGCCTTCCCTGCTGGCCTTGGAGAAGCAAGCTGCCATGAGCTCTATAGCTGCAAAGAAAAGGAGAGTCCTGCTAACAGCCACATGAACTTGGAAGAACACCTGAGCTTAAGAGAAGATTGCACCCCAGCTACCTCCTGGACTGCAGCCTAGTGAAACCCTGAGTAGAGAAACCAGCTGAGCAGTGCAGGGAATCCTGATCCGTTGGAACTACGAGATAATAAATATATGTTGATTCAAGTATATACATGTGTATAATGTGTTACACAGTAGAGAAACTAATATAACTGTCAATGTTTCCATAAAAAGCTTTATTAACTAAGAAACTATTTGAATTTTCTCTTCTGTCTTTATACCTGTACATTCCCTCCCCACCTTCACTTCAGTGCCACCTCACAGTTAAATGAGAAAAAAGGGACATTAACAGAGATAAAAAGTCACCACTTTCTACCACAAAGTTGAAAATTCCACCCACATTTGAAGACATCTAATTCCCTCTTAAAATGTAGGAAGTGTCCCTCTTTTAATGAAAACCCAATGCCTCTATTGGTGTTCAACTTGGGCTTTCTTACACTTTAATGGTCTTTCTTCTCTTCTAGGTGCTTAGTTTCTCCTTCATCATTTATGTTCAAGTACCTCTGATTTATATATGTATGTATATGTGTGTGTATAGACACATACATTTATATAAATTACTGCATGCATTAAAATGAATATATGCACACACATCCATTATATTAACCATATGTATATATGGACCTACATGTATATATACACATCAATGCATATATTATACTATTTATATATTATATGTATATGTTTCACATAAATGTCTGTATCCACTATCTCCACTTTCACCTACTAACTCTCTAACTTGCATTCACATGCACTCAACTAAAACTTCTCTGGACCAGGTTACCAAGGATTTTACTCTTGCTAAAATTGATGGGAATTGTTGTGACTTCTTACTTTCTACCTCGTAGAAGCATTTAGCAATAATGACCACCCTTCTTCCTCTACTCTCCCATTACCAGTTCTTAAAACAGTTTCTTCTTTTGGGGCCTCATGAAACCAAATATCCTGGGTTTAGTGGACCTCATTAGCTTGTCTTCCTTGGTTGGCTCTTTTCTGTGTACCCAGCTGCTAGATTTGGGAGTGTCTCGGAGCTCATTTCTAGGTCCTCTCTTCCTGTCTGCCCTTCACTTTGATCTAGATGGTCTCATTAATTCACATGACTTTACTTACTATTGAAAAAGTCCCAAAGTAATATTCCTAGCCCTGATATTACATTTAAGACTCACACTCATATCCCTCAAGGTTTTTGACATCTATACCTGTCTGGCTCCTGGATATCTCAAAATTATCATGTCAAAATTGACTCTCTTAACATATCTTTTATACATACACACTCCAAACACTAGAAACAACTGTAAAAACAATTATCTCACCCTCTCACATTCTCCATATCAGAATAAATCACACCTGCCAAGGTACTAAAGACAAAAAATAAAACAAAATTAAATTAATTGAATTAAAATGTAGAAGTTATTTATATTTAAATAAAGTGATTGTATTTATGATGCTCCTCTTTCTTCAAACTCCTTTCTGTTTACCTAAAAATAAACCTAATATTCATTCAATTTCATTCATCACTGCCACAATTCTACAGTATCACCTTCATATATAACCTACACTGACCTTCTTATTTCCACTTTGGCTATTCGACATCATGTTAGAATATATTATTTGTGAAGATAAATTCTGACCTAAAACAATGATCTAGATTCCAATATTTTTCTGTTTTTCCCCAAATACTCTTATGAGACTCTAAAACTCAATGTTTGATTCTGAAAATAAAGTCACTGTAACTATAAAATCCACTCGGTAGCCATATAATGAAAAATAAATCCATAAAATGATTCAGTTATGTTGCTCATTTACACAACTTACCTTTTCTAATCTCCATAATAACTTTGATGTGCTAATCATTTTATTTTTCTCATATCAAGGATTAAGAAATAAGCTCGTTTGTAAAGTACTTGTACAAGCACACCAAGACCTCTGTCTCTTAGACCAATGAGGTACTCACTGAAACTTAAAAAGGATTCTGAGAGCAATGTCCTTGTCATTAGTACAGTAAAGTAGTTGAAATTAAACACTTGTATTAGTAATATATATCTAAAATTACTGAAGACTTCTTCAGAAATATAAAGAAAAATGCATATAGTAATGTAAAAAAATCAGCTCACTTTTCTCAATTGAAAACTGAAATATACTGAGTTGGATCCAGATCAAAATTATAAAGCAAATAACTCTTTCATAATCCCTATCAAATTTCCAGTCCTTCATAATGTTTTTCCTCAATGCAATTTATGCCTTAGATATTTCCCCTCTCAAAATCTTTTTGCTCTAGTCTACCCTAACCTGGGATCATTCCAGACTGCCTACTCCAATACAGATTGAAACCAGTGTGTGTGTACGTATGTGTGTATATGCCTCTGTGTATGTGTGTGAATTTATGTTTTATTAACTTCAGATCCAATAGCTGAGATTTTCAAACAAGCTACTGTACCCTGGGAATAATTTTTATCATACCAGTTTTAAGGTATTTAAAATGATAGAATGGCTCTATATATGACAAATAGAAGATTGTCAGTTATAACGATTCTAGTGAACAGAGTTTTAAAGAAGTTCTATATGACCTTTCTAAATGTCTAGAATATTGGTTATGAGTGCAATCACTTTTACCCTGGCATAGTCATTGATTTTTCAAGTATTCTGTTATGTTAATGTGGTGTGTCTCTTGTTCTCTAAAGTTATTCTAAGAAGCACTTGAAACAGTGGTGAGCAAAATCAGTCTTCTATCAAGTACTTGGTATGGGAACTTAGAGAAAGATAGGGAAGGTAAAGGGTTCATTATTTTATGATAAAAGAAGCTATACTCTCCATCAGAACTGGAAAGAAATTCATTCCTAAAAGCAAATGATAATGAGATCTCTCTCTCTGAAAATCTGTAAGTTAAAAAGGCAATTAACTTGTCTATCTTATTCACCTACAGGGGCAAAAACAATTCAGTTCTCACTATTAAAACAGACTGCAGTCGTATTGGATTTGAAAATCTGACTTTTTAAATATTTGTGAATATCTAAACCTTGCATAAGGGTAGAAGACACATATAAGTTAGAAAACTTTCATTCAGCTGATTTTTATTTCATTTGAAACACATGTTGAAATATAATATTTACTATCTGTTACAAAAAGGTGACAAACTAAAAACGTCTAAAATGAAAAAGTTACAGTGTATCATTATTTTTTAAATGGAATGTCAGAGTAATTTCTTAAGATTAATTTTTTATTAGAAAATTCCAAATTAGAAGTTATTTTAGAGAAAAGTGCTTAGTATTATGTATTCTTAAAGCCATTCTGACTGTAAAGTAAACAGCATTTTCTCACACAGATCTGAGAGAACATTTTGTTATGTGAACTCAAAGCCAACCACTAGGGAAACATGATTTGTTTAATGTTAGTGAAAATATTCATACTTGAATAAATATGTTAGTCAATTACAAGAGCTCATATCCTAGTATATTTTAAAAACCATCTCACCATGGGAAATAATGATTCAAAGTTCTGTTATCTATAGGCAAATAATGCAAGTTAGCCATATCCATCCTAATAATGCCCAATCTCATATTTTTATTACATAAAATAATCATCATGCATTGGGGATAAAGTCTGGAGATTTTGTTGAAATCACAGTGATCATTCAAATAGGCTTCTAGGCTAATGGTCAGCAAACATTTCCTGTAAAGATCCTGCTAGTAAATATTTTCCACTTTGTAATGCCACATGATTTCTGTTGCAACTGTAAATTCTGCCACTGTTGTGAACACAGCATAGACAATACACAAACAAATAAGTAACTGTGTTCCAATAAAACTTTAGTTACAAAAACAGGTAGTAGGTTAGTCCTGCTCTAGGCTACTGTTACCAAGTCCAAGCTCATACTGCTTACTACATGACAGGCCAAATAAATCAAGAGAGGAAGTGCTGGGGCAAGGAATGGTGACTTTATTTAGAAAGCCAGTAGACCAAGATGGTGGGCTAGCATCCCAAAAACCCACCTTACCTGAGTTAGAATTCAGGCTTCTTTTATACTAAAAGGGGAGGGAGTGTGGCTGGTTGTTGTAAACTTCTTGGTCTTGGAATCCTTTGTTCTTACAGCCATCCACATAGGTGTGGTCACAATGTTCCTATAAACCTCCAACAAGACAAGATTATTTTCTGTTCTGCAATGTTTTATCTCTATATGAATGGAAAAGTGTTATACCTTTAATGATCAAGTCTGGGAGGCAGAACATTGAGAATGGGCTATCATGTATATTTTGGGCTATGGGTAATATTCTTTTCCACAAATACAGAGCCAGTATGACTAAGCACAGGCAACAGAGCACAAAGGTTAGAGCTAAAGGAATAGATCCAATATGGAGTCAGGTTTCTTTTTTGTTACACTACCACTAGTTATTTTTTAAATGCATATGCTTGCAAAGTTGGAAAAGAAGGAAGTTGAGTAATCTGCCCCTAACCTAAGCTGTCTCCTTGATTACTGGATATGAGAAGAACTAGAAGAGAAATTAACAAATGATAGGATACATGTACTGAAAGGAGTTTAGAAGCTAACTGACAGAATAACTGACCAGTTATTCCCATCCAAAGCTTGCTTACTCAATTTCAACCTCTAAGATGCTCATCTCACTTTGGCTTGACAACCTAGAGTGACAGAGAACTCAATACTTGGAGTGGCATGTAGGTATTGAGTTCAATTTTTGGACATTTCTAAATTTAAACACTTTTCATATATGTTGTGTTTGGAAATAACTTGCATTTTTTTACTAGTGATTTAGTACAGACTTGCCTACAATGTTTCACTTAAGAAATGTATAGGCTAATTTTAATCATTTAGCACCTTTAAAATTAAGGGCATATATTTATTGGGTAAATGTTTTTTAGGTGTATTTTTTGAATTAGAATTCCCATTAGGTAAAAACTGGAACTCACTGTCTAAACTAAATTTCTTGACCTACTGCACATAACTATGATCCTCTGGGAAGATCCTTGGCCAGAGGTTATTTCACAATGATGGCTTGCTCATTTCTTCATCACCTTGCTTCTCATATCACATTCTTTGTCACTCAAAAGATGATTCTATATGAATTTTACCTTTATATAGAAACTAGATTCATTACTTGAGATAAGGCTTTCTGGCTTGCTTCACATTGCTTGTGATCCATTTTAAGCAAATTTAACAAGATCGAATATGTTTTAGAAGTCTCCACATCCCCTTTGTCAGTAAAATCAAACAGAATTTAGAAATATGTTTTGCCAGGATTGACAGTGTACAGCTTTGAGTATATACTAAAATTTTATGTTAGTTGATGTAGATATTTTCATTTCTCTTTCTTAAGATTTTATTGATAGTCCTTCAACTGAGTCAGCTCTAAGATGTCTCTCTGATTTTCTAGCTTTTATTAATTTTATTTTGTTTATTCTCATGTCAAATTCAGAACTGATAGTGTCTGATGAACTGTCCATGCTTTCTAGTTATCACACAGTACTAAAGGGTCATAGCTAAAGCATGACTAAAGAAATTACACAATTTAGAGTCTAAGAGGATATGCTTTGTCTAGTCTTTCTTAAGTATAAAAAAAAAAAGAAAAGAAAAAAAGAAAACCACCCAGACTGTGTTATCTTCAGAAATGAGAAGGAAAAATGTAGTGGGGAGGTAGAGATATTAATATTGGGCAAAGATAAGCTGCTAAGTCAGGAATTTCACTTTTTTAACTTAAAGCCCAGCCAACAGTCACTCAGCACTATCACATACTCACTTCCAGAGATTTAGAAGGTAGAATACAATTAGTAAACTTGATATCTTTTCACTATGAGAGGAAACAAAAATGACTATTTTTAGTTATTTAACTTGACACCGCTCTAGGCATCATGGTTTTCTCTGCTTTATAGAGATTACTGTAAATGTGACTCTCATTACTGAGACAGTATAATGAAGCCTTACAGGAAAAAGACTATATTTCATTTTGCCTGAATGCATGCATTTGTTTGGTTTCTCCTTTTTTCTTAACTTTAACTCCCTAGTTTCATAAAAGGTTTTTCCCATAATCAGTGAAAAGATAACATATTTAAGGAAAAATAGCACCTTTTTCCACTTTCACACTTTTCTTTTTACATACTGAATTCTGGGGGAAGAAAATGAATATATTTTCAGATGAAATTTATATTTGAAAGAGAAGTCTTGTGTTTCCTTCTTATTTTTTTTTTTTGCAGGCTTCTTTCTTTCATATGCAATCTGTTCATTTATTATCTTTTACTCAACCTGTACTGAGTGTGATCTATTAAAGCAGAAATTGCATTCAATAAAATTGGAAACTTTTTTCTATTCTAGTCTAAAATGTTCTCTGAGAGCCATAGCATTCACCATTTATGGCTTTAACTCTTACAGACCAGAAGATAAAGCCTGTGCATGTGTTTGTCACAAACTCAGATAAAATAGATCTTTCTCAGTATGCACTGTTAAGAGCTGTTCCTGAGTAGAAGGAGCACATTTTCAGCCTACCTGTGCCCCTTAGAGATGCCCCTTTTTTCCCTTTGAAAGGAATCTCTAGCTGTGCCTCGTTATAGTGTGCAGAGGAAAAAGAGAGGAAGTGGGTGGGAAGGAGGAGCTATGGAGAGTGGAGAGAGATGGAGCTATGGAATCAAAAGACAAGGTGCTGTTCGGTAAGAAAAAAATAAATTGCCCCTTTCATGGTAGGACCAAACCGTTTTAAAGCTTGTAGTAATTTTCAACCTTTATTGCTACTATACACACCAGCAGGGATATGAGCTTTTGTACATATATAAAACCAGATACACGTGCACATACACATCTTGCATGGTTATCTGAGAGCTTACATCTACCCAAATTAGCCCAAATTTCGATCCATCTGTGTTCATGTACCACAACTGAAGGATTTATTTTTTTCCTATCTTCATAAAAGACTCTCTCCTCATTACATCAGAGTTTGTACATTCTAGAAATGTAATAAACCATAAATGCATTGACATTTTTGTTCTCAAAGTTGTTATTTTTTTTAAACTTTTCCTTACAAGCTGTGAATGAGAATTGCTGTTGGGTTTTTTTGTTTGTTTGTTTGTTTTGTTTTGTTTTGGTATGAGGCTATTATCTGAAATAGAAAAAAAATATTTTGCTGAGTCTCTATAGAAAACTTCAAGGCCAAATGTGTAATTATAAAGTAAAATGTGTTATTGTTCTTAGCAAATTGAATAGCTCTACTTAAATACTTAAGAGACTGATTTTCCAGTTTTAAGAAAACTAAAAACTTAAATCATGATTAGATTATAAAAAGTTAAGTTCAAGATGAGAATTTAAAAATTCAATTTCTCTAAGTGAATAGAATCAGAATTGTGATCTGTACTTTTATTATGGAAGCTGCCAAATCTTTTGAGTACTTATTACACAATTCTTAAAGTAGTTGTTTTAAACAAAATGTCTAAAAATCAACAAAACAATGAGATTATCCTCGCCTTGTATCTTTTCATGTCACAAATAAATTGATACTTTGAGATGGTGAAGACTGAGCTACATTCTGGGTTTTGTGTCTGCCAGTGAGACAGATAGTTTGATTCCATATAGTCTTACTACTCATAGACTGAGAGACTTGAAAGGACACTTTGAAAACTTGTAATTCAAAATGCTCTTCTCTGTATTATGAACAAGAAAAAAAGACACTCTTCATTCTACCTGTTAAAAAAAACTTGACGGAATGGACTTTAGAAAAAAAGATTAATCGATTAAAAATTATCAGTAATAAAGTAAAATTCAAAAACTAAGTCATCTTATTACAAGGAAATACATCTGAGCAGACAATAGTTTCCTTGCAGGCCAATCACATGGAATGCACAGACCTCTCAGAGACCATTTAGATGATAGTTGTAAATGGTCCAGCCAAGTATACAAGTACCATAAAGTTCCACGTCACAAACTTAAGAGCACTATTTTTGACAGCATCATCCTTAAATAAATAAAGAGGGATGGATAATAACAATTATAAGTGTAGTTCAGATGTCACTGTATTCCCAAGGGTTGTCTTCATCCTACCCTGTACCTACCTTGATTCAAAAAAAGCATGTAGTCATACCCCAGGAAAAAATCCAACTCTAAAAGGCAAATGTTATTAATACAGATATTACTGAAAAGTTTGTTAAGAGGAGGGGAATAGGATTTATGTTATAGACCACAAAGCAAAATTTAATGATTTATTATTACTATCTCTGTTTTTCCTCAAAATCTTTCTCAAAGTATTAGAAGCTTCATCAGTTATTTCCCATCCCTGCTTACACGCTGTTTAAAATCCCTTGTATTATCTCCCACAATTTAGCTGGTACTCTCATTTTTAAAATCCCATCTAGTAAAACATTACCCTGCTCATTTACTTGAGTTCACTCTTTCTTTCACTCATAGAAAGAAACTTGGTAAGCCACACTTGCTGCTAAGGGTTGAACTATTTAACTTCTCAGTTTAATTTTATGTTTATAATGTTAACAATGATATGATATTGGCATTATACCAAAAAATAGTAAACTCCTCAATAAAAAGAAAAGTGGCTACAAAAAAAAAAAAAAAAGTATTCCTTTGCTTTGTACGATCTCAATAATTAGTGACCTACAAGTGTTGTTGAAACCCATACGAGGGTAGAAAAGAGTCTAAAATACAAAGTGTTCATTAGCAATCAAGCTTTAATATTTTTAACTCAGACACCACTGTCAAACATAAAAACGTTCAAAAGTCCAGGAAGATATTGCAAACATTTGGTGGGTGGAGAAAGATTGTAAATTCTGCCTTTTCCTTTTCTCTGCCGTTCAGCTTGGTGGATCTCTATTTGTTTTTGTTTGTTCTTCATTTAACAAGATGCATTGAGTACTCCATGCATGCTCCAAGTCCTCTGGAAACCAAGGTGAAAACTACGTTGCCCTGCCATTGGGTGTGTAAAGATAGCTGACGAGAGTAGAGGAATATGATTTTTTCTGCTAGAAGAAATCAATTAGTTATTACAGCCCAAATAGCATGAGACTGGAACCTGAGCTCGAATCAGACTTTAACAGGAGGGCAGGTCATAAAGGGACCCTGGAGGAAGAAATGAAGACAAAGGTATGTAAAAGAACATGGTGAGTTACAAGAACTACAAATACATTGATGCATGCAGAGCAAAAACTTTGTGAATACACACTTCAGAATCAGACTCTTTTGAGCTGTTCTTCAGAGCTGAATGATGAACAGTCTCTGATTATTGGATGGCTCATTTCTAAATTGGGGCTAATCATGGCAACTTTCTCATTATGAGATGATTTATTTTATGCATTTGGCACAGTGTTTGGCAAACTCAATGGTCAATAAATATGAGTACTTCTCTCCTTTCCCTTTCACCTTTAATTTTCGTTCACCTCCTTCTTTTGAAGATATTCCTAGAGATGATGCTTGAAATATGAAGAGGGGGAAATATCATAAAGAAGATTGTTTTCAGTGCAAATCAGATTCAAGAAAGGATAGGTAATAATATTTGTAGAGCTATAATACTATTAACTTTGTACAAAAGTAATATTTTTTCTATGTCGCTAGAAAGTTTTAATGATAGAATCTATATATTTAGAAAATTAAAAAAAAAATTGATTAGCCATAGGAAAGCTAAAGCTCATGGCTTCCCTAATATTACTACAAAACTAAGTCACAGATTAAATGTAGAAGAATCAATAATGACATAACAGATAATTTAACAATTTGGTTGCTTCTACTGAAAGCAGGGGAAAATAGTGCTCGAGCAATGTTTTCTTTTGAATGATCCTGCAGTTAGTATTATCAAAATGAATAATAATCTAAAGTAAGAAATTAAATACTATACGGGCTTCCCTGGTGGCGCAGTGGTTGAGAGTCTGCCTGCCGATGCAGGGGATACGGGTTCGTGCCCCGGTCCGGGAAGATCCCACATGCCACAGAGCAGCTGGGCCCGTGAACCATGGCCACTGGGCCTGAGGGGACTCAGGATGTGAAGGAACAGGATACTGACCCTAGATATCTAAGGTGCATATAAAAGAAATGATTTCAATGATCCCAGACTCTTGCATCTTCCCATATGTGTAGAAAGGTGTTAAGTGCATTAACTTGAGATATCCATTTTTCTTTAACTAATAGTAATCTTTTGATGTTCCGACTACCTGTTTTTGTTGCAAAAACCCCTATATATCTGGCTCCTCCCATACCTCTTCAGAGCAGTCCCTCATAGCTATTTGAGGAGCTGTCTTTCAGGCTTGAAGGCCTCAGAAAGTATGCCAAGTAAAACATAATTCTCAACTTTTACGTTGTGCATTTTTCTTTTTTTTTTTTTTTTTTTTTTTTTAAGCACCGAGCTGATCTCCCTGTGCTATGCGGCTGCTTCCCACTAGCTATCTACCTTACGTTTGGTAGTGTATATATGTCCATGCCGCTCTTTCACTTTGTCACAGCTTACCCTTCCCCCTCCCCATATCCTCAAGTCCATTCTCTAGTAGGTCTGTGTCTTTATTCCTGTCTTACCCCTATGTTCTTCATGACCTTTTTTTTTCTTAAATTCCATATATATGTGTCAGCATACAGTATTTGTCTTTCTCTTTCTGACTTACTTCACTCTGTATGACAGACTCTAGGTCCATCCACCTCATTACAAATAGTTCAATTTCATTTCTTTTTATGGCTGAGTAATATTCCATTGTATGTATGTGCCACATCTTCTTTACCCATTCATCCAATGATGGACACTTAGGTTGTTTCCATCTCCGGGCTATTGTAAATAGGGCTGCTATGAACATTTTGGTACATGTCTCTTTTTGAATTATGGTTTTCTCAGGGTATATGCCCAGTAGTGGGATTGCAGGGTCATATGGTAGTTCTATTTGTAGTTTTTTAAGGAACCTCCATACCGTTCTCCATAGTGGCTGTACCAATTCACATTCCCACCAGCAGTGCAAGAGTGTTCCCTTTTTTCCACACCCTCTCCAGCATTTATTGTTTCTAGATTTTTTGATGATGGCCATTCTGACTGGTGTGAGATGATATCTCATTGTAGTTTTGATTTGCATTTCTCTAATTAGTAAAGATGTTGAGCATCCTTTCATGTGTTTGTTGGCAGTCTGTATATCTTCTGTGGAGAAATGTCTATTTAGGTCTTCTGCCCATTTTTGGATTGGGTTGTTTGTTTTTTTGTTATTGAGCTGCATGAGCTGCTTATAAATTTTGGAGATTAATCCTTTGTCAGTTGCTTCATTTGCAAATATTTTCTCCCATTCTGAGGGTTGTCTTTTGGTCTTGTTTATGGTTTCCTTTGCTGTGCAAAAGCTTTTAAGTTTCATTAGGTCCCATGTGTTTATTTTTGTCTTTATTTCCATTTCTCTAGGAGGTGGGTCAAAAAGGATCTTGCTGTGATTTATGTCATAGAGTGTTCTGCCTATGTTGTCCTCTAAGAGTTTGATAGTGTCTGGCCTTACATTTAGGTCTTTAATCCATTTTGAGCTTATTTTTGTGTATGGTGTTAGGGAGTGATCGAATCTCATACTTTTACATGTCCCTGTCCAGTTTTCCCAACACCACTTATTGAAGAGACTGTCCTTTCTCCACTGTACATTCCTGCCTCCTTTATCAAAGATAAGGTGACCATATGTCCGTGGGTTTATCTCTGGGCTTTCTATCCTGTTCCATTGATCTATCTTTCTGTTTCTGTGCCAGTACCATACTGTCTTGATTACTGCAGCTTTGTAGTATAGTCTGAAGTCAGGGAGCCTGATTCCTCCAGCTCCATTTTTCGTTCTCAAGATTGCTTTGGCTATTCGGGGTCTTTTGTGTTTCCATACAAATTGTGAAATTTTTTGTTCTAGTTCTGTGAAAAATGCCAGTGGTATTTTGATAGGGATTGCATTGAATCTGTAGATTGCTTTGGGTAGTAGAGTCATTTTCACAATGTTGATTCTTCCAATCCAAGAACATGGTACATCTCTCCATCTATTTGTATCATCTTTAATTTCTTTCATCAGTGTCTTATAATTTTCTGCATACAGGTCTTTTGTCTCCTTAGGTAGGTTTATTCCTAGATATTTTATTCTTTTTGTTGCAATGGTAAATGGGAGTGTTTCCTTGATTTCACTTTCAGATTTTTCATCATTAGTATATAGGAATGCCAGAGATTTCTGTGCATTAATTTTGTATCCTGCAACTTTACCAAATTCATTGATTAGCTCTAGTAGTTTTCTGGTAGCATCTTTAGGATTCTCTATGTATAGTATCATGTCATCTGCAAACAGTGACAGCTTTACTTCTTCTTTTCCAATTTGGATTCCTTTTATTTCCTTTTCTTCTCTGATTGCTGTGGCTAAAACTTCCAAAACTATGTTGAATAAGAGTGGTGAGAGTGGGCAACCTTGTCTTGTTCCTGATCTTAGTGGAAATGGTTTCAGTTTTTCACCATTGAGGACGATGCTGGCTGTGGGTTTGTCATATATGGCCTTTATTATGTTGAGGAAAGTTCCCTCTATGCCTACTTTCTGCAGGGTTTTTATCATGAATGGGTGTTGAATTTTGTCGAAAGCTTTCTCTGCATCTATTGAGATGATCATATGGTTTTTCTCCTTCAATTTGTTAATATGGTGTATCACGTTGATTGATTTGCGTATATTGAAGAATCCTTGCATTCCTGGGATAAACCCCACTTGATCATGGTGTATGATCCTTTTAATGTGCTGTTGGATTCTGTTTGCTAGTATTTTGTTGAGGATTTTTGCATCTATGTTCATCAGTGATATTGGCCTGTAGTTTTCTTTCTTTGTGACATCCTTGTCTGGTTTTGGTATCAAGGTGATGGTGGCCTCGTAGAATGAGTTTGGGAGTGTTCCTCCCTCTGCTATATTTTGGAAGAGTTTGAGAAGGATAGGCGTTAGCTCTTCTCTAAATGCTTGATAGAATTCGCCTGTGAAGCCATCTGGTCCTGGGCTTTTGTTTGTTGGAAGATTTTTTATCACAGTTTCAATTTCAGTGCTTGTGATTGGTCTGTTCATATGTTCTATTTCTTCCTGATTCAGTCTTGGCAGGTTGTGCATTTCTAAGAATTTGTCCATTTCTTCCAGGTTGTCCATTTTATTGGCATAGAGTTGCTTATAGTAATCTCTCACGATCTTTTGTATTTCTGCAGTGTCAGTTGTTACTTCTCCTTTTTCATTTCTAATTCTATTGATTTGAGTCTTCTCCCTTTTTTTCTTGATGAGTCTGGCTAATGGTTTATCAATTTTGTTTATCTTCTCAAAGAACCAGCTTTTAGTTTTATTGATCTTTGCTATTGTTTCCTTCATTTCTTTTTCATTTATTTCTGATCTGATTTTTATGATTTCTTTCCTTCTGCTAACTTTGGGATGTTTTTGTTCTTCTTTCTCTAATTGCTTTAGGTGCAAGGTTAGGTTGTTTAGTCGAGATATTTCCTGTTTCTTAAGGTGGGATTGTATTGCTATAAACTTCCCTCTTAGAACTGCTTTTGCTGCATCCCATAGGTTTTGGGTCGTCGTGTCTCCATTGTCATTTGTTTCTAGGTATTTTTTTATTTCCTCTTTGATTTCTTCAGTGATCACTTCGTTATTAAGTAATGTATTGTTTAGCCTCCATGTGTTTGTATTTTTTATAGCTCTTTTCCTGTAATTGATATCTAGTCTCATAGCATTGTGGTCGGAAAAGATACTTGATACAATTTCAATTTTCTTAAATTTACCAAGGCTTGATTTGTGACCCAAGATATGATCTATCCTGGAGAATGTTCCATGAGCACTTGAGAAAAATGTGTATTCTGTTGTTTTTGGATGGAATGTCCTATAAATATCAATTAAGTCCATCTTGTTTAATGTATCATTTAAAGCTTGTGTTTCCTTATTTATTTTCATTTTGGATGATCTGTCCATTGGTGAAAGTGGGGTGTTAAAGTCCCCTACTATGATTGTGTTACTGTCGATTTCTCCTTTTATGGCTGTTAGTGTTTGCCTTATGTATTGAGGTGCTCCTATGTTGGGTGCATAAATATTTACAATTGTTATATCTTCTTCTTGGATCGATCCCTTGATCATTATGTAGTGTCCTTCTTTGTCTCTTCTAGTAGTCTTTATTTTAAAGTCTATTTTGTCTGATATGAGAATTGCTACTCCAGCTTTCTTTTGGTTTCCATTTGCATGGAATATCTTTTTCCATCCCCTTACTTTCAGTCTGTATGTGTCTCTAGGTCTGAAGTGGGTCTCTTGTAGACAGCATATATATGGGTCTTGTTTTTGTATCCATTCAGCCAATCTGTGTCTTTTGGTGGGAGCGTTTAGTCCATTTACATTTAAGGTAATTATCGATATGTATGTTCCTATTCCCATTTTCTTAATTGTTTTGGGTTCGTTATTGTAGGTCTTTTCCTTCTGTTGTGTTTCTTGCCTAGAGAAGTTCCTTTAGCATTTGTTGTAAAGCTGGTTTGGTGGTGCTGAACTCTCTCAGCTTTTGCTTGTCTGTAAACGTTTTAATTTCTCCATCAAATCTGAATGAGATCCTTGCTGGGTAGAGTAATCTTGGTTGCAGGTTTCTCTCCTTCATCACTTTAATTATGTCCTGCCACTCCCTTCTGGCTTGTAGAGTTTCTGCTGAGAGATCAGCTGTTATCCTGATGGGGATTCCCTTGTGTGTTATTTGTTGTTTTTGCCTTGCTGCTTTTAATATGATTTCTTTGTGTTTAATTTTTGACAGTTTGATTAATATGTGTCTTGGCGTATTTCTTCTTGGATTTATTCTGTATGGGACTCTCTGTGCCTCCTGGACTTGATTAACTATTTCCTTTCCCATATTAGGGAAGTTTTCAACTATAATCTCTTCAAATATTTTCTCAGTCCCTTTCTTTTTCTCTTCTTCTTCTGGAACCCCTATAATTCGAATGTTGGTGCGTTTAATGTTGTCCCAGAGGTCTCTGATATTGTCCTCTGTTCTTTTCATTCTTTTCTCTTTATTTTGCTCTGCATTAGTTATTTCCACTATTTTATCTTCCACCTCACTTATCCGTTCTTCTGCCTCAGTTATTCTGCTATTGATCCCATCTAGAGTATTTTTCATTTCATTTATTGTGTTTTTAATCGATGCTTGATTCATCTTTAGTTCTACTAGGTCCTTGTTAACTGTTTCTTGCATTTTGTCTATTCTATTTCCAAGATTTTGGATCATCTTTACTATCATTATTCTGAATTCTTTTTCAGATAGACTGCCTATTACCTCTTCATTTGTTAGGTCTGGTGGGTTTTTATCTTGCTCCTTCTCCTGCTGTGTGTTTTTCTGTCTTCTCATTTTGCTTATGTTACTGTGTTTGGGGTCTCCTTTTTGCCGGCTGCAGGTTCGTAGTTCCTGTTGTTTTTGGTGTCTGTCCCCAGTGGCTAAGGTTGGTTTAGTGGGTTGTGTAGGTTTCCTGGTCGAGGGGACTAGTGCCTGTGTTCTGGTGGATGAGGCTGGATCTTGTCTTTCTGGTGGGCAGGTCCACGTCTGGTGGTGTGTTTTGGGGTGTCTGCAGACTTTTTATGATTTTAGGCCACCTCTCTGCTAATGGGTGGCGTTGTGTTCCTGTCTTGCTAGTTGTTTGGCATAGGGTGTCCAGCACTGTAGCTTGCTGGTCGTTGAGTGAAGCTGGGTGCTGGTGTTGAGATGGAGATCTCTGGAAGATTTTCGCCGTTTGATATTATGTGGAGCTGGGAGGTCTCTTGTGGACCAGTGTCCTGAAGTTGGCTCTCCCACCTCAGAGGCACAGTACTGACTCCTGGCTCCTCAATTTGGGATGATTTGTTGTCTATTCATGTATTCCACAGATGCAGGGTACATCAAGTTGATTGTGGAGCTTTAATCCGCTGCTTCTGAGGCTGCTGGGAGAGGTTTCTGCATTTTTCTTCAGTTGACTTTAGCTATATATTGAAGTAGAATAAACATTAAATTCAGCCAATTTATTTGGTAAAATAATCTTTGGAAGTAACTTGCTTCATCCATCTTCTTGTAAGTCCAATAGCCTTTATTCATAAATTTCATTAAATAATTCAAAGAATTTCTTTCCATTCTTCTGAATATTTTTTGAGTAATTCATAGGAAGCTCAGACTACTTTTCTGATATAAACATTTATTTAATAGAATAATGATATTTGTGGAAACAAATATGATGTTGATGTGATGTCTAACAATTTCTTCTGCTATGGATGGCTAAAAAAATTTTATAACTATTACGACATTTATTAAAAGTCTCAATTATCAGTGGCTTACTTTTTATATTCTCATTGAGGATTATTAACAATTTGTGAGCATACTGTGTATAAAATTCATGCAGATCATCTTGACTTTCATTTATATAAAGTGTTTTTATCTCAGATTAGAATTTGGAGTATGTATTATGTTTATATCCATTATATTATGAATGTGGACATAACAGTTAAAGTGTCACTTTGAAAATTTTTTCTCTGCTTTGAGTATTTTCATTGTTCATGTACAACGGAAAATTGTCAAGATTAGTTTTGTTCATGTACAACGGAAAATTGTCAAGATTAGTTTTTACATTAAGTATGGTAATGGAGTCACGAAAAAAAAAGAATTATCCTTGGAAAGATATGTGAGACAAGACATTTGTATTGAGATATAGAAATACAGCAGGGATAATGTATAATGGGCTTCATACACTGCTTTTTTTAATTTTTATTTTTTTTTATTATTTTCTGCTTTATAACAAAGTGAATCAGTCATACATATACATCTGTTCCCACATCCCTTCCCTCTTGCGTCTCCCTCCCTCCCACCCTCCCTATCCCACCCCTCCAGGTGGTCACAAAGCAACGAGCTGATCTCCCTGTGCTATGCGGCTGCTTCCCACCATCTATCTACCTTACGTTTGGTACTGTATATATGTCAATGCCTCTCTTTCGCTTTGTCACAGCTTACCCTTCCCCCTCCCCATATCCTCAAGACCATTCTCAAGTAGGTGTGTGTCTTTATTCCTGTTTTACCCCTAGGTTCTTCATGACATTTTTTTTTCTTGAATTCCATATATATGTGTTACCATACGGTATTTGTCTTTCTCTTTCTGACTTACTTCACTCTGTATGACAGACTCTAGGTCTATCCACCTCATTACAAATAGCTCAGTTTCATTTCTTTTTATGGCTGAGTAATATTCCATTGTATATATGTGCCACATCTTCTTTATCCATTCATCCAATGATGAACACTTGGGTTGTTTCCATCTCCAGGCTATTGTGAATAGAGCTGCAATGAACATTTTGGTACATGACACTTTTTGAATTATGGTTTTCTCAGGGTATATGCCTAGTAGTGGGATTGCTGGGTCATATGGTAGTTCTATTTCTAGATTTTTAAGGATCCTCCATACTGTTCTCCATAGTGGCTGTACAAATTCACATTCCCACCAGCAGTGCAAGAGTGTTCCCTTTTCTCCACACCCTCTCCAGCATTTATTGTTTCTAGATTTCTAGATGATGGCCATTCTGACTGCTGTGAGATGATATCTCATTGTAGTTTTGATTTGCATTTCTCTAATGATTAATGATGTTGAGCATTCTTTCCTGTGTTTGTTGGCAGTCTGTATATCTTCTTTGGAGAAATGCCTATTTAAGTCCTCTGCCCATTTTTGGATTGGGTTGTTTGTTTTTTTGCTATTGAGCTGTATGAGCTGCTTATAAATTTTGGAGATTAATCCTTTGTCAGTTGCTTCACTTGCAAATATTTTCTCCCATTCTGAGGGTTGTCTTTTGGTCTTCTTTATGGTTTCCTTTGCTGTGCAAAAGCTTTGAAGTTTCATTAGGTCCCATTTGTTTATCTTTGTTTTTAGTTCCATTTCTCTAGGAGGTGGGTCCAAAAGGATCTTGCTGTGATTTATGTCATAGAGTGTTCTGCCTATGTTTTCCTCTAAGAGTTTGATAGTTTCTGGCCTTACATTTAGGTCTTTAATCCATTTTGAGCTTATTTTTGTGTATGGTGTTAGGGAATGATCTAATCTCATACTTTTACATGTCCCTGTCCAGTTTTCCCAGGACCACTTATTGAAGAGGCTGTCGTTTCTCCACTGCACATTCCTGCCTCCTTTATCAAAGATAAGTTGACCATATGCGCGTGGGTTTATCTCTGGGCTTTCTAACCTATTCCATTGATCAATCTTTCTGTTTCTGTGCCAGTACCACACTGTCTTGATTACTGTAGCTTTGTAGTATAGTCTGAATTCAGGGATCCTGATTCCTCCTGCTCCTTTTTTCGTTCTCAAGATTGCTTTGACTACTCGGGGTCTTTTATTTTTCCAAACAAATTGTGAAATTTTTGTTCTAGTTCTGTGAAAAATGCCAGTGGTAGTTTGTTAGGGATTGCATTGAATCTGTAGATTGCTTTGGGTAGTAGAGTCATTTTCACAATATTGATTCTTCCAATCCAGGAGCATGGTATATCTCTCCATCTATTTGTATCATCTTTAATTTCTTTCATCAGTGTCTTATAATTTTCTGCATACAGGTCTTTTGTCTCCTTAGGTAGCTTTATTCCTAGATATTTTATTCTTTTTGTTGCAATGGTAAATGGGAGTGTTTTCTTGATTTAACTTTCAGATTTTTCATCATTAGTGTACAGGAATGCCAGAGATTTCTGTGCATTAATTTTGTATCCTGCTACTTTGCCAAATTCATTGATTAGCTCTAGTAGTTTTCTGGTAGCATCTTTAGGATTCTCTGTGTCTAGTATCATGTCATCTGCAAACAGTGACAGCTTTACTTCTTCTTTTCCAATTTGGATGCCCTTCATTTCCTTTTCTTCTCTGATTGCTGTGGCTAAAACTTTCAAAACTAAGTTGAATAAGAGTGGTGAGCGTGGGCAGCCTTGTCTTGTGCCTGACCTTAGTGGAAATGGTTTCAGTTTTTCACCATTGAGGGTGATGTTGGCTGTGGGTTTGTCATATATGGCCATTATTATGTTGAGGAAAGTTCCCGCTATGCCTACTTTCTGCAGGGTTTTTATCATAAATGGGTGTTGAATTTTGTCGAAAGCTTTCTCTGCATCTACTGAGATGATCATATGGTTTTTCTTCTTCAATTTGTTAATATGGTGTATCACGTTGATTGATTTGCATATATTGAAGAATCCTTGCATTCCTGGAATAAACCCCACTTGATCATGGTGTATGATCCTTTTAATGTGCTGTTGGATTCTGTTTGCTAGTATTTTGTTGAGGATTTTTGCATCTATGTTCATCAGTGATATTGGCCTGTAGTTTTCTTTCTTTGTGACATCCTTGCCTGGTTTTGGTATCAAGGTGATGGTGGCCTTGTAGAATGAGTTTGGGAGTGTTCCTTCCTCTGATATTGTTTGGAAGAATTTGAGAAGGATGGGTGTTAGCTCTTCTCTAAATGTTTGATAGAATTCACCTGTGAAGCCATCTGGTCCTGGGCTTTTGTTTGATGGAAGATTTTTAATCACAGTTTCATTTTCAGTGCTTGTGATTGTCTATTCATATTTTCTATTTCTTCCTGATTCAGTCTTTGCAGGTTGTGATTTTCTAATAATTTGTCCATTTCCTCCAGGTTGTCCATTTTATTGGCATAGAGTTTCTTGTAATAATCTCTCATGATCTTTTGTATTTCTGCAGTGTCAGTTGTTACTTCTCCTTTTTCATTTCTAATTCTATTGATTTGAGTCTTCTCCCTTCTTTTCTGGATTTGTCTGGCTAATGGTTTATCAATTTTCTTTATCTTCTCAAAGAACCAGCTTTTAGTTTTATTGATCTTTGCTATCGTTTCCTTCATTTCTATTTCTCATCTGATCTTTATGATTTATTTCCTTCTGCTAACTTTGGGGGTATTTTGTTCTTCTTTCTCTAATTGCTTTAGGTACAGGGTCAGGTTGTTTACTCGAGATGTTCCCTGTTTCTTAAGGTGGGATTGTATTGCTATAAACTTCCCCTTTAGAACTGCTTTTGCTGCGTCCCATAGGTTTTGGGTCATCATGTATCCATTGTCATTTGTTTCTAAGTATTTTTTTATTTCCTCTTTGATTTCTTCAGTGATCACTTTGTTATTGAGTAGTGTATTGTTTAGCTGCCATATGTTTGTATTTTTTACTGATCTTTTCCTGTAATTGATGTCTAGTCTTGTAGCATTGTGGTCGGAAACGATACTTGATACAATTTCAATTTTTTAAAATTTAACAAGGCTTGAATTGTGACCCAAGATATGATCTCTACTTAAGAATGTTCCATGAGCACTTTAGAAAAATGTGTATTCTGTTGTTTTTGGATTGAATGTCCTATAAATATCAATTAAATCCATCTTGTTTAAAGTATCATTTAAAGCTTGTGTTTCCTTATTTATTTTCATTTTGGATGATCTATCCATTGGTGAAAGTGGGGTGTTAAAGTCCCCTACTATGAGTGTGTTACTGTCGATTTCCCCTTTTATGGCTGTTAGTATTTGCCTTATGTATTGAGGTTCTCCTCTGTTGGGTGCATAAATATTTACAGTTGTTATATCTTCTTCTTGGATTGATCCCTTTATCATTATGTATTGTCCTTCTTTGTCTCTTCTAATAGTCTTTATTTTAAAGCCTATTTTGTCTGATATAAGAATTGCTACTCCAGCTTTCTTTTGATTTCCATTTGCGTGGAATATCTTTTTTCCATCCCTTTACTTTCAATCTGTATGTGTCTCTAGGTCTGAAGTGGGTCTCTTGTAGACAGCATATATAAGGGTCTTGTTTTTGTATCCATTCAGCCAATCTGTGTCTTTTGGTGGGAGCATTTATTCCATTTACATTTAAGGTAATTATCGATATGTATGTTCCTATTCCCATTTCCTTAATTGCTTTGGGTTTGTTATTGTAGGTCTTTTCCTTCTGCTGTGTTTCTTGCCTAGAGAAGTTCCTTTAGCATTTGTTGTAAAGCTGGTTTGGTGGTGCTAAACTCTCTCAGCTTTTGCTTGTCTGTAAACGTTTTAATTTCTCCATCAAATCTGAATGAGATCCTTGCTGGTTAGAGTAATCTTGGGTGCATGTTTTTCTCCTTCATCCCTTTAACTATGTCCTGCCACTCCCTTCTGGCTTGTAGAGTTTCTGCTGAGAGATCAGCTGTTAACCTGATGGGGATTCCCTTGTATGTTATTTGTTGTTTTACCCTTGCTGTTTTTAATATGATTTCTTTGTGTTTAATTTTTGACAGTTTGATTAATATGTGTCTTGGCGTATTTCTCCTTGGATTTATTCTGTATTGGACTCTCTGTGCCTCCTGGACTTGATTAACTATTTCCTTTCCCATATTTGGGAAGTTTTCAACTATAATCTCTTCAAATATTTTCTCAGTCCCCTTCTTTTTCTCTTCTTCTTCTGGAACCCCTATAATTCGAATGTTGGTGCGTTAATGTTGTCCCAGAGGTCTCTGAGACTGTCCTCTGTTCTTTTCATTATTTTTTCTTTATTTTGCTCTGCAGCAGTTATTTCCACTCTTTTATCTTCCACCTCACTTATCCATTCTTCTGCCTCAGTTATTCTGCTATTGATCCCTTCTAGAGTATTTTTAATTTCATTTATTGTGTTTTTAATCAATGCTTAATTCATCTTTAGTTCTTCTAGGTCCTTGTTAACTGTCTCTTGCATTTTGTCTATTCTATTTCCAAGATTTTGGATCTTGGAAATAGAATCTTGGATCAGCTTTACTATCATTATTCTGAATTCTTTTTCAGGTAGACTGCTTATTACCTCTTCATTTGTTAGGTCTGGTAAGTTTTTATTTTGCTCCTTCACCTGCTGTGTGTTTTTCTGTCTTCTCATTTTGTTTATGTTACTGTGTTTGGGGTCTCCTTTTTGCAGGCTGCAGATTCGTAGTTCCTGTTGTTTTTGGTGTCTGTCCCCAGTGGTTAAGTTTGTTTCAGTATGTTGTGTAGGCTTCCTGGTGGAGGGGACTAGTGCATGTGTTCTGGTGGTTGAGGCTGGATCTTGTCTTTCTGGTGGACAGGTCCACTTCTGTTGGTGTGTTTTGGGGTGCCAGTGGCCTTATTATGTTTTTAGGCAGCCTCTCTGCTAATTTGTGGGGTTGTGTTCCTGCCTTGCATGTTGCTTGGCATAGGGCGACCATCACTGTAGCTTGCTTGTTGTTGACTGAAGCTGGGTGCTGGTGTTGAGATGGAGATCTCTGGGAGATTTTCACCGCTTGATATTATGTGGAGCTGGGAGGTCTCTTGTGGACCCGTGTCCTGAAGTTGGTTCTCCCACTTCAGAGGCACAGCACTGACTCCTGGCTGCAGCACCAAGATCCTTTCATCTACCCGGCTCAGAATAAAAGAGAGAAAAAGTGCAAAGAAAGAATTAGTAGAAGAAGGAAAGAGAGAGAGAAAGAAAGGAAGAAGGAAAGAAAGGAAGGAAGGAAGGAAGAAAGAAAGAAAGAAAGGAGGGAGGGAGGTATGAAGGATGGAAAGAAAGAAAGAAAGGAGGGAGGGAGGGAGGAAGGAAAGAAAAAGAAAGAGTGAAAGGAAGAAGGGAGGGAGGGAGGAAAGAAAGAAAGAAAGAAAGAGACATGAGGGTGGGAGGGAGGGAGGAAGGAAAGAAAGAAAGAAAAAGAAAAGGGTGGAGGGAGGGAAGGAGGAAGGTAAGGTAGGAAAAAAGAAAGAGAGAAGATAAAGTAAAATAGAATAAAGTATAAAATATAGTAGCATTATTAAAAATAAAAAGGTAATTATTGAAAAAAAAAAAAACAGACGGTTAGAACCCTGGGACCTATGATGGAAGCAAAACTATACAGAGAAAATCTCACACAGAAGTATACACATACACATACACAAAAAGATAACAGGGGGAAAAAATCAAAAATCTTGCTCTCAAAGTCCACCTCCTCAATTTGGGATAATGTGTTGTAAAAAGAGGAAAAGGGGAAAAGGTCTGAAATCTTGCTCTCAAAGTCCACCTCCTCAATTTGGGATAATTTGTTGTAAAAAGAGGAAAAGGGGAAAAAATCTTAAATCTTGTCCTCAAAGTCCACCTCCTCAATTTGGGATGATTCGCTGTCCATTCATGCACTCCACAGACGCAGGGCACATCAAGCGTACCGTGGAGCTTTAATCCGCTGCCTCCGAGGCTGCACAGAGAGATTTCCCTGTCTCTTCTCTGCTCTCACAGCTCCCAGGTCTCAGCCTTGGTCCTGGCCCCACCTCTGCATGTAGGTCGCTGGAGGGCGTCCTTTTTTCGCTCAGACAGGACGGGTTTAAGGGAGCCTCTGATTCGGGGGATCTGGCTCACTCAGGCCAAGGGGAGGGAGGGGCATGCAGTGCAGAGCGGGCCTGCGGCGGCAGAGGCTGGTGTGACATTGCACCAGCCTGAGGCGCTCCGTGCACTTTCCCAGGGTAGCCATTCCTGGGTCCCGGGACCCCGACAGTGGCGGGGAGCACAGGCTCCCTGGAAGAGGGGTTGGACAGTGACCTGCGCTTGCACACAGGCCTTGTGGCGGCGGCAGCAGCAGCCCCAGCATCCCACGCCTGTCTCTGGTGTCCGCGTCTTTAGCCGCGGCTCGTGCCCGTCTCTGGAGCTTCTTTAAGCATTGCTCTTAATGCCCTCTCCTCGTGCACCGGGAAACAAAGAGGGAAGAAAAAGTCTCTTGCCTCTTCGGCATCTCCAGACTTTTTCCCTGGACTCCCTCCGGGCTAGCCGTGGTGCACTAACCCCTTCAGGCTCTCTTCCTGCCTCCAGCCCCATTCCTCTCCCTGTGCTCCGACTGAAACCCAATACCCGAGCCTCAGCTCCCAGCCCCGCCCGCCCCGGCGGCCAAGCAGACAAGCCTCTTGGGCTGGTGAGTGCTGGTCGGCACCAATCCTCTGTGCGGGAATCTCTCCGCTTTGCCCTCCACACCCCTGTTGCTGTGCTCTCCTCCGCTACTCCGAAGCTTTCCCCCTCTGCCACCCGCAGTCTCCACCCGCGAAGGGGCTTCTAGTGTGTGGAAACCTTTCCGCCTTCACGGCTCCCTCCCACTGGCGCAGGTCCCGTCCCTATCCTTTTGTCTCTGTTTATTCTTTTTTCTTTTGCCCCACCCAGGTGTGTGGGGAGTTTCTTGCCTTTTGGGGGGTCTGAGGTCTTCTATCAGCGTTCAGTAGGTGTTCTGTAGGAGTTGTTCAACGTGTAGATGAATTTCTGATGTATCTGTGGGGAGGAAGGTGATCTCCACGTCTTACTCTTCCGCCATCTTCCTCCATCCGCCCATAAACTGTTTTACAGCCATGTTTTAAACATACAATTGGAACAAATGGGAAAAGCCAGGAAATTCAACAAATTGCTAATCAAAACATTCTTCTTAAGAGTATGAGACATGATTACCTACTTATGAATAATAGTTTGTAGAAGATAAAAGAAAACTGAGATCAGAATTACTGATGTGTCTAGTGACGGGGGTCCCTCTTTGCCCTAATACACAGTGGGGTAGTATGTATGCACCGAAGGCCACCACCATCCAAATGGAGAGAAACATAATGAAGCCAGTGACACTTTGAAAGAGTTGTTTAATAGGAAACCCTGTGAAGGAAGCAGTAAGATCAGGAATTGTGTGCAAATATGAATGTGTGTGTTTGTGTGTGTGTCTGTGGGAATGTGCAAGCAGTGGGGAAGCCTCAAGGACAACAGATAGTTGTCTCCAGTGATTCTTCTGAGTTGGGTGAATCAGTGTTTTCTTTTGAGGTAGCTTTAACTTAAAACCTTGCTCAAACTTTTCAAAGTTTTAAGATGCCAGTCCCTAATTCTTGCAGTGCTCCCAAACCAAAGGGACTCTTAGATTCCAGAGGAAGTCCTCTAGGAGATTACCAATATAAATACATAAGAACCAGGGACTATAACTGATGCTAGAAGATGGCAAACGCAGTCTGGAAAACCTAGAATAAAAGGCACTTTTTAGACACCAGCTTTGTTTGAAGATGTCAGTGAAAAAGAGTTGATTGTTCTTGGTTTTTCTCCAGCACTAAGATGAAAGGAGCAGTCTTCGGGCCTTTGGAACAGGTGGAGAACCCACCAAAAAATGCAGATGACGTATAGGATCACTAAAAATCAAAGTAAGTTTTCCTAGAAGGACCAAAATAAAAGCACTATCAGAAAGAGGAATAGGAATGGACCATGAGGCAGCAGGAAGAGAAATTTAATTTAAAACTGCAGAGATGCTGAACTATTTATTGTATTTTGGAGCCAAGGTTTTTATTCTAAGCATCCAAATTAATTAATAAATTAAAGAGTAAGCATGGAGAGAATGAGTAATCTCAGTGGGATATACACAGCTGGGTAGTAAGTATGCACAGTATTAGAGAAATAAAAATCTCTATTTTTAGGTGTGGGCTGTACGTACTGACTTCCTGTCATAGAGTATAGAGAAAGAAATAAAATACTAAATTTATGGTGGAAAAAGCTAACAAACACTATCTCATCCAGATGATTAAGTTCAACATAAATGTCATAAATCATGTCTATCCTCTTGACAGGATGTATGGAAAAGGACAAACTACCTCTTTGTTCTTCCACCCAATATCTCATAGCTCGGGTACTGTCATGAGAAAAACATCAGACCAATTTCAATAGAGGAACATCCTACAAAGTATCTAATCAGTACTCCTCAAAACTTTAAAAAGCATCAAAAATAAGGTAAGTTGAAGAAAGCACTATAGTCATGAAGATCATAAGGGACACTAAATATAATGTGGTATGCTGGATATGACCCAGAATAGAAAGTGGACACTGAGTAAAAACAAGGGAATCTGAATAAAGTACAGAATTTAGTTAAAAACAATATATCAATATTGGTTGGTTCATTGTAACAAATGTACCATACTCATGTAAGATGTTAATAAGAGTAAAACCTGGGTTTAAAATATATGGAAACTCTCTGTACTTCCTTCACAATTTTTTTCTATACATCTAAAACTGTTCTAAAACATAAATTCTGTTTTGAAAAGTCATTAGGCTTTGAATAACTGATCTGAGATGGCTGAAAACCAAATGACTGAGCACAGATGACAATTTGATTGTCATTGGACCTGATGCAGGATGCCAAAGATGTGAACATTATCAGATTAAAAAAATTGACCCAGGAGATCCCAGATCTGTTTTAAAATCCTTGAGGGGATTTTGAAGGGGATGCACTATAGAAATAACAAAACAAATCATAGGGGACGATTGAATTAAATATAATACCCAATATAATAGGAGACTATATTGTTGACCCTTGAACAACACAGGTTTGAACTATGCAGGTCCACTTGTATGAGGATTTTTTTCAATAAATACTACAATAGTACTAGAGGATATGTGCTCTTTGTTGAATCTCTAAATGCAGAACCCCTGCCCTGGATAAGGAAGACAAAGTGTAAATTTATATGAAGATTTTCAACAGCAGGGAGAGATTTCCCCCCTAACCTACAAATTGTTTAAGGGCCAACTGTAGTATCAAATGACACCTAACTTGACACATCTGCATGAAATTTATAATTTCCAAGAATAAAGAGAGTACTTTACATACTTATAGAACAACAAAAACAAAGCAATTTAAAGGTAATAACTCCTCAGCTTAGACAGCTTTCTTCCAGACTACAGGCCCCTGACCTCTTTCTTAAACTTTTTACTTTAGAAAACTTGCAGTTGTAAATTTTTTCTCTGCCCTTTAAGATGCAAATCACTTACCACCCAGGAATGCCTTCTCAAAGATTAGGCAACCATCCCTTTAAAATTTAATTATCAAGATTGATATGCCCTCTGTCTTCCACTCTCTTTGGGAGCATTGGGTCTGACTCTGATTCCCTAATGTGCTCCAGTACTTTTTCACTAGCTCATACCAGTGCTTAAAAACTCTATGAGCTTTTGTTTCTATAGAATAGAGTTCTATCTGTCTTCCCTTTTGCAATAGTCTTAAATAAAATCTTCCTTGCCTATTTAGCTGCTCTGGTTCAATTCTTCTTTTACAGAATGTAAAGATTACAAGAAAACATGATGAAATGTTGAAGGCAAATGCTTCTGTATCTAGACTTAGATCCAGTTATATTTACGTATTTGACTACGAGAATCAAATAAAGACATCTTCAAACACCTAAGAACTTTGAAGAAATTAATCTAGGCCACACACTCATAAAAGAAATCTTAAGGAGATATTCCAAAAAATCAAAAAATTGATTCAAGAAGAAGTGTAAATGTAAAAGATAAGAATGATGAAAGAATTAGAAAAATAGTAGTTAATTCTAAATTATTATTGATAATGCTTGTAAAATATAATCTAATTGTTATATTTAACCATAAAATAGAATAAATGTAATATAGAAGTATTAATACAACCTGAGAAAATGTGAGGTAATTTTAACTGAAGTTGGAAGGTGATATAATGAAACACAGAAAAAAAAATTGAAGAGCATATTCATATGAAGGTGACATTTTGGAGGACAGGAAATGTGTTTCTTAAAAATACAAGGCTGGCCTTATATAGATAATATGAGAGTAACACAAAATTTTCAAAGTCTCAACTTAGCAGAGGAATGACAAAGAAAGAAAGGAGATGAAAAAAATCTAAGAAATGAAAATGAAAGCAAAACAAACACAACAAGAAAAATGATAAAGAGAATGATCAGAAAACTGAAAAAAACATACCAGTAAGAGAAATGTAAAGCTCAAAAAACACATTGGCACTGGAAATGAACAGTCAAGTCAGAGAGGGATTATAACTGTGACCAAACACATGAAAACATCTTTACTCTTACTAATAATGAGGAAAATCCAAATTAAAACAACAACAACATTTGACAAAAAATAAAAGTAATTAAAAGATAAATTTCTACTCTTGTTCATAGTATAAGTGACAAAATGACACTTCCATGAATTTTGTTAGGGGTGTAAACTGATATGTAGTTTGTGCAAGACAATTTGGCAAGATTCTATCAAAATTTAAAACTTGTCTAATCTTTGTCCCAGCAATTTCCATTCTAAGGATCTAATCTACAGAAATATTCACAAAGATAAGATATGTGTTTGCACAAAGATATGTGTTTGTCACAGTACCCCCAAAGTTTATTAATGGAAACATTTTATTTTCTTTGCTTATCTATAAAATGGGTATAGTTATATTTATAAATAATAAAATGGATCTTTAGTTTGATATGAGGCAATATCTATAAGGTTGCTTTTTAAAGCAGGTTTTAGAACTATTTTTATATTTGGTTCTTATTTGAAAAAAAATAGTTCTTATCTATATGTATACACCCACATAAACACATGCACACACACATATATACACAGAAAAATAAAGTATAAATACTAAATGGTTGATATTGATTAACCCTGGTGAGATTTATATGTTTAGGGAAGCTTTAAGAAACAAGTTTTTTATATCCCTTGAATTATTTTACAACACTGATATTTCTATGACTGAAAGGTAAAAAAAAAAAAAAAAAAAAAAAAAAAACTGTTTGCACAGCAGTGAATATAATATAATGGGCCCATCTATGATATATACACAACATAAATGCTCTTGTGCTCTCTCTCAATAGATGGAGGGCATAATGCTGTAAGATAATTTTAAAGCTGTATTGTGTTATGCAAAACCTTTTATTAATTAGCCTAGAAATTAAGATGTCCTATGAAGCATTGTTTTATGGGAAGTTATTTCTAAATTATCAAACTAAAAAGAAATTTTAGGTTTATACAACACTTAATAGTTCATTACTATCTCTATGATAGACAGAATTTTCAAAAAAGTATTTCTCTCAACCAAGTTCATATAATTTTTGAATTTTTTTTTTCTTTTAACTTAGCCTTGCTTAATGTTAATCTAGATTTTTTTTTGTTAAAGAGTATTTTATGGATACTTTTTATATTTATGTTATTACTATCTTTTACTTCAAAGGAAGAAAACTTACTGTCTGAGTGTTTCTTTCTTCAAACATGTTACTAAAAAAAGATAATTTATTATTTGGGGCAAAGTCCTTCTTCAGAATATCCCCTTTGACTTCACACACACACACACACACACACACACACACACACACACACAGTGCTTACTCTTTGTTTTTGTTCATTTGTTTATTAAAGTATAGTTGATGTACAATATTATATAAATTACAAGTGTACAATATAGTGATTCACAATTTTTAAAGGTTATATTCCATTTATAGTTATTACAAGATATTGGCAATATTCCCCATGTTGTATAATATATTCTTGTAGCTTATTTTATACATAATTGTTTGTACATTTTAGTCCCCTATTCCTTTATGGCCCCTCCTCCATACCCTCTCAGCCTTGGTAACCACTAGTTGCTTCTCTATATCTGAGAGTCTGCTTCTTTTTTGTTATTTTCACTAGTTTGTTGTATTTTTTAGACTCCACATACAAGTCGTATCATACAGTATTTGTCTTTCACTGTCTGAATTATTTCACTTAGCATAATACCCTCTAAGTCCATCCATGTTATTGCAAATGGCAAAATTTCATTCTTTTTATGACTGAGTAGTATTCCATTGTATATATATACCACATCTTCTTTATCCATTTATCTGTTGATAGACACTGAGATTACTTCCATATCTTGTCAACTATAAATAATGCTTCCATGAACATTGGGGTGCATGTATCTTTTCAAATTGGTGATTTCTGTTTTTCTGGCTATATATCCAAGAGTGGAATTGCTGGGTAATGTGGTATTTCTATTTTTAGTTTTTTGAGAAACCCCCAAAAATCTATACCAATTTACATTCTCACCAACAGTGTACAATGGTTCCCTTTTCTCCACATCTTCACCAATATTTATTTGTGCTCTTTTTGATGATAACCATTCTGTCAGGTGTGAGATGATATGGCATTGAAGTTTTGATTAGCATTTCCCTGATGATTAGTATTGTTGAGCATCTTTTCATATGACTGTTGGCCATCTGCATGTCTTTTTGGCAAAATATCTATTCTGGTCTCTACCCATTTTTTAATTGGAATGTTTGCATTTTTCATGTTGAGTTGTATGAGCTGTTTATATGTTTGGTCATACTATTTATAAACATTTTCTCCCATTCAGTAGGTTGTCTTTTCATTTTATAGGTGGTTTCATTTGTTGTGCAAAAGCTTTTAAGTTTAATTAAGACCAGATGGCTTCACAGGTGAATTCTACCAAACATTTAGAAAAAAGTCAACAACTATTCTTCTCAAACTCTGCCAAAAATTTTCAGAGGAAGGAACACTTACAAACTCATTCTATGAGGCCAGCATCACCCTGATTCCAAAACCAGACAATGATTTCACAAAAACAGTCCAATATCACTGATGAACATAGATTCAAAAATCCTCAACAAAATATTAGCAAACCAATCCAACAATATGTTAAAAGGATCATACTCCATGATCGAGTGGGATTTATTCAAGGGATACAAGGATTTTTCAATATTTGCAATTAAATCAGTGCAATACACCACATTAACAAATCCAAGAATAAAAACCATATGATCATCTCAGAAGATGCAGAAAAAAAGCTCTTGACAAAATTCAACATCCATGTATGATGAAAACTCTCCAGAAAGTGGGCATAGAGGGAATATGTCTCAACATAATAAAGGCCATATATGACAAACCCACAGCTAACATCATACTCAACTGTGGAAAGCTGAAAACATTTCCTCTAAAATAAGGAACAAGACAAGGATGACCACTCTTGCTCTTTGTTTGAATTTTATATCATTCAAAGAATAAAATTTGGGGTCACTGAAGTTTAAAAGTCATAAGAAAAATTCTCTTCTTCCCCCATCAGGATTGCTTTTCTGAACCCTTGCCTTATTGAGGAAAAAAAAAAAAACTGAAAAAATGTCTTCCCTCAAAGAGAAGACTCTCTCTATTCACCATTGAAGATTTTTTATTCTTTATCAAAAGCTTTAAAGTCTAACATGTCCTCTTACTTCTAGGTCTATGAGACTATAGTTCTACTATTAATTCCCTCTGAAAGAAGCCAACTGTAAGGTTATATGCAGTCAGCCATTAACCACAGCCCAAGGAATTCCAAGGTACAAACTACACAATGTGAAAATTACAGGTGTTCAATGTTGATAAATACTCAATCCCAGGGGCTTCTCTCTCTGCCTGCCAGAGAAACAGGTTGTTTTTTCTAATTCCAAAGTGTTTCTAAATTCAGCATAGGTATGACTGTTCCAAATATTCAAAAAATGGTTAAAGTAATATTGTGAGAAACATTTTTGTTTTTAGTATAAAACATAAAAATGAACATCTTCTCTTCATCTTTTCCTAAGGGAATAATTATTAATAGTTTGGCATGAGGAATCATAGACTTCCTTCTAGTCACAAATGGATGGACAGATTGAGAGTCACAGTCATAGAGTGACAATATTTAGTGCTCAGAAACCTGGCACAGCTGAGGGAGGGGTGAAGGGTGGAGCTGAAAACTTTCAATTTAATGAAAATCACCAATGTGAAGGATGGAACCAATAGCTCTTGCCCCAATCTGCATATGGAACAAGCTGCCTGGAAGATTGCAGATTGTTTATATGAGAGTCTAAAAAGCCAGAGAGAAAACATTTACATGTAGGTAGTGTCATTTTGTGTAGCTACCAAGAGAAAAGAAAATATTCATTGACTCACATTCCACTTAAATCTAGTAGACAACTTTGCCTATGCCCACTTTGCAACTTTGCCATTGCCTATATAAATTGAGATTCCAATCAATTTACACTGGATTATTCCTAATTATGAACATTAAATATCACAATATTTTAGGAAATTCTTCATGAAAAAGATACAATTAACATAGAAAGTGAATTTGGGGAAAAACAAATATAGGAGAAAATAACTAGTCAACAAAATTATAATTAATATTTTCAGAGAATAACAAGAATATATTGTACTCATTTTTTAAAACAAATTACAGAATATTATATAAAAGGATCAGAGAAAAAGAAATGGGATATGGATTTGTTTCTGAAAGCAAAAATAAATAAAAAATTCTATAGAAGTGTTGGAAGATAATTTAGAAAAAAATCTCCAGAAAGGTAGAGGGAAAAACAAAAAGGTGAAAAGAATTTGAGAAGACGATTAAAGACTAATCCAGCAGTCTCCATATCTAACACACAATTTTTAAAGGTAAAAGTGAAAATAAAAAGGTTAAAATATCAAAAAATAATGCATAAACATTTTCTAGAACTGAGGGCATGGGTTTCTAGATTATAAGAGTCATTATAAGAGTACTGTGCCCAGCACTGTGAATAAGACACATGCACACACACAAACACCCAACAATTTAATCATTGACAAATATCAGAATATCAGATGTAGCAGCTAGTATCCAAACATCATCTTCCAATGACCCATACCTGCTAGTACTCACACTTGGAGTTGGTATCCTGCCATTCAATCTAGTCCTGTATCAAATAGAATGTGGCAAATAAGACTTTGAAGGGCTTACAAGGCTAGGTCACAAAGACCATCTAGGTTCTGTCTTACTACAATTCTTCCAGAATCAGTGACCCTGAAATGAAATGTTCATAGCACTTTCAGAGACCACTCTGGAAGACAATCCCAGCTGATCTTACAACTGATAACCAGCACCAACTGCAACCCATGCAAATAAGCCTTCTTAGACATTCTGCCTAATCAAACTTTCAGGTGACTTTATCTGCAATCACTATCTAACTGCAACTTCATGAGGAATGCCAGGTAGGTTCAGTCAACCCACAGGACCATACAAAATAACAATAAATTGCTGTTCTAAAGCACTGGGGAATCTGGGGATGTATTTTGGGTTCCTGTGTCAATTCCAGTGGGCGGGGAGGGGAAGTACTTCCCACATAACACCGAGAAATTCTTGAACAGCAAGAATTTAACTGAGTTCCAACACTATCTATCTACCCAAAGATAGCATCAGACTCCATAGGTGGGGGGTTCAGTCTGACAAGACTGTCCCCCCACTTCCATTGCCAGTCCAGGTTGTTACCTGTACTTCTGACCAACTGGCTATAAATGAGAGATTCCAACAACTCCTCCTTGTGTTTGATTAATTTGCTAGAGAGGCTCACAGAACTCAGAGAACACTTTACTTACAAGAACACCAGCTTATTATAAAAGGATATAATTAAGGAACAGCCATGGGACTCCCTTGCTGACAGAGTGGTTAAAAATCCCTCTGCCAATGCAGGGGACATGAGTTCAATCTCTGGCCCAGGAAGATCCCACGTGCTGTGGAGCAACTAAGCCCGTGCACAACAACTACTGAGCCTGTGCTCTACAGCCCAAGAGCCACAACTACTGAGCCCACATGCTGCAACTACTGAAACCTGTGCACCTAGAGACCATGCTCTGCAACAAGAGAAGCCACTGCAATGAGAAGCACACACACTGCAATGAAGAGTAACGCCCCACTCGCCACAACTAAAGAAAGCCCATGCACAGCAACAAAGACTCAACACAGAGAAAATTAAATAAATAAATAAATTATTTATTTATTTATTTATTTTAGAAAAGGGAAAGCCAGACAGAAAAAATTCATAGAGCAAGGTATGCCCTCTCCAGGTGTGTTACTCTCTCCAAATCTCCAAGTGTTCACCAACCCAGAAGCACACCAAACCCAGTTCTTTTGGATATTTATGGAGGCTTCCTCACATAGGCACTGTTGAGTAGATCCTTGGCCACTGGTGACTGAATCAACCTTCAGTCTCCTTCCCCTCCCTGGAGGTCAGATGCTGAGAATAAAAATAGCAATTTTCTAAGCACAGCCTTAGGGGCCTAAGAGCATTCCAGAAGTCACTTCATTAAAATAACAAAAGACATATTTATCAATGTACATCAATTAGGTAATTCCATGTACCAGAAATGGAGATGAAGACCAAATATGTTTCTTATTATAAATCACAATATCACAAGAAGACTGCTTATAGCAGCAACATATGGCGGAAATGCCAGAATACACTAAATATTTTGAGAAAAAAAGAGGAAAGAACGAAGAAAACAAAAAACAATGAAACATCTTAACAAACTGAAGAATAAAAACCATATGATCATCTCAATAGATGCAGAAAAAGATTTTCACAAAACTCAACACCGATTTATGATAAAAACTCTCCAGAAAGTGAGCATAGAGGGAACCTACTTCAACATAATAAAGGCCATATATGACAAACCCACAGCAAACATCATGTTCAATGGTGAAAAACTGAAAGTATTTCCTCTAAGATCAGGAACAAGAAAAGGATGTTCGCTCTTGCCACTATTACTCAACATAGTTTTGGAAGTCCTAGCCACAGCAATCAGAGAAGAAAAAGAAATAAAAGAAATACAAATTGGAAAAGAAGAAGTAAAACTGTCACTTTTTGCAGATGACATGATATTACATAGAGAATCCTAAAGATGTCACCAGAAAACTACTAGAGCTAATCAATGAACTTGGTAAAGTTGCAGGATACAAAATTAATGCACAGAAATCTCTTGCATTCCTATACACTAATGATGAAAAATCTGAAAGAGAAATTAAGGAAACACTAGCATTTACCACTGGAACAAAAAGAATAAAATACCTAGGAATAAACCTACCTAAGGAGACAAAAGACCTGTATGCAGAAAACTATAAGAAAGACACTGATGAAAGAACTCAAAGATGATACAAACTGATGGAGAGATATACCATGTTCTTGGATTGGAAGAATCAATATTGTGAAAATGACTATACTACCCAAAGCAATCTACAGATTCAATGCAATCCCTATCAAATTACCAATGACATTTTTTACAGAACTAGAACTAAAAATCTTAAAATTTGTAGAGAGACACAAAAGACCCCAAATAGCCAAAGCAGGCTTGAGGGAAAAAAATGAAGCTGGAGGAATCAGACTCCCTGACTTCAGACTACACTACAAAGCTACAGTAATCAAGACAATATGGTACTGGCACAAAAACAGAAATATAAATCAATGGAACAGGATAGAAAGCACAGAGATAAACCCATACACCTATGGTCAACTAATGTATGACAAAGGAGACAAGGATATATAATGGAGAAAAGACAGCCTCTTCAATAAGTGGTGCTGGGAAAACTGGACAGCTACATGTAAAAGAATGAAATTAGAACACTCCCTAACACCACACACAAAAATAAACTCAAAATGGATTAAAGACCTAAAAGTAAGACCAGACACTATAAAACTCTTAGAGGAAAACATAGGAAGAACATAAATCACAGCAAGATTTTTTTGATTCACCTCCTGGAGTAATGGAAATAAAAACAAAAATAAACAAATGGGACCTAATGAAACTTAAAAGCTTTTGCAAAGCAAAGGAAACTACAAACAAGATGAAAAGACATCCCACAGAATGAGAGAAAATATTTGCAAATGAATCAACCAACAAAGGATTAATCTCCAAAATATATAAAGAGCTCATGCAGCTCAATATAAAAAAAAAAACAACCCAATCAAAACATGCGCAGAAGACCTAAATAAACATTTCTCCAAAGAAGACATACAGATGGCCGAGAAGCACATGAAAACTGCTCAACACCACTAATTATTAGAGAAATGCAAATCGAAACTACCATGAGGTATCACCTCACACCAGTTAGAATGGGCATCATCAGAAAATCTACAAACAACAAATGCTGGAGAGGGTGTGGAGAAAAGGGAACCCTTTTGCACTGTTGGTGGGAATGTAAATTGATACAGCCACTATGGAGAACAGTATGGAGATTCCTTAGAAAACTAAAAACAGAATTGCCATATGACCCAGCAATACCACTACTGGGCATATACCCAGAAAAAAACATAATTCAAAGAGACACATGCACCCCAGTGTTCATTGCAGCACTATTCACAGTAGCCAGGTCATGGAAGCAACCTAAATGCCCATCGACATATTAATGGATAAAGAAGATGTGTCTCATATATAGAATTGAATATTACACAGCCATAAAAAGGAATGAAATTGGGTCATTTTTAGAGATGTGGATGGATATAGAGACTGTCATACAGAGTGAAGTAAGTCAGAAAGAGAAAAACAAATATCATATATTAATGCATATATGTGGAACCTAGAAAAATGGTACAGATGAACTGGTTTGCAGGGCAGAAATAGAGACACAGATGTAGAGAACAAAAGTACAGACACCAAGGGTGGAAAGTGGTGGGTGGGTGGTGGTGGTGGGATGAATTGGAAGATTGGGATTGACATATATACACTAATGTGTATAAAAGAGATGACTAATAAGAAGCTTCTGTATAAAAAATAAATTAAATTTAATTTAAATTAAGAAAACATACAAACAAACAGAAAAAAAAACAATGAAACACAGGAAATTTAGGAAAGCATTGGGACTGTTGGGCATGAGAATAGCAGTAGATTTGTCAAAGGCATCTCTAGAAAGAAAAACATAATGAAGTCATGTCTTCAAATTCTTTGAAAATATAATTTTTATCCTAGAATTTTAATATCACTTAAATTGGTAAAATAGTGAAGGCTAAAACCAAAAAAATCAAAATACAAAACCTGCTTTAGACATGCAAAGCCTCAAAATATTCACTTTCCAAACATGACCAATGAAAGATTTAATTAAGGGATACATGAAGAAAAGGAAAGCATTTAGGACACTACATAAAAGTTCAAACACCAGAACATTCTGGCAGACCCAAAGTATCAACAAAGCAAAGAGAATCAGGAAAAGAAGGGCATCAGGAGTAGGATCTATGGAAAAGGGAAAAAAAAAAACTAATGGATAATCTGAAACTTTTGAGATTTTAAGAAAGAGTATTGATAGGTTTATGATAAATATGTTGGGCTACTTGGAAATACCTAGAGATATGTTCATAGAAAGAAATATTTATGGGACTTCCCTGGTGGTGCAGTGGTTAAGACTCTGTGCTCCCAATGTAAGGGGCCTGGGTTTGATTCCTGGTCAGGGAACTAGATCTGCGTGCTGCAACTAAAGATCCTACATGTGGCAACGAAGATCACACGTGCCGCAACTAAGACAAGCACAGCCAAATAAATAAATACATATTAAATACATAATTAAACATTATGTACGATTAGGCTGTAAATACTGATAAATAATTGAAAAAATAATTGTGATATATATACTTATGGGAGAGACTAAAAGAGATATTGGAGGTGGAGATGGAATAAGAGAGTTAAATCTAATCTATTGTCTATTGACAGAAAGTAAGTAGTATCTGACACTGACCGATCCATATAGAACAATATAAACCTCAAATTCACAATTCAGATATAAATAAAAGGGTATACGTTAACAAAATAAAAGTGAATGTCTCTGTGCCTCTGTGGATTGCAAGTAAGTTGTGGTGGCAAACAGACAGTTTCTATTGTTTTGTTATAAAATGTTTAATATTAATTGTCTTTGTTAACTATGTTAAAATTTTATTAAAGACATGAATAAGGTGCCCAGGAGAAAATCTTTAAAAGTAAACACTTTACACTGTTTAATGCTATAAATGCAAATGAATTCCCGAATGTACAAACTAATAACCCAAAGAAAAGAGTATATGAAAGAGTTTTCCACATATCACAAGAACAACAGATCATATCAAATTTTTTAATATCTGCCCATCTGATATGTAGAAAATTAGAAACAGATGTTGACTTACTTTACATTTGTCCCATCATTATTGAGTCTGGACATCTTTTTCAATGTTTACTGGCATATTTTCGCCAGGAAATTTCTTGTTAATTTCATCTTCCCATTTTCTACTGAGTCATTTATCTTTGGGGGCACACGTGTGAGTGTTGGTATAAATTTTGCTGCAGTTCTCAGCAGCTTCCTATCCTGTCTGGCTTTTTCTTCCTCAACAAATATTAAAAAAATCCCACTCTCAACTAAATTTTATTTTTTTTTAACTTTTTGACTAAGCCCTCATTATTTCACATTATTTATATTTCTTCTCTTCCAGCTACCTGGAAGGCAAATACTTGGTTGTTGTTCTGGCAGAGTGGCTCAAACACAGCTACATTGCACAATGTCCATAAGAAAACTCACACATGGGAGAAATTCACACATAGAAAAATTCATATGATGAATTTGCAGGTTGCTCCATTGCCACTCTCCCATCTCTATCCAATTCTCTTTTCCCCTGCTCGGTAGGCATAGGGGACGATGAGTAAATCTATCTTTTAAGAAGACATAAAACAGAGGAATGAGCTGTTATCCTCTCACTCTTTTTAATTAACATCATTTCAGCAAACAACTTTCTTAGAATATCACATTTGTTTGTTTTTTTAATAAAAAAAAATTGTATATATTTAAAGTATAGAACCTGAAAATTTGATGTACACATACACTGTGAAATGATTACTACAGATTTTGTGTATGTGTGGTGAGAATGCTTGAGATCAACTGTCTTAGCAGATTTCAAGTATGCAATACAGAACTAATAACTAAAGTCACCATAATGTACATTGGCTCTCTAGAACTTATTCATAAATAACTGAACCTCTGCATTCTTTGACCAACATCTCCCACATTTGGCTTTGGGATGCAAGTTTTTCCCTACCTTCCCTGTGTAGAGGAGAGGGAAAATTTTCTCAAAGCCACAGAGATTGTGCTCCCCATAGAAGCAAGTATTGGATAATTCTCTACTTCTCTCTTCTCTGAGGTACCTCTCATATGGACTCAGGTGAGAGTGTGCAGTTTGGCTGTGGAGGGGAAGAGTGGTAGTGATGATAGTTGTTGGTTGATATTAAGTCACAGGAATAAAAATATACTCCCAAATGTCCGATTCCTTTTAAAAATGTGAATTTAGTCCTATTTGTCAACACCATTGGTCCCTATCTTGGGACTGTAAGGCAAGAGGACAAGTTCCATTTAAGATCCTGTTGAATAAATATCTTGAGTGTGCAAAGTGAAGGTTAAAATGTGTAAACACATTTTATCCAAGGACATTGCCTTAGTTCAGGAGGCTCTCTGAACAGACCCTAAGATAAGGATTTGGATGTTGGTACATTATTTAGGAGTCACCTCAGGAAACCCAACGAGGGGAGTATGGATCAGCAAAGTCCAAATATGCCAATGAAGTGTTCATTAAAGTGTGACTTATTGCTGTGGGCTCCCACCACAGGAGACCCTCTACAGACTTGACAGCATGCACCTCAGCCTTGTTCCACTGCAGAACACGGACAGGGAGATGAACATATTCACCTTAATACTATTCCCCATTCCTTGTTAGACCAGGGTGGATCCCAGGAGCATTAAATCACAGCTTCTATAGGGCTGCCTTTCCCATGTGTGTAGCAAGCTTCCAAGGCACCAGAGAACACGTTCAACAAAGAGATAAAAAGGCACTGGTGGGCTTTCCTGGTGGCACAGTGGTTGAGAATCTGCCTGCCAATACAGAGGACACAGGTTCGAGCCCTGGTCTGGGAAGATCCCACATGCCGTGGAGCAACTAGGCCTGTGAGCCACAACTACTGAGCCTGCGCATCTGGAGCTTGTGCTCTGCAACAAGACAGGCTGCGACAGTGAGAGGCCTGCGCACCGCGATGAGGAGAGGACCCTGCTCGCCACAACTAGAGAAAGCCCACGCACAGAAACGAAGACCCAACACAGCTAAAAGTAGAAAAAAAAAAAACCCACCGGTATTTAAAAAGTAAGAAGTTCGTAGATTTCTACAAACTCCCCACCCCACCTGATGGTGAACTTAGAGGTGGCCTGAGAGACTCTGGGTGGAATCTCAACAATGTCAGCTGTGATAAAGCAATAGTCTTACAGCTAGGTTTTCTGATTCCAAATTCAGTTGTCTGTGTGCTTCCAATCATCTATATTTTAATTACAGGAGAAAGATGTGTGGTTTCCATGGAAACCTCAAAGACACAACAATACAGAAGAATTCAGTCTTCCAAGCCTTTCATTTTATTTTTGGTTGTCTTATTAGTTACTTAAACTTGAATAGTATATATCTAACTACCCAAAGTTCTGAATGGAAGGAAATAAAATGAAATATTTCTTGTGTTAAAATTATCTTGGATCTGTGGAGAAGATGAAAGATGTAATAGGCTGTCTTACATTTCTATTCAACTAATCCAAACTGATAAGGATTGCTGTTAAATTATCATAATATATGATAAGATAGTTACATAGCAATGAGTTCATAATTTTAGGTTACTATCTAGCAGGAAAAATCTTGGAGAAATTTGACCATTGAAAAAAACATCTTTGATATTGCCCCTTATATGAAGGTGTCTCTTTCTCTACTTATTGCCGTATAAGAATGTTCTGTAAGTAGCTTTGAAAATGCATTTTATAATTGAGTGAACATATTCCATAAATGATATATCTCATGGTAACTGAAGAGTATTCTTTGGGCCTAAAACTACAAGGAGAATTAACCAAGTTTTGTGCCACATATTTCTACTAAAGGAATTGTTCTGGCCCCGTGTAAGAGCCAAGCACATTGAAAAAATAAGAGATGGATAAAGTGGGAGTAGGCACAGGAAGAGGAAAGAAGTAATGCTAACAATATTGGAAAGAAATGGAGAGACTCTTACCCTGGGTATCTGAAGCATTCAAAGACAATTTAGAATGATTGAAGAGTGTATAATGATGATGCCTAGGAGAATAGAGATGGGGAGAACAATAAAAGGAGGCAATAAGAGACTTTCTTGTCTAAGGTTCTCCCTGTCTGCAAACATGGAGAAAACTCTTGTTCTGAAGATTCCCTTAGACTGGACTATTATGAGGTTCCCATCTTTTGTAAGCAATCTACAAAATTAATGTAATCCACATGCATATATTTTCTGTTAATTATACCTTTATCAAAAGGTGTTTTAGGGCTTCCCTGGTGGCACAGTGTTTGAGAATCCACCTGCTGATGCAAGGGACACGGGTTCATGCTCCAGTCCAGGAAGATCCCACATGACACAGAGTGGCTGGGCCTGTGAGCCATGGCCACTGAGCCTGCACATCTGGAGCCTGTGCTCCATAACGGGAGAGGCCACAACAGTGAGAGGCCTGCGTACCAACCCCCCCCCCCAAAAAAAAAAAGTTGTTTTAGTCCTTAAGAGGCTATTGGGAATCCAAGTTGCTCAGTGAATCATAATTTCTAAGGTGTGCCTAATTAGGACTAAGTAAAGTGGAAGATACTAAACAAGGAAGAGTATCCTTGGGGTATTTGAAAAATGGGTAAGGGATTCTTAGACTGGGAAGTAGAGTCAGTTCATGACCCAAATTAAAGAAGAGGAACTAACTGCCTTTAATGACATTTATAGGGAGTAAGTCTAGCATTATCTTTATAAGTAGGAAACCTTGGTTAGATTTGTAAATTGAAACATGAATGGGAGTTTACTCAAGCCCAGGATAGTTATAAGTAAAATAGGCCAAAGGACCCTCTTGTCTCAGAAAGCAAATAAAGAATAAAAAAGATTGAATTGTGAGCCAAAACAAGAGACAACTTAAAAGGAAAATACGCTCTTTTTTTGTTTTTTCTCATTAAGGTAAAGAGATAGTGAGATTGATAATGGACACTCTTAGATGGATTAAGCAGGGGTATATTTTAAATTCTTAATTCATTTATTCACTCAATAGACATTAATTGAGCAAATACCATGTGAAAATTCATGTAAGTCAGATCCAAAAACTGAGGAATCTCTGAGATATCTTTTCAATGCTGCATAGTTGGATTAAACATTGATTTCATTTCTACATTTGTTGACATATAAATAACTTATATCCTGATAAATATCCATGTACTTAAAATAAAATCATTTTGTTTACTCAAATATATTGACCTGAGAGAGTGTTACTATAAATAAGTAATTTCTAATAAGGACTGAATGAGTGATACAAAAGATAATCCACACTTGATGAGTAAAACATCATTTCCATATGCATTATCTACTTTATTAATAGCTCAATTCAGTTTAACTATTATTTATAATTGGTTTAATTGAATTGAACTATACTGAATAATCACTATGTCTCAGGCATTGTGCTAGGCTAGGTGCTACAGATTTTGTTTGAAGAGTAAATTATGTACTTGTTCTTAAAGAATTCAAAGTGGGAGAGATAGATACAGAGGCAAACTGTTTTGACCTACTGTAACATGCTAACTATAATTATAGAGATATGCATGGGATACAATAGCATCAAACACATTGTGAGGTGGGGCAAAGTAACATTGTCATCCCATTCTGGATGATGAAATTGAAATTCAAGACACAGAATGACTTAGGCAGAGTTATGCTGATAATAAATAACTGCATGGCAAAGACAGTACAGGGGACAGCCTTCTGAGTACAAGTCAAGTGTTCTTCATTGGATGAGAAATTTTGCCTTCCCTGAAAGACTTATTAGTGAACTTTGGTGGAGCAGAGAAAATAATAGGAAAATCAGATAACTTGAGTAGAAAATTTGCCACCTCAACCTGTTTGAGTGTAGCTGTTTTTGACTTCCTTAATATTATTTTTGTTTCTCCATATTGGAGCTGTGGTGGAGGAAAAAAGACCATCTAAAGAAGCCATATTTCAAAATGTTTCTATATACTTTCTCACCTTCATTTCTTTACAACAATTTGCATCAGCCTGGAGGAAAGAAAATAAATGTAGGCAACATCTCTGCTCATGGTCCAGTCACATTCTTGTTGGTCTAAATCATAGATCATGTACACACTTGATCTAATTTGTGCACTTGTTCTATAGTAATAATGGATCCCAATACTTTCACCAGTGGAAGAAAAATGTTTTGAAAGAATAGCTGCCATCTACATAAGATAAAAAGACATGGTATCTTAGCAAATGTTGCCCTAAAATTTCTTACCTTGGTTAGTTGATGCATATTTGGTTTTCTTTTCTTCTTGTGTTTATCTATTCCTGCTATCCCCTAAGGTTCTTTATTAAAAGGCTTCACTAAAGAAGTTGGTAACTCTGCTAAATAACAATAGTGGTGAAAGTATTTGGTTTCCCTGGGAATAAAAATAATTCCAATTTCACATTTTGATTTAATAATTTTGTTATGAATCTAATTTTGCTTTCTTAATTTGAAACAAATTCAAAGCAAAGGATCCCTTAGTTCTTTCTCCTGAAGCATCTGGTAACCAAAACCCCAATATCCAAGAAACACAATGATGACCTTTCTCTCTTGAACCCATGTCTGGATTAGCTTCGACAGCCACAGAATGGATGCATGTTCCAAACCTCTGTTAATTTCAAAGTGAACTCAGTAGACCTTAGAGAATAAAAAGAAAACTATTTTGTACATGGATAATTCCACCTAGGACAATTTCCACAGTCTGATACTGGATTTGGGAACACTTGAACATCAAATCCTAAATAATAGATCTTAGCAACCAACAGCTGGAAAGCTCCAAAGCCCTGCTTTCACTTTTTAAAAAATCATCTACAACACTAAAATAAATGCTATAGAATTATGTTCCCTTTGGGAAAAGTGAAATGAAACAACTTCAAATAAAATATGAAGACACCTTTGCCTAAAATCTTCCTGAAAGTCCTTTTCTGCTTCTGTAGAATATGATTGAGGACTTTAGTCAGTGTCATGATGGATTAGTTTAATTCAGGCAGGTCCTATTCCACCAACAGTCTACCCTTGGGTGGTTACATAAACTTATATTTAAATGAATAGAAGTTTGAATTGTTTGTAGTGGAGATATTTGTACTTGGAATTGTGTACTTATTTGCCTACGAGATTTCTAAAGTGTAATATCTTATTGGCAGGTAAAAATGGTTTATTGTCCTGTCAATGACTGGAAACCTGTGTTAAAATACACGCTTTCTGAGGTCGCTATTCACTGAGTGTTTGGGGAAACGTTAATTGGATAGAAACTGGTATTATCGTAACTCAGGGGCCTAAGAAGACCTCAGCAATTACAGATGTCTCTATTTCAATGGAGAACTGACAACATGAAAAAGAAATCTTAAGAGCTATCATACCAGGAACAATGAGGTCTGTAAAGAAATATGAATTGGTTCCCTGTCACCAAGACCTTACCATCTTTGTGAGGAGACAACACATGAAATAAAGTAATAAATAACAGAAAAAAATAAAATAAAATATTATGTTATACAGTGCATATTACAAGTGCAGCAAAACATGAGAGAAAGAGGAATTCTTATAGATTCAGATACGGAGAAAAAGAGAGAGAAATGAAGGGTGAACTTAGGCATCTGGTTTTCTATTTTGCAGGATCTTCAAAGCTGGACTCAATAATAAAGTTATAATCCTTAGTAGTAAAGAATTATTTTACATTCTTGAGCAAGAAGGTGATGTTGAAAAAAGTATATGTTCACATGTGTGTAATATATACATGTACCATATACACATTTGTATATATCTATATTTACTATAGATACATATACTATATATATGACATACATAATTGTAATACTCATATATAGTGTACATATATTTCTAGTATATATCTAATTATATAGAAAGAAAGGAAGGAAGAAAGGGAAAGAAGGAGGGAGGGAGGAAGGAAGGAAGTAAAGAAGGAAAAAAATGGAAAATTTTGGAGCAGTCATGAAGCTGGCGTAGGAGGAAAAGTGACTGAAGGCAGACAGAGAAGTTAAAAAGCTCTTAAATTAATTCAGCCAAGAGTTTGATGAAAACATAAACTAAGATGGTGGCAGTAAAGACACCTCCACAAACTGACTCTTTAGGCCATTTTGTTTAAATTATTATAGTATGTGAGGGAAATGAGTAGAAAAAAGTTAATAGAGATTTTTTTTTAATTTTAATTTTTATTTATTTTTGGCTGCGTTGGGTCTTTGTTGCTGCAGGCGGGCTTTCTCTAGTTGCGGTGAGTGGGGGCTACTCTTCATTGCAGTGGCTTCTCTTGTTGTGGAGCACGGGCTTAGTTGATCCGCAGCACGTGGGACCTTCCCAGACCAGGGCTCAAACCTGTGTCCCCTGCACTGGCAGGGGGATTCTTAACTTCTGCAACACCAGGGAAGCCCAATACAGTTTTAATTCTGTGTTTACATATATATTTTTTTACTGGATACAAGAATAATAATATTGTATACTATTGACAAAAAGCTGATTTGCATTGAAATATGCAATCTTGTGACCCCCAAGCATATATACAGAGCCCATAAATAGTGTCATCACACTTAGTATTCTCCAACGAGTACCTAGAACCAAAAGTAAATATCATTATTTTCAGTAGAATTAGCAAGAATTGATCTTTGCAATTAAAAATATACAACATTCTCTTTTAACTTTTTATTTTGTAATAATTTTAGACTTGCATTAAGTTACAAAAAGTAGTACAGAGAGTTTCCTGATATCTTCCTCTCAGATTTCGCCAGTGAGAGCATCTTACATGACCATAGTACAATGATCAAAACCAGGAGGGTCACGTTGGAGTAACACAATTAACTAAACTATTTACCTTATTTGGATTTTACCAGTTTTAATGTGTACTCATTGTTTTGGTATATATTTTCATATTTTGTTATTATATGTATAGCACTGTATAACCACCATCAAAATCAGGGTGCAGATCTGTGCCAGTACACCAAAGAAAGTCTTTCATTTTACCCCTTTACAAGCATTCTCCCCCAAACACTAACCCTTGGCAACAACTAATTTATTCTCCATCACTGTAATATTGTTGTGTCGGGATATTTTCCATTTTTCAATAGAGGAAAAAAGATTAGAAGCAGTAAGTTGAACATTACAAGAGGAGAATTGGAATGGCAATATTCTTTGAGCTATACCCTAGTCCCAAGACCACTCAAGGTCAAAATGATTATTTTTCTTATACACTGCCCTTGAATAACTTTGGCAAGTAGTACTTCCAGCAACTGTGTCATAAATAACAATCTTAGACTTCTGCTTTTGTCTGTAAGATCACATATCTAGTGTATTTAATCATCAATTAATATATGTCAAACCATATATGTAGGGATGTGTGCATGTGTATATGTGTGTGTGAATATTTATCCTTTTGTTTCTTGATAAAAATTGGAATACATAGAATACATTATATATATACTGTTATAAATATTTTGGATGAATTTTTCTAACTTTTTCTCCACTTTCCTAATTGGAGAGATTGAAAAGTTAAAGTCTACATTTTGCACAGGTCCTTGTACTTAAGTCTTAGCATACAAATTAGGTTTCACTGAGTATATACGTATATAAGAAACATAAAGACAGAAGTGAATTTGGAAGTCCTCTTCTTGTTGTTATTTCAGCTTGCAGGCAAGGTTTGCAGACAAGAGTGCTTGAAGTCAGTTGTTGCAACAAGACCCAACATTTTATATTTTTAATTAAAAGAAAATTTTTTTACTGGAGTATAATTGTGTTTCAATGTTGTATTAGTTTCTGCTGTACAATAAAGTGAATCAGAGAGGACCTTCAAGATGGCGGTGGAGTAAGATGTGAAGGTCACCTTCCTTCCCACAAATACATCAGAAATACATCTACATATGGAACAACACTTACAGAACACCTACTGAATGCTGGCAGAAGACCTCAGACTTCCCAAAAGGTAAGAAACTCCCCACGTAACTGTGTAGAGCAAAAGAAAAAAGAGAAAACAGAGACAAAAGAATAGGGACAGAACCTGCACCTCTGTGAGGGAGGTGTGAAGGAGGAAAAGTTTCCACACACTAGGAAGCGCCTTCACTGGTGGAGATGGGGGGTTGTGCAGGGGAAACTTCAGAGCCACAGATGAGAGCACAGCAACAGGTGTGCAGAGGGCAAATTGGAGAGATTCCTGCACAGAGGATCGGCACTCACCAGCCTGAGAGGCTTGTCTGCTCAGCCACCAGGGCGGGTGGGGACTGGGAGTTGAGGCTCGTGCTTCAGAGGTCATACCCCAGGGAGAGGACTGGGGTTGGCTGCATGAACACAACCTGAATGGGGCTAGTGCACCACAGCTAGCCGGGACGAAGTTTGGGAAAAAGTCTGGATCTCCCAGAGAGGCAAGAGACCATTGTTTCAGGGTGCACGAGGAGAGGTGATTCAGAGCACCAGCTAAACAAGCTCCAGAGATGAGCACAAGCCACCGTTATCAGCACAGACACCAGACACAGGCATGAAATGCTAAGGCAGCTACTGCTGCCACCAAGAAGCCTGTGTGCAAGCATAGGTCACTGTCCACACCTCCCCTCCCGGGAGACTGTGCAGCCCACCAGAGGCTGGGTTCCATGATCCAGGGACAACTTCCACAGGAGAACACACAGTGTGCCTTAGGCTGGTTCAATGTCATTCTGGCCTCTGCCATCGCAGGCTCACCCCACATTCTGTACCCTTCCTTCCTCCCGGCCTGAGTTAGCCAGAGACCCCTCATCAGCCACTCCTTTAACCCGGTTCTGTCTGGGTGGGGAACAGTCACCCTCAGGCGACCTACATGCAGAGGCAGGAGTAAATCCAAAGCTGAACCCCAGGGACTGTGCAAACAACGAGAAAGGGAAATTTCTCTCAGCAGCCACAGGAGCAGCAGATTAAATCTCCACAATCAACTTGATGTACCCTGCCTCTGTGGAATACCTGAATAGACAACGAATCATCCCAAAATTGAGGCAGTAGACTTTGAGAGTAACTGTAGACTTGGGGTTTGCTTTCTGCATCTAATTTGCTTCTGGTTTTATGTATATCTTAGTTTAGTATATAGAGCTTATTGTCATTGGTAGATTTGTTTATTGATTTGGCTGCTATCTTCCTTAGAGATATATATTTTTTTCCCTTTTTCTCTTTTTGTGAGTGTGTATATGTATGATTCTTAGTGTGATGTTGTCTGTATAGCTTTGCTTTAACCATTTGTCCTAGGGTTCTGTCTGTCCTTTTTTTTTTTTTTTTTAAGTATAGTTTTAGCGCTTGTTATCATTGGTGAATTTGTTTTTTTGGTTTGAGTGCTCTCTTCTTTCTTTCTTTTTTAATTACTTTTTTTAAATAATATTTTTATTTTTATTTTAATAACTTTATTTCATTTTATTATTATTTCTTTTTCTCTCTTAGCTTTTCTCCCTTTTTTTCTGAGCCACATGGCTGACAGGGTCTTGGTGATCCAGCCAGTGTCAGGTCTGAGCCTCTGAGGTGGGAGAGCTGAGTTCAGGACATTGGTCCACCAGAGATGTTCCAGCCCTATGTAATATCAAACTGTGAATGCTCTCCCAGACATCTCCATCTCAACGCTAAGACCCAGCTCCACTCAACGACCAGCAAGCTACAGTATTGGACACCCTATGCCAAACAACTAGCAAGATAGGAACAAAACCCCAACCATTAGCAGAAAGGTTGCCAAAAATCATAAGTTCACAGACACCCCAAAACACACCACCAGACGCAGTCCTCCCTAATAGAAAGACAAGCTCCAGGCTCATCCACCAGAACACAAGAACCAGTCCCCTCCAACAGGAAGCCTACACAACCCACTGAACCAAACTTATTCACTGGGGACAGACACCACAAACAATGGGAACTACGAACCTGTAGCCTGTGAAAAGGAGAACCCAAAAAAAGTAAGTCAATCAAAATGAGAAGACAGAGAAATACACAGCAGATGAAGGAGCAAGGTAAAAACCCACCAAACCAAACAAATGAAGAGGAAATAGGCAGTCTACCTGAAAAAGATTCAGAGTAATGATAGTAAAGATGATCCAAAATTTTGGAAATAGAAAGGTGAAAATATAAGAAACGTTTAACGGGTACCTAGAAGAACTAAAGAGTAAACCAAAAATGATGAACACAATAAATAAAAGTAAAATTCTCTATAAGGAATCAATAGCAGAATAACTGACGCAGGAGAATGCATAAGTGACCTGGAAGATAAAATAGTGGAAATAACTACCACAGAAGAGAATAAAGAAAAAAGAATGAAAAGAATTGAGGACGGTCTAAGAGATCTCTGGGACAACATTAAATGTACCAATTTTCACATTATAGAGATCCCAGAAGAAAAACAGAAAAAAGAAGGGGGGGGGGACTGAGAAAATATTTGAAGAGAGTTTAGTTGAAAGCTTCCTTAATATGGGAAAGGAAAGAGTAAATCAAGACCAGGAAGCACAGACATTCCCATACAGAATAAATCCAAGGAGAAACACAACAAGACACATATTAATCAAACTATCAAAAATTAACTACAAAGAAAAAATATTAAAAGCAGGACCAGAAAAGCAACAAATAGCATACAAAGGAATCCTCAAAAGGTTAACAGCTGATCTTTTGCAGAAACTCTGTAATTCAGAAGGGTGTGGCAGGACATATTTAAGGTGAAGAAATGGAAAAACCTATAACCAAGATTACACTACACAGCAAGGACCTCATTCAGATTCGATGTAGAAACTAAAACCATTACAGACAAGCAAAAGCTAAGAGAATTCAGCACCACCAAATCAGCTTTAAAACAAATGCTTAAGGAACTTCTCTAGGCAGGAAACACAAGAGAAGGAAAAGAGCTACAATAATAAACCCAAAACAATTAAGAAAATAATAGGAACATACATATTGATAATTACCTTAAATGTAAATAGATTAAATGCTCCAACCAAAAGACATAGGCTGGATGAATGCACATGAAAACGAGAGTCATCTATATGCTGTCCACAAGAGACCCACTTCAGACCTAGGGACACATACAGACTGAAAGTGAGGGGATGGAAAAAGATATTCCATGCAAATGGAAATCAAAAGAAACATGGAGTAGCAATTCTCATATCAGACAAAATAGACTTTAAGACAAAGACTATTACAAAAGACAAAGAAGGACAATACATAATGACCAAGGGATCAATCTAAGAAGAAGATATAACAATTGTAAATATTTATGCACACAATATAGGAGCACCTCAATATATAAGACAAATGCTAGCAGCCATAAAATGGGAAATCGACAGTAACACAATCATAGTGGGGAAATTTAACACCTACTTTCACCAATGGACAGATCTTCCAAAATGAAAATAAGTAAGGAAACACAAGCTTTTAATGACACATTAAACAAGATGGACTTAGTTGTTTTTATAGGACATTTCATCCCAAAACAACAGAATACACTTTCTTCTGAAGTGCTCATGGAACATTTTCCAGGGTAGAACATATCTGGGTCACAAATCAAGCCTTAGTAAGTATAACAAAACTGAAATCTATCATGTATCTTTTCCAAAAGCAATGCTATGAGACTAGATATCAATTACAGGAAAAAATAATCTGTAAAAAATAAAAACACATGGAGGATAAACAACACACTACTTAATAACTAAGAGATCACTGAAGAAATCAAAGTGGAAATCAAAAAATACCTAGAAACAAATGACAATGAAAACACAATGACCCAAAACCTATGGGATGCAGCAAAAGCAGCTCTAGGAGGGAAGTTTATAGCAATAAAATCCTACCTCAAGAAACAAGAAACATCTCAAATAAACAACCTAACCTTATACCTAAAGCAATTAGAGAAAGAAGAACAAAAAAACCAAAACAAAACAAAAGAACAAGAAAAGGAGAAGTAACAACTGACACTGAAGAAATACAAAGAATCACGAGAGACTACCACAATCAACTATATGCCAATAAAATGGACAACCTGGAAGAGATTTACAAATTCTTAGAAAAATCACAACCTTCCTGAGACTGAACCAGGAAGAAATAGAAAATATAAAGAGACAAATCATAAGGACTGAAATTGAAACGGAGATTAAAAATCTTCCAACAAACAAAAGCCCAGGATCAGATGGCTTCAGAGGTGAATTCTATCAAACATTTAGAGACGACCTACCACCTATCCTTCTCAAACTCTTCCAAAATATAGCAGAGGGAGGAACACTCTCAAACTTATTCTACGAGACTACCATCACGCTGATACCAAAACCAGACAAAGATGTCACAAAAAAGGAAAACTACAGGGCAATATCACTGATGAACATAGATGCAAAAATCCTGGACAAAATACTAACAAACAGAATCCAACAGTACATTAAAATATTAATACACATGATCAAGTGGGGTTTAATCCCAAGAATGCAAGGATTCTTCAATATACACAAATCAGTCAATGTGATAAACCATATTAACAAATTGAAGGAGAAAAACCATACGATCTTCTCAATAGATGCAGAAAAACTTTTGATAAAATTCAACACCCATTTAAGATACCAACCCTCCAGAAAGTAAGCACAGAGGGAATTTACCTCAACATAATAAAGGCCATATATGACAAACCCACAGCCAACATTGTTCTCAATGGTGAAAAACTGAAACCATTTCCACTAAGATCAAGAAGAAGACAAGGTTGCCCAGTTTCACTACTATTATTCAACATAGTTTTGGAAGTTTTAGCCAGAACAATCAGAGAAGAAAAAGAAATAAAATGAATCCAAATCGGAAAGGAAGAAATAAAGTTGTCACTCTTGGCAGATGACATGTTACTATACATAGAGAGTTCTAAGGATGCTGCCAGAAAACTACTGGAGCTAATCAATGAATTTGGTAAAGTAACAGGATACAAAATTAATGCACAGAACTCACTTGCATTCCTAAACACTAATGATGAAAAATCTGAAAGAGAAAATAAGGAAAGAATCCCATTTACCATTGCAACAAAAAGAATAAAATACCTATGAATAAACCTACCTAAGGAGGTAAAAGACCTATATGCAGAAAACTATAAGACGCTGATGAAAGAAAGTAAACATGATACAAACAGATGGAGAGATATACCATGTTCTTGGATTGGAAGAATCAACATTTTGCAAATGACTATACTACTCAAAGCAATCTACAGATTCAGTGCAATCCCTATGAATCTACCAATGGCATTTTTCATGAACTAGAACAAAAATTTTCACAATTTGTATGGAACGTGCAAAAGACCCCGAATAGCCAAAGCAATCTTGAGAAAGAAAAATGGAACTGGAGGAATCAGGCTCCTTGACTTCACACTATACTACAAAGCTACAGTAATCAAGACAATATGGTACTGGCACAAAAACAGAAATATAGATCAATGGAACAGGATGGAAAGCCCAGAGATTAACCTTTGCACATATGGTCACCTTACTTTTGATAAAGGAGGCAAGAATATACAATGGAGAAAAGACAGTCTCTTTAATAAATGGTGCTGGGAAAACAGGACAGCTACATGTTAAAGTATGAAATTAGAACACTCCCTAACACCATACACAAAAATAAACTCAAAATGGATTAAAGACCTACATGTGAGACCAGACACTATAAAACTCTCAGAGGAAAACATACGCAGAACACTCTATGACATAAATCACAGCAAGATCCTTTTTGACCCACCTCCTAGAGAAAGGAAAATAAAAACAAAAATAAAGAAATGGGACCTAATGAAACTTAAAAGCTCTTACACAGCAAAGGAAACCATAAACAAGGTGAAAAGACAACCCTCAGAATGGGAGAAAATATTTGCAAATGAAGCAACTGACAAAGGAATCATCTACCAAATATACAAGCAGCTCATGCAGCTTAATGTCAAAAAAACAAACAACCTGGGGCTTCCCTGGTGGTGCAGTGGTTGGTGGTCCGCCTGCTAATGTGGGGGACACAAATTCATGCCCCGGTCTGGAAGGATTCCACATGCTGCAGAGTGGCTGGACCTGTGAGCCATGGCCGCTAAGCCTGTACGTCCAGAGTCTGTGCTCTGTAACGGGAGGGGCCATGGCAGTGAGAGGCACGTGTACTGCAAAAAAAAAAAAAAACCCCAAAATAAAAAAAAAAAAAATGCAAAAATAGGCAGAAGACCTAAATAAACATTTCTCTAAAGAAGATATACAGATTGCCAATAAACACATGAAAGAATGCTCAACATTACTAATCATTAGAGAAATGCAAATTAAAACTACAATGAGGTATCACCTCACACCTGTCCGAATGACCATCATGAAAAATCTACAAACAATAAATGCTAGAGAGGGTGTAGAGAAAAGGGAACCCTCTTGCACTGTTGGTGGGAATGTAAATTGATACAGCCAGTATGGAGAACAGTATGGAGTTTCCTTATAAAACTAAAAATAGAACTACCATACGACCCAGCAGTCCCACTACTAGGCATATAGCCTGAGAAAGCCATAATTCAAAAAGAGTCATGTATCATAATGTTCCTTGCAGCTCTATTTACAATAGTCAGGACGTGGAAGCAACCTAAGTGTCCAATGACAGATGAATGGATAAAGAAGATGTGACACATACATACAATGGAATATTACTCAGCCATAAAATGAAACGAAATTGAGTTATTTGTAGTGAGGTGGATGGACCTAGAGATGGTCATACAGAGTGAAGTCAGAAAGAAAAACAAATACCATATGCTAACACATATATATGGAATCCAAAAAAAAAAAAAAAAAAGTTTCTCATCAACCAAGGGCAGGAGAGGAATAAATAGCCACACACAGAGAATGGACTTGAGTATACATGGATGGTGAAATGTAAGCTGGGACGAAGTGAGAGTAGCATGGACATATATACACTACCAAATGTAAAGCAGATAGCTAATGGGCAGCAGCCACATAGCACAGGGAGATCAGCTCAGTGCTTTGTGACCACCTAGATGGGTGGGATAGGGAGGCTATAGGAGGGGTAGGATGGGGTAGGATAGGATGGGATAGGAGCCCCTGTTGGGGCTCTAATGGGATAATATTTTACTTTAATTGATAACTTATATGGGAGAAATAAAAATAAGCTAGGTTTTAATAAATACAATGAATCAGCTATATGTATACCTGTATCCCCTTCCTCTTGGACCTACCTCCTCCCCCATCACACTCATCTAGGTCATCACAGAACACCAAGCTGAGCTCCCTGTTCTATACAGCAGGTTCCCACTAGCTATCTATTTTACACATGAGCTTTGTGATTACACAGTTGCATTGTTGGTGGCAGGAGTAGTAAGCAGCATCAGCTTCTTGATCTCTTTTTATCCAGTATGAGGTTTATGCACTTTATCTCATTTTTATTTTTTCACTTTCCTATTTATAGATGATATTCAGAACTTTTTCTTATTTAAGTGAATACTTGGTTTTACACATCCATGAACTGCCTGCTCTTCTCTCATATCTTTTTCCCATGGTGCTTGTTTCCTTGTTCCTGTATTTTAGTGGCTTTTTATAAATTCTGTAATAAATGTGGGGATGTATATTTTAAGCATGTAATGTCAAACTTTTATTATTATTTTACTCAAATTTATCAGATATTATAATTTTTGCATTTCTATACCCTAATTTTCTTCCCCACACTTGTACCATAGGGATATTATTCTATATTTTCTTCTAACACATCTAAATTTTTACTTTCTACATTTATGTCATTTAGTACAGTTAAGATTTATTTTGTGTATGGTATGAGATAATCAAATTTATTTCCTTTTTCACATGGAGAGTAAATTGCCTCAACATAATTTTTTCAAAAAAATTAATCTTCCTCAGTAATTCATAATATCAATTGTTAAGTATCCTAAGTTTCTCTATATGTGGTTCCATTTCTCAGTCTTGTTCAACTACTAATTTATTTGTGATTTTGTGCTCCAATACAGTTATTTTTAATTAGTATATATTTATAAAAAATCTTGACAGCTTGAAGGAAAAGTCTCATCTTCTTATTGTAATTTCTTTAATTGCTTTTTTTCTCTTTTCCTGCTTCATTATTTGTTATACAAATTTTAAGATAAAATTGCCAAAAATTTTTGTGAAAATACATTAAATTTATTTTTTCTCCTAAATTATCCCTGTTTATATGAATAATCTCATTGCCTATGTTTCCAGTTTTTCTTATGTTTTCAGTGTTTTATTATTGTTGTTGTTGTTGTTCATGGGAATCTGCAAAAAATAGGTTTAACATTTTATGTATTTAAGTTCATCATATTTTTTTTGGCTTCTTTTTTTAAGTTTTTCTTTTATATCCAAATATTTTCTTTCAGAAATTGTAGGATTTTCTTTTTTTCTTGAGTGATTAAATCTTTGATCCATCTGTTGTATTTTCTCTTCCAGTTTTACTGAGATATGATTGACATATAGTACTATATAAGTTTAAGTTGTTCAGCATAATAATTTGACTCATGTACATCATGACATGATTATCACACTAACTTTAGTCAACATTCATGATTTCATACAGATATAAAATTAAAGAAATAGAAAAAATATGTTTCCTTGTGATGAGACCTCTTAGGGTTTACTTTCTTAACAACTTTCACATGTAACGTACAGCAGGGTTCCTTGTATTTATCATGTTGTACATTACATCCCTAGTACTTATTTATCTTATAACTGAAAGTCTGTACATTTTGACTGTCTTTGTCCACCTCCCACACCCCCGGCCCCCCACATCTGGTAACCACAAATTTGATATCTTTTTCAATGAGTTGTTTCTTTCTGAAGTGTCATTGACCCACAGCACTATGTTAGCTCCTATTATACAACATAGTGATTTGATATTTCTATAACTTTCAAAATGATCACCACCATAAGTCTAGTGAAAATATGTCACCATACAAAGAAATTATATAGTTATTGACTATATTCTCCAAACTATACATTTCATAGCTATGACTCATTTATTTTTCAACTGGAGTTTGTACCTCTTAATTTGTTTTTTTATGCCAACTAAAAAATGTCAGACAGAGATAGACAAATACTGTAGGATTTCACTTACCTGTGGAATTTAAAATACAAAGCAAATGAATAAATAGAACAAAACAGGAACAGATAACAAAGAGGTGGTTGCTGGAGGGGAGGAGAGTACAGGGAGATTAAGAGGTACAAACTCCAGTTGCAAAATACATTTCTTTTTTAATCTCTAGGTCTATCAGTGTTTTCACAAGTGGCAAGATTTCAATCTTTTTATGGCTGAGTGACATTCCATTATTTATATAATATATATATATATATATATATATATATATATATATATATATACACACACACACACACACACATATGTATATATATTTATCTATTATATATATATATAGATTTATCTGTTATATATGTTTATCTACTACATATAGTATATATATATAAACCACATTTGTGTTGACCTGCTTTCCCTAAGAAAATATCACATCCCAGTTTTTGCTCTTTTTTTTTTTTTTTTTTTTGCAGTACACGGGCCTCTCACTGGTGTGGCCTCTCCCATTGCGGAGTACAGGTTCCAGACGTGCAAGCTCAGTGGCCATGGCACATGGGCCCAGCCGCTCCGTGGCATGTGGGATCCTCCTGGACTGGGGCATGAACCCGTGTCCCCTGAATCGGCAGGTGGACTCTCAACCACTGCGCCACCAGGGAAGCACATTTTGCTCTGTTTTAATGTTACCTGCCTGGCAGAATTATCCTTCCTTGACAATAGTTTGTTTTCAGAAACTTAGTGCTCCCTTTAAAATTCCTTTCAGCTGTCACCATACCCACATTGTTCCTGTAATTAGATTTTCCTTAAGTTTGAACAATATTTAGCTTATTTCTCATAGAGCCATTAATATTTGTGCCCTTATTGTCTTCCCATCCTTTCCTATTAGATTTCTTTAAGCTGAGTAGAAGTTCTTAGGTTACGTTGGTCATCATCAGTGTGGTTAGCATATGTAGATCTGTAGAAATGAACACTGTGTTCTGGCATTTCTCACTATTATGATGGTGTTCTTAAGGCTTCTCCTTCCATGGTCTCCCTAAACAAATGTTTATAGTCAAAATTTTGCAGTTGTCATGAAAACTTAACTTTTGTCATTTAGACAAGAAAACTGTATCATTTCCAAGAGAAAGAGACAGAGACAATATATCTGCCATAGTTTGTAGACTTTGTCAGAAAAGGCATGATAAAAAATAGCATCCAAACCTACTCTAGTCAAGGATTGATCAGGAACTATACATGATTATTTTTTTTTATTCTCCCATGGTTACTATCTAAAAATTTGAAGTGTAGCCACTTTGTAACTGGTCTAGGGTTAACAGAAATTTTTTTCTGGTAGAAATCTGTCCTGTTTCACCAAAAAAAAAAAACATAATTAGATAGCTTGAATCAGTTTTAATCATTTTATGAATGATGGAGGAAAGATACAGGATGATCAAGAGTAATAGGCTTTATGTAAAGCCCCAGATGATGTTATATTTCACATGCACATTGAAGACTTAACATTTGGAGAGAGAAGAAAACATGTACCCCTCAATCTATTTCTTCTTGCTGATTGTAAAGACAGTTTTAAACTAAGAAATCCAAAATATAGATAGTAGTGTGAAGTGGATAAAGGCCCATTTCATCCTGACTCTGCTATATTGGTAATGGTTTATATGTGCCAAAGAAGTCATTTAGAAAGCATATACTTCTGCTGATTCTGGAGTAAGAAGTTTAACCAATTAAAATAGCATAACAGAAAACATTACAATATTTAAATGGAATAGCTATATGACCTTTGACAAATCACTTCATATCTCTGTTCTATGATCAATGAGATTCCTTCCAATTCCAAATCTCCAATAACTTAAAAACAATACTATTTAGTAAGTGGTTCCAGAACCAGCAGCAACGGCATCAGCTGGGAGCTGGTTAGAAATGCAAAACCACAGACTCCATTTCACACTTACTGAATCAGAATCTCTGGGGGAGGGAGGAGAGAGGAACTGGTCTTAACAAGCACTGCTGGTGATTCTTATGAATCTTCAAGTTGATAAGCACTGCTCTAAGACATTTGGTGACAGTTGGAAATAAGTAGAACACACAAATACATAGGCTACAGGGAACAACAGAAAGTTCTAGAGAGTTAGGATTTCTCTTTGTGGATAGAAGCCACTGTTGGATGCGTTTCTTGTTGTGGTGAAATACATTTTGGCCAAATCTAAACATAATTGAATGGTGATGATTGCCCACTCTGTGTTACTCTTTTTCTTTGTCTTGCTACAGCAGTGGTGGCACTGGAGTGCCCTTTACTCTGACTCCCAAAGAACCAATAAAGGTGAAAAAACATGTTAATAAAAACTTGCCAAACAATTCATGCTCACGAGCTCACAGTGTACTTTTCCACACAGGGCAGTCTGGCTTTGGGGGCTTCTGCCATGAACCTGCTGAATTTTTCTGGTTCCCAAATGCATGAAAGTCCATTTTTCTTTATGATACCCAAGATCACACTACAGAATGCGTTGCACAGCCGATTCTCTAAACTACTCAAGCTCCTGCAAGGAAAAGACCTTACTATTTTAGCAGTACTCACTCTCCTATTACAGAAGGAAAACTCATGCTTCAAATAAGACTTTCCCTTGGTGATTATAACACAAATGTTACTGTACCTGTGGCCATATTTAAAAAGCAGTGGAAAGAGAAGAGAATCAACCAGGAGGACATCAGGAGTAAAATAAAAGGATGATGTCCTCCATAAGGCAAAGGAATGGAACTATTCAGCACAGCTGAAATGAAGTGGAAGACCAACAGTCACACAACTCAACACTTTTTAGCACGTTTCGTATAGAATCTGTTTACTTAATCAGCAATTACAAAGTCTAATTTTAGCAGAAAAAGAAATAACAACACCTGAAACTTTTAAGACAGCAGGAGTAATAAAGCCTTACTCCTATAGGAAGCTCACAATAAATCTTTATTGAACACATGAATAAATGAATGATTGACAACATGAGCAATTAAGCTTAGTCAAATACAGAAAGCAGTATGGAGGAATGAGACTCGGTCCCAATTATTCAAGAAGAATAACTGCTATTATTTTCCCAGTAGACTGTTTGGGTCAAAGGGGACTTGAGAAGGAGTGACGCTGTAGAAACAGATTAAATGTGCTAAATGCAAAGATGGCATACCATCATTGTAAAGAGCTCAAGCTCTGGTGTTACACTAGCTGCATTCAAATCCTGGCTTTACCATTTGCTAGACAGATGTTTTAACCTTAATGAGTCTATGCCCTTAACCCATGGACTTTTTATATATTAAATAAGCTAATGGATATATATATATATATATATATATAATTTGATAAGGCACTTTGTAAGAGTTCACTTAATTGATTAACACTTTGTTATTATTAATATTGTCATTATTGAAGGCTTTATGTTACTATTTAACTTTAGGAAGATACACTTGTCCAAGAGAGATGACAAATCCTACATGTTTCTCCTTTACCTAATGTTTCAACAGTTGGCCAGAGATAAGGGCGAAAATTTAGGGGAGCAACACCCCTTGTCCCGACCCTATTGTCCACATGACAGTGAGCACTAAATATTTAAGGAGTTAAAACTCCAGTAAGGCTAAATCCTGTGAATTTAAACAGTAATCAAGTTCTCCTCCTTCCCCCAGGAATCAAAATTTTTCTACTCCACATACAAAAAAATGAAAAGATTATTATATTTTGGCTAAGAATAAGGGGTCAGAAAACAGAAGACCTGATCAGAGAATACAGGGTGTTCAGATTAAAGAGAAAAACATATATCACAAAGGGCAGCAAGTTGATTCCTGCAATGCACTCAGGATCATATGAAAGACAGAGCTCTGCACTGAGCAATCAGTCAAATAAAGGAAAGAAGGAAGGAAAGAAGGAGGGAAAATGAAGGAAGACAAGAAAGTGAAGAAAGCCAGCCAGAAAGCAAGCGGAAAAGCAAGCAAACAAGCAAGCAAGCAATTCTGGCCTAAAGGTAAATAGTGCCAGGCACTTTTCAGAGTATATAAGAGAGAAACGACCCCTCCTTAACAATACGCTTGATAAAAATGTGGTACTTGAAACCTTTAATTAAGTATGTAAGCAAAGGATTTTTTTTTGAAGAAAAGCAATCAGGGCTCTAATACAAAGAGGTTGCATTCCAGAATAGAAGGGTGTGAGACACGAACAGAGTAGAAGAGAAAAAAGGACATCCGAAATTAAACTGGGGAGAAAAGAGGATGAGGAGCAGCAGTTTTTAAAAATCAATTATTTCATGAGAAATAAATTCAGAATTATTATCAGAATAGTTTGACATGCCTGGGGTTTTATACAAAATTATGGTCATGATAGTGTGTAACAATTATGAAACAACTGTATGGCACTCATTCCTTGAGGTAGATTCATTCATTCTTTACTAATTTTCAATTATGTGAGGTGGATTCATTCATTCTTTACTAATTTTCAATTCTGTGTTAAAAAAAAAAAAACCTTCCAAACAATTTTATAGATGTGTATATTGATAGGGTGGATCTTGTCTGACAATTAAAGACAAGTGTGAGCTGACAAGAGAAGATAGAATCTACTAGAAAGAATCCTCAAATAATACTCTCCTTTTTTTTAAACTACATAGTATGTTCCTCCTGGAGACTTTCAACTGTTGACCAAAATTAACATGTGCTTTTCCCTTCAGACTTTCAATCCCACTGCATAGAAATAGTTATAATATCAAGAATTAGACTTGCTGATGATGGGAAATGTAGCCTGACTACTGTCTCAGATTATAATTTGGTAATTAATGTTAATAGTCAAAAGAGCACCTAATATTTTTGGAAATACACTTTATGTCAAACTTTATGAATCATATAAATTATCACCATTTATTTCTGGCAAATATCCTAGGATAATAGGTATTTTAATCATCCCTTTATTACTGAAGAAGAAACTGAGGCAAATATAGATTAAATAAACTGTCTGAGGTTGCAATGCTCCAAAAGGAAGAGCTGAGGGTCTAAGATATACACTGAGCATATTCTGCTTAAAGTCATGTACAAATTTAATTCAGTGTATAAGTTGCTTTCCTAACATTTTCTACAATTGAACTTAACAACTTTCACAAAATGGACACATAATATAAAATAATTCTAGATTACATTTGATATCAACCACAGACCTTTTTTTCTTAAATATAAATTAGATTACTCACAATAACTTGAAAATTAGAAAAAAAAAAAAAAACAGACTGAACTGCCCTGAAGCCCGAGGGGAGGGCAGACTCACTGAGGCTGCTGGCTCTGGAGGGGACCCAGCAGCCGAAGCTGTGACAGTCCTTGGACCATGGGCCAGAGTGAGTACAACTTGGAAGAGTTTCAAGATGCCGGAGGAGTAAGACGAGGAGATCACCTTCCTCCCCGTAAATACATCAGAAATACAACTACACGTGGAACAACTCCTACAGAATACCTACTGAACACTGGCAGAAGACCTCAGACCTAACAAAAAGCAAGAAACTCCCCACGTACCTGGGTAGGGCAAAAGAAAAAAGAATAAACAGAGACAAAAGGATAGGGACGGGACCTGCACCAGTGGGAGGGAGCCATGAAGGAGGAAAGGTTTCCACACACTACAAGCCCCTTCGTGGGCGGAGACGGCGGGTGGCAGAGGTGGGTAGCTTCAGAGCCATGGAGGAGACCATAGCAACAAGGGTGCAGAGGGCAAAGCAGAGAGATTTCCGCACAGAGGACTGGTGTCGACCAGCACCCACCAGCCCCAAAGGCTTGTCTGCTCACCGGCAGGGGCGGGCGGGGCTAGGAGCTGAGGCTTGGGTTTTGATCAGAGCTCAGGGAGAGGACTGGGGTTGGCGGCGTGAACCCAGCCTGAAGGAGTTTAGTGTACCACGGCTAGCTGGAAGGGAGTCCGGGGAAAAGTCTGGACCTGCCAAAGAAGCAAGAGACTTTTTCTTGCCTCTTTGTTTCCTGGTGCAGAAGGAGAGAGGATTAAGAGCGCTGCTTAAAGGAGCTCCAGAGATGGGCATGAGACGTGGCTAAAAGCGAAGACCACAGAGACGGGCATGAGATGCTAAGGTGGCTGCTGATGCCACCCAGAAGCCTGTGTACGAGCACAGGTCACTCTCCACACCTCCCTTCTGGGAGCCTGTGCAGCCCGCCACTGCCAGGGTCCCGTGATCCAGGGACAACCTTCCTGGGAGAACGCATGGCGTGCCTCAGGTTGGTGCAGCGTCACGCCAGCCTCTGCCACCACAGGCTCATCCTGCATCCGTACCCCTCCCTCCCTCCGGCCTGAGTGAGCCAGAGCCCCCGAATCAGCGGCTCCTTTAACCCCGTCCTGTCTGAGCGAAGAACAGATGCCCTCAGGCAACCTACACACAGAGGCGGGTCCAAATCCACAGCTGAACCCTGGGAGCTGTGCAAACAAAGAAGAGAAAGGGAAATCTCTCCCAGCAGCCTCAGGAGCAGCGGATTAAATCTCGACAATCAACGTGATGTACCCTGCATCTGTGGAATACCTGAATAGACAAGGAATCATCCCAAATTGAGGAGGTGGACTTTGGGATCAACGATTATATATATTTCCCCCTTTTTCTGTTTTTGTGAGTGTGTATGTGTATGCTTCTGTGTGTGATTTTGTCTGTATAGCTTTGGTTTTACCATTTGTCCTAGGGTTCTGTCTGTCTGTTTTTTGTTTTTATCATTACTAAAATTTTTTTTTCTTAACAATATTTTTAATAACTTTATTTTATTTTACTGTATTTTATTTTATCTTCTTCTTTCTCCCTTTTTTTCTCCCTTTTATTCTGAGCCATGTGGAGGACAGGCTCTTGGTGCTCCAACCAGGCATCAGGGCTGTGCCACTGAGGTGGGAAAGCCAAGTTCAGGACACTGGTCCACAAGAGACCTCCCAGCTCCACGTAATATCTAATGGTGAAAATCTCCCAGAGATCTCCATCTCAATGCCAAGACCCAGCTCGACTCAATGACCAGCAAGCTACAGTGCAGGACACCGTATGCCAAACAACTAGCAAGACAGGAACACAACCCCATCCATTAATACAGAGGCTGCCTAAAATCATAATAAGGCCACAGACACCCCAAAACATACCACCAGATGTGGACCTGCCCACCAGAAAGACAAGATCCAGCCTCATCTACCAGAGCACAGGCCATAGTCCCCTCCACCAGAAAGCCTACACAGCCCACTGAACCAATCTTAGACACTGGGGACAGACACCAAAAACCACGGAAACTAGGAACATGCAGCCTACAAAAAGGTGACCTCAAACACAATAAGATAAGCAAAATGAGAAGGCAGAGAAACAAACAGCAGATGTAGGAGCAAAGCAAAAACCTACCAGACTTAACAAATGAAGAGGAAATAGGCAGTCTACCTGAAAAAAGTTCAAGTAATGATAGTAAAGAGGATCCAAAATCTTGTAAATAGAAAGGAGAAAATACAAGAAACGTTTAACAAGGACCTAGAAGAACTAAAGAGCAAACAAACAGAGATGAACAACTCAATAAATGAAATTAAAAGTTATCTAAAAGGGATCAATAGCAGAATATCTTAGGCAGAAGAATGGAGAAGTGACTTGGAAGATAAAATACTGGAAATAACTACTGCAGAGCAGAATAAAGAAAAAAGAATGAAAAGAATTGAGGACAGTCTCAGAGACCTCTGGGACAACATTAAACACACCAACATTCGAATTATAGGGGTCCCAGAAGAAGAAGAGAAAAAGAAAGGGACTGAGAAAATATTTGAAGAGATTATAGTTGAAAACTTCTTTAATATGGGAAAGGGAATAGTTAATCAAGTCCAGTAAGCACAGAGAGTCCCATGCAGGATAAATCCAAGGAGAGACATGCCAAGACACATATTAATCAAAATATCAAAAATTAAATACAAAGAACAAATATTAAAAGCAACAAGGGAAAAACAAAAAGTAAGGGAATCCCCATAAGGTTAACAGATGATATTTCAACAGAAACACTGAAGCCAGAAGGGAATGGCAGGACATATTTAAAGTGATGAAAGAGAAAAATCTATAACCAAGATTACTCTACCCAGCAAGGATTTCATTCAGAGTTGGTGGAGAAATTAAAACATTTATAGACAAGCAAAAGCTAAAAGAATTCAGCACAACCAAACCAAATTTACAACAAATCCTAAAGGAACTTCTCTAGGCAGGAAACACAAGAGAAGGAAAAGATCTACAACAATAAATCCAAAACAATTGTGAAAATGGTAATAGTAACATACATATCGATAACTACCTTAAATGTAAATGGATTAAAGCTCCAACAAAACGACATAGGCTGACTGAATGGATACAAAAACAAGACCCATATATATGCTATCTACAAGAAATCCACTTCAGACCTAGGGACACATACAGACTGAAAGTGAGGGGATGGAAAAAGATATTCCATGCAAATGGAAATCAAAAGAAAGCTGGATTAGCAATTCTCATATCAGACAAAATAGACTTTAAAATAAAGACTGTTACAAGAAGACAATATAACAACTGTAAATATTTATGCACCCAATATAGGAGCACCTCAATACATAAGGCAAAAACTAAAAGCCATAAAAGTAGAAATCGACAGTAACACAATCATAGTAGGGAACTTTTACACCCCACTTTCACCAATGGACAGATAATCCAAAATGAAAAATAAATAAGGAAACACAAGCTTTAAATGACACATTAAAGGAGAAGGACTTAATTGGTATTTATAAGACATTCCATCCAAAAACAACAGAATACACATTCTTCTCAAGTGCTCATGGAACATTCTCTAGGACAGATCATATCTTGGGTCACAAATCAAGCCTTGGTAAATTTAAGAAAATTGAAATTGTACCAAGTATATTTTCTGACCACAACGCTATGAGACTATATATCAATTACAGGAAAAAACCTGTAAGAAATACAAACACATGGAGGCTAAACAACAGACCACTTAATAACTAAGAGATCACTGAAGAAATCAAAGGGGAAATCAAAAAATACCTAGAAACAAATGACAATGAAAACACAATGACCCAACACCTATGGGATGCAGCAAAAGCAATTCTAAGAGGGAAGTTTATAGCTATACAAGCCTACTTAAGAAACAGGAAACATTTCAAAATACACAACCTAAATTATATCTAAAGCAATAAGAGAAAGAAGAACAAAAACATCCCAATGTTAGCAGAAGGAAAGAAATCATAAAGATCAGATCAGCAATAAATGAAAAAGAAATGAAGGAAATGATAGCAAAGATCAATAAAACTAAAACCTGGTTCTTTGAGAAGATAAACAAAATTGATAGACCATTAGTCAGACTTATCACAACAAAAAAAGGGAGAAGATACAAATCAATAGAATTAGAAATGAAAAAGGAGAAGTAAAAACTGACACTGCAGAAATAAGAAAGATCATGAGAGATTACTGCAAGCAACTATATGCCAATAAAATGGACAACCTGGAAGAAATGGACAAATTCTTAGATGCACAACATTCTGAGACTGCATCAGGAAGAAATAGAAAATATGAACAGACCAATAACAAGCACTGAAATTGAAACTGTTATTAAAAATCTTCCAACAGACAAAAGCCCAGGACCAGATGGTTTCACAGGTGAATTCTATCAAACACTTAGAGAACAGTTAATGCCTATCCTTCCCAACTCTTCCAAAATATACCAGAGGGAGGAACACTCCCAAACTCATTCTACGAGGGCACCATCACTCTGATATCAAAACCAGACAAAGATATCACAAAGAAAGACAACTACAGGGCAATATCACTGATGAACATAGATGCAAAAATCCTTAGCAAAATATTAGCAGAGTCCAACAGCACATTAAGAGGATCATACACTATGATCTAGTGGGGTTTATCCCAGGGTGCAAAGATTCTTCAATATATGTAAATCAATCAACGTGATACACCATATTAACAAATTGAAGGAGAAAAACCATATGATCATCTCAATAGATGCAGAGAAAGCTTTCGACAAAATTCAACACCTATTTATGATAAAAACCCTCCAGAAAGTAAGCTTAGAGGGACCTTTCTTCAACATAATAAAGGTCATATATGACAAACCCACAGCCAACATCATTCTCAATGGTGAAAAGCTGAAACCATTTCCACTAAGATCAGGAACAAGACAAGGTTGCCCACTCTCACCACTATTATTCAACATAGTTTTGGAAGTTTTAGCCATGGCAGTCAGAGAAGAAAAGAAATAAAAGGAATCCAAACTGGAAAAGAAGAAGTAAAGCTGTCACTGTTTGCAGATGACATGATACTATACATAGAGAATCCTAAAGATGCTACCAGAAAACTACCAGAGCTAATCAATGAATTTGGTAAAGTACCAGGTTACAAAATTAATTCACAGAAATTTCTTGCATTCCTATACACTAATGATGAAAAATGTGAAAGGGAAATTAAGAAAACACTCCCATTTACCATTGCAACAACAACAAAAAAGAATATCTAGGAATAAACCTACCTAAGGAGACAAAAGACTTGTATGCAGAAAACTGTATGACACTGATGAAAGAAATTAAAGATGATACAAACAGATGGAGAGATATACCATGTTCTTGGATTGGAAGAATCAACATTGTGAAAATGACTCTACTACCCAAAGCAATCTACAGATTCAATGCAATCCCTCTCAAACTACCAGTGTCATTTTTCACAGAACTAGAACCAAAAATTTCACAATTTGTATGGAAACACAAAAAAACCCAAATAGCCAAAGCAATCTTGAGAAAGAAAAATGAAGCTGTAGGAATCTGGCTCCCTGACTTCAGACTATACCACAAAGCTACAGTAATCAAGACAGTATGGTACTGGCACAAAAACAGCAATATAGATCAATAGAACAGGATAGAAAGCCCAGAGATAAACCCAAACACATATGGTCACCTTACCTTTGATAAAGGAGGCAAGAATATACAGTGGAGGAAAGACAGCCTCTTCAATAAGTGGTGCTGGGAAAACTGGACAGCTACACGTAAAATAATGAAATTAGAACACTCCCTAACACCGCACACAAAAATAAACTCATAATGGATTAAAGACCTAAATGTAAGGCCAGACACCATCAAACTTTTAGAGGAAAACTTAGGCAGAATACTCTATGACATAAATCACAGCAGGATCCTTTTTGACCCACCTTCTAGAGAAATAGAAATAAAAATAAACAAATGGGACCTTATGAAACTTAAGAGCTTTTGCACAGCAAAGGAAACCATAACAAGATGAAAAGACAACCCTCAGAATGGGAGAAAATATTTGCAAATGAAGCAACTGACAAGGGATTAATCTCTAAAACATACAAGCAACTCATGCAGCTCAATATCAAAAAAACAAGCAACCCAATCCAAAAATGGGCAGAAGACCGAAATAGACATTTCTCCAAAGAAGATACACAGATTGCCAACAAACAGATGGAAGAATGTTCAAGATCATTAATCGTTAGAGAAATGAAAATCAAAACTACAATTGGATATCATCTCACACTGGTCAGAATGGCCATCATCAAAAAATCTACAAACAATTAATGCTGGAGAGTGTGTGGAGAAAAGGGAACCCACTTGCACTGTTGGTGGGAATGTAAATTGATACACCCACTATGGAGAACAATATGGAGTTTCCTTAAAAAACTAAAAATACAACTACCATATGACCCATCAATCCCACTACTAGGCATATACGCTGAGAAAACCATAATTCAAAAAGAGTCATGCACCAAAATGTTCAATGAAGCTGTATTTACAATAGCCAGGGCATGGAAGCAACCTGAGTGTCCATCAACAAATGAATGGATAAAGAAGATGTGGCATATATATACAATGGAATATTACTCAGTCATATAAAGGAAATGAGTTATTTGTAGTGAGCTGGATGGAACTAGAGACTGTCATACAGAGTGAAGTAATTTAGAAAGAGAAAAACAAATACCATATGCCAACACATATATATGGAATCTAAAAAAAAAAAAAAGTTAAAATAAAAAAAAAAATGGTCAGAAGAACCTAGGGGCAAGACAGGAATTAAGACGCAGACCTATTAAAGAATGGACTTGACGATACGGGGAAGGGGAAGGGTAACCTGGGAGAAAGTGAGAGAGTGGCATGGTCATATATACACTACCAAATGTAAAATAGATAGCTAGTGGGAAGCAGCCACATAGCACAGTCAGATCAGCTCCGTGTTTTGTGACCACCTAGAGGGGTGGGATAGGGAGAGTGGGAGGGAGATGCAAGAGGGAAGAGATATGGGAACATATGTATATGTATAACTGATTCACTTTGTTACAAAGCAGAAACTAAGACACCATTGTAAAGCAATTCTACTCTAATAAAGGAGTTAAAAAATTAAAAAAATTTAAAAAAAACTGATCATACTCACTAAATTAAAAATAAAATTCAGTATACCTTCATCATCTCTAAATCTGGTAAAGAAATGAAAAAAAAAACATCATACAGAATACTTGAATGTTAACTTATCGTCCTTTGAGTGTCCATTATAAGAAATGTTTTTTTGAGCATAGATAGTAGGTCTATTCTTTCCCCAAATAGGTGTATTTTCCAGCCTCAGAAGAGTTCACTCTGTTTCAAATATTTAGGTCAAATGAAAAGCATCACACTTCAACTCCTAAAAATCCTTACCGTGCTTTTATCAAAAACACAAAATGTGATTTAAGTTAAAGTTGTCAACTTAGGAAACAGAGGAAACGCAGTTAAATCTGAATGTTAGAAAATTATTAATGTTTTTAGTATAAGAGTATGCCATGCAATATTTGTGGGGACATACGTATGCTAAAAATTTATTTGTTGCTTATCTAAACCCCAAATTTAACTAAACATCTTGTATTTCCTTTGACAGCTATAACATAATTATCCAAATAAATCAAATAATTCATACAATTTTTGAAGATAGAAATGTCAAATGTGAATCTTCTCAAGCAATAAAATTGTCCCTTAATGAAATTAAAAGTACAATGGTAAATGCTTTTACTGTGGACCAGCTTTTTTCCCCATGCAGTTTAATTAGCTGTTCAAATGCTTCCTGATGAGTTTCTTTTTCATGGTTTTTAAAATAATTTTACTCTTTTTTTCTCCTGGATGATCATATTTAATGTAGTGACATTGGGATATTTTTATTTCATGTTTATGCAAGGGAAGTACTCTGATGAATAATTAAATCTTGGATGCGTAATTTTTAGAATCGCCTTAAGATGAGGTCCTGTTGTAGTGTGTTTTGCTTTACTGTTCAAATGGTATATGTGGAGACATCAGCCCTCCTTCCTCAAAGCCTATTAAGATAAAATAGAGAAAAGGCAAGTCAAAAGTCTTCATCTTGTCCCTCACAGCAAAGTCTTTTTAGAAAACCCCAGATCTATTCTTAGCAAGATTATTTTCTCTAAGAGTCTGGAAGGAAATCAACCCCAGAAGACCTTATTGAAATATCAATATCTGGAACATAAAGCAAATGACTATGTTTCCAGAGCCATTGTCATGTAAGAAAGAGAGAAACTTACTTTATACTCAAAATCTAAGGATAAAATGTTCTAATACATTTTCTGACAAGTTAAATTGAAAATAATAGTAATTCAGTAGCTAGAGTCAGAAAATAAAAGCATACTTTGTGTTTGTTTCAATAACCAAAATGCCTGGCTTTGGCTCATGCTGATAATAATAGCTAATATTTATTGAGTTCTTATTTTATGCCAGCTTTTTCTGTGCTAATTGTTATGAAATTATCCCTTTAAACCCAGTAATGTTATGAAGCAGGTGGTAATATTATCCACATTTTATTGATTAGACTACTTGTCTAAAGTCATACAGATTATAAGCAACACAACTTCCACGAGGTATTTTCCTAGGCAAGAAAAACAATCTGACCCCTATAAAATGAGACAAAAGTGACACACTCTGCAGAAGGACCCTGAATTAAGCTGATATGCCTCTTTCCCATCTTTTGTTTGATTAGCCCTAATCCCCATAAGAACAGAAAAATAGTTTTTATCACAATGCCAGAAAGTTTCTATGAAAATAAAATGATTCTAGGAGGGAAACACATCCAACCAGATCTTCTGTTCTACTTATTTGTCTTTAAAAATTAATGTGGAATTTCTCTACAGTAGTTTTCAGTTTTGGAGGATTTTTCAAATTCCTTGGGAGGCTTTTAAAAATACTGATGGCTGGATACTCTGCTACAGATCATGATTTAATTGACCTGGATTATGGCCTGGGTATCAGGGTTTCTTCAAGCTCCCTATTTGCTGGGGAAAAAAAAAAGTAACACTGTCACTAGGTGTTTAAACACTATGTGTTTAAATAGGCTCAGCGAGTGATAAACCTTAATGCAGCTGTTACCGCAGTCTTTGAAGGTGTCTGAATAACATTCAGATTGATCCTTGAAGCTTTTCTAGCTAGATATATATAAGCTATTCCTAAAAAATGCATGACTTAAAAAGGGATATAGCCCAGCTTCTCACTGGAATACAGAACTAAAAGAGTAGGTTTTACCTATTCCCAGAGGAGGGACAAAAGTAGAAAGAGGGAAGTTGTAAAATATGTGGAGGTACAAATAAATTTGCTTAAAATCATTATCATCATCATAACAACAATAATAAAGTGGGAGGACGTATCCTCAAAGACCAACATTTCAGAAGACTGCCTGGTTTCTCAATGTCTGAGGATAATAATGCAGTAATTCCTGTCCCCAATTTCCGAGCTCCAAATTCTCAAAGCAATTGACATCCTTCTGAGAAAAGCAAACATACTCATTCATAAAACCTTTGGCCCTTGATGCTCTCAGAAAGCAAATTAATCCACATGGTAGATTAAAAATATAAAGAGGAAAGTTAGGAGTGGTGACTCTTGGTGCCGGCGGGAATGGCAATTTGATGATTTAAGAATGTGGAAGTGGCTCTTGGCAACCGGGGTTGTCTGTGAGCTCTGAGCCCTTCTGGGTTTGTCGGCTGTGGGAGTCCTAATTATGAGCATAACAGATAAACTCATAATGGCCTCAGCAAGCTACTTATTCTGGTCCTGCTAATAACAGCCAATTAAGTTTGCATTATGAAATGATTTCTAGAATTGAAGATAGGTGGACTTTTAATTATGGATTGTTTGAAAACATTAAAGATTTTGAATCAAGAGCTTGAAGTATTATCTTTGGTATGTGGTAATAGTTCTGATCTTTCCAAATTGTCCCCTGTACCTTAAATCGCAAATTGATGAGAAGTGGAGTCAAATTGTTATGCAGTTTTGATATAGGAGATTAGTGTTATGTGTTTATATTATTTCTTCCTCTAGACATTCTATTATTTCTGCTTAATTTTAATCAAGGTACCAAATGGCTTCTTATCTCTGCCTTTTTTTTTCCCGGCATGAGTTCTAACTACCTAATATTTGTTTGAATATGGATTTAATAAATGCCTTCTTCTCAACCTCTTACAGCTAATCGTTTGAACTAGTGGGTTGGTAATGCAGATATATAAAGATAAAGAGGAAAGAGGAACATTGGAATTACATATATTAGGTCTGCTGTATCTAACGATGTCTGTAATGCTTTCATTTCACTCTAACTGCCTCTGGAAGTCTAAGATAAATAAATATGAAACAACTTAAATCATAGTGTAAGATCACAGGGGAAGGAGTCTCGATTTCACCAGACATCCCTTACCGTAAACACAAATTGCAACAAAGAGAGGTAAAAGGACCATTGTTTTCTGAAGGTACATTTTGGAATCCCTTCATTTATTTATTTCTGTTTGTTTGTTTGATTGTTAGTTTTGTTCTGTTGTGATGCAAGGTTCTATATTTAGATGCACATGGAGGATAGAAAGGTCTGTTTCTCTGTAGATGTTTAATAAGAGTTTTTGTTGGTAGAGTGGATTTAGGTGTAAATTGGTGTGTTAGTCCACAGCAATGGTTCTCAAACTCTAGCATGATCAGAATCTCCTGGAGGGTTTGTGAAAACACTGATTTCTGGACTCCAACTCCACAGTTTCAGATTCAGTAGGTCTGGGGAGAGGCTCTGAAATGTACATTTTCTAAGGAGTTCCTGTGTGATGTTCCTGGGCCAGGGACCAAACTTTGAACCACAGATCTATTAGCATTAATAAAACAGTAGCAGTGAGTAGTATAATACAGAAAGACATGGCCAATTTAGTCAGGACTAAAGCACATTTATGTCTCCTTTAGTAGGGACATCAGATGTTGTAACATTCCCATGAACCAGTCCAACATGTGAGAAGGTATTCTGTGATAGTAACCAATTTCTATCCCTCTGTCTAAATTTCAGTGACAATGATGTTGTCTATATACTATATCCTCCCACTTTGCTTTTACTTTTATTATGACTATAATTATATTTACATCACCATGGGGAGCAACTAGGGAAACATTGTTTTCCTCAGGTTTTAGAAGGTAAACTTAGAGTTAGTTTTCATGCATCTTTTCCTAAATTTCTAAATCCCAGTGTCACTGGGTCATGTTAGACACATCATCTACCTCTGCAAAATGGTATTATTAACCTCTATATTGGGGGTATAGCAAACTTTCATCACAGTTCTTAAAAATCAATTTTGGGAGAAATCTCAGATTCCTGAACAAAGTCCTCGTGAAATTTGAGGTGCAAATGGTCAATTAGTTCAGAGCCGGAAAGGCATCGGAGCAGGAATACAGAGTCACAAACCCTTATTTTCTTGACAACATGATTATGGGGGAAGCGAGGGCTGACACGAGACAGGCAAACAAACAAACAACACCCTTCATCTGGGGCCAATGGATACCAGGGTTTTTATGATTTATATCACTTTAATGAACCAATCAAATTTGTTTCAGATACTTATGCATTCCTCATAAATATAGACTTCAAATCCCTGAACAGCCCATTTCGTACTTTATCTTTAGAAAATGTCTCTACTGAGTCAATTTTCTGCCTATGCCAGCCATATGTCCCTGGAAGAGAGTCTTTGTATATCTCAGTCCTTCTGGAGATGGTAACTATAGAGATTATATGGTTGTCAGAGCAAGAAGAGTCTGTGGAGATGAGCTAATCTAATTTTGTCATTTTACAGATGAATACATTTAGGTGGAGATGGGTGAAAATCACACAGCTAGTTAGTGACACAGATGACGCAGGAATGCTGAATTGTGATTTCCTCCACGGTACACTTTCTCTTACTCAATATACCGTCTTAAGGAATTGACTTATTCTAAAAGATGCCTTCAGGTCTGGCCTTATTTCAAGCTCTGGATAGGTGAGCATATAGTATAACCTATGGAAATGTGATTTTCAAAATACTTATTGAATCTTAGATTGGAAAAAAAGTTATAAAATTTTAATTTACCTATTGCTATTATATTATAGTATCCAGTGTTGAAATATTGTGGAGAAAATAATTTTCTAAACGTTAATGGGCAATCTTCTGGGAGAGAATAGATTTCTTCAGGGGACAGCTTTGTTTGCAGTTTTTGATATACATTTTTGTTTTTTTTTTTTAAATTCCCAATACCAACTGGCAGGTCCTACAGTGATACATATTTGTTGAATAAAAGAAAGAATGAATGTGTGAGTGAATGATTGACATGGAATGAGTCAATAGATGGCTACAGATTTTGTTATTATTTATCTCCTTGCTTTACCTTATCTTTGCAATGTACCTTTAGAAAGGCTGTATCAGTCAGGTTTCTTGTGGAAAGAAAATAATCCCCAAATCAGTGTATTTCAACAATAAAAAAGTTATTTCAGACTCACACACACACATACAAAAATGATCTACTTGTTAAGTGTATTACATTGTATAGTAGGACTCTGTTTCCCAGAGGAACAAAAACAATAGGGCATATAGTTATAGACATATAGATATAGATGTCTATAAGGAGAAAAGTTTATTTTAAGGAACTGGCCTAAAGGATTGAGTGGCAAGTCTGAAATTTGTAGGGCAGACCAGAGGCTAGAAATTCAGAGTAGAATTCCTACTGCAGTCTTAAGTCCAAAATCTGTAAGGCAAGCTAGCAACCTGGAAACCCAGCCAGGGTTTAAATGCTACAGTCTTGAAGCAGAATTACTTCTTCATCTGTAAACCTTAATTTTTACCCTTAAGACTTTCAATTGACTGGATGAGACCGTCTCACATTATAGAGAATAATCATCTTTACTTAAAATAAATGAATTATTAATCACATCCACAAATACCTTTACAGCAACATCTATACTAGTATTTGACCAAACAATTGGACACAATAGCCTAGCCAAGTTGACACATAATATTAACCATCACACATTGGTTTACTTATGATTCCTAAATATGTGTTTCATTCAACAGTCTGCATGACTTGAGAGTCAGGTCTTTATTCCAATCTAGCCTTACCTGACATTGTGATCTGCACACATGTGATTCTTCTCTTTATTAATTTTCACCAATCTTTGGTGAAAACAAAACTCTAAAGCCTACGTACATAGAAGGGGGTCTAGATAGGGACACAGCTGGGGGATTTTAACTATCTCCGTATGTGAAAATACTTTGTAAACTGTAAAATGCAACTCATCATTCATTCATTCATTTTTAAGTGACCTTCAAAAGATGGGGTATTAGCTCAGCTGCTTCTCTTCCTATTAGAAAGACAATTAAGACTTGACTTCAGATTTAAGGAGAAATTGACATTGGTCATCTGAGACCACAAAAATAAAGCCTGAAATTGCTGGGCGTTTTCCATGTAAATTATAAGAAAATTACCTCAAACTATGCTTACCTTATGTTAAAAAATGAAAGGTTTTGTAAAGTGCTTTTAGTTTTTACATAGACTCATACATGTAGAGATCATTGTCACATCCAAAATTCTTGCCTTTCCTGCATCCCACTCTTCCCATTGCTCCCTGACACTTATCCTAACTGTCCCTCCACTCCTACTGCTTTCTTCAGAATTTACAGTCATAAACTCTGTGGGAATAGCAAAAGTGAGCATAATTTAGAAACTATGAAAAAATAGTCCCATCTATTTACTGGGAGCCTATTAAAATTTTAAACAACATTCTCTTGAGTAAACTTCCTAATAATCTTGATTGGGTTACCCATATCCACCAATTCCTTTCTTATAAAAGAAACACAAAAGCTTTCTTCTAACATTTAGTAATCACATATCTGCTGTTTTTTGGTTTAAAGATGTAAGCAGATAGAACCATATTAAAAAAATCAAAGTATTTTTGACCATACTGAAATTTTCTAAGGGGGAAAGTATATATTAGGGAATGCACGTTAAGTCTGGAAATTATGGTCATAATTTATTCTAAGTTTAATAAATTCAATACTAGACTTTAACTTAACCAGAATTTAAAGATTTTAATTACCCCAAATTAAGAGTATAGGCTTGTTTTGTTTTGTTTTGCTTTGTTTTTTAAAGCTGAATAGGTTAGTTTACCTGAATGTTGAAATCTCACACCTCCTATGTATTGGAACATGTAATTCCATTGCTTAGAAAATACTGCTTATTCTTGAAAATCTATGTCGTGTCATGAGTTTGATGAATATCCCCATAATTCTACTTGTTACTAAGTCTATTTCTACTCAGTTTCCCTGACATTTTCCACTGGAATTGCAGCATATCACTAAGTAATCTATAGAATTTTAAGCATCTACTATGTGTCAGGTACTTGCTCAATATTTAATCTTCATAAAAGTCCTAAGGAGTTGAGATAAAGGTCTTCATTTTATAGATTTAACAACTGAGTGTTAAATTATGTAAAGGACCCAAGACCCTGCAGTTTTGTAATATGCAAAGACAGGATTTAAACCTCTTACTAGTTACCTGTTTATATTTATTCATCCTCTTAGAGCTTGGCCAGAACTAAACAAACTATGTTTTACTTATCTGTTTATCCCAACCCCAAGTGAAGCCCATGGCATAATCATGATATTTGATGGAAAAAGCCAGTAAAGAATACATTCTGTGAAATGTAATTGTCGAAGGAGATATCTAACACTGGGCTTGCTTTACTCTTCTGCAAAGTATATATACATTTGGCAACCTGTAATTAACATTTATAAAACTCATAAAAGCTCACCTAAAACTTTCGGCAGGTAAATAGTAGGATGAATTGACTAATGTGCCTCTTAATCATTTATAATAGGGTGGCTTTTTTTTCTTCCTGCTTTACAACCCTGTACAGACAAACCTTCACAAGTTTAATGTCTTGTCATGTCCAGCTTCTTGAAAAACAAACAAAAAAACAAGACATAACAACTTCTAAGATTATCATCAAATGAGTAGACAACCCTTCAAATATAATAAATTTAGGCCATAAAATCTGAAGTTATATGCACTGTCAGAATTACAAGTTCATGGTGAGCATAAAATGATTGTATCTAAGAGCATGTGTGTTCGTTTATGCTACTGAGATTTAAATAAAATGACATTTATATTGTGTCATTTCTAGTAGGCAACCTTTATAACACATTTAAGAATCTACTATGCTTATATTCTATGGACTACTGAAGGTAGTAGGGTTTTCTTGAATGTGCTGAGTAACAAAGAAATTCTTTGAGAATTCCTAAATTTGTTTTTTGGCTTTCACAGACATTTCCCCAGAAGTTAAAGATATTATTTGAAGACTCCTTATAGATTAGTATAAAATATTGTATGGGAAGTTAAATTTTATTGAGCAGATTTTAAAAAGCTAACATAACTTTCATAAAAATATTTTTCAAACATGGGCCAAAGATTTTATTGTCATTAATTAATGTGGGAAACACTAAGACACCATAGCTGTTTCAGAAGGGATTCCCAAAGAACACACATTTAGACAATCAGGAATTGTGACAATGAATTTATAACCAGATGCACAATTAGTCAATTTCTATAGGGCAATATTCAACTATCAATACATTCCACCAGATAGAACTCTTGCATGTGTATGGACTGGAATTATTTGCATTATTTCAGATTTCTACAACTTGCAGAGTGCAGATAGCTTAAGAGCAATGAAAACTGAAATGTGACATAAGGGTAAGCTTGACAGGATAGGGCACTCTATAATTTTTTGCCCATTTCAAAATTTTTTTACAATATGTCCTGATACTTGAACAGCAGAGCTTGAAAAAGTTCTTTGATAAACAGTTTGTTGGTAGTTGAGTCTCTTTGGGATATGGGATGTCCAATGGTATCAAGGTTCTGAGAAGATTAGGTTACTTCGTATGAGACCAGGGAAGGACTGTATATGGCTTCTGAAATGGAGTGTGTGAAGTAGAAGGATGCGGGGCAGGTGAATGAGGAGAGTTGTAATTCTTGGTGTGTGCCCCTCTCCAACTTTTCTGAAATCTGAGCTTCAATAAAGCAACTAAAATAAGAACGTGTCATATGACTGGATTTTAGTGAAAATTGGTGGAAAGAAGAGTTCACAGTTGTGCTATGGTAGTGTAGTACAGGGCCAGCATGTGAAAGCTCGGTATACAGGAGCAGAGGGGACTTTGAGAGAAGTAGTCAAAGTAACCTGAAGAGGCTTGAGGCTTACCAAGGGCATTGTGGAATTGGGGCCGTGAGGCAATCCTGTTGATATCCATGGGATCGGAGAGGTGTCAGGTCACATTGGATTACATATAAAATGTTGAAGGCAATACCTATCATAAAATTTATTTTGAATAATAAAAGCATGCCTGCTCTTTACAGTTTTGAAGGGGTTACTTAGAAAGTAGTTCCTGTACTTTTTGTAGATGATTTGTTTGGGGCTCATCAGGTCCTCACTGAATGTTAGTATCTTCCCTGGCTGCTCCATTTTCTATCCAATCATTTTTCATTGGTAATGCCTCACTTTCTCCTCCTTACTTATTTAATATCTTTCAACAATTTTCTGCCACATCTAGGTTACACTGGTGAACTTGGATCTTTCGTTTGTCTGAAGATATGTTTCACTTAGAACAAAGCCACTAACAAGATCATTGTGCTCTTCCCAGTTAGACCATAGACCCTTGAAAGGCTCTGAACAATACATTTGCTATCTATTTTTGCTCTTCAGTAACATTTGCACATTTAGGGGGTATATTATGAGTTCTTATTAATGAACTCTAAAAGAAATGACAGTTATGGTAAAAGAGTATAAGTTTTCTTTTATTACCCTAAGGCATTTATACTAAATATGACATAACTGAGGTTTTGCTCCCCTGAATTTGAGTCAAGATCAGGGTAATTAACGTTTCAAAATACTTTGTTGAATGATATTGATGCACTGGGCATGGTCATATTCATTATTTCATTTAATTATTTTTATTTTCCTGGAAGTAAAATTTCTGAGGTGAAAATATATGCAAAGTTAAAACAATCATTAAGTGGTCATGTAATTATTGAGTGCCTGTGTCAGAGTAGTAATCAACCCCTCTGATTTCTGATAACATTCTGATTATATCACAGTTATGTCCCAGCTATGTTTGGTTAAACATAAACAATTCAGTGGAGATCTCAGGCCATAGTGAAGTGTGTTTCTAGCACACAATCAGCCAACATGGTAGACATCTCTCTATTTTCCTATCCTCCTCTTTTTTTTATTCAATATGCCTCTTCCTTCTCCCCTCACACACAAGACAATGTAGATAGAAACAAAAGCAGGATTCTAATTAACTATATATTTGACTTTAAACAAATCAATTAGCTTGTGATAGTGTTACCTGGATAGTTTCAGTATCCTTAGTTGGAGCATGATGTTAATGACAAAGCAAACTTCAAGAGTTTGATAATAAACAGTGGATTCTATAAAAATCCAAAGTATTATTTTTGTTTTCTCATTTTCACTTTTCTTTTTCCTTTGCCATTGTTTATATCTTGGGTTTTCCAATGCCACTGAAGTGAGCTAGTTAACTCTCTGCAGACACTTGGGACTTAAATTGTTGAGATGATGATCTAAATTAGCCTTTGGACTGTCTCAGTCTCAAGAATTTACAGTATTTTAGGAGAGTAAACAGTTCATTTATCTCTTTTATAAGTTAAAACCAAAATCTGTATCTTACAGAACAATTTCTGTCAAACTTAGGACAGATCTCACTATAAACTAGGGCATTAGGGCAATATATTTTTTTAAATCTATTGTGTTTGACAGAAATTATAGTTAAGATTAACATAGATTGGTTGGATCAAGACTTTTAGATTAGGTCTGGGGACTTCTGCCCTCCTAATTTCCTTTTTAGTTAATTGTTTCAATGTAGGCAAAACTAGATAGTAAAGTGATTGGTTTATATGCAGGAACTTCAGTTATCTGAAGATCCTCAGATAAATGAAATGACTTTGCATCATCCAAGGAGGGAGGGTGAGATCAATATACCTACAGTATGTTTCTTTCATTTTCAGTTCATATTCATAATAATAACATTCATGCAGGACCTTCAATGGAAATTAATGACTGGTTGGAGTTAATGGACCAAACAGCAACCCCTCCCAGGCAGTCATTAATCTCTAGGAATGCCTTATCCTGGGATTGCAGTTGCTTAAGTGAAAGCTTGCAGTAGAATTCCAAGAGAAATGCTAGACCTGGACTTGTCACTACAGAACAAATGGCAGTTTCGATTCCAAACAAATCTCCAAAGGAACAAATAATTAGTGTTTCTGTTGTTCTGTTTCCTAAAATGCTGTGCAGTATTTACAACTTTTCAGGATGACAATACAGATTCTATTTCTTGAGGATTCAATGTTGGATAGAACTGTCATAAAGTGAACTTTCACTATAAATAGAAGAAAGTAGACAGCACTTTAAGAAACTAATTTGCAATATTAGTTTTCTGTTCCTATAAATAACCTCAGAAGGCCCTTAAACCCAAAGAAATATAACATTAAAAGAAAAAAAGATGCACTAATGAAGTGCACCTAAATGTCTTTACTGATAAAACAATGTATTCTGCATTACTTATGTTACTTATATCTCAGTCATAGTACAGAATTTTGTCATTTGCTTCTGAAAACTATTATCCACTGGTTTCATATTATATAGATTTCCTCCTCCCTCTGATGCTTCTTATTCCTTCTCCTGACATTGTTCCCTTCACTTACCTAAATCCTAGTGTTATCTGGGAATATGCTCAACCTTCTTCTCTTCTTACTTTACAACTCTAGTCCTTCTGTACCTTCTATAGGGTGAGGTCTCACCCCAGTCTGAACTGGCCAAATCTACCCAACCAACTCCTCTTTCAGTGATTTCAGTCTCAGCAAATGGGCATCATTAACTTCCACACCAGAGGTCATTTTCAAAGTTCTCCTTTTTTCACTAGGCCCTGTCAATTCTGTTTTCAGAATAACATCTCAACTTCATCCACTGATTGTCAGTTATATAACCACTCCCTAATCCAATGTGATATTGCCTTTTACATGGATTGATGGTTTTGTTGGCCTCCAATTGCCTTCTCCAGATAGTAACCAGTGCTCCTCCTAAAAGACAGAAGTCTGTTACCCTGCTACTTAAGACCTTCAGTGACATGCCATTTTCTTTTTAATACAGTTCATGCATTCATATGATTTATAAGCTTATCACTAATCTGGCCTTCACAAATCAATGAAAAAGAAATATGATGATCATCTTTAGCTGTTTGGAAATCTTTCCTTTATTCACTGAGGTGAACAGGCTGTAGCTTTTTGGTACTCTTGTATAATCCCTTTCCCTTGAGTGTGGGCAAGACCCATGACATGCTCCTTACCAATAGAATATGGCAAAGGTGACTGGATTATGTGTAAGTGATGATGTTATATATGATTGTAACATGTGTCTTGCTAGGAGATGCTCTTCTTTGCTGGCTTTAAAGAAGTAAGCCACCATGTTGTGAGCAACCACATGAACTTGGAAACAGATTGTCCCCACATGACATAGGAAAGCTGTCAGATGAGAATGAGAATCAAGTCTTGGCATTTGTTATGAATCAATAGAAAATTAAATAGAAAATTAACACACTCACCCTACTTATTAATGAATGTTATAGTGCTTTAAGAGTTCAAAATAAACATTTTGAGTAAATATGTAACATTGGGTGTCAAGAATACAAAGTGGAAGGCCATTTCTTACAGTCAAACACACATACACACAAACACACTGACAGAGGATGAAAGTATGACTTTTCCTTTTAAGCTGTTTTAGATAATGACAGAGAAAAGCGTTAGCTAAAAAGATGAAGCATAAATATAGAAATGAAAAATAGTACTCAGAGGAGAAAAAAAGGTAATTAGAATAAAAGGGAAAACAAAAGAAAATTTATCAAGCAGATAGAATAAAGAGAAGATAGATGAGGAGCCCCAAGGGACACTTGAAAAAAAAGGAGCACTTACCCCCAGTGAGGTGAAATTACAGAGACTGATAGTTCAGAGCCCTGGCTATTCATTCACATGTCAAACTATTCACCACTGAGGGCATAGAAAACCTACCCTGTTACAGCCTGGGAATTTAGAGCTGAACTCCAATGATTAATGTGGTAATGAGCTTTTACAGATGGGGAAACTGAGGCTCCAAAACCTTAAGTTAATTTTCCCAAAACCTAGAACTTACAGTTGTCAGGGCCAGAATTCAAATCAGATTTGACTTATTTCATACACATTGGTCTATTACCCCGATTTATTTTAAATTTCAGAGTAACCAGTTACATGGTTTGATTGATATACCAAAACAACCACTCATTAAGGAAAATACTTCTATGTTAAAACAATTTCTGGTTTATATATAAAATGCAATGTTCATATTTGAAGTGGCTTTTGTTCAGTGCTTTGAATCCTTCTGCCCTTTCAAAGTAAATTCTTAAAGATTTACAAAGTGTTAAACCTCAAGCTGATGAGAACATGAATTTTTAGGTCCCTAAACATCCTATATCCAGCTTCTGTCTAGAAGTTGTCAGCTTTTTACCTTACACACCAGGTTAATACATAATTATCTCCTCATTGTGAAGAATGGGAAAGTTATCATGACATTTGATGGTAGAAGTCAACTGAAAGAATAAATCCCATGAAATTCAGCAATTATAGGTGACATTCAATAAATTCTAAATTAACCTATAAATGCTAAAATAACATTTTGTCCCAAATATATAGTGCTTTTTAAAATGCTTTCCACAATACTTATCACTAAAAATCATCTTGAGAAAAAATGTGCTCTAAAGAGCAAAATATGATAATGAAGTTAAATCTTTTAAATATACCTTGAACTTATTTTTGGATTACCAAGTGTCTCAAGATGTATTTGATAAAACTCATGGAGAAAAAGTATATATATAATCTCTTATGTATGTTTGTGAGAAAAAAATAAGACAAATTATTGTTGAAACATATCATAATATGTTTATTCCAATGATATTCAATCCTCATCTTTCATCTTATAAAATATTATATACTTTCAATCTTCTCTTTTCAAAATTGCCATTATATGCTATATATGCTAACTACCAGACCAATCATTTTTAGCAGTATATGCCTTTATCTTTCATTACATAAATAGAATAGTTTCATTATGGAGAACTGATGATATTAATAGCATATATATGTATATATATGCATATAATATACAAGGCATTTATAGGTATGTACCTGTAATGTATGTGTTTGTGTGCACATATATACACACACATTGTCACACAAGCATATGTATACATATATATATATATTATGTGTTTGTATATTCTTATAAAAGTACACATGCACATGCAAATGAGTGTGTAATTAATCCCCAATTCCCAACACAAGCAAGCTACACATTTACTGAAGGACTATTGAGCTTTGCATCACATCACACTTTTAACTTTATAAATAACTTACAATTAAAGTCACATTTGCATTAATTTATTATAACTCAGATAATCAAAAACAAACATGTTCAGTAATTTGTTATAAAATGTAAAGTTACGTATCTCTATAATGTGAATTGATACTTTCATCTGTCATAAAATATGTGATTATATATTTTCCAAAATGCTTATTTACATGTTCATTTCCATTGAAATGTGTAATAAATTGCTGTCTGATAGAAAGTAAGTCTGATTTGTTTGATTAGTTAAACAATAAAGATTCCTTTAGATATATACATTATTCCTCTGTATTGAATAACTTATATCTGGAACTTCAGAGTATTGACAAAAACTATTTAAAATTTGTGATAAAATAAAATATTTTGTCAAAGTATATCATGATGATAAAAGTATATCAAAATTAATGTTTACATTTTTAAAACTGTTTCTAATTGCATCATATTAAATTATTAAATGAAGTACCCTAAAGTGAAAGAGTCACAGATATAATTAAGTGGCTATTTGATACAATCTTATAAAGCTTTTTTGGTAGAACTTTCAGAATCTGATAGAAGAAATGTCATTACTGAGTTGGTAACAAATTATTTTGCAAATAATATGGATTCCAAACTGCTTTCAACATTATTAAAGGAGAATCTCATCAATTGTCAGTTGATAGATCATTATAGTTTTTGACGATAAATCATGCTCATTATTTTGGCTTATAACTTGGAAAAAGTTCAAAAACTTGATTGGCATTGCTAGAACAAAATTCATTCCATTTTGATCTATTAATTTACATCAATAACTTTTCTTAGCATTTATATCTATGAAAATAAATAGTAGGCTCATTCTAAAAACAAATAATAAGCAACTATTGGGCATATTAATAAATGAATTCAACCCCCGCAGACTTACATAAAACAGCCCAAACTTCTTATTAAGAGATGCATTTGACAAATAGTCTTCCTTTTTATATTTAATCACAATTTATCATTTGTAATATATGTTTTGCATCAATTGAACTAGTAAAATTACACTTACAAAAAATTTTAAACTTGGCATCATTATTTCACAGAAAATTGAAATTTTAATTTATGAAGATTTTTATGCAGAAGGATATGATAGAGTGATCACGTAAAAGCTTTCCATCATTAATGTGTATCGTAATAGGAGAAAATTATGTGGGAGTATATAAAATAAATTTAGTTCAATAAAATAAACAGATTATAAATATTCTTATCTTTTTAAAAATCATGTCTATGTATTGTTTCGTTTTGTTTTGTTTTGTTTTTTGTGGTACACGGGCCTCTCACTGTTGTGGCCTCTCCCGTTGTGGAGCACAGGCTCCGGACGTGCAGGCTCAGTGGCCATAAATCACTGGCCTAGCTGCTCCACGGCATGTGGGATCTTCCCGGACCGGGACAGGAACACGTGTCCCCTGCATCGGCAGGCGGACTCTCAACCACTGTGCCACCAGGGAAGCCCAATGCACTGGTTTTATTTATTTATTTATTTATTTATTCTTAATTTACATGTGTAATGAAAACACTAAGTGCTCAAACCCTAAAACTTTATGTGGTATACAGGCAAGACTCTATTGCTTACTTTGTTTTTAAGTAGATTATTTTTAGAACAGTTTTAGATTTACAGGAAGATTGAAAATATAGTACAGAGAGTCCCAGATACCCTATACTGAGTTTGTATTATCATTAACATTTTATATTTTACTTAAAGTTTTTTTTTTGTTCTAAGATTCCACCCAGTTTACCACATCACATGTAGTTGTCATGTCTCCTTAGGTTCCTCTTGGCTGTGAGTTTCTCATACTTACTTTCTTTTTTTTTTTTACAGTGATTTTAATAGCTTTGATGAATACTTGTCAGGTATTTTGCAGAATTCCTCTCTCGGCATTTTTCTGATTTTTTTTTTTTTCATAGTAAGGGTGGGGTTATGGGTTTGGGGCAGGAGGAGCAGACAGGTGATGTGTCATTTTCATCCCATCATATCAAGGGCACTATAAACATGATTTATCACTGTTCATGTTGATCACACTCACTTGGCCAAGGTAGTGCTTAACAGATTTCTCCACTTATAATTTCTTTTTTATCCTCATTTCTACATTGTCCTCTTCACAGCAACGTCACTATGTATAACTTACACCTCAGGATAGGAAAATTATGCTTCACTTCCTTGAGAACAGAGTATCTACATGAATTATTTGGATTTCTTTTACACGGGAAACTTTCTTCTCTTATTTACTTATTTGTTTTTTTGTTTATTTCATCACGTGTTTGTATCAAAATTGACTCATGGATATTTATTTTATACTTTGGGTTAAAATTTAAGACTTTTAAAAATTTGCTTTGTAACTTAAATTATTCCAGCTTTGGCCGTTGGGAGTCTTCTGTTGGCTTCTGTGTCCCTCTGACATAGCCTCGTCAGTGTGGTAGTGTGTATGTGCCTATGTATGTGTCTGCCATGCCTTTGCTTCCAGTTCACTTCTAGTATACAGATCTAGCGACATCAGAATTGTTAACTCATACCCCCATCATGAGCAACTATATCCATTGGAATAGAGTTTTTATGTGCAGTTATTTTTGCCTTTCGTTTATATAGTCTACTCATTTTCAAGATGATTTAGATCATGACCTATTCTATGGACCGCTTCATTGAGATCATTTCAATTATTTATAATACAGTTAGATTCCTTTGTCACATTCTGTATTCCATCCTGAGATCCCACATTGTCTTAATTTTTAAAAGAATTTTCCTACATTTGTGCTTCCCTCTTTGTGCTGTAAATCTTCATATGTTTTGACAAATTCATAAAGTCATATATCACCCTTAAAGTATCATTCAGAATACTAGTTTCTCTCCTCTAAATATAATCCTGTATGTCTCACCTTATAACCCTTCCCTCTTTCCCTAGAAACCATGGCAACCACTGATCTTTTTACAGTAACTATTGTTTTATCTTTTCCAGAGTATCATATAATTTGGATTGTACTACCTGTGGTGTTTCACTGGCTTTTTTCAGTTAGTGATATTTCTTTAAGGTTTATTAATTTTTTGTGTGTGATGTGAAAGTTCATTTTTAAAAATTGCTGAATAATATTCCATTGTATGGGCATACTGTAGTTTTTATCCACTCACCTATTGAAGAACATCTTGTTTGCTTCCAATTTTTGACATTTATGAATAAAGAAGCTATAAATTGTGCATGTAGGTTTTTGTAAGAGTGTACATCTTTAAAGCAATTATATAAAATAACTAGGAATACAATTGCAGGATTGTATGGCAAGACTGTGTTTAGATTTCTAAAAAACTGCTAAACTGTCTTCCAAAATGGCTGTACCATTTTACATTCCCATCAGCAATGAATTTGAGTTCCTTTTGCTTTGAATTATCACCAGCATTTCTATTGTCAGGATTTGTGTGTGTGTGTGTGTGTGTGTGTGTGTGTGTGTGTGTGTGTGTGTGTGTGATTTTAGTTACTCTAATATATATGTGGTGGTATCCACTTTAGTTTTAATTAGCATTTCCCTAATGCCAAATGATGTTGAATATCTTTTCATATGCTTTTATACCTTCTGTATTACTTCTTTTGTGATGTGTCTGTTCAGAACTCTTTCCCATTTTTAATTGAATTGTCTGTTTCCTTATTGTTGAGTTTTAAGGATTCTTTGTATATTTTGGATATAAATCCTTTATCAGAAGTGTCTTATAAAGAAAATGGATGATCATAGTTTTTCAATTGCTAGCTTGTCAAAATTCTTTTGGTTACATTTTAAAACTGGTGTAACAGTTACATTTTAAATGTCAATTTTTCAATGGGCAAAAACACATATTTTGCACTGTTTGAATTGAATGATTTAATAAAATTAAACAATTATAGACATCAACTTACAAACTCAAACAACTTAAAACAATGTGAAGAGGTACATAATTTTCAAACTTAATTTAGAGGGTAAGTGAGCAAATATTTTTGAAATTCACTGACTCATAATTTGATAGACAAAGGAATGGCCACCCCAACCCAAAAGACCTTCCACTGACATGTCAGAATGCTGGAACTTCTACTATTCAAGTGGCAAGAATTAATATGTCTCTCCCTTTCTTCTTTGTCTCTAGATCAAAATTATAATCGAATTACAGCATATGCTAAGTCATTAGTACTTCATTATGAATAGATAAATTTTTATGTTACTTCACAAGCCACTAGTAACTTGTGATGAAATGGGGTATATTTATAGTTTCTTATTTGGGTGTTGGTAGTAAAGTGCTGGAGAGATTATTTTGGAACATTAACCCTATGCCCAAGGGAAGCCACTTGATCTTAAGACTCAGTTTAAGGGCCTGGAGTCAGATCAGTAGAATCCTGAGTGATGACCATGTGAGATTTTATGTGCAAGTAAGATACTTTTGTAGACATAAGGTCCTCCAAGATGGAATCTGCCTCTTCCTGTGATATGAAGTAAATTATTTAACTTCTTTCAACCTTAGTGTTTTTATTAATTGAATAATAAATAAAATAGGTATAAATTAATACTTACTCTCCAGAAAATTAAATATGTATGGTAAATTAATGCAGATTGATGTTTCTGTCCCTAAAGATCAACACCAAAGAAATTAGAGAAATAAAATAAAATCCAAGGAAAGACTAATAAACACCTGGGATTATGGAAGGCTGTTCTGAATAGATGTGCACTTTGCTGGCTTGGAAACAAAATAAACAGTAGTGAGATGTTAGGTCCCTTCAGCCTCAAAGGCTATACTAAATCTCTTTCCCAATATTTGTTCACTATGTAGGTTGTTGATTGTATGTAGGTTATATTTGGAAATATATTCAAGCTGGTAAACTGACTAGCTAGTAGCTGGAGATATGTTGATGGTGTTTTTCTTTTAATAATACATTTTTTCCAAATTAATAATCAGTTAAAGATAAAGAGATTAAAATTATGTTGACAGTTGGTTTTCCAACAAACTAAACGTGTACTGTGTCAGGTAAGTTAGTTTATTAGAATTTATGAGGAAATATTTCTGCCTAAAAGGCACTCATGCATTCATAAAATCCACATACCTGCCTTGGGTAAACAGACTGAAGAGCACAAAAATCAGGTTGTTTGATAGCCATCCAGGAGATGAGACAGCTCTCCACTGGTAACGCCCTTGGTATGATTCAGAAATAAATCTTATTTGCTTCATGGCACCCAAAGGATTATTGTATATTTAACCTTTTCAAATAACTGAAAGTGGTAAAATTCTCAAAATGAGACTAGAAATGTGGCATATGCCCTGATTTTATTAAATTCCTGACTTCATTTTTTTTTGGAGGGCTGAAAGGGATAGTAAAAGTTAGTTGCAGTTACTAAATACTACAGCTACACTAATGAGAAGCACCACGTGGATCTGTGTATGTTCCAGATACAGAAACAACCAAATCATGACACCATCATTTCAGGAATGAGACAAGAACAGTTTTCTTTTCACAACAGAATAATAAGTCTCTAAATCTGGAATGCTTGAGAGGCAACCTCTACCAGTTCCTTTTTAGTAGAGGTGGAAAGAGAGGGTTACATACATTAGAGTATTAGAGTATTTGATTACGTTTGCTCAGTGTCAGGACCAGAAAAAGTTGCTACCTACCTCTTCCACTTATGAGTCAACAGTTAAAGTATTCCAGGGCTTGTGACCTTGAAATACCAACCTTGCTATTTTCTCTATGTTAAAGCATCCATACAATAAAGCTATTCTTTCTTAATATTTGTAGGTTACGATTTTGGGCTTTCTAATAAAAAGAAAAACATGCTTTTAAACAAACCTTACATGAAAATCCTTCAAAAACATACTTTAGTGGGAAAAGGAAATTACTTCCTGCTAAGCAATTTTTCACAATGACTTGGAGAGACAGAACAATTTTGGATGTTCATGGACATAGAGTCATGTCTTCATAAAATTTATTTATGCTTGAAATAGGATTCTGTCACTTAATTTGTTTATTCTATTCTTAGATGCCCTCCCCACCTCAAACAATAGAAAAGGCAACATATAACTGAGGTTTTTACACTTGAGCTCAACTTTGATTTTGATAGACAGAAAAATCAGTCCAAAACTGAGGTAAGGGGTCTGTTAGGAGGAGCTGATACTTATCATAAGCACAAGGATTTTCACTTTTCTGAGTTATTGTGGTCACATTGCCAAGGGCAGCTTCTTGAACAAGATAAGAATAGGTTGTGGGTTATATAGGAAGTAAGGTTTCAGCTCTGACTGAGAACTTTCTAGTTTTCCATCCAAGGAAAGGTTGTCTATGGAAACATCTCCATACATGGAGATGTTCAAGCAGGGGCTGGAAAACTCACATAATTGCCAGAATTGTTGTCAAGGGAAATCAAGCAGTTAGAGGGAAATTCTGAAGCCCTTTGACTTCTTCCTGCAATTTACTTTCCTTTCTCATGAGAAACAGATGGGATAAGAAACTATTGTCTGCTACATTTAAGCAAGAGTATCTTTGTGCTCCTACAATAAGCATATCTATTCATGCAATATCTGCAAACGTCCTATGAATTGACTTTCTTTGGTTAGAATTCAAACTTAAATTTTGTCGTTGCTCTTTCTGCTGTGTTAATTAGTGAGGAGAAACGTTCCTTGTTCCTCGGTGCATGGTGTATGGTGTGCTGAATCAGGTAAGACAATTTTGACTGGATGTGACCCTGGTTCTACAAGTTTTTCCTGAATGAAACATAATTCATAGTTGGGAGGTCTCCACACAAACCCAGAAAAACAGTCCCTACAGAGTTTTGGTACAGGCTTCTGGTAAAATCTTCAATGTCCACCTTATCCAGGTCATCTCTCAGTTTCAGAACTGGTCAAATTTAATGAAACATGTCCTTGGCAGAGGGCTGTAAGCCTTATATTTTGGTGATGGGCTCTGCTAACCCATAAATAAGATGTTTTATTCTAAGAAAGAAAACAGGTTATTAACTATACATAAATACAAATGTATAATCCCTCTTCGCAAGAGAAATATTTGATCACATTGGGCTTCTCAAACTGTGGAAGTCTGGTCCTTTAGTTTCTGAACTTTCTAAACTATTTTTAACATCTATTTATTAACTGTATTGGTTTCTTATTGCTGCTGTAGCAAATTGCCCCAAATTTTATGCCCTAAAATACCACACATTCATTCTCGTATAGTTCTGGAGGTGAAACATCTAAAATGAGTCCATAAGGTTGCATTTTTTTTTTGATATCTTTATTGGAGTATAAATGCTTTACAATGGTACGTTAGTTTCTTCTGTATAACAAAGTGAATCAGCTATAAATATACATATATCCCCATATCTCCTCCCTCTTACGTCTCCCTGCCACCCTCCTTACCCCACCCCTCTCGGTGGACACAAAGCCCTGAGCTGATCTCCCTGTGCTATGTGGCTGCTTCCCACTAGCTATCTGTTTTACATTTGGTAGTAGGTATAAACCCATGCCACTCTCTCACTTTGTCCCAGCTTACTCTTCCCCCTCCCCATGCCCTCAAGTCCATTCTCTATATCTGCATCTTTATTCCCGTCCTGCCCCTAGGTTCTTTCCTTTTAAAAGCTCTAGAAGAGAATGTTTTTCCTTGCCTTTTCCAGCTTCTACAAGATGCCTCCGTTCCTTGGCTCCTGCCTCCCCCTTCTCTGTCTTCCAAGCCCGCAACACAGCATCTCTCTCTTCTCTGACCCCTACGCCCATCTTCTTTCTATGACTCTGACTCATCTGTTTCCTTCTTATAAGGGCCTTTGTGCTAACATGGGGTGCACAAAAATAATCCAAGGTCATCTCGTCATCTTAAGATCATTAATTTAATCACATTTGCAGAGTCCCTTTTACCATGCAAGGTAACATATCAGTTTCCAGGGGTTAGGAAGTGGACATCTTTGGCAGGGAGGTGGAGGTGGGAAGGGGTCATTTTTCAGCCCACCTTATACCGCTATTTAGAAGTGTTCCTTTTCAATACTGAGCTTTAACCAGGGCCAGATAAACGGTTCTAACAACATTGTTAGATTTCATGTGGTTAAGATGTTGTTAGGTGTAAATTGTGTCCCCAGTGAAATTGAATTCCTGAGTGAGAAAATAAAATATTGGTGACTAAATATAGCACTGCCTGTACTTTCTAAACCTTTTTGGAGAATGTAAATAATCCACTTGGGGAGGGAACACAGCATGGAGGAAAAGCAGTCTAAGAAGAAGGGGCTAGATTTAAGTTACTGAGTGCAAAGAACTATAGGGAACCTTGGAAAACAAGAATTTCATGGCGAGGATACCACATCACAACTGCCTTTAGGTGCTGTTCTACTGCTTATCTATAAAAGTGTGATGAAAAAGGGAGAAAACAGGCTAGAAAAACACATTTTTAAAAAGTTTAAATTGTGCATGTCAATTTGTACTCCATTAGCATTTTATGCAAACTTTCCTTGTGCTTCTTAGTCAGACAGTCTTTTGCAGAAAGTGTTCATGTTAAGTGTTGATTTAAACCATGAAAAACACCTAGACATAAGTGGGAATAGTGCAGCCCCATATAAAGAGAATGTGTGCATAATTTATATGTACTTTAATTTTTTTTCCCCTGAGGAAATATTACAAAATGAGTCAGTTTACTGTCCCTGATTATTAAGCAGATATGGATATAGTAAATATCAGAGAGGAAAGGAGCATTTCTGTAACATCTCACATATGTTTTTGTGGATACAGTAGCAAAATGTCTTTCCCTGGTAGTTACCAATATTTCACAAAACCTGCTGGTCTGTGTGTATCACATACTGCCAGAACTAACCATTCGCTGTTTGCTAGTTGCAAGCAACTTGTAAGATGTTTTATACCTTGACAGTGGTCTGTAATCAGGGAGTAAGGTCGTTATTACTAGTCTATGTTTTATAACAAATTACCAGAAACATAGATATTTAAAAGAATACACATTTATTGTCTCACAGTTTCTATGATACAGGAGTCTAGGCATAGGTTAAATGGGTCATCTGCTTAGTGTGTCCAATATTGTGATTTATAAAAAATATGTGTATTGATCATTCAGTTGACCAAAATATATTTTTCATATATATTTGGTCTTAATCCATGTTTTCTGAGTCACAGCTCCCAGAACTCTTAGAATTTTCTAGTGTTGAGAACAGTAGAGTTGTCTCTGGTTATGTTAACTAGGTGACTTTTGGACAATACCTAAGGATGGGGTTTGGTTGCCAGTGGAGCCAACCATGCAATTGGCAGGTTGGAATTTCACCTCCTGACTTCTGGGAAGAGGAGTGGGTCTAGAGACTGAGTTCAATCTCCAGTGGTCAATGATTTAATCAGTCTTGTGGATGTGATGAAACTTCCATAAAAACAACAACAACAAAAACACAAAACAAGAATAAGAGGTTCAGAAAGCTTCTGGGTTGTGAATATGTGGAGGGCTGGAAGAGTGACATGCCTGGAAGGGGCATGGAAGCTCCCAGCCTTATCAGCACATCTTGCCAGATGTATCTCTTCTATGTGGCTGTTCCTGAGTTATACCATTTTATAATAAACCTGTGATCTAATCAGTAAAATGTTTCTGTGAGTTCTGTGAGCCATTCTAGCAAATTAATCAAACCCAAGGAGGGGGCTGTGGGAATCTCTGATTTACAGCTGATTGGTCAGAAGTACAGGCAATAATCTGGGCTTGGGAGTGACATTTGAAAGGATGGGATAGGGGAAGAGGCAGTCTTGTAGGACTAACACTTAACCTGTGGTACCTGATGCTATCTCCTGGTAGACAGTGTCAGAATTGAGTTGAATTGTTAGACACCAACCTGGTGTCAATGGAATGACCTCCCATTGCCTTTGACATGTTCTATTGGTTGAAAATAAGTTACCAGTCCTACCCACACTCAAGGTGAGGGGATTATACAAGGACACCCAAGAGGTGGAATCATGGAGCCACTTTAGATTCTGACCTCCACAGGGGAGAAAAACTTAGACGTGATGGAAAATATAAAATCCCAGCACAACGGCTCATGTATCCAATGACTTTGTATAATTTCTATAACTTAAAAAATATATTCTTAATGATCCAAATGGTTGTTGCATATTGTGGCTAATTCTGTACCAGGACCATATTTTCTGTGAGTCTATCTTTATGTATTAGGGAGTGTAGGCAAATACTGAGAAGGAAGAATTTCAGGAAGACAAGATGATGTCCCTCAGGTGGATTCTGAAGCTCTAACTTTGATAAATTAATCTACCTTTTAAAGGCTTTAATTCTAACATAACTTGTAAGAGGAGTACCGTCTTCAGCTGTTAACATTTTTTGTACCTTAATATGATGTTACATTTGATTAACAGTTTCCAGTAGACAGAGCCAGTAAGACAGCGTGAGACATGAGAAAGAGGGAAAAACAGGAGTTTCAGTGTATCACAATTATACTGTGTTTTCCTTGTCTTTACATAGTAGATTATGATATTTATGGATAGTTATTACTCATTGTCTCTAAGGAAAATTCCAGGCCATATAAGAATATGATTATAACTCAATACATTTATTTATTTACACAACAAATGATTCTAATAGTGGGGAGTTAATGTAATGTGGAGAGGCAAGCATATTAAGAGAAACTGTGGTTTAAGTACAATGAGGTAAATTTTATTTCTGCTAGAATCCCTAATGGCAAAAAAAGGATCCAAAAGGCAAGGTGTCTAAGCCCAAACTAGGGAATCAAGAAAGGCTGCAAAATGTGAGGACATGCAGAATGGTCCAGCTTATCATTCAGAAGGATGCAAACCAAATGAGCAAAGACTAACCTAACATTTTTCTCTGTTCTTATGGACTGGGAGAGATCCAGGTCTAAGTCCTAAGCACACAACAGTTTTTGTTGTTGTTGTTGTTGTTGTTGTTGTTGTTTGTTTGTTTTTATCATAGAGGTGAATTCAACAGTCTTCTAGTGGCAGAATGATGCTAAACTTTTCAATGGAACAGGCAATGGAAACCTTTATTTACAGGTAGAATCCTGGAAAGAATGGAATTTTAAGAGTAGAACTCTACTATACTGCTCTGCTCACCAGCTTCTTAAATGCTTTCAGACAAGGTCAGAGAAGCATGTGAAGTATTTTTGACCAGTCACCATAACTTGAACATCATTCAATTCAACAATATAAAATTATTTCTAACATTCTTGTGCTAATTATTATACCCTCCAGTATTAGGTTAGATAGCCATAGCTGAACTTCTAGTGTGGTTACCTCTAGAATTTTTTATCCAAACAATACAACAGTAATTCATAAAGGTAGCAGAGCTGTTTTTTATGGTCATGCATTTTTCTCTCAGAAGAATTAAAAGATCTGGATTTCACAAATTTATAGAAAACATTTATTGCTTAGTACAATGATATGTATTCTCAGTAGAATGTAAAGTCAAAATGATAATTAGTTCTCATCCCTGCAAATTTTCCACAATGTGATTCGGAAGAAAGAAAGACACTTGAAGCTATTGGAACGTTTGTCTCAATAAATGTAAGGTAAATTCATAAAAGTTTTTCCAAGTTCTAACTGACTTATTCAGCATTAGAAAAAAAAATAATTTAGTATAAAGAATATTTATCTTATACATTTAAATATTTAGGAACTATAAAAGCATTAATTTTGGTTTAACCAACTCACAATATAGTTTTATTAACTTAAACTTTAAAATTTCTGAACAAAGTGTTATTCTTCTTTGAGGCAGTTGGCCAGGCAATTCACATCCCCTGATCTTGGATGCTGATGATTTTGTACCCTGAATTAAGAATCTGATTTCCTCATTTGATTAGATAAGCTAAAGCCATCCAAAATAGGTAAGCTAGTCATTTCCAACTTTTAAAATTTTACCAGCAGCATTTTACTGTTAAATCATAAATTTATTTACCTTAATTGTATCCATGAAGGTGTTTTAGGAAAATTCCAAAGGCAGCAAGGAGGTATTATTTTATTTCCTGCTTTATTTTCTTTATCTCACACCATATTTGCTGCCATTATCATTACTGACATAGTTCTGCTTGGTATTTAGCCATGTAGGGAGCAATAAATCTGTGATTTGAAAAGATTCTTTGGAAGGAAACATGAGGAATTTTGTAAATTTATTGGGACAGGCATAAAGTGAATATCATCTTTAAATACTTGGGAAATGACCAAGTTATATTACTAAAGGGGAAAGAAAGAACAAGAATGAGGCTTGGGTAAGCAGAGAACATCATAAATTATATAAGATAGCTCTGTGCTTTTATCCTTGGGTCCATATGTTCTTCTCAAAGAAAAACAATGTGTAACAATTTAGCATTATTTTGCACAGCTGGAGGAGGGCCTGGGAATTCCCTGTAATAGCTAAGTAACACCAGTTATAAATTTAATATCAGTACAGTTGGTTTTTTTTTTTCCCTAAATTTCATCCAACTCTATGTGAAAACTTAAATTCATTTTAAACTTTTTCAAGAAATATTCTAATTTTGAGGATCAGGAGCAAGGAATGTTAAAATGCTTTATCAATCAGAAATCAGTTATTTTATTGTTTTTTGAAACATCTTATTTCAATAAACTGCAAAGACTCTGTGTAAGGAAGACATGGATCAGAGTCCCATGTAAACCTGAGGTGAACGTGTAGTGAGATTGAGAATTTGTAAACCCTTTTCACTTTAGGAGTATGAAGGTTTGGCTTCATTACTGCTGCACACCCTAAACCATCTTGATCAATATGGCTTAGAATCAGTATATGCAGAAAACTAAGTAACTAATCTGGTTTAAAATATATTAACTTAATTCCATTGAATTCTACAATATGACTTGATGGTACATTTTGAGCCTTGCATTCTTCTCTAAAGTCTTAATAGGCTAAAGAGAAAGGTGTTAAGGACAGTCTTCAAAGTTTATTGATAGAAATGTTTACCAACACCAGGAAAAGTTTCCTGGAACTCACTGTATATGGCTAGTAGGTTGATGCATTTATTCATTATTCAATAATTGTTTATTCAATATCTATTATGCACCACACACTTTTCACAGTACTTGAGATACCTCAGTGACCAAATTATATAAAGACCTCTGCTTTCATGGGTCTGTCTCTACCAAAGGGATGCAGACTATAAATAACAAATATAATAAATTAGTAAATAATATTATAAAAGATGATGGGTAATATGGGGAAAAAAACTAGAGCAAAGTAAAGAGGATTAAAGACTTTGGGAGAGAGAGCAATAGGTTGCAATCTTTTAAAACATCATATGGATAAGCTTATTATTCAGAGGCTGGTCAGGACAAAGAAGGTGCCCTCAGATAGGATTCTAAAGAGAACTTGACAAAGGAACTATTTGTAGAGGAGTAAGCTAGGTTAAGAAATGTTGGTGCACTCAGTGTGTAGCAACAGCAGGAACCTCTTGCTGTCTCTATACCTGAAGGTGCAAAGGGGGAAACATTGTTATGAGAGCCTACGGAGAGCTGGGGCCATGTCAAAGGGGCTAAGCTGCAGGAGCTGTACTCAGAGATACACACTGCCATGATTGCAAGCCGAAAAGCAAGGAGGGAAGAGGGAAGGAGTTACCCCACATCTCTTTCCTTTCACCCTCTGATTTCTTGCCTGTGTTTGCTAATGACTGAACCCAAGCTGAGGAAGCTGGCAAGGGAGTCCTGGTGATACAGTCCATTGTGGCCAAATGCCAAGACACAGAACACACAAGAATGGCAAAGGATGGATCAGAGAGATGGGGAGGACAATGGAGAAAACCTGGCAGAATCACTCTTAGGTGACATTTGAACAAGGTTTGAAGGAAATGAAATAATTAGCCATGCTTATATCTGGAGGACAGAATATTCTAGGAAGTGAAATTCATCAGTGCAAAGGCCCTAAAATGGAAACAGTCTTGATAAGTCTGAAGAACAACAAAATATGGCTGGGGCAGAGTACATGGAGAGGAGAGAAATAAGAAGCTATGTGAAAGAAATAGCAGCAGTCCAAGTCATTTAGGGCCTAATTGGATTTGGGGTTCTACTCTGAATAAAATTGGGAATCAATAAAGAGTTTTGCCTGTCTTGGCGCCGGGGACAGACTTGTCAGAGTATTACACAGTCTTTCAATAAAGGACTCTATAACTTGCTTGAGGAATGCTTTGATGCTTTAAAAAAATCTTTTAAAACATTAGAAACTCTATCCTTATACAAATAACAGCTGATAAAGAGACAATACAAATTCCCACCACCTGTCTCATAATACAACATCACAGCATCCTATCAAAAGTCATTTTCCATAATGTAGTCCTTGGTTGAAAGGCATCAGTCCCTTGAAGACAATTGCAAGTTTTTTTCTTTAGCATGTTTTTACCAAGATGCTCATCGTGAAAGTTATGTTGATTGGGTATGGATGCCAGTTGATTGAGTTATCCTAGTCATCCAGACCTAGTAAAACACTGAAATAAACATTACTAAAATGTCTTCTAGTCCCTGAATTTATCTATTTACTTATTCTTATTAGCCATATATTGTATCCATTGTACGCAGGCAATAAGAGAGCCAGAAGTGCTGATTCTGCTTGAAGTTGAAATAATACTTTCCCTAATCTCTTCTTCTCTTCCTTCCCCTTCCCCTTCCTCTTTCCCTCATGTCTTCCTTCCCTTTCTCCTTCCTTTATTTCTTCTTTCCTAAATACTTTTGATGTTTTTCAATGTGCCCAGCATAGTATTAATCACTGATGCACTCCATAACCTAACTGGAAAACCAGTCCACTCAGGAAATTCAGAAATGGCACAGTGTGTTTTAGAATGACCACTCTCATATTTTCCTATCACTATTTTATTTGTACTCACCAAGACTATAACTAATCTTTCTCTAAGTGAGCAAGCCAGATAAATGACCATGAAATAGTTCCTATTAGACATGAGATAGACCATATACATTTTCTGGAGAGGCCACAAACAGGTCTTATCTTCATCTGCCACTGCAATTGAAGTTATGTCCTCAAATCTAGGGTCTGCATTGCCCAGAAGCTAGCCTTTTATGTAATTAAGATTAAAGACAAGAGGCAGAAGCTAGATTCCTTTTCCTAACGGAGTGTATTACTATGCTGGGTCTGCCATTATAGAACCCCACAGACTGAGTGACTTAAACAACAAAAATTATTTTTTTCATATTTCATATTTCTGGGGGTTGGAATTCTAAGGTCAAGGTGCCAGCATGGCTGGGTTCTGGTGTGTCTCTCTTCCCGGCTTGCAGATGTTTGCCTTCTTGCTGTGTCCTCATATGACAAAGAGAAAAGGCGCTGGTGTCTCTTTCTCTTTTTAAAAGGGCAGCAGCCCTATTGGATTAGCTCCCCACCACCCCTCGTGGGCTCATTTAACCTTTATCATCTACTCATAGGCCCTGTCTCCAAATATAGTCACATTTGGGGTTAGGGCTAGAGAATGTGAATTTGGGTGGTGGAGGACACAATTCAGTGCATAACATTGAGCAATAGGCTATTCTCTCCTTTCATTTTCTCATGTCTACCATTTTAGCATTAATACAGTTTCAGGCTCCTGTAGTTGGGTTAGTTGGGAACCAACCAATTCATAGCATTTAACGGAGACTTGCCAGATTCAGTGGTGACCCGAGGTAAACAGGACATACTCCTCACGTTCCCAGCTCCAATTACTGGGTTACTCACTCCACAGAGATTTTACAGCTTTTTAATCCTTTTTCTAGTTTCTATTTCCAGTATATTTTCTTCTCCTTTTGAACACTGACAAGGACTCATTCAAACTGCTAAGCCACATACACAATGGAGGGTTAGAAATGCTAGCTCCAGAAAGCTCCAGTATTACTGTTAACTGATCCTGCATTTATTCTCTTGGGGTTGACTATTTGTAAAATGATAGTAGCTTTAGGATTCTTCCCCCACCCATTGTTGTTATTGTTATTTCCTTTAACTGCTACATTCTTTATTGTCTCACTTTATTGTCCACTGTACCTGCTTCTTCATCCTGCTCATAATAATACAGAAATACAAAGGGTTATCTAATTTTATTAGATCACCAAAAGGATAATAAATAAAAGATAATTATAATATATACTGATTTTAAGAGAGTTAACTCTGATGTCAAAATAAAGCTTACTATGGTTAAGCAAACTGAGGGAAAAAACCCAAGAATACAACTAAGAATTTTAAATAGTCAGAAATTGGTTCAATTTCACTAAATTTCTGGACCCTTGCCTTAAACTAGCTCAGTGGGAATTGATAACTTATTGTCTCTCATGCTATCAATCAGGTAATTTAAGGACTCTAAAATGATGAGCCGGGGCTGGAAGGAAAAAAGAGCTGGCAACTTGCCAGATTTAAACTTTCAAAGAATAGAGGGAGAAAATCTACTTTAGCAATGGCAAGTCTATCAAGCTAGAAGATGTGGGTGCTGAATTTAAGAAATCAAAGAACTGGATGGTGAAGAGATGTTGGCCTCCAGTGAAGGTTGAACTTGTAAGATGTTTGAAGCAGAGAGAAATGCTTCTTTTGTCTTCACTTATATACAATAAGCAAATTCAAGCTCAGTATTTCCACACCTAAAGACAGTCCAAGATGCTATGAGAACGAACAGCTACAGGGTTTTTTTTTTCTCATTTTCCTAAATAAAGATTGCATCTGATTGATTATTGTACCTGAATTTGTCAGACCAGATATTTGATGTTCCAGGTCCCTTGAATTATCACTAATATTATCATTGAGAAAATAAGCAAATAAGTAAATTCCGTTTTGGAGAAAGATTTCTGCAGTTTTTCCCTCATCAATGATTAAAAATGTGTATTCTATTTGTTCAGTGTTCTCTTCCACTAGTAATAAATAATCAACTGATTTAAAATAGTACCTCACACCAAGAAGGTCAAAACATTTTTTATATACATGAGTCAATTTATCACAGAGCCTTACAAATAGTCATTAAAACTATAGTGCCTTACAGAAGTTTTAAAAAGATTGCACAGTTAACCCTTTTGTGACGTTTTTGTGTGTGTATGTGATTTATAAAAGGAAATTTTGGCCTCCAGTTACAGTTTTGATCTTTAAGTGATCAACTGTAAGAAGATACATGATTTCTCCTACAAACAATCAGTTTTAAAGAACAATTTATAACGTATCTCTCATTTATTCTATCCATTTCCTAAACCAGAATGAGCTCAAATATGCTTTGCTAACTCTCTCTCTCTCAGTCCACTCCTGGTTCTTAACTAAAACATTCCACCAAAGTACCTCAACACAATGGCCTTACCTACAAATCCTGCAACACTTTGCATTTTTACACAGGAATCCTCAAAATCTAGGTCTGTTATACAATATTAGTTTTATAAAACCAGGAGGCACAACTACACCCACCCAAACTACCAATTCTTTCTTAATGTTACATAGTTAGAGAGTATCAGCAGAGTAAGGGCAAGGTATGTGGACGTCTGAATGTAGCATCTTCAATTAACCGCAATGCGCTGCCACATTTGTGTCTTATGAAATAGCAGTGTATTTCATTTCTATGGTTAAAAGCATTTGTTTAAAAATCACATACAATGATTTCCAAGTGCTTTCTAAATTAAAATTAATCATGGTGAGTCTTTCTACTTAAAAGAAAGAACCTCATCCCAGCTAGAAAACCAGTAAACAAGATAATTATATTTCAAAGGTATATTTCAGTGTTTAGGAGAATAGAAAGAGAAATATATATATATATATTTGTTTCATGAACTAGTTTAACTAAGGCTTTGAGAACCTACTAGTTAATTTGAAACAAAATTTGAATGTCTAGGACTTGAAGCAGTATGATTACATCTAGCAAGTTCAGGGTAACTAAATTTCCTAAACCCATGGTCACATAGACCTGCTTGGATAGCTCATCTAGGTGAAGGTTACTAAATGTCAGAATCCACACAACTCATTTGGGACACACTGCATATTGTTTCTTTCAAGTGCTGATAATCTAATGGCATAAAATTTAAACTCAGTCAAAAGATAATAGAATTGCATATTTCTAATTAAAGTGATGTGCCCAGGAAACCTACAAATGCACCAAATGTTTTCTTACAAATGAACTACACTTTCATTAATTAATTTTCATTAATGTAAGATTAGAGAGAGGCTATATTTCTTTTGTCCTTTCAACATAAACAGAGATCCATGGCCTCCCACTTTTAAATTAGCATACTGAGTAATTGCACGTTGAGTAATCACATATTTGAATCTTTGCAAATGGCCTTTAATAATAGCCTACCAAAACTTTTAATAACTTTAGTCTTGGAAAACTCTCTCTCTATATAAATGGAGAATAAATAATTATATATAAAATTATATATATATAAAATTATATATATATATATATAAAATTATATATATATATATAATAACAGACAGAAACTGTATCAAACAAGAAGTTAGAGGGAGGAGCACTCCTCCTATGTCTACAATTAGTTTTGTGGTGTGAACATCATCAAGTGTATTGAACTCACTTAAATCTTCATTTTCTGATTTGCAAAGTGGAAGAATAAGAACTTGCAGTAGAGCCTGATTTGCTATTCAGCAAATCCATTTATACTTCTACAGAGCACTGCTAACCTGGTAACTTGTGACTACGCAACTGGTTTATGGCCAAGGAAATGTTGGCAGATACTAGGAAAGCCAGTTACTGACACTTCATAAAATCTTCTTATGAACAATACTCCATCCACTTTTCCTTCTGTGGAAACTCTGGAAATGAATTGAAAATGATAGAGCCTTAAGACTAAAGACCCAGGATTTCTAATGTATAGCTGATAAGAGGGATTCATTCAGATCAGAAACATCCATTTTGAACTTTATGTGAATGAGCTAAATGGCTGCTGTATTGTGCTACTATTTTGTTTTTTTCTACTACAGTATTTACTATTACCTCAACTAATATAGATTGTGTCAACTCTTAGGTCCAAAAAATGCTTTAATGTTGCCATTCAATACTGTGGTTATAGTGTAAAGTTGACTGACTATCCATAACAGAGAAGAAAACAAAATTTTCTTTTCATTTATATTTTAGAATGTCAGAAATAAGTATTTGTGTAGTGTTTGTGTAGTGTCCTATCTTCATTCAATTCACTTACCTCACTATGAAACAACACTGTTTTTAACATTTTGTAATTTGAAATTCAAACATTTTTCAGCCTTGTGTTCTCAGTGCCTATCAGTTGATGAGGAAGATATTTAAGTTCAAAGTGAACTTAGACTAAGGGTCATGCATTACTTATCTATTGCTGTGTAACAGATGATCCCAACATTTAGTAGTTTAAAACAACACAGGTTTATTATCTTGCAGTTTCTTTGGGTCAGGAAGTTGGACCTGGCTTAGCTGTCCCTCTACTTCATACTCTCAGAAGCCAGAAATCAAGGTGTCTGCTGAGACTGGGATCTCTTCTGAAAGCTCAATTATGGAAGGATCCACTTTTACTGTAACTCAGGTAGCTATTGGCAGTTTCCCAGTTCCTCAAGTGTTGTTAGGTTAAGGACCTCAGTTCCTTGCTAGCTATTGGCTGAAATTTGCACCTTGGGATCTTAGCATATGGACTGCTCCTATATGAGAGCTTACTTTATCAAAGCCAGCAAGAGATGGAGAGAGTCTACTAGCAACACAGAAGTCACTGTCTCTTGTAACCTGATTACAGAAGTGAATTTCCTCAATATTGCCATTTTATATTGATTAGTAGCAAATTATTCAAGGGGGAGAAAATTACACACAGCTGTAAATATCAGGAGGCAAGATCATTGGGTGCTATCTTAGAGGGTTCCTGCCAGAGATCAGCTTTGAAGTCATGTATGATTATACTTCACAAATAACATAATCAAATGTCTTGGTTAGAATTTGGTAAGGGTTCTTTCTTGTCCTTCTTTCCTATTGACATTAGCCAGATTCTGGAGAAAAGACAAAGAGAAAAACAAGGAAGAAAAAGAAGACAAGGAGAGAGAGTAGGAAGAAAAAGGGGAATGTGAAGAAAGAAATTAATAGAAAAGTATTAATTTCTATGAATTTCACTTTTTATTATGCAATCGTGTCTAGCTGAGTGAGCAATGTGATGGGTGCTCCTGCAGATGTTAAAGCAAAATAAACCACTGAGGGTGGAGCAGAGCTGGCTTAGTAGACTGAGAGATTTATAGTGTGAGTGCATATATTGAGAGTTAGATATATAAATAGCATTGAAGAGAACAAGAACTACCACTTTTATAGAAATCATATGACAGAGATATTTAGGGGTATAGTAACAATGCATTGGATCATGGGACTATTGGTAGATGATCTTGTCAACTTAGGGTGTGATCTTTTTATTGCTCTAATAAATATCACTTGATAGCAACCTCTCTGAATGATGACTTATATCAGGAGTCCCCAACCCCCAGGCCATGGATCAGTACCGATCCTTGGCCTGTTAGGAACCAGGCTGCAGAGCAAGAGGTGAGCAGTGAGCCAGTGAAACTTCTTCTGCCATTCCCCATTGCTCCCCATCACTCACATTACCTCCTGATCCATCTCCCCCCACTGGCGTGGAAAAATTGTCTTCCATGAAATGGGTCCCTGGTGCCAAAATAGTTGAGGACCACTGACTTATATGAAATAATAATTCCTAAAATGTATATAGAATTTTATGAACCCTTTTTGTAAGAATTATCTCATTTTGTTCACATAAGCCAACCCCTCCTATAAGACATACAGGTTTGTCAATTCATCCACTATAAAAATTCTTCCTTTCCTCCCCATTACATGGACAATGAAGTCCAAATTCCTTTGCCTAACTTATAAAATGATTCAAAGGTAGCACATGCCTACATTACCACTGTCATATCTCCCACTTTACACCTCATTCTTCTGTTCTAACACTACTCCTGAATCTCTTGCATATGACAAACTTCAGGCATTTGTACACACTCTAGGTTAGAGTTTCTCAACCTCAGCACTACTGACATTTTGGACCAGATACGTTTTTGTTGTGGGCACTGCCCTGAGCATCACGGGGTAGAGAGCAGCATCCCCAGCTCCACTCACTGAACACCAGCAGCCACCATGCATGGTTGGGACAAGCAAAAGTGTCTCCAAACATTACCAAATGCCCCTTGGCTGGGGGTGGGGTGGTGTGAGGAACAAAACCTCCCTTGAGAAACACAGCTCCACTTTTTTTTTATTATTATTATTCTGTTTTCTTGGTCTGGAAGGCTCTACTCTGATTTCTACTATTGACTGACTCTGCCATGTTCTTAAAGTCACCTCCACTGAGTGCAGCCACTATGGAAAAAAGTATGAAATTTCCTCAGAAAATCAAAAATAGAACTACAGTATGATCCAGAAATCCCATTTCTGAGTATACATCCAAAGGAAATGAAAACAGAATATCAAAGAGATATCTGCACTCACATGTGCATACTAGCATTGTTCACAATACACAAGATACGGAAACAACCTATGTATCCATCAACAGATGAATGGATAGAAAAGATGTGATATATATATACACAATGGAATATTATTCAGCCATGAGAAAGAATAAAATCCTTTCATTTGCAGCAGCATATATAGACCCTGAGGGCATTATGCTAAATGAAATGTCAGGTAGAGAAAGAGAAACACTGCATGATATCATTTATATTGAGAATCTTAAAAAAAAAAAAGTAAAGAAAAGAAAAGAAAAAAAAAAGAGGTCAAACTCATAGAGAGAAGTAGTTTCCAAGGGCTGTGGGTTGAGGGAAACAGAGAGAGTTTATTAAGAGAGCACAAACTTTCATCTATGAGATGAATATGATCTGAGGATCTAATGTAAAACATGGTGACGGTAGTTGATAACACTTTATAGTGTAATTGAGAGAAGAGTTACCTCCGTTGGAAAGCCTTTGTTTATTCCCTCCAGACTGAATTAGATGCCTTCTTTGGTTTCTGTCTCTATCTGAGACCCAGGCACAATGTTCAGAAGGATTGTTCCAATCTTAGTCTCATTGCACATTAGCTATATGACCATGAGTATTTTACTCAATCTATGATTTTTTGCCTCATCTATAGAAAAGGTGTGATAATACTAAATAACGCAGCATCTGACACATACATATTCGGTACTCAGTATGTGTCAATTACTATTATACCATTTACCTTTGTTACTTTTTGAGTGGAAGTGTGGGGAATTCTACTTCATTATGTAGTATAATATGAATTTGTAAATTCAAAGTTGATATCATATTGTAGAGACAAATCTAAATAATAATTGAATTATTCACCACTTTATATTACTAAAGCAACATGCTCACCTTGGGGAAGAATATCTTCACTTTATTAAAGGATGATTTATATCAGTTTGGATATATACAGCCAATGAACCACACTGCTGCTAAACTTGGCCCATAGGAATAAAACACCTCATTGGAACATGGATTTCATTTCTCTATTTCTCAATCAGTGTTGTGAGAAGAATTCAACATGGGCTTCTTGAGAACAAAATATTTATATAAAGCAGCAAAAAGAAAAAATTTCAGAACAAACATAAAAATATCCATAATTCGGCACCCTGTGTTGATACACTAAGAAGATTAGTATAAATACATGCATAGAGTAGCAGAACTGTTTAAGCATTCACACAAATTCCTAAAAAAATAAGAGGAAATTGTAAAATATATTTTTCTTTAAATGAAGTTTAAAGATACAGAAAACTTGACTGAAAACTCAATAGAGAGTGACCCTTAGGAATAAGCAGTCTGAAAGAAACAAATAAAAGATGGATTGGTGAATGAAAGGAGAGATGGACAGAGGATAGATGGCGTGGAAGGCAAAATAATGTGAAGCTGTAAGTATCAACTTACATGGCAATGGGGTTTTGTAGGTGTCATCAACTCATGGATACAAAAGTAGGAAAATTATTCTGGGTTATCCTGCATCAAATATTATCTTCTGTCATCTTTTAAAGAGTCTTTAAAAGATGGAAGAAAAGGGCAGAAGAGTCAGAGAAGGATTGTAACAAGGGAACCAGGGATCAGAATCAGAAAAAGATAAGATGCTATGCTACCGGATTTAAAGAAGGAGAAAGGAACCACAAGCTAAAGAATGCAAGTGACCTCTGGTAGCTGGAAAAGGAAGGGAATGGATTATCCCCTAGAACCTCCAGGAAGGCATCTGGTCAATGAGAACACGGTCCCACCAACACCTTGATTTTAGCTCAGTGAAACTCACTTTAGTCTTCTGAACTCCAAATGTATAAGATAATAAGTTTGTGTTGTTTTAAGCCACTGAATTTGTGGTAATTTATTATAGCACTAATAGGAAAATAAAAGATTTATTTGATAAAGCAAATGTAGTCAAATGTTAATTATAGAATATAGATCATGGGTATATTGGAGTACACATATACTTCTTCCAAGTTAGGTGTATGTTTGGAAATTTTTATTAAAAAAGTTTAAAAAGTATGTTAAAAAAGAAAGAAAAAAATTAGCATATTGTGGAAAATGATATTAAATTTGGGTTGTCAAAAATAATTGATTAAAAATCATTTTATGAATAAATTTCTATCTAGGTAACATTTTTATTACAGAGAGCAGCATTTCCTTCTCAAGTTAATTTATCTACGTGGATAAAGAAAAAAATCACATTCATATTCTAGATTGCTAGCACTCAATAGAAGCTAATAGAGTATAAGGTAATAGAATATACACTCCAACTGGAATTAAAATTGTGTACTTGGTCTGAGTTCAGGTGAACTAGTCTGCAATTAGATAGTAAAGAAATCATCAGAAATGTAATGTAGGTGTGATTCTTTCAGCTTCCAAACACTAAATTGAAATGATGAAATGTTACTCATTTACAGTTTTCTGAAGGGTTCTCATAGCATTGCTGATTTAGTATGTGATCAGTCACTCTGGGAAATGGAGAGAAGGAATGAGCATAAGTATCCTTCTGTTATCTTGTTAAAGATTTGGGGATTAAGGACAAAAACTAAATTAGTTTAATTTGTTGTTTCAATTTTAATAGGCATTAGCATATTTTCTATGACAATTAGCCCAATCGACTTCTTTGTATTCTTGAGATAAATACCACATAAAATCTTTGCTTAGTTTCTACATATGAAAAATGGAAATGTTGATATACCTCTGTAGCAGACACTTTCATTGCCCTGCCTGTATCCCCTAAGCCAACTGATTTGATTCCAACTAGCAAAATCTCCTGTTTTTGTGCCTGAGGGCATTCTCTAGCCATCAGAGCTGGCTCTGCCCAGGGTAGGGCTGACAGGAAAGTGCTGGGAATTGGAACCCCCAGGATAAGTCATTAACCAGTGAAAGAGGCAGTTGATGGATAATAACATCCTCTCCAAACCTCAGGTGTGTAACTTTATTACACTTGACTCTGACTCTCTATTGGTGTTAAACTCCAGTTGTCTGTACCAGTGATGTGCTTAATAACTCTCCCTTAATTGGCATCCCATTCCGTCTCATTCACCGGACCTCTTACTGGCGAGTCCTTTGGATCATCTCCCAAATAAACTCTTAGAATTCTCTGCTTTGAGAGAATTCAAACTAGTTTCCTACCTTCAGAAAGGGAATTAAAAAAAGAAAAAGAAAAGAAAAGAAAAAAAACAAAGCTTTAAAAATTAAAAACATAAAATTATAGAAAGTTTTATAATATACTAATATACTCTGAATGCTTCTCTAATTGCCTAAGAATTTACTCTCATCAAAACTAAGTATTACATAATATTTATACCTCCATCCAATGGAACTGAATTTTAAAGCCGGCATTTTCTGTGAGTACTTAAACATCTGTTAGTAGCAAAAAAAAAAAAAAAAAAAAAAAAAGCTTTCAGCATCCATCTTGATTTGGCCACTTAATCATATGGCTTGAGTGAACAGAATCCAATGGGATGGATCTCTGATGACCTATGCATCTGACCTTAGTGATTTTAGACAACAGTGCCAGGAAATTTCAGACACACTTTGGGCCATAGCACTGAGATTTTCCCCTGTGTGTTTTTGGCTTGGAGCACACGACAAGAATAAGTGAGACTGAGACATCTGATCCTCCTGAGACTGATTCCACAAAGTATTGTTTGATGCCACACAACTGGGAATACTTGATGTTTCTGTTTCAGCTATGTGGCTTGTTTCACATAGATGGGCCATGAAGAATCAGAATAATTGAATTTCATGGCTCTTTTCAGCTCTGTCATATAGAAAATGAAGGGAAAAAAAGAAAGAAAAAAATCACACTTTTAAATATACTTACCAAAGAGCTTTCAATGGTAGGAATAAAACCTGAAAAAAAATTGAAGTTTAACAAGAGCTAAGATGAACACAGAGGTAACTGCTATTTCTGGTATCAGTTACTAGGTTACTGACAGTGACCAATGAATGAAGTGTGGCCCTAGGCTTTATTAGGAGTTAAGGGGCACCCTGATGCTGTGCTCTGTCAGAAAAATGCTGCAGTAGTTAGATACAGAGGTCACACAGCTAATTATTAATATCACCAGCTGTACAGGATATCACCCCATTTATGGAACATATTTCTTTGGATAGGTCTTGGATTCACTTTCTGGCTTTAAATTCATGAGAGTGTGACAATAGCAGGGTTTGGAGCCATATAAACATTTATAATTTTGTCCTTCCCAGGCATTCCTTCTTCATCTGGTAAGAGGAACCTAGCTTACCTTTGAGAGATTTTCTTATATCCCTTTAGTGTGCATATATATGACACTTAAATAATTGTAGATAGAATATATATATATATATTATTGTAGATAGATATATTAGTTGTAGATAGAATATATATATATTATAGATAGAATATTTATATAATATATATATATATTATAATATATATAGAGAATATATATATATATATATATATATATATATATATATATATATATATATATATATATATATATAGACTTGACTGTGCCTTCCAATGCAAGGGGTATGGGTTCTATCCCAGGTTGGGGAACTAAGATCCCATGTGCTTCACGGCCAAAAAACCAAAAAACATAAAATAGAAACAATGTTGTAACAAATTCAATAAAGACTTTAAAAATAGTCCACATAAAAAAAATCGATAAAAAAAATATTTATTTATTTATTTCAGTTCTTCCAATGTTCTATACATTCCAGACACTGTATTAAAAAATAGATATTTGCATGCATTACTTAAATTAATATTATTTTACTATATTCTCTGGGTCAATAAACTGAGACTCAAAAATGATAAGTAGTTTTCCTAAGGCCATATATGTCATACAGACCGGAAGTGGCAGAATGGCTTTGAACCCAGGTCTGTGTGACTACAAAGCCTACCATAGGCCTCTCCAGTTATTACCAAAGGACCTAATGTAGAAGACTGTATTCTCTAGATATTTATTATCTTTAGATTTATTTCCTCATGAGGCTTAAACTTGTTTTGTATTGTTTTATTTTGACTATATGGCTATTTAAGCTTAAGGAAAACAAAGAAGAAGAAACTGTTTGTAAATTCTCAGTGACCTTTAAAGCAGAAACAGCTGTTGGGTTACCTTGGTCTTGAGGGAATACAGACATCGCTGAGGTGGATAGACTTTAGAATTCATGTGCATTGTCATCTTACTCTTTGAGAAAACTTGGAGAAAGCTGTGGGGACTAAATTATTGCATTTTTTAATAAAAGTAAATGCCATATTGTAATATAATGTGACAGTCTTTGATTACATTCACTGATGAAACTGCTTCCTGAATTTCTATTAATAGTGATAAATAATCCCAAGGGAAGTTAGGTCCTCACCTTTGAACACTGTTTCTGAAAGTTGAATAATATATGGATCCATTTTGGGGGGAAGCTACTCATAAGCCCCTAGTTAAATCATTTTAATATCCTGTTACGGATCTAGTTTTAAATCCCTTACACTTATAGTTGTTACATAACCAAAAACCAGAGAAAAATATAAATATTAGCTACAAGCTAAACTACAAAGCCAATATATTTCAAATCAATAACATTAATTTAATTCAAAGGAGTACCTATTTTGCAGAGTTTAAATTGCTGCCTATATATGAATGTGGTACTAGCCTTATAGTTAGAGGGACTCTTGAATTTGTTTTGTATTTATTATGTAGCCCTGGGGATGATGCAATTTCCTCATCACTTTTTTGTATTCAAATTCCTGGGCAATTTTAATTCAAATATGCTATCGAATCATACTTTCAGTGACTTTCCTAGATATTATCATTAGTATAACAAGCCTATTATTTATTTATTTTTCTTTCAGTTTTGAGATATAATTGACATACAGCACTGTAGAAGTTTATAATGTAAAGCATACGTTTTGACTTAAATACATCATGAAATGATTACCACAATAAATTTAGTGAACATCCATCATCTCATATAGATACAAAAGGGAAAAAGAAAATATTTTTCCTTATGATTAGAACACTTAGGATTTACTCTCTTAACTTTCTTATGTAACATACAGCAGTGTTAATTATATTTATCATGTTGTACATTACATCCCTAGTACTTATTTATCTTATAACTAGAAGTTTGTACCTTTTAACCGCCTTCATCCAATTCTCTCTCCCTCTTCGCCCTGCTCTGGTAACCACAAATTTGATCTCTTTTTCTATCAGTTTATTTGTTTGTTTGTTTGTTTGTTTTTAAAGTATAACTGACCTATAAAATTCTGTTAGTTCCTGGTGCACAGCATAGTGATTCAATATTTCTATACCTTTAAATTGATCACCAAAATGTCTAGTTATCATATGTCACCATATAAATATATTACATGGTTATTGAATATATTCCCCACACTGTACACTTCATACATCTTAGGACTAGTTTATTTTGCAACTGGAGTTTGTACCTCTTAATCTTCCTACCTTAAATCCTCCCCCTGCCCCTTCTGGCAACCACCTGTTTGTTCTCTGTATTTATAATTGTTTCTGTTGTGTTATGTGTATTCATTTGTTTTAATTTTTAGATTCCACAGATAAGTAAAATCATACAGTGTTTGTCTTTCTCTGCCTGACCTATTTCACTTAGCATAACACCCTCTAGGTCCATCCCTGTGGGCACAAATAGCAAAATTTCATTCCTTTTTATGGCTGAGTAGTATTTCATTGTATGTATGTATGTATATATATATACATATATATATATATATATATATATATATATATATATATATATATATATATATATATACCACATCTTCTCTATCTATTCATGTATTGATGGGCACTTAGGTTGCTTCCATATCTTGACTATTGTAAATAATGCTGCAATGAGCATAGGGCTCCACATATCTTTTCTAATCAGTGTTTTTTTTTTTTTTTTCCTTTAAAAAACAGCCATCAGTGGAACCCTCTGCAATTTGACAGAACAATTTGGCAACCAGGAGTATTTTAAATAAGGAGATTCAATGTCTTAGTTTTTTTCTGAAGCAGACTCTAAGACAAAAGCTAGCATATGAATGGTTTATTTGGAAGTGTGATTTTAGGGAGTCAGAATAAAGGACATTGGAGCAGAGAGAATACATGTGAAAGTTCATTCAAACATATGATATTGAACTGGCCATCTCAAGGGAATATTGTTTGCTTGATCCCAGAGAGTTCTAAGAAAATTTCTGGTGTGTTTCAGAACCATCCATCTCGGAAGTAAAAAAGGGAAACGATTCATCCATTGGTTCATCCTCCAACAAGTAAGGATTGTGCCTGTAAGATTGCCAAACCCTTCATGAGGCACACACTCAGCATCAGAAGATCTCTGGGCAGAAAGTCAGAGGACCTGCTGTGTGTTTGGAAGGCTCTGATTACACTAGAGCCAAGCTGCTCAAAGACTGTGTGAAACTGTCCACAGCATCAGTGGCTGGAATAATATATGAGGCCAAGGGGTAGTCAAGCCATGCACAAAAGCGTTTCCCATTCACTCAGACACTAAAATCTTAGATGATTTGGGATACTATATCTTTATATAATTAAAATAATCATCAGTCACTTAAAAAATTGTCATAGAGGGCACATGGGGACACCCTGTTGAGAAACATTCTTAGCATATCTTATTCATGAGTGTCTCGACAATCATTCGGTGAGCTTAACTATGGTCTTAGAAATATCTGTACACTAATTGCTTGCTTTACAAATGTTTTGTCAATGCAGGATCTCAGAAAAGGAATAGATTTTTTTTCAAAGTAATTGATTCTTTTTATTCAATTAAATATATTTTGTCAAATTTTCCTTTTGTGTATTCTGCTATATTCTTGGAATTCAAAAATGACCAGACCACAAACACTAGAGGGTCCCACAGTCTTGTTGAGTAGGCAAGCACCTAACCCCCAAATCTAACATGATTCTATAGCTGACACACGTTCAAAGTGATTGTGACACCTTAATGTGTGTTTTCTACATACAAAGAACATATTTCAGATAAGCAATTGGCTTTCAAAAATGGGTGGCTTAATTTCAAATGTACAACAATGATAACAACTCAAGTATGTTACCGGAGGGGTAAATAATAGGAATTTGCATGAACAATTTAGGTTGGAGTTTCTATTTGAGGTAGTGAGAGGGTGGAATTGTTCCTTTGATATAATTAGCATAGTAAACTCATGCAAGTTATATAAAGCTAGGGATTGGAAAACCACCCCTTAGCTTAATTTAAGTTAAATTAGATTAAGAAAAATGACATGGTGAGCTTTTAAATTCATTCTTAATCCATATTTTTATATATAATAAGCTAAACTTGCAAAAAATTATCTTAATTTTTGCCTTGAACATTTTGTTTGACACTTGTATTCAGACAGATGTGTGTCATTCTTTTTAGTATTAGAAACTCGTTTAGTAAAAATAAGTCAATGATATTGATTCTCTACCAAAATAAGGAATATTTTCTACCACAGTCACATTGATTTTGCCAAGATACAAATAAATGCACACACATGTGCACACAAACACACATGTAATCATTCAATTGTGTATATATACATATACTTATGAATATAGATGTATGTAGGGCAGTTATTTCCAAGCCATAATAAATATTAAGAGTGAAAGTACTCTTTTAGGTCTAGTAATCTTTTGCACATAATTTCAAAAAAAAAAAGACTCGATAAAACCATACTGCCTCCTGGCAATGTTAAAGAGTAAATCAAAAGCCTAATGAAGCATAAGAATATTGAATAAATTAATTCTGTTTGTGTTTTCTTTAATATGGCTCTGACAGCCAACTGCTTTCGAATATAGTCATTTGTTCTCACCATGTTACTTTACACAAATAATACGGTGTTATTACTACCACTCTCATGCTTCTTTGGTGGCATTTTTTATGCATATAAAAGAATCTTGATCAGAACAAACTTCTATGGCATTATATCTTAAAAATGGAAGTATAGCACACATTCAAATTTCAGTCTTCCATGATTTCTTAGGTGAAAATGTTGGGCCCTTAAGTAGACTCTTTAAGTAGGCCACAGTGATTTTTATCATTATTTTTAGACAATGTGATTTATTTGTAAATTTACCTCTTTCTATATATTTGTATATATGCTTCTTTCTATATATGTTAAGAAAAGAATATCAATTAGTTCTTAATGCTCCCTGTTTTAGTCAGCTCAGGCTACCAAAGAAAAGACCATAGACTGGGTAACTGAAACAACAATTCATTTTCACACAGCTCTGAGGGATGGGAAGTCCAAGATCAAAATGCTGGTCAATTTGATTCCTGATGAGGTCTTTCTTCCTGGCTTGCACATGGTCATCTTCTCACTCTGTCCTCAGTTGGCAGAGGGAGGGAGACAGCTCTGGCATCTCTTCCTCTTTTATTAGGGCACCAGCCCTATAGATTAGGGCCCCACCCTTAAGGCCTCCTTTAAGATTAATCACCTCCTCAGAGGCCCAGTCATATCCAGTGATAATCACACTGGGGGTTAAGGCTTCAACCTATGAATTTGGGAAGACACAATTCAGACCATAGCACTTCCTTAAATCTAAAATGTATTTTCTAATAACTCTATAATGTTTACCTCCTGTATCATCTAGTCCACAGTCATAGTGGTCTCTTTCCTCTTCTCTAGGGACCCTTATTTAATAACACTTCATAATGTTAAGAATGAAGATTTTGATAAATATTAGGAAGATGTACCTGAGTAACTTCCATTTATTTGTCATCTACAGTCTTCCAGGTACGCTGTATCCATTGCCTCATTCATCCCTTACTGCCATTCCATCACATGTATATTATTCTGTACAAAATCTAAATGAAGAATCTGGGCTTATAGAGATTAATTGATTTTTGTATAGGCCTAGTCATGATATAATAAATAATATTTCTGCCCATTCCTCATATGTTTAAAACAAGAGCTTTGGGAATGATGTTTAGACTTTCTTTGGGGGGAAGTTGATCTGCTACACTGTTACATTTTTCACCTTCAAACTGATTCTATCAATCTGACCTTAGTTCATTTTAAAGATGTGAATATATATTATTAAATATAATGGATATTTAACATGAAAGTTTTAGAAATCTCTGTTTTGTATTCCTTTAATGATTTAGCATGTATAAAGAAATTGGGGGAAAATGATGAGATTTTATAGAGAAATGCCATGTATTAAAATGCCTAATGTGTCTAATGTGTGAAAACTCTGTTCTTGAGTTTCCCCAAGGGGCTTTGGTTCTCCCGTGTATTTGCTTCTAATGGTTCTCAATGTGATGTGGTAAATTTGAATCATTTTCACCATCAGTCTGTACCTGGAAATAAACAGCTTTCCTATGATTTGAGGCAGTAGAACATGGCTAGTGGATTATTAATTCCTTGGAGAGATTTTTTATTCTTTTCACTGGAATTTCTCCATTGCCTAATCCTTCAGAAAAAGGACACGTGTCAGCTCATTTTCCATCTTTTATTCCCTACTTTCACCCCCAAATATAAGAGTTGACAATTCACATTATACAGAAATAGGAAACACAGAACCCACAACCCAGTAGGGAAATCAAGCAAAAAATTTCCAGTGTCAGAGGGATTAACCACAAATGATAATACAAGGTTTGAAATGAATCATCAAGACATTTAGACCCACTTTGGTATAAAGTGAGATTAAAATGAGAATGTAATCACTTTAGTAACAAAAATGGATAGTAGATGTTAACTACTCACTTGTAAAAAGTAACTACTTCCCTTGCTTTCCAGAATTCATTCCTATCCAAAATTCAGGGCTTCTTTATCCTCCCATTTTTTTTTTTTTTTTTTTTTTTTTTTGCGGTACATGGGCCTCTCACTGCTGTGGCCTCTCCCGTTGCGGAGCACAGGCTCTGGAGGCGCAGGCTCAGCTGCCATGGCTCATGGTCCCAGCCACTCTGCGGCATGTGGGATCTTCCCAGAGCAGGGCTCGAACCTGTGTCCCCTGCATCGGCAGGCGGACTCTCAACCACTGTGCCACCAGGAAAGCCCTAGCCTCCCAAATTTAATACTGTGGTATGTTGTGAAATTGCACTCTTGAGTTAAAATAAAATTTTCTAAAATGCTGGACGCATGAAATTATGTACTTACCAGTGCAAGAGTTCGATTCAGCTCCTAGTACTGGAGTGGTCTTGCCTACTGGCTTAGGTCTACATGCCCAGGACATAATAACAAACAACAACAACAACAAAAGAAAGAAACCTTTGTTTTGCAACAGCTGTATTATTCTGCTGGAGCTGCCAGGACAAAATATCATAGAATAGGTTGCTTATACAACAGAAATTTATTTTCTCACAGTTCTGGACACTGGAAGTCCAAGATCAAGGTGCCAGCAGGGTTGGTGTCTGCTGAGAGCTCTCCCCTTTGGTTGTAGTTGGCTGCCTTCTTACTATGTACTCCCATGGCCTCTTAGTGCATGGAGAGAACAGAGGCAAGGAAGCTCATTTCTTATAAGGACACTGGTGTCCTTCCTCCCCTTATAACCTTATTTAACCTTAATTACTTCTGTCTCCAAATAAAGCCCCACTGAGGGGTTGTTTGATCTTCCACACAGGAATTTTGCAAGGACACAACCGTTCAGTTCATAACAACAGCCAAGGATAGAATGCACAGCTAATTCGTTTAGGAAAAATTCACTTTGTCAATTCTACCCTTGTGTAATATTCTGTACTAGGCACCTGCACTCAGAGACACACATGCAGTTAATTCATCTGCCCAAAGACAAGCACAGTTACAAGTAATTTCATGATGTGTGTACAGCCACATGTTAATTTATAGACAAAACTAACTTTGTAATCCTAGCCTCTGTGTGGACTCTTAAGGATTCTAAATAGCTGTCTCTGTTTCTGTAACCCTGCAGAGGTATGGACAGTTACATTTGTCCTTTTAAGAAGGAAATAAAATCATCATACTTTTTTTTTCAAAACTGTTTACAGCACAGATGCTTCTAATGAAGAGGTTTATGTTTACACTTGGCCTGATGGCAGGCAAATATTTGGTTTGTTCAGAAACAGAAAGATGGCTCAAACCCTGAATGTGGGAAGGAATTTAGAATGATGATGGGAGGCATATTTTTAAGTGTATTTGGGTTATAATTCTGACTTTGGTTCTAATTAATCAGGATGCATTGTCTTAGTTTTCTGCATGAAGCTTCTTCCCACTTCAGTCTTTTTTGTAGCTCACACTGGAGTGTAAACTTCTGTTTCCCCAGTGCCTACAACAATGCTTAGTGCCTACAGATATTCAGCTAACATTGGTTGAATAAATGATGAAATAGCATTATTATTAATGAAAAGTATCAAAACTGAAGATGCTATCCAATTGTGAGTTATTGTCTTATAATTATCATTTCATTAGAAAGCTTCCTAACTAGCATAGCGATTACCTTGTTAACATTCAGCTGAAATAAATATATATTTTAAAGTATATTTTTAATTTGCCTACTATTATGATAGGATTCTTTAAGTAGAACATGAATGGGAAAATATATAGAATGAATCAACACCTTTACATGCAATATTTTATTCTTATAAAGGTAGATAATAATACCTCAAGAGAGACTGGATTTTGTTTAAATGAGGTTCTATATTCACACAAAAGAATCTGCTGAGAATTGGGAGCTGCCTTGTTATAAATGAGCAGTCCAGGTAAGAATTTATCATGACCAAATCTTTTAGCTTGTTGCTCCCAGAGAAATGAATCAGTATTAGGGACCAAGCAGGACATTTTCACCCTATCTTGTAGAAGCCGTGCACAAAACACTGTTAACATTGATATTCAGCTTGGCTTGGCATGAGAATTCAGCTAACTGGATCTATGTGCCTCGACACTCGTGTGAGCCTACTTCTGGGCTGTCCAGCTAAGCTTCCTTTCTGTAGGTGAGGGAGCAGTTCCCTGAGCCCCTGGTGTTTATATTCTTAGGGGCTTTTTGACTCCAACCAACATCTCCATCTCACTGACTTCCAAATATCTCTTTATGGAAAAGTTGCCTTCCTTTGCTGAGCATCTCCTGTTTCCCCCCTCAGTCCCCTCTCTGCCCTTTTCCAACCTGCTCTGCATCCCAGAAGGCTGTCCTGTGTGGATTACATCAATGGACCCCCTTGCCCTCTGGTTTTCTGTGGAATTCAGATCATGTAAAGCAGAGCTTGTGGAAGACTGGAGGGAGAAAGGAGAGTAAGAGTTCTATGATATATACTTTGCTCACACTCTACCTGCAGGTTACTGTTCCTGGTGGTTTTTTTTGTTTGTTTTTAACTTTCAAGACTGCATTTATTTGTCTGTAGAAGGTAGCCCTGGGCCAGCCTTTTCATACTTGAGGGAAACTGTGACTCAGTTCTACTTCTGGGAATCTACCCAGACTCCCGTTTGGGGAGATAACTCCCATTGTAGGCATTGCTCTCTGGTGACAAGTGTGTGCCAACTCACCACACAGACCAACCCCTGCCACCCCCCACCAGCTTTCTTCATTTCCAGTATCCCTTTACCTACTTAACCCCTCTAACCCTGGTAATAGAAATAGCCCCGATATTACTAGCTGTGGTGTGATACTGTCTCTGGCTGTGTCCCTTTTAGTAGGCATTAGATTATCCTCAAATTTCTCAATTTCAGAGTAACAATTGGGTTCTATTTGAATTATGAATATATATTTATTCATAACTGAAAAGAAAAATATAATCTCTATGTGTCTGCCCCAAAATGACATATGGATTTTGGAAGAAGTGTGATGGCCTCATGAAGTAATATGGCAAGAAATTCATAGTGGACTTTAAAATCTTTGTTCAGTAGGTCACCATCCATTTAAAATTAATCATTTTGTTTTCTTCTCTGGCTTCGCTTTCCTCACCTGTAAAATGTGCATAGTGATAATATTTAGCTCACAGAATCATTCTGAAAGAGGACATATATCTGGCATATACTAATTAAACAATAATGGCAAAATATAGTTTTTATATTTTCCTGACTGTGATGGTTAATTTACATGTCAACTTGACTGGGCCATGGGGTGCTTGAATGTTTGGCCAAACATTATTCTGGGTGTGTCTTTGAAGATGTTTCTGGATGATATTAACATTTAGATGGTAGACTGTAAAGCAGATTGTCCTCCCTAATGGGGGTGGGCCTTATTCAGTCAGTTGAAGACTGAATAGAAAAAAAAAAAGGCTGAGCAAGAGGGAACTACTCCTGTGTGACTGCTGAGCTGGACACCAGTTTTTTCCTGTCTGCTGACTGTAACTGAAAAGTCAGCTCTTCTTGGGTCTCAAGTTTGCAGGCTTTTGGGCTAGAATTTACACCATTGGATCTTCTGCTCTCAGGCCTTTGAACTACACCTCAGCTCTCGTAGGTCTCCAACATGCCAACTGCAAATCTTGGGACTTCTCAGCTTCCATAATCATGTGAGTCAATTCTTTCTCCTACATTCTAGAAGTATGACCTCATGTCACTTACCTCAATGTTCCACATCAGTATCCTCATCTAGAAATTATATTTATCATGCTGAAAGCTTTAATATATCACTTTGTTTAACTCATTAGAAATATACCATTCTTACTGAAAAAAAGATATTTCTTGATTCATACCAAAACATCATGTGATCAAACATCTGATACTTCTATTACTAGTAATATTATTTTTGTTATTGTTGAATTAAAAAGGTGCTGTCCTTCCATGTTTTAATTCATTTAATAAATAAACATTTATTAAATATCCATTGTACGCCTGACACTATTCTATGTGCTTGGGTCACAATGATGAACAAGATAGAAACAGTTCCTGCCTTTATATTGTTTAAGTCTTCATAGGGAGAAAAAATAAACATAACAATAAATTCATCATATCACTTCCTGTCAAAGGGTTTTAAATAGAAATTCCTAAATGAAGAAAGTAAACAAGGTGAAGACATAGAAGTGAGAGAAAAGTAAGACTTTGGCTGAGACCTGATTGAACTAGAGAGTAGATGTGGAAATCTAGGCTCCCCACTCAGCCTTTGCTGGAGGGGGCAGAGCTGCGGCTGTAATACTTTTTCTGTGGTGTTTGGCTGGAGTAGAGAAGTTTTTGTCTAAAAGTGCCTGCCTAACAAGGCTGCCCTTTTCCTGGTCCTTTGGCTAGGGAGAGTAGAATTTGACTAGAGAGAGAAGACATTTAGGGGGCTTTTTTTGTCTGCACCTACTGGTATTTGGGGATGTTGGCTCCTTCAGTACCAAGTCTGAGTTATATGGCTGTCAACAGAAAACCCTACCACACAATTGTTAGCTCACTGCCATTCTGCATGCTGCCCAGTCATATTTCTGAGAAGCATTTTTGTTTTTCTGGATGATATAAATCTAGGTGGAGTTTGGAATTTGTCTAAGTTGGCCAAAGAACAGGGCTGATGGGAAACTGTCTTCTAGAACTGACCTCAGAGGATCTTTCCCAATTATCACCCATAATGGGCCACCTTGTCATTTTTTCAGCTTCTCATTCCACATTTCTTTTGATCCACAGGGTCTTGATCTTAGGCTAATTTGAAAGTCATGAGTCTAATTTATCAAGCCCTCTTCTTACAGTTGGAGTATATGATTAAGCTGTCCAGGGCAGCAATATCTCTTCTCATCTCTCAATGTGTGGATTGAAAGTCAAGTGTTTCCAAATCCTCACAAAGTATGTCATTATGGATTTGCAAGTCATGGGATATGTTATTTCTCAGTAAACCTGTTTGATGCCTGTGTTAATGTTAGAATTTGGAGCTAAAGTGTATCCCAGACCCATAGTTTATGGATAATTTGTCAAATCTGCATATTTGGGCCAAAGATCAGCCTATTAGATGCTTCCCTGTCACAAAACAAAAGAAACAGGCATAAATTAGAAAACCACAGACTTCATCAATCTACATCTTGACATCTTCAATGTTACTTTCCATTTTCTGGAGTAAAAATGCATGTTTTTCCCACACTCAAGCACTGGTGACTTTGGAGAATGCTTATGTCTAGCTGCTTTGTTTAACAGTGTCAGCCAAATTCTTAATAAGAAAATCTGTCACATCTTGATGTATCATCTCCTCCTACCGTACCAGTGTTATAGAACAGCTGGACAACATTTTCACAGCCGCTTCTTCCCATTGCAGAACCCAATGTTGAACAAAATGATTTCTATGGGTAGTCTCCTTTGGGTATCTTTCAGGAGGAAAATACCTTCATGATCCTTACCATTAAAGCAATTCCACTTGAAAACTGAGTAAAATTCACAGAAAACACAGCTGGCATGAGAGCATCAGGAATACTATTTTTATTAGTAGATCTTTTTCTATTACACACTTATTGCAGTGAATTGTTTCCAAATTTGTCAAGCCTTACAAAAGTCTGTTTCATCATAAACCTATGTGTTTTGAAGTGAAAGATATTGTTATACTTAACGTTAAACTCTATTTCTTTTTCCTTTCTTCTATTCAGGTCAACTTGATGCAGACTGATAAAGAGAATACGATAAAGGGACAACCTTGATTAGATCCTGGACCTGATCATTCTAATTCCTTGTAGTCTCTCTGGGTTCCCCTTCTTTCCCTGAGTTGCTTGATTTTTGATGCAATCCTTTATAAATCCAAAGTTTCCTTTAGGTGCTGAAGCCACCAAGTAAAATCCAGTAGTGGAGTTCTGGAAGTGTGGTGTGGTTTCTTTGAATTTTTGCTCTAATTGATAATAGCAAAATAAGTCACTTTTGAAAAAAGAAAAAAACTCAAACAGATTTAAAGTCCCAGCATTTTTAACGCCATGCTAATATGTCTCAATGGCATTCGTTATGGCATGGCCATTTTGTCACGTGGTGGAGAGCAATTAGGCTGAATGATTACATGGCTATTCTACTCAGGTGCTAAAGGGGCTTAAAATATTGAACTGTCTGTGCTGAGAGAATGTTTTCAGACAGCTACTTTCTACTCTTTTTTATTATCATTATTTTACATAAATGCATTATACAACATACACATGATTATGTTCAAGTGTACTAATGAACAGAGAAGAGTGTTGTAAGGATAGAATCATGACTTAACCACTGATTCAAACCAGATAACAGCATTCAGTTGCTCAAAAGACTTCATCTAAACTTACTTGAAAAATAGAACCAATTACAGAAGTCCTGAAACAGAATTTCTCAAGTTGTATAAAAACATCTGTAACTCCAACAATGGTTCTAAGCAAATAGAACATTCATATGTAGACTTTGAAGGCATATAGGCTCTAATCTAAAGTGGTGTATCAAGTACTCTCTGGGTGGGCTTTGGCAAGTCACTTGACTTGGGAATTTTCACAAGATTTCCATGAGATAAAGTATATAAATGCCCAACATGGTCCCTGGTAAAATCTATGTACTCAAAATGGGTATTTCCCATGTCTTTCTTCTAAGTTAAGGACAAAATAAGTAAAACTAACTCTAAAATATGTTCTCTGAAAGTTGTCAATGACATCAGTTACCAGAGATATGAGAGAATATTTGTAACCACCATCATCCATGAAAAATGGACTCTCCATTTGCTCTGAGTCATTGTAATGAAGACAAAGCCCTTTCAATATAAGCATGACAGGCAGCAGGTCCCTTGGCATTGTGAACTGCACAGAAACGTAGAAATGACATAAGAGTTGTCGAAATGTGAAACAGTCCCAGAACTCTTAGGTTAACTGTGTACCTCAGTGAAATTTCATCTTTTTGATCCAAAGCTACTTAGAAAAAAATTCGGGGGTTGGGGGAAGAGAGGAGAGAAAGGGAAGGTGGTTGTTTGTTTTTAGGTGGAAAGCACAACTCAAAGAATATTCTAAATTCAGGACTAGAGGAATGATATTTTGTATGCATGCAGATGTAGTTCCTTGGTGGTCCCCAATCTTGGAAAAAGTTATTTTTGTAAACTAAAATAATCTGAAACAGATTATAGGGAAATCTATCAGAAAAATAAATACAGAGTATTTAGTATGACATGAGGATGTCCATTAGTGGAGCTGCACTGGAAATATGGTGAGAAAAGTATTTGTTTTTCTGTAATTTTACACAGTTGTGTTTCTATCTAGCTTGATCAATGTTGGTCTTGTATCCTAAATCTCCCTTTCTTTGCCTTCCTAGTTAGTCACTGACCATATGACTCCAGCTCCCAGTCCAGCTGCTGAGGAAGAAGGAAAAAAATAACTAGTCTTGACAAACATGTAGGCCATTTTGGGTATGAGGTTGACATTGCTGATCCTTTCAGCACAGAACTGATACTTTCAATCTCATTCATTATAAGCCAAGATACTCTTTTGTTATCTATGTACTGAGTTCATTTGCAGGGTCTTTCAGGACCAAATTCAAGTTGCTTACTGTTTTATTTACATTGCATCTATAAATACTGCTATGATTTGTTATGTTGGTAGGAGACGTTTCTGTGTCTAGGGAATCTATGCTTGTATGCTTAACTTTGTCTAGTAAATTAAAAATTTTTAAATTAAAAAAGTTTTACAAATATTTTTGTAATTTTTTTTCTCTTGATTTTGCAAGTCAAGCTGTATATATTGCATTACTTATTCCCTCTACCAGGAATGTCGACTTGCTTTATAAAAACATCATTCTATCTCAATGATTACATTTTATATAGACAGGTTGGAAAGAGCATTAAAATGCTTCCTTCTTTTTAAACAATGGGTAGAATATAACATTGGTGCTATATCAATTACTGTTTTTCTGCATGAATTTTCTTCTCAAATTGATGACATTCGTAATTTAGTAAACTTAAGTTAGAAAATTTATAGTATAAGTATTTTAAGGTTGATTATTTTATTTGATTACAATTATAAAAGTGACCAGATGGGAGGACAATTTTTGTTAAGGGAAACTATGAATGGTCAGATGAGAAAAATAAAAAAATAAAAATTATTCAGTTTTTCACTGAACTTTGAAACAAATGAGGAAGATTAGTCACATTTTAAAGACACAAAAGCAATAGCTCTCTGAATCTAAATTTTTCTCTATGTGTTTTTTTCTACCAGATAATACCTTGAATAGTGAAATTTTTTGAGTGCAGTTGATTTTTTCACTTTGCTTATGATCAATTTTACCATTGCAAAAGTAATGTTTTTATTACCTTTGCATAATAAAAACATATCAAAATTTTCAGTTGTCTGTTTTGAGTCCCAAGTAAGGAATTCCTCACTCCTAGGTGGTAGAAGAATGCACTCATGTTTTCTTCCAGCATTTCTTTCATTTTGTTTTGCTTTGTTTGTTAACTTTAGATATCTGTTACAGTTGGAATTTATCCTGGTATAGTGTGTGAAATTTGAACTCAATTTTATCATTTTCCAAGTCAATCTTTTTGTTGCAACACTGTTTATTGTTTTTTTAAAACCTTTTACCCCACTAATTTGAGGTCCCATCTTTACAATATTTTGCATTGTCATAAATCCTTTAATCTATTTCAGGACTTTCTTTTTTTTTTTTTAACTTTATTGGAGTATAGTTGATTTACAATGTTGTGTTAGTTTCAGGTGTAGAGTAAAGTGAATCAGTTATACATATACATATATCCAATATTTTTTAGATTATTTTCCCATATAGGTCATTACAGCATGTTGAGTAGAGTTCCCTGTGCTATACAGCACTTCCTTATTAGTTACCTATTTTATATATAATAGTGTGTATATGTCAATCCCAATCTCCCAATTTATCCCTCCCCCACCTTACCCCCTAGTAACCATAAGTTTGTTTTCTACATCTGTGATTCTATTTCTGTTTTGTAGATAAGTTCATTTGTACCCTTTTTTTTAGATTCCACATATAAGAAATATCATATGACACTTGACTTTCTCTGTCTACTTACTTCACTCAGTATGATAATATGTTTCAGGACTTTCCGTTCTGTACTCTAGGGGAGGTAAAATTTTCCTCCATTCAAATAGGATCTCTGGCTGGGATTGATATGAGACAGACTATCAAGAGAAAGAAAATGACTTTTATTTATATGTGCACGGGAGACCTCCCAAGAAACAGGAAGACCCAGAGGAGTGTTTAGGCCTAAATGTTTATATAAAATACTAGGTTGAACAATGTATTCATATGTATCCAATTAATGAACTTATCCTATAATGTATATATTTTAAGGATAATTGAATATATTTTAAAGTTGGCATCATCCATATATTACAGAACATTGTATATACACAGTGAATTTTGTAGGATGATTTCTAAAATAACAAGTCAAGTATTTTTGTATATGGGTCCTGTAATTTATCTCATTGCTTACTTTTTATTTGTTGATTCAATACTACCTTCATTCTCCATTTAGCAACCCCTCCAGTTTTCATTTCATTTGGTAAAATGTATATGTGCACGTGCATATATATATAAATACAGATATAAACACATATATATGTGCATAGACACACATACATATAACATATATACTAAATATATAAAATGTACATAATATATTTTTCAATATAGTAAATAATGGTGTATGTCTATAGGGGAGGTCTATATGAATCATCATTCCAACTCTTATCTCTATAGGGGAGGTCTATATGAATCATCATTCCAACTCTTATCTCTATGTTTGTCTGGTCTTCCCTTTCCTGACTCAGTACCAGATGGTAGGAATCAGAGAACTTCAGGTTTAACTCCTCAGCCCCTCACAAATACACACACACAAACACATACACCTTACCCTCTGCACCAGGTTCTGAGCCATTAAGAATAAAACTTACACTTTGGGAATACCCAATTTATTGGAAGTACTCTGCTGTTTCCTGTCTGTGCCCTCTGAGATCTAAGGCTGTGTGAATTTCTTGTTACACCTTTCTATTTAGACATCTACCATGGAACCAAGTTCACATACTGTGATCCAGCAGGCAGAAACTGGCATGCTGATATAATTTTAATGGCCCTGTGCTTTATTTAAGGTTTCTCCTCTTAATTTTAAAATCTGAATGAGTATAGATGGGGCATAACCTTTCCATTCATTGTCTTAAGCCAGGTTCCTTTACATATTCATTTAACTGCTTTGTCCTTAAAGTCATCTGCATATTTTTAAAGTGCTGCTGAAGACTATTTCCTTCTGCCTACATTTCTGGTTTTCACTTATTTTCCTCTAAGACTATGACCAAAAAGGACATCTATCTTTATCCACAAAACACCCAATCACAAACACAAATATACATCCACTACACTTTCATTTGAAGCTGGATTCTGTTCCAGCATTCCTTGTATTAATTCAAAACTATGACTGCAGGCGCAACTGATACCAACATCTTCTTAAAAACCTTTCCAGGGCTTCCTTGGTGGCTCAGTGGTTGAGAGTCAGCCTGCCGATGCAGGGGATATGGGTTTGTGCCCTGGTCTGGGAAGATCCCACATGCCGTGAGTGGCTAGGCCCGTGAGCCATGGCCACTGAGCCTGCGCGTCCGGAGCCTGTGCTCCGCAATGGGAGAGGCCACAACAGTGAGAGACCCACGTACCACAAGAAAAAAAAAGAAAAAAAAAACCTTTCCATTATGGTCCATCTCATCACGTGGACCAATTCCTTCATTCTTGCCCTCAGCAACTCCCCAGGTCTTGTTGATTTACTTCCATGGTCTTTGGTAGTGTTTTGATGTGGGCTATGGTCTCCTCTGCTGTACTTGCTAAGCCTTGACAATCTTGGATTGATTGTTACCCAGGCAAATTACTTCCAGCCTGCATTACTTTGAAACCAACATGTTGTAACAGAGAATTGGGTTTAAAATGAGAGTGATGTAAATTGAGAACCAGTTTCCCCTTCTTATTATCTTGATAAATTAGGCAGATACATTTATTTTAAATTTAAATTCATTTTGCCTTAATTTCCTTGTCTGTTTAATGAGGATAATATTCATATATGAGTCTTTTTTTTTTCCATTGAGGATTAAATGATACTGAGCATATGTATAATTATATGAAAATAACAACCATTTATATTATGTATTATTTTATTCTCATTGCTTTACATACATTATATCTAGTCCTTAGAAAAACAATAAAAGCCATTTTTTGTCATCGTAATTTTTTTGCAAATGAAGCCCTGGAAGGCTAATTTACTTACTCTAGGCCCCTATGATATTGAACCCCATGGATTTAAATTAAAATACTTAGTTCCAACACCCATGCACCCTGTGTCATACCATCCTATCTTCACAAATAGGTACTTGACACAAATGAAGTGCTCAGTCAATATGATTTTTCCCATTATCATTAAGATAGTAGAAACATTTTAGTCACAGTAGGAATTAATTAAAATTACTGTAACATTAACTGGAGTATGGATCCTTTGAGACAAGTAATCTTGACTTACTCAAACTACTTCTCCCAGAATATTCAACTCAGTGTTTTGCATGTAGTTGGTGTTCAACAAATGTTTGTTGAATTGCTGAAAAATTATAAAATTCAATTTTGATTTAAAAATAACTGTTATAATGTTAGTGTGTGGGATTTATGTGCTTAAATCCAGAAGAAAACTTGAACAAGAAAAGATCTTAATAAAGAGTGTAAAGTCATGACCACCATGCATTTAATCTGTGGACTGATATATAGTAATTTATAGAGGATCATTAGCAATGCAACCAAAACATAATTGAATTCAGATTCAACAACACCATTAGGTTAAAAGCCAAAATAAATATAAAATTCACATCAGTCATGGTTAGAGTAACTGCTTTTCATTCCCTTTCACTTCCCTTCAAAGCAATTTAGTAGTTCACTTGATTAGATGTTAAGAATATTGTGCAGGGGGCAGAGAATGAGTGGGAACTGTTGTTCAGGTTGATTTTAATAGCATTCTTTTCCATTTGGAAAAAAGTTAACCTACACATGGTTCTACCTCTGTGATAAATTGCTGTCACAATCATGGCAGCCAATGAGCCAGAATTTCAACTACAGCCAAAGTCTGTGTACACATTGCATTGCAGAGACAATGTGTGTTGAGAGCAGTCGACAAATGACTTCAGGAACAGGCCAGCCTTATTGCAGAAGTCATTTCTTTACCAAATGTTATTTATTCACAGTGGGCTGAAGGTGATGACCTCAATCACCTCAATGAGCTGCTATCACAGAGAGAAATTTGCGTCTAAATAATGATATGTAGATATTATTCCTCATATTAATGTGATTGTGACCCTTTGCAGAACTACTATGGGGGTAAAAATCTCCCGGTGATGTGAGACACATTTAAATTCATACCTTTTAAAAATGACACCAGTTCTCAAAGAAATAATGCCCTTGGTGTGTATTTGTACAGTCTTGACAGGGAGTAAGATGATAGTGGCCTTACTTAAAGGCAACGTCTTTATAGTTTCTATGCCTTAAAAAATGCACAGAATAATTATTTATGTGCATGTTTTGTAAAGACATTTGCATTGAATAGACCAGCAATATCAAGTGTGTCCTTCATTTAATTAGCCTGATTAAACAGAAGAATATATCAACCAATCTGCTAGATGGAATGAGTTGATTAATCGAATTTTAATTAGTATAAGCTTTGAAAAAAAATGACATTCAGAAAAGGAAAAAGGCAAATGAAATGTTTTCAATTTATGTAGTCCTTTTTTATCATAAAAGTCATCTTGTAGTCAAAATATCCATCCACAAATATTTATGGAGACAGTACATATGATGTTCAAGGCAGAGTGCTAGATGCTGTAAGGAATACAAATAATTGTTCTCTCTGTTACTCTATATGATGTGGTCACTGGCTTTATGAGAATATAATATAGTTTGTACATAGTTAGACATAGTTGGGGAAGGGGCAACTGACATTATGAACACTTTCTACATGCCAGGCACTTTAGGAACAATTCTTTTTTTTTTTTTTTTTTTTTTGCATTACGCGGGCCTCTCACTGTTGTGGCCTCTCCCGTTGCGGAGCACAGGCTCCGGACGCACAAGCTCAGCGGCCATGGCTCATGGGCCCAGCCGCTCCGCGGCATGTGGGATCTTCCCGGACCGGGGCATGAACCCGTGTCCCCTGCATCGGCAGGCGGACTCTCAACCACTGCGCCACCAGGGAAGCCCAGGAACAATTCTTTTTTTCTTCCTCACATTAATTTTTTCCCAATGGAAATCATCTCTGGATTTTGAAACGAGTAAACTATGACATAGCAAATGTGAATATTTTGTCTAAGGCTGCATAACTAGTCATAAATGAAATCAAACTTCTACTCAGACTTTTTAAAATTTAAAGCCCACACTCTTTGCAGCAGTATACAATTATATAGCACTGTATTATATATCAGTCTGTGATTGTAAAACACAAGGAATGGCAGTGATAGAATACTGAAAAGTAAAAGTAAATATTTCATGGTAAGGGAGAGAAAAATGAGGATATTTATTTCTCATGGCTAAAATGGAACCCTGGTGAATCATAACATTCCCCAAAGTATTCCCTGCTCTCAATTCTTTGCCTCTTTGCTTAAAGGAAATCCTAACTAAAATCTCAGAGGCAGACCTGCTTAAATATTTCACATTTATATTTGGAAACATCAGCTACTGTTTTGTGAAATCTTAAAGTTACCTCCCAAGCAAGTGTATATAGTGAAGATACCGGGATTACATCAAGATCACACAGCTATTTGTGGAAAGGTAAAAAAAATCAAAACAAAAAAAAAACAAAAAAAACCCACATTTTTATTTCAGGGACATAATATTGTCCTGCACAAAACAGTCTACTAACTAAAGGTTTAACTAAATTATGAATCTCTATGTATTCAATAATAATTTTCTACATTATTCTAATAAGCTAAAGTGTTAACTCTTAGATTATACAAACCACAGAAAGATAATATTTGCAAAGACTCCAAAAAGCAACTAAGATTTTATTATAAAAATATACTTCAACTTAGACGAGTACCCGCCAAGTTAAATGAATTAGAAAAGAGACAAAAAGAATATAATTATCTGTAATCCTTTCATTCCTCTTCATATAATTACTTTTATCATTATGTTATAAAATTTAACAATGTGTTTTAACTTTTATAGAATTAGACCAGTCTAATAGTCTGCCATATTTATGAAACATAAGGTGCTTAGCCTTCATTTTAATTTGTTTTTCCATTTTTTTCTATTATAAGTAATGCTGTTAGAAATATATCCATGCATAAACTTTTCACTCCATTTTAGCCCTGTATATTTGATCATTTCTTAGAGAAGTTTCAGAAGAGTGTTTGCTAAAATAAAGATAATGTGAATTTATAAAGATTTGGGAACTTATTAGCCACATGTTTATTCAAAATAATTATGTTTCTATCAACAACTTAAGAGGAGATTAATTTTATCACACCATCATTAGGAAATAATAAATCCTTTGTGTTATAAACACTGTTTTTCTGATAAAGAACATCTGGATAATTAGAAGTGATAAGAAAAGACCTTTGGTTTGTTTTAATTCTTTCACTTCAGAATTTTACATCTATAGCAAGCCCGTTTTCTAATTTCATGCTTTTCATTCCTGATTAAATACATTTTGACTTCTATAATTTGTGTCTTTCATCTAAGGAACTAGCAGTGTTTCACATACTTTACTTGTATAGTTATATGTTGGTATAAAGCTGGGTGCATAATTCACATAATCACAGGACCAAATATGGCTTAAGTACTCACCAAGAGAAACTTCTGTTTGAACTGGGTGCTCTCAGTTTGAACTGAGCTTAACTCTCAGTTGATACAAAGAATTCTCAGCAGTTCATAAAACTAGAAGTTGGGTTTGAGGCCTACCACCTGTCTCACCCACCAATTTATTCACGTTCATTGAAAAATATATTTATTAATTAGCTACTATATTCTGGGCATTATTCTAAGCAATAAGGGTACAAGAATCAGGATCATTTCAGATAGGGATTTGACATTCCATTGAAGAGTGCTCTGTGTGGGTGGGACAAAAAACAAGCATGAAAGCAATGGTAAAAACAACTACAATGCTAATCTATGAGAGGAGAAATACTGGCAAAAATGTCAGGTAATGGAGACAGAGAAAGAGGGGGAGACATTGTTTTAGATTGTGTGGTTAAGAAATCCTTTACAAAGGTGAGAACATTTGAACTATGATCCAATGACAGAAAGAAGCCAGCTATGTAAAAAGTCTTTCAGAAGACATGAACAGCAGGATCACTATCCCAAAACTGGAATATCTTGGGGCATTTGAAGAACAGAAAGAAAATCAGTGGGACTGATAGAATCAGTGGTAGATGATCCCAGAAAGGTAAGCAGGTATCACTTTTAGAATTTACAAGCTATTTATATTTGATTCTAAATGAGAAGCTATTGGATAATAGTGAGCCAGGGAGTTGCATGTTCTGATTGAGCCTTAACAATATTATTGACTGTGGTTTGTCAATGAATTGCATGGAAGCAAGATAGAAAGAAAGCAGAAAATATAAGAAGCTCTTACTAGAGTCTAGGCAAGAGGTACACGTGTCTTAAACCGAAGTGGGAGTAATGAAGATAGAATAAAGTTATTAGAGTTGGGTTTTTCACTGGATGCAAACCTTCCTTGAGGTGATGTTCTGGTAAACTGGATCTCTAAGCAAGGAAACCAACCCTAACCCAACTTTCAGATACTTCTCCAATAAAGATGGTTTTATTCAGGATCAGCAGAGAATTGCAGTTCAGGGTCTTCAACCATGTCAAGCCCCATGCAAGTCCCGCAACAGCAAATAAAGAGAACGCTTTTATAGAGATGAAAAGGAACACCTGAGGGCTATAGTAGAGTCCGCAGCTATTCATTGGCTGAGTTGTCAGGAAAGAAGTCTTTTTTCTTCTTATTGTACTCTGCTAATGTTGCAGGGCTTGAGAGCTCCCCCTACTGGTCTCCCAATTCTATTTAATTAAGGTTACTGTATATTAATTTTTTACAAACGCTATACTCTTCCATGTGTAGTGCAGGTCATTTTTAACACAGCAGTCCCAATGTTTCCCTCCTGTCCTTTATGACGTTTCTGTCATTCATTTCTTTTATCATTACTTTAACTAAATAGTAACCTTTTGGATCAATTAATAAGAAAATAAAGATTTTATTTTGCCATTATTTATTTATTCTCCAACACTCTTCTTTCTTTATGTAGATCTGAGTTTCTAACATATGTAATTCCTTTATCCCAGAATAAGCTCTATTAAACATTTTTGTAGTGCAACTCAGTTGGCTATGAATTCCCATGTATTTTTAAATTTTGTTTTATTTTTTGGACAGAGGTTCTTATTATTTATCTATTTTGTACATATTAGTGTATACATGTCAATCTCAATCTCCCAATTCATCCCACCACCCTTATGACTCCAACCCCACTTTCCCCCCTTGGTGTCCATATGTTGCTTCTCTACATCTGTGTCTCTATTTCTGCCTTGCAAACTGGTTCATCTGTACCATTTTTCTATATTCCATATTTATGCACTAACACACAATACTTGTTTTTCTCTTTCTGACTTACTTCACTCTGTATGACAGTCCCTAGGTCCATCCACATCTCTACAAAAGACCCAATTTCATTCCTTTTTATGGCTAATATTCCACTATATATATGTACCACATCTTCTTTATCCATTCATCTGTCAATGGGCATTCAGGTTGATTCCGTGACCTGGCTATTGTAAATAGTGCTGCAATGAACAGTCGGGTGCATGTGTCTTTTTGAATTGTGGTTTTCACTGTGTATATGCCCAGTAGTAGGATTGCTGGGTCATATGGTAATTCTATTTTTAGTTTTTTAAGGAACTAAAATACTAAATTTTAAGTTTTTGCTGTTATCTGTAGTGGCTGTATCAATTTACATTCCCACCAACAGTGCAAGAGGGTTCCCTTTTCTCCACACACTCTCCAGCATTTGTTGTTTGTAGATTTTCTGATGATTCCCATTCTAACTGGTGTGAGGTGATACCTCATTGTAGTTTTGATTTTCATTTCTCTAATAATTAGTGATGTTGAGCAGCTTTTCATGTGCTTCTTGGCCATCTGTATGTCTTCTTTGAAGAAATGTCTATTTAGGTCTTCTGTCCATTTTTTTATTGGGTTGCTTGTTTTTTAATATTGAGCTGCATGAGCTGTTTACATATTTTGGAGAATAATCCTTTGTCCGTTGATTCATCTGCAAATATTTTCTCCCATTCTTAGGGTCGCTTTTTGTCTTGTTTATAGTTTCCTTTGTTGTGTAAAAGCTTTTAATTTTCATTAGGTCCTGTTTATTTGTTTTTGTTTTTATTTCCATTACTCTAGAAGGTGGGTCAAAAAAAGATCTTGTTGTGATTTATGTCAAAGAGTGTTCTTCCTAGGTTTTCCTCTAAGAGTTTTATAGTGTCTGGTCTTACATTTAGGTCTTTAATCCATTTGGAGTTTATCTTTGTGTATGGTGTTAGGGAGTGTTGTAATTTCATTATTTTACATGTGGCTGTCCAGTTTTCCCAGGACTACCTATTGAAGAGACTGTCTTTTCTCTATTGTATATCCTTGCCTCCTTTGTCATAGATTAGTTGACTATAGGTGCATGGATTTATCTCTGGACTTTCTACCTTGTTCCATTGCTCTATATTTCTGTTTTTGTGCCCATACCATATTGTCTTGATTACTGTAGCTTTGTAGTATAGTCTGAAGTCAGGCAGTCTGATTCCTCTGTTCTGTTTATTTTCCCTCAAGATTGCTTTGGTTATTTGGGGTCTTTTGTGTCTCCATACTAGTTTTATGATTTTTGTGTTCTAGTTATGTAAAAGATGCCATTGGTAATCTGATATGGATTGTTTTGGGTAGTATAGTCATTTTCATAATATTGATTCTTCCAATCCAAGAACATGATGTATCTCTCCATCTGTTTGTATCATCTTTGATTTCTTTCATCAGTGTCTTATAGTTTTCTTAGTACAGGTTTTTCACCTCCTTAGGTAGGTGTATTCCTAAGTATTTTATTCTTTCTGTTGCAATGGTGAATGGGATTGTTTCCTTAATTTCCCTTTCTGATCTTTTGTTGTTAGTGTATAGGAATGAAGGAGATTTCTGTGAATTAATTTTGCATCCTGCAGCTTTACCAAATTCGTTGATTAGCTCTACAAGTTTTCTGGTAGCATCTTTAGGATTACCTATGTATAATATCATGTCATTTGCAAACAGTGACAGTTTTTTTTCTTTTTTTGCGGTATGTGGGCCTCTCACTGTTGTGGCCTCTCCCGTTGCGGAGCACAGGCTCCGGACGCGCAGGCTCAACGACCATGGCTCACGGGCCCAGCCACTCCGTGGCATGTGGGATCTTCCCAGTCCGGGGCACGAACCCGTGTCTCCTGCATCGGCAGGCGGACTCTCAACCGCTGCGCCACCAGGGAAGCCCATCAGTGACAGTTTTACTTTTTCTTTTCCAATTTGTATTCCTTTTTTATTTCTTTTTCTTCTCTGATTGCCGTGGCTAGGAATGCCAAAGCTATGTTGAATAATAGTGGTGAGACTGGACATCCTTGTCTTATTCTTAATCTTAGAGGAAATGCTTTCAGTTTTTCACCATTGAGAATGATGTTTGCTGTGGGTTTGTTGTATATGGCCTTTATGGTGCTGAGTTAGGTTCCCTCTATACCCACTTTCTCGAGAATTTTTATGATAAATCGGTGTTGAATTTTGGTGAAAGCTTTTTCTGCATCTATTGAGATGATCATATGTTTTTAATTTTTCACTTTGTTAATATGGTGCATCACATTGATTGATTTCCATATACTGAAGAATCCTTGCATCCTTGAGATAAAGCCCACTTGATCATGGTATATGATCCTTTTAATGTGTTGTTAGAGTCTGTTTACTAGTATTTTGTTGAGGACTTTTGTATCTATATTCATCAGTGATATTGGTCTGTAATTTTCTTTTTTTGTAGTATCTTTGTCTGGTTTAGTACCAGGGTGATGGTGGCCTCATAGAATGAGTTTAGGAGTGTTCCTTCCTCTGTAAATTTTTGGAAGAGTTTGAGAAGGATGGGTGTTAGCTCTTCTCTAAATGTTTGATAGAATTCACCAGTGAAGCCAACTGGCCCTGGACTTTTGTTTGTTTGAAGATTTTTAATCACTGTTTCAACTTCATTACTTGTGATTTGTCTGTTCATGTTTTCTATTTCTTCCTGGTTCAGTCTTGGAAGGTTACACCTTGCTGAGAACTTGTCCATTTCTTCCAGGTTGTCCATTTTATTGGCATAGGGTTGCTTGTAGTAGTCTCTTAGGATGCTTTGTATTTCTGCACTGTCTGGAGTAACTTCTCCTTTTTCATTTCTAATTTTATTGATTTGAGTCCTCTCCCTCTTTTTTTTTTTTTTTGTGGTATCCGGGCCTCTCACTGTTGTGGCCTCTCCCGTTGTGGAGCACAGGCTCCGGACATGCAGGCTCAGCAGCCATGGCTCACGGGCCCAGCTGCTCCATGGCATGCGGGATCTTCCTGGACCAGGGCACGAACCCATATCCCCTGCATCAGCAGGCAGACTCTCAACCACTGCCCCACCAGGGAAGCCCTCTCCTTATTTTTCTTGATGAGTCTGGTTAAAGGTTTATCAATTTTGTTTATCTTCTCAAAGAACAAGGTTTTAGTTTTACTGATCTTTGCTATTGTTTTTTTTTGTTTGTTTCTATTTCATTTATTTCTGCTCTGATCTTTATGATTTCTTTCCTTCTGCTAACTTTGGGTTTTATTTGTTCTTCTTTCTTCAGTTCCTTTAGGTGTAAGGTTAGATTGTTTATTTGAGATTTTTCTTGTTTCTTGAGGTAGGATTGTATTGCTGTAAACTTCCTTCTTAGAACTGCTTTTCCTGCATCCCATAGGTTTTGGATCATCATGTTTTCATTGTCATTTGTTTCTAGGTATTTTTTTATTTCCTCTTTGATTTCTTCAGTGATCTCTTGGTTATTTAGTAATGTATTGTTTAGACTCCATATGTTTTTGATTTTACATTTTTTTTCCCTGTAATTGATTTCTAATCTCATAGCATTGTGGTTGGGAAAGATGCTTGATATGATTTCAACTTTCTTAAATTTTCTGAGGCTCGATTTGTGACCCAAGATGTGATCTGTCCTGGAGAATGTTCCATGTGAACTTGAGAAGAAAGTGTAATCTGCTGTTTTTGAATAGAATGCCCTATAAATATCAATTGAATCCATCTGGTCTATTATTTCATTTAAAGCTTTTGTTTCCTTATTAATTTTCTGCCTGGATGATCTGTCCATTGGTGTAAGTGAGGTGTTAAAGTCCCCCACTACTATTGTCTTACCATCAATTTCCTCTTTTATAGCTGTTAGCATTTGCCTTATGTATTGAGGTGCTCCTATGTTGGGTGCATATATATTTATAGTTGTTATATCTTCTTCTTGGATTAATCTCTTGATTATTATGCAGTGTCCTTCTTTGACTCTTACAGCATTCTTTATTTTAAAATCTATTTTATTCTGATATGAGGATTGCTACTCCAGCTTTCTTTTGATTTCCATTTGCATGGAATATCTTTTTGCATCCCCTCACTTTCAGTCTGTATGTGTCCCTTGGTCTGAAGTGGGTCTCTTGTAGACAGCACATGTATGGTTCTTGTTTTTGTATCCATTCAGCAATCCTGTGTCTTTAGGTTGGAGCATTTAATCCATTCACATTTAAGATGATTATCAATATGCATGTTCTTATTACCATTTTCTTAATTGTTTTGGGTTTGTTTTTGTAGGTCCTTTTCTTCTCTTGTGTTCCCCACTTAGAGAAGGTCCTTTAGCATTTGTTTTAGAGCTGGGTTGGTGGTGATGAATTCTCTTAGCTTTTGCTTGTCTGTAAAGCTTTTGATTTCTCTGTCAAATCTGAATGAGATGCTTGCCAGGTAGAGTAATCTTGGTTGTAGGTTTTTCCCTTTCATCACTTTAAATATATCGTGCCACTCCCTTCTGGCTTGTAGAGTTTCTGCTGAGAATTCAGCTGTTAACCTGATGGGAGTTCCCTTTTATGTTATTTGTCATTTTTCCCTTGTTGCTTTTAATAATTTTTCTTTGTCTTTAATTTTTTTCAATTTGATTACTATGAGTCTCGGTGTGTCTCTTCTTGTGTCTACCTTGCCTGGGCCTCTCGGCACTTCCTGGACTTGGGTGGCTATTTCCTTTCCCATGTTAGGGAAGTTTTTTACTATAATCTCTCCAAATATTTTCTTAGGTCCTTTCTCTCTCTCTTCTCCTTCTGGGACCCCTATAATGCGAATGTTGTTGTGTTTAATGGTGTCCCAGAGATCTCTTAGGTTGTCTTCATTTCTTTTCATTCTTTTTTCTTTATTCTGTTCCATGGCAGTGAATTACACTATTCAGTCTTCCAGGTCACTTATCTGTTCTTCTGCCTCAGTTATTCTGCTATTGATTCCTTCTAGTGTAGTTTTATTTTCAGTTATTGTATTGTTCATCTCTGTTTGTTTGTTCTTTAACTCTTCTAGGTCTTTGCTAAACATTTATTGCATCTTCTCGATCTTTGCCTCCATTCTTTTTCTAAGGTCCTGGATCATATTCACTATCATTATTATGAATTCTTTTTCTGGAAGGTTGTCTATCTCAACTTCATTAAATTGATTTTCTGGGACTTGATTGGTTTCCTTCACCTAGTACATAGCCCTCTGCCTTTTCATTTTGTCTATCTTTCTGTGAATGTGGTTTTTGTCCCACAGGTTTCAGGAATGTAGCTCTTCTTGCTTCTGCCATCTGCCCTCTGGTGGATGAGGCTCTCTCTCCCATTTGTTTTTAATTGAGAAATTCTTTGTCTTTCACTTTTGAAGTATAATTTCATTTGTTATAGTATTCTACGTTGTTGAGTTTTTTTTAATTTAAATATTTCACTCTACTTTTTTATTGCTTAAATAGTTTCTGACAAGAAGTCAACTTCAATTCTTAGCAGTTTTCCTCTATATGTAAGGTGTACTGTTTTCTTTATGAATTCTTTCAAGGCTTTGTTTTTCTGTAGTTTGAGTATGGTTTGCCTAGGTGTAGTTTTTTTTGTATATATATCCTGCTGCATGTTCCCTGAGCTTCCTCAATCTGTGGTAATGTTAATTTGACTGGGAGTTGGGCTGTCTTTCATATTTGCAGTAGGTGTAAGTGCCAGAGTTTTCAAAGTTCTCTAGTGTTTCTCTTTTCTCAAGGTGTTTCTAAGTACCTCTCCTCAAAATTGTAGGTATTTCATCTACAATCCATTGTTATTATATTAGACCCCTTTGGGTATGGTGGTAAGGTGCAGGGGAGTGAAAACATTTTATACTTTTATAATGAAGTCCCAGTAATATAATTAGTAGGCCTGTGTTTCTGGGCTGCAGCCTTCACAAGTGTTTCTTAGGTTCCCCCATACCCTTCTTTTGTGAAACAGGATGGGTAGAGCATCTTTACTGGGTGAGTTATCATATGGAGAGAAAAAAAGTATCTTCAAAAGATGGATAACAGAGCTAAGCAAAACAAAAAAGTCCTTGACCTCAAAGATCTTCCATAAAGGATTAATATGTTTACATGTATTTAGTATATTTTGTTCACACTGGACTGATTCACTGTTTGATGGTGAGAAACAGTCATCAAGTAGATGACTTTAATGACATTTGTTTTAAGAATAAACAAGGTATAATCTTCTTGATTGAGTACATAGCAGTCTTTTCCTTCTCTACACTCTTTCCTCAAGTCTAAGTCTCCAAAGCTTTAGTATAAATCAGAGCCATATCATAGAAAGAGGTTGGGTCCTCAATTGTTATGTGGGCGGTCCACTCACGAATGAGAATCATCTCATGAGACTGTTATATGAGGAACAATTACACTTAAGACATTGAAACTTGAGGATATATTTGTTTCAGCAGCTAATATCACCTTAAAAAATACATGTTAAAGGAAACTGCAATGATTAGCTTTATATTACTTTTTACATGGGTCCCTTTTTCCAAATACAAAGTTATCTATGAAAATATCTAGTGCTATGATAGTCATTTTTCAAGACCTGCTTAATAACTTTCAATATTATAATGGAGTATCCTTCAGTGTAAATTTTCCTCTGGCTATCTTCCTTTGAGACAACCTTTCCCAATCTCCCACTAAGTACCATGAAGACACAAAAAATGACAATTTAAAGAAATATCATAAACTAGAACTATCGGTCAACTTATTAGAATCTGGAAAGAATTTCCATAAGCTACAAAGTTATAAACTAGACTTAAAAAATATCAAAGGGCAAGTAACGTTGACCGTGTTGAAAATCTTATTCTGTGTCAGTGGGAGGAAAGTTTACCTACCTGAAAAGGATATGAAAAAGTGTGTTTTTCCTCTTCTGTTCATCATCTGCCTCATCAACTCATTCAAAACTCTTTATTAAATACAAGCAAGATTCTCAGATGTGCAATATGAAATTTCAAAATTTACATTAACCAGAATACTGAATAACCTTTCCTCTAATAAGCAAGTGCTGACTTTTGAAACCTCACTAGCATCATTACTTACCCTCCATAAATACTTATCTTGCTCTGTGCAATCAGAGGCTGAATTTTCAATAAAATAAACAGACCAAATTACAGTAGGCTGACAAAAATTGTTGTCTGTTTATTATAGTTATGGATGATGTTAGCTATTTTATCAGTAAAAAAGTAATACATACCCTTTGCATAGATTTGGAAGATATAAATATATAATCAGAAAGATATCTCCTTATAAAATTTAGCTTAGTTCAATGCAAAAATATTCACCAAAAGATTGGGGAACTGTGAGTAAGATTTATAGATTCTTGTTGCTATATCATAACTGCCAATGAAATTTTTAATCTGGTTACTAGGAAGAAGCCTAATGAGATTATCTGACACATTTATCATCTTGCTCTGAATCCTGGTCTCAGAATACTGTGCTACCAGGGATGGTGATGATACAGCTTGGCAAATGATGGCCCCTGATCCTGGGAATGGGAGGCCTTATATATGGCTGGTCCGTGATGTTTCCTGTCTGCATTCTCCTTTGCCAAATAACCCAGTTGTTTAATATTGAGAAGAAAATTGTCCTTACCACTCTGTGCTACCTAAAATCATTTCCAATATTCCCCAGGATCCACGATATAAAAGTTTCTTTCTCTCATAAACTCTTCAGATTGTAGGTTCAAGTTTTGTGGAGAAATATCATAAATTCAGTTTTATGCACATTGATTTCTAGGTACCTTTGAGACACTAACGTAGAACTGTCTAGTAGTCCTTTGTATAAAATATGTCTGAAGTCCAGAGGAGGGATTTGAACTGGAGATAAAGTTTTGTTAGTCTTCTGAGTATAGAAAATTTGTGTAGGGAGAATACAGAGTGAAAGGAGAAGAGGTTTGGAGTGTGTTCCTGAACGAATTTCAATATTTAATACTACGGTAGAGGAGATGGAACCCACAAAGAACACTGAGAAAGGGAAGAAGGAAGATGAAGATGAACATCTGGAAGGAGAGTGTGATGTCCCGGTAATGAAAGGAAGAGAAAGTTTCAAAAAGGCAGGAGTGATTGAACAGGTATAGTCGCTGAGAGCTCCAGTAAAATAAATGCTAGAAAAAATGTATTTCATTTGGAAATATGGCAATATGTCAATAAACAAACCCTCATTATTCATGGATTCCCTACTTGTGAATTTACCTGTTCACTAAAACTTATTTGTAACCCTCCAAATCAATATTCACTCTGTTTTCTCAGTCTTTTGTGGATGTGCAGAGTGACAAAACATTTGATTATCCTGCCATGCATGTTCCCATCTGAGTTTGTTTCAGCTCTCACATCATAGTGTGTCCGTTTCACAGTCTATTTACTGTCACATTTTTCTCATTTATGTGTTTTATCAGAGGTGACTTCATTGTTTAAAATATCCTCCAAGAACACTGCTGCAGTGTTGTTGGGTGTTACTTATCACCCTTGAGAAGGCTGTGATGTGCCTTACGAAGAAAATAAATGTGTTAGATATATTTCATTCAGAAATGACTTATAGTGCTGTTGGCTGTGAGTTCAATGTTAAAGAATCAACAGTGATATTAAATAAAGCATCTTTAAACAGAAATATTCCTTAAAACAGGTTATATATTGATCCATTGAGCAAAATATTGTGGCCAGAAGCTCACAGGATCCTAATCTGGGATTTCTCCTAGGAGCTTGTGGTTCAGTTTTACTAGTTCAGGTTTCACAGTGACATGGTTGAACATAACTATCAAGAATAATGAGAATCACCTGTATATATTAAATGTGTGAATAAAATATTTATCAGACATTTGTACTCTAGTGACAGAGAACTCACTGTTGTCATAAGCAGCTTAGTTTAACTTTGGATTTATATTAAACACTTTTTCTCATTGAATTATAGTTGATTTACTACAGCATATTAGTTTCAGGTGTACAACATAGTGACTCAACATTTTTATAGATTATACTCCATATAAGATCACAATGGCTATACTTCCCTGTGCTATACAATACATCTCTGTAGTTTGTCCATTTTATACATAGTAGTTTGTCCCTCTCAGTCCCACACCCCCATTTTTCCTCTCCCCCCCACCCACTGGTACCTACAAATCTGTTCTCTATACCAGTGAGTCTGTTTGTGTTTTGTTATAATCTTTCATTTGTCTTTCTGTGTCTGACTTATTTCACTAAGCATAATACTCTCTAGTTCCATCCATGTTGTTGCAAACGGCAGAATTTCATTCCTTTTGTGGCTGAGTAGCATTCCATTCCATTGTTGATGGACACTTAGGTTGCTTCCATATCTTAGCTATTGTAAATGCTGCTATGAACATTGGGGTGCATGCATCTTTTCAAATTAGTGTTTTCCTTTTCTTCAGATACCCAGGAGTGGAATTGCTGAGTCATATGGTAGTTCTATTTTTAGTTTTTGAGGATCCTTCATATTGTTTTCCATAGCAGCTGAACCAATTTACATTCCCACCAATGGTGTACTAGGGTTGCCTTTTCTCCACATCCTTGCCAATTTGTCTTTTGTTCACTTTTTGATAACAGCTATTCTGTCAAGTGTGAGATGATTAAAATGTTTTTATTATGTACTGAAATGTCCCCCACTATTTCTTCTATTACTTTTGAGTTTCATTTACTTCCTATATTTTAGTAGAGCTTCATTCATTTCCTTTATTTTAGTACAAATATTTTTATAGCAGTTTTATTTTCAGTGGAGAATTGGAAAGCATTCTCTTTCAATATTTTGTTTTTATTTGGACTGGCAAAGAATACCAGGCCACTGTAATGTCTGGTATTTTCTGTATTCTGTTATATAGCTTTTTACTCCAAATAAAATAATTTGAATATCAACATTGTAAAATTTCTTTAAAAAGGGCCAAATTTACCATTCATTATTTATTTTTACCTCTTTGTCATTGGGTAGCTCTCTTAATAATATACCAAAAAAAAAAAAAAGTGCTGTTTAATCTTTAAAACCCGTTTTAGCTGAATTATTCAACAAAATCTAGTTGGAGGGTGTTTGAGGAACCTATAGCTTAGTTTTTAGTTTTTCATTAGTAAATCTTTCTCAAACTTTACCTTGTCAAATTTAGATTTCATGCTTAAGGAACTATGACACTAATCTGTTGTAAGTAAAGGTAGATTGCTAAGGTTTTGTTTTCAAATCTCCTTTCCAAATAAAAGTCTGAAAACCCAACTAGTAAAATAGATCCAAATGAAGTTGCTTGGGTTGAATAGTGGTTAGGGAGCTTGGGGCATATCCCAGTGGGACCACCTATCTAGTAATGGCAACTGAGGTTTTAGCTCAATCTACTTTAGATTCCACAGGTCATAGACTAAAATACATGTGGACACTATGCTGAAAAGCACCCTGGAATCAAGAGATATGATTTCTAGTTTAGGTTCTACTACTTACCCTTTGTGTGACATAGATGAGTCATTTTTGTTACTGGATTCAGTATTATTAATTACAAACTATAAATTCCAATATCCTAAAATATGATATCTGTGAAAGAAATTTTAGGTACTATAGAAATAGGAAATACTCTTGAGATATTTCTAGGTATATGAGTATAGGCATAATCTAGAATTCTTTGTTTCCCAAATCATCAGTCTAATAAAGATATAACTACATATTTCAAAGATGTTAATAAAAAGGAAAACATAGAATCTTAACTGAGTTTTGTTTTGTTTCCAATTTTTGGGCTCTGCCTGCCTTCCTAAATATTTAGTCATTCTGACAGCCAATTCATTCAAGGAATATTTGGATTTAATTTATTATGTAATAGTTAATCAGATTTGAAGGTAGAGCTCTTTGGAAGAAATTTTAAGTAGTAAAAGCAATAAAACACTGATAAAAAGCCAAGACTATTTTCTAGGGAATACATATTTAACAATGATCACTTATTAGAATCTCAGCTGCAAATATTGTAAGTAATCACATGAGTGCCTGTAGCCAAGTTAGATGCTGAGGGAATGGGACCAAAGAGGAGTTTGTTTTATAGTCCATGGTTAAAAGATCAAAGTATCAGGCTATCAATACTTATGGATTTTATACCCCTTTACTTACTATGTTTTCTAATCCAAATATAGTATAAGGAAACATTTTATATATTTCCATTTCCTTTAAAATTCAATTGAAAAGTTGTTTGTGCCATTACACCATTCTGCTCTGTGAATCTTTTTTTTTTTCATTTGGTCATCTTTTCTAATCACTATTACATGTCCATACAACATATAAAACCATTATTTATGTTTGGAAGTAGCAGTATTGGTAGTATTTCTGAGTTTGCCATCATTGTATTATTCTTCTCTTCCTACCCTTTCATTACACACTGAAATTCATATGATTTGCTTTGGTTTTTCAAAAGCACTCACATCAACCAGGTGAAAAAATAGGGAATGCATTCTTAATTTTATTTCATAGATGAAGCTTAATCTGATATATTATGATATATCTGTTGTTTATCATTAGGGCAAACTTCCAACTTATTTACTACAAGGAAAAAAGCAAGTAAGTGTTAAATGTATATTTTAAAAATTTTTCAAATGGCAAAGAGTAATCTTTCCCCTTTTAAATCATTGTTTTTGTATCCATTTCCTGCAAGCATGAGCTCAGGAAGTGATAAAGTTGACACAGTTGCTGATGGATTTTTCAACAGTTCATGCCAAGTTGTTTCCTGGTGCCAAACACAATGGATCAAGAAATATGGCACATGACCAGAAAAATCTTATTATTTTAAATAAGTTTTCCCTCTCACTATGGCTCTCATCAGAAATTTCCCAGAATATTTAAATCTTTCTTCACTATGATGGATGAACCTGTAAATGTTCAGATATTTGTCTCATGAATAGTTTTCTTATTAACACCGAGAAGCCCCAAATTATGAAATAGTCCAAGAAATTCATGATAACATTTTTTCAGAAGAGATTAAATAAGACATATTTTTGGAAGAAAGGATTTGATCAAATAGGAAAGCAAAAGTGCCTCAGTATGGCTCTCATGAATTTGATTTCATTTAAAAATAATATTCAATCCACTTATTAATATTGTATTACAATTAATATTACATACAATGTTACATACAAGAATTAATGTTGTATAATGTGATAAATCACAAATTCTCACTATAAAGACATAGATCTAATGTATCTTCTGGGTTTTGCTTCTAAGAACTACTTTGCAGAATGCTAAACTATCTGTCATTTTATAGGGAAAATTGGTGCCAAACGTCAAATTTTCTTCCCATCATTATCACCAAATGTTTACTAATTTATAAAAGTGTTTTCTTCCTTTCCTAAACTCCCAAACTTCTATGACTTTTTGGCTGTCCTCTTGTAGTAAGCATAAATTTACCTTGGACATTCATTCATATTTTTTTCTCAAAGATTGGAATGAAGGTCTTTATGGACACTGTAATCAGCTAAGTCAGCAACCAATGTTAGACATCAAAAATATTCTTCAAGTTCCATAAGTGTCTTTTCAAGTGCAAAGACTACATCAACATTTAATATGTGAGTGGTTTAAATGAATATTCTAAAAATCAAGCCTGTTGAGTTAAATTATTCTACTCCATTCTCAACCGCCAGAACATAAATTGATCATAAGCTAGAGTTAGGAAGGCTTTGGCCTCTCCTAGAAGAAACATACTACATGGATTATCCTCTATAAGCATGCATGTTTCCTGGACAACCATCTGATAAAAGTTTAGGTCTATTAACTGCTCTAATCCTGGGTACAGGCAGCAAACAATACAAAACAAACTGACAAAAAAACAAGCATGTGAGTAAGTTGGCCATAGTTCTGCTGGTAAAGCTAAACTGTGGTTCAGATTCACAAAGTTCAGTAATATCTTAATATTGTTATTTTTTAAAGTAATGGATTGAAAACAAATAAGTAAGCGAGGAAACAAAATTAAAATATTCTTTTAAAATGAGAATTTGTTTGGGGAAAAGATGATATAGTATAACAGTGACTACATTACATAATAGAGTTGACTTAAGAGAAAGCTTTAACTTTCTGTTCATCTACATTCAACTCTAAATTTACTATAAAATGGGCTTCATAGCAAAACTACTGAAGTCCAAAGAAAGAAACAGAAGAAGAGGATGATGGATCAACAAAGAGAATAAAAGAAAGAAGATCAGAAAAACAGACATACACACACACAAACACACAGGAGAGAGAGAGAGAGAGAGAAACATTTATATCCACTCTTATGTTTTCCTCACATGATTTCCATTACGCAGATAATGTCTTCTTGGCTGATCTGTAGCTGATCACAGTGCTCCAGAAATCATTGGACTCCTAGGTAGATACAAATTATTGTCCAAAGAATTATGGAATGAGAATCTAAGCAGGCACACATAAAAAAATTAAGTTAAGTAAATAAACAAATGAAAGAATAAACAGACACACATCTTTTATTTATTTTTACCAAACACACTCCCAATTTTAAACTTCAACAAGTAAAAGGAAAACCAGGACATTTGAAAAGAAAAGCAAACAAGGATTAAAAAAACAATAAAACTATTTAAGTTGGTATTGCTGAGGAGGCAAGAGACTGTGCTGATAAGGTCAAGAAAGAACCTAAAGAGTGTAATTACTCTGGAACCACCAACCCTCCCTGCAAATGGATACAAAATCGTATTGTTTTCTCATTTTAACCCAGAAATTCACCTGAAAACTTGTCATAGGGCACAATCTTTTCCAATGCAATAGACCTGATAATCTGTTGCCTTAATTTGGTCCTTCCAGTTGTTTTATTTCAACAACTCCATTGGCCCAAATACTTGAAAAAATTTGGGGAGGATTCTCCATTACTTATACCTGGGGTGGGGGGGCTAGTCACAGTGTTTAAAGCCAAGTTAAATTTACAAAGAGAAGAAATGAGATCTTCTCATGAGTCTTAAAAATATTTTTACTGTCTTACATCTCCCAATTATCAATTTTTAATCATAACTCAAAATTGGTTTAAAATAATCTAAATCCTAAGGCATTTAAATAGTAGTCTTTTATCAAAATGTTTTCTGGTTTTCTACAATATGGACATTTTTATATATTATGTAGGAATTCTGTATTTTCTCAACATTTATGATTCTTAACATTTTAATGTTTTGTAAGTCGAGAAAAATTCTCACATTGACTTGTACATTGAATGTAATCTTTAAGGGAAAGGAGGTTACCCTTTTCTCCCCAAGACTGTTGCTTTGTCTGTGTGTTCTTAGAATCAGGAAAATATTAATCTATAGATGAAATAGTAAATTGTTAAATAAAATACATGTAAGAAATAAGTGTGTTATATTTATTATTAATATCAACTTCACTTCTATTACCTATCAACTTCACTTCTATTACCTCATATTTAGTAATCACATTAGAGTTATTTTTACTATAAACATAAAAATATAGGAAACTTATAGCATTTATCTGGATAATTCCAGAAGATTTTGCAACATTTTTTATTTAAGCAAAGGAATTCTTTTTCTCATATTGGAGATCTGGGGACATTTTCTCTGCCTTAATCAAAACTTCTTTGAGTTGTTGAACACCACTGAACTACTTATTATCCAGATATAAAACCATGGCAGTAATTTCAGAGGCAGAGGTAAATGTAAAAGTTCAGAGATGTCAAGCAGTGTTTACTTTGAGGGGAATTTCTGACAGTAGTGAGCATAGCAAATATGAGAGAACACCTAGGGCAGCTTAGTTCTTACTAAGGAGAAAGTTGCCATCGATGTAAACAAAGCAGAAATATCGCCCATTACAGTAGAATGACTCACTGACAAAGGGATCAGACTGTGGAGGTTGCATCTGTTTGTCCCATATTTTAAGTTTATTTTGGTGTGCTGACATTTGGAGTGGCTCTGATTGGTCTGGAATTAATCTTCTTATCTTGTGAAACATCTGTACTGTATTGTTCCAAAGGATTAGCTGCCCACTGGGGATTCTGTGAAGTCAGGACAATGGAGGTCATTAAAGGTGCAAACATTTATTTTCCGGTCTCTAGTTCAGCAGGGGAAAGCCATGCAGCTGACGGATTTTTCTTTTTTTCTTCTTTTTTAATCCAAAACTCAGCATTCTTACAAATAAACTAAACAACAGTGATCTATGAAAGAGTTGCTACACTGGAATGGATGACTGTAGGAACTCAGCACTATTTAATGGCCAAAGAAGGGGAGGCAGAAAAACAGATTTTGTGTCAAAGTTAGGAATTGAAAGCATAATAAAGCATGCCTTTCAAGAGTAGTTCTTGAAATGATTCTGAGTGGAACAGCCCGGCACAGTTTCAGGTGGTCTCACAAATTAAAATACATTTTCTTTTGCAGTTTCTTGACTTATGACCAATATGATTTTTTCCTTTTCTTAATTCCTCCAACTGCCCTCTTTCCAAATCTCCTGACGCTACAGTTATAATTTATAACACTGTGATATTTGAGAAGTAAAATCTGAGACAAAACAGAGTGTGGAGAAATATTTCTCAGTGTTATGGGTTGAATTGTATCCCTCCAAAAAATAGAGGTTGAAGTCCTAATCCCAGTGTCTCAGAATGTGACCTGACATCACAATAGTCTTGACAGATGTAGTTAATTAAGATGAGTCATACTGGAGGAAGGTGGGTTGCTAATCCAATACAACTGGTGTCCTTAGAAGATGACAACCATGTGAAGATAAAGGCATTTAGGAAGAATACCATGTGACAACAGAGCCAGAGATTGAAATTATGCAGCTGCAAGCCAGGGAATGACAAAGATTGCCAGCAAACCACTGGAAGCTAAGAGGAGACAAGGAATAATTTCCCTACAGTCTTCAAAAGGAGCATGTCCCTGCTGACACCCTGATTTTGGACTTCTAATCTCCAGAACTATAAACAATACATTTCTGTTGTTTTAAGCCCCCCTAGTGTAAAGCACTTTTTTATGGCAGCCCTAGGAAACTAATATACCTTGTATCATACATTTAGTAAATGGGGCTTTGATTTAAATTTAGTTTTCGCTGACTGTGAAAATGATCTATCTATATGCCCTTTTTACCTTCTAAGTTGTATTAGGGACACTGTACAGGTAAGGTAGGGATGTTAAATGATGGTGGTGTTGACACATAGAATTAGTCAAGCAAGTGTGCTATCTCCCAGTTCTCCCTGCATATTAAAGGGCACACTCTAATGACCTACCCACTAGTTTCCTCTGAACAACTCTCCAAATAGTACTTAGCATATCGCCTCTGCAAAGGTGACCTAAGTGTATGATTTAAATGCCAATTACATATTGGCAATATTTTTCAAATTGTGGGTTGTCATCCATTAGTGAGTGATAAAATCAATTTAATGGGTAACCCCTCCACCCAAAAGAATGAAACCTAATACAATGAAATGGAATAGACATTATAGCATTATGAAGTGCACTTGTACATTGTCCAAGAAATGTTGGGGGAATATTTGCATGTCTAAGACTGTGTGGGAAGGAGATGTGTGTGTGTGTGTGTGTGTGTGTGGGTGTGTTTGTGTGTACATTCTAAGTTGTGATATAAAATAAATTCCTTATTATGTGCTGTGGAGAAAAATATTTGAAAGCTTCAGTATTTTAGGCTATATCCCATAAAGGACTACTACCTTATTACATGAGAATCTAGAATAAATGGAGTTAAATAAATTTAATGTGTTTTATTTTATTGAAAGCATTGGTAATCGTTCCACAATTCCTAAGATATTTATTATTTTTACAAATGATGAAACTTGTGAAATTTATGGTGAGATAATAAGGTTCTATGACTGCCAAATTGCTTTTTTCCCAATCACAGACTTGCCAAAAAAGGTTAAAATATCATGAAATTTTATATTTGTTCTTTACATGAGTTTTCCTAGTTATCCAGGCCACCTGCCCTGGGAACAATAGGGCAAGGAAACATATCATAGTAAATATTTTCAAAGCTTGATTATACACTACCAACAAAAAGAACAAAAATAAAACATCTGTGAAAAATAACTCATGTAAACAATATAAGAACTTCCAAAATAAAACATCCAGGAGCGAATAACTAAATCTGTCATTGCTCAACTGGACATTCTTCTGTTCATAATGTAAAAGCATCACTTTATTGTTGGTTCCTTAAAGGTTATCTAACCTCTTCCTTCTAAGGCAAAATTAGAGGTTTAGCTGCCCAGAGATATGAAATGTTTTACAAACGATTTCAGAGGAAAAGTTAGACCTGACCCTTGTGTCCTAATTCCCAGACTTGTTTTGAAATCATATTTATTTCTCATACAATACATTCAAATCAATGACTTCTTTGAAAGATACAAATTACCAAAACTGACTAGAGAAGAAATAGAAAAATCTTAGTAGATTTATAATAAGTGATACGATTGAATTAGTAATTAAGATTCTTCTCACAAAGACTAATTTGAGATGACTTAACTGGATATTCCTATGAAATGTTAAAAGAAGAAATAATGTCTGTTCTAAAAGCTTTCAGAAAATAGAAATAGAGCAAATATTTCACAACTCATTCTATGAGATCAATGATGATACCAAAGCTAGACCAAGACATCACAAGAATATTAAACTACAGACCAACAACCCTCAGGAACATAGATGCAAAACTCCTTAATTTTAGCAGACAGAATTTTACAACATATAAAAAGTACTATACACCATGACCAAATGGAATTTATACCAGAAATTCAATATTGGTTTAAAATTGAAAAATCACTTAATGTAATATACCATATTAGCAAAATAAGGGGAAGCAATGACAATCTTTTCAACGAACATGTAAGAATCATTTGAAAAATCCAACACCTATTCCTGGTTAAAAAAACAAAATAAAACAAAACCAAAAATACTCTCAATTAGCTAGGAACTGAAGAAAACGTTCTCAGGTTGATAGTAGCACTTGAAAAACTTACAGTAAACATCAGACTTCATGGTGAAAGACTAAATGTTTCTTCCCTAGGATCAAAAACAAAACAAATGTGTCTACTCCTGACACTTCTGTTCAACACTGTACTGAAGATTCTTTCTAGACAGTGAAATCTGGCAAGAAAAAGAAATAAAATACATACAGTTTGGAAAGAAGGAACTAAAACTTTATTCCTAGATGATATGATCCTGAATGTGAAAAATTCTAAAGTATCATAAAACTCCTGCTAGAACTAATTGATGAGTTCAGCAATGTCCCAATACATAAGATCAATACATTAAAAAATCAATATTATTCCATATAATACCAATAAACAATCTTTAAATAAAGTTTTTTAATTCCATTCATAATAGCATCAAAAAGAATAATATACTTAAGAATAAAACTGACAAAAATGCAAGACCTATGCACTAAACTTTATAAAACATTGCTGAGAGAAATTAAGCTCTAAATAGAGATATTCCATGTTTATGGATTGAAAGACTAGATTGTTATGCCAACAGTTTTTTTCAGAATTTTGCTATAGATTGAATTGAATCCCTACTAAAACCCTAGTAAGTTTTTTTTTTAATAAGCTGATCCTAAAATTCACATGGAAATGAGAAGGATCCTGAATAGACATAGCAATTTTGAAAAGAAGAACAGAATGAAAAGCTTAGACTGCTTGATCTCAAAACTTACTGTGAAGGTACTGCAATCAAGACAGTGAGGTAACTGCTATAGAGATTGGCATACAGATCAATGGAACAGAATTAACATCCAGAAACAAAGTCTTACATTTATCGCTAACTAATTTTCAACAAAGATGCCAAAGGAATTCCATGGGAGGATTCTCAATAAATGATGCTGGAACAATATGAATCTCATATAAAGGGATTAGTTTAGTCCCCAGCTTGATTCCATACATAAAAATTGACCATAGAACTAAATTTACAAGTTAAAACTATAATACTTATAGAAGAAAACATAGGAGAAAATCTTTATGACCTTGGATTATGCAAAATGTTTTAAAATATGACACCAAAAGCAGGAGCCATAAAAGTAAATACAATTGTTAAATTGGATCTCACCAAATAAAACATGTGTGTACTTCAAAAGACATTATGAAATGAAAAGATGGGGTGGGGAGAGGGCTGAACAGACAGAACACAGGAAATTTTTAAGGCAGTGAAAATACTTTATAATACTATCATGATGTTTACATGTTTTTATGCATTTGTCCCAACACATAGCATGTACAACACCTAGAGTGGATCCAAATGTAAACTCTGAACTTTGGGTGATAATAATGTGTTAATGTAGGTTCATCAACAGTAATAAATGTACCACTCTGGTGGGTGATGTTTATAATGGGAGAGGCTATGCATGTGTGAAGGCAGAGGGTATATGGGAAATTTGTGTATATTCTTCTCAATTTTGCTGTGAGCCTAAAACTATTATGTAAAAATAAAGGAAAAAAAAAAGCCACAGACTAGAAGAAAATATTTACAAATTATACATCTGATATGCACTCATATCCAGACCATGTAAACAACCCATACAATTCAGAATAAGAATATAAATAAGCCAATTAAAAATTGGCAAAAATGTTGTATCAGTGTCCTAGGGCTGCTGTAACAAAGTACCACAAATTAGGTGTCTTAAACAAGAGAAATGTATTGTCTCACTATTCTAGAGGCTATAATCCCCAAATCAAGTAGCACCATGCTCCCACTGAAACTGAGTAGAATCCTCCTTTGCCTCCTCCTAGCTTCTGGTGCTTGCAGACACTCCTTGATGTTCCTCCATTTACAGCTGCATCACTTCAGTCTCTGTCTCTGTCATCACATAATGTTCTTCTCTCCTGTGTGTTTCTCCTTTTCTTATGAAGGTACTAGTTGTATTGGATTGAGGACCTATCCTCATCTACTGTGAGTTCATTTTAACTTGATTGTATCTGCAAAAACCCTATTTCCCAGTAAGTCACGTTCACAGGTACTAGAATTTAGGACTTCAAAATATCTTTAGGGGGAACACAAGCTCACAACAGATGTTAATGGACAATTCATCAAATAGATATACACATTGTCCTCTTTATTACTGAGTAGTGTTCCATTGTATATATATACCTCAACTTCTTTATCCATTCATCTGTTTATGGACACTTAAGTTTCTTCCACATCTTGGCAATTGTAAACAATGTTGCTATGAATGTAGGAGTACATGTGTCTTTTCAAATTAGTGTTTTTGTTTTTGTTTTGTTTCAGCTATACACAGAGGAGTGGAATTGCTGGGTCATATGGTATTTCTACCATAAGTGCATAGGTTTATTTCTGGGCTCTCTAGCCTGTTCCAATGATCTATGTATCTGTTTTTGTGCCAGTACCATACTATTCTGAGCACTGTAACTTTGTAGTATAGTCTGAAGTCAGGGAGTGTGACTCCTCCAGCTCTGTTCTTTTTCAAGATTGTTTTGGTATTTGGGGTCTTTTGTGTTTCCATACAAATTTTAAAATTATTTGTTCTAATTCTGTGAAAAATGGCATTATGGTCACTTAATCTACCACAAAGGAGACAAGAACACACAATGGAGAAAAGACAGTCTCCTCAGTAAGTGACACTGGAAAAGCTGGATGGCTACATGTAAGAGAATGAAATTAGAACATTCTCTAATACCATATACAAAAATAAACTCAAAATGTATTAAATACCTAAATGTAAGACCAGATACTCTAAAACTCCTAGAGGAAAACATAGGCAGAACACTCTTTGACATAAATCACAGCAGTAATTTGTTTTGGACCCCTGTCATAACTTAAAAGCTTTTGCACAGCAAAGTAAATAACTGACTAAATGAAAAGATGAGCTACTGGATGAGAGAAAATATTTGCAAATAATGTGACTGACAGGGCTTTAATAACCAACGTATATAAACAGTTCATAAAACTCAACACCAAAAAGCTAAACAACACAATTTAAAATGGTGGGAAGCCTGAATAGACAGTTTTCCAAAGAGGAAATGCAGATGCCCAACAAGCATGTGAAAAGATGCTCAATATTGCTTTCATCAGGAAAGTGAGATATCACCTCACACTTGTCAGAATGGCTGTCATCAAAAAGAACACAAATAACAAATGTTGGTGAGGATGTAGAGAAAAGGGAACCTTTGTACGCTGTTGGTGGGAGCATAAATTGGTGTAACCATTGTATAAAACAATGTGAAGTTTTCTCAATAAACTAAAAATAGAACTACCATATGACCTAGAAATTCCACTTCTGGGTTTTTTTGTTTTTGTTTTTGTTTTTTTTTTTTTTTGTGGTACGCGGGCCTCTCACTACTGTGGCCTCTCGCGTTGGGAGCACAGGCTCCGCATGCACAGGCTCAGCGGCCATGGCTCACGGACCCAGCTGCTCCGCAGCATGTGGGATCCTCCCGGACCGGGGCACGAACCTATGTCCCCCTGCATCGGCAGGCGGACTCTCAACCACTGCACCACCAGGGAAGCCCCCACTCCTGGGTATAAATAAAAAAAACTCAAAACACTAATTTGAAAGGTACATGCACCCCAATCAATGTTCATAACAGCATTATTTACAATTGCCAAGATATAGAAGTAACCTAAGTGCCCATTAACAGATGAATGGAATAAAGAAGGGGTGGTAGACATATACAATGGAATACTACTCAGCCATAAAAAGAATGAAATTTTTCCACTTGCAGAAACATGGATGCACTTCATACACAATGAATTGACTTAATAAAATTGATAGGCATTAACAAGTATTGGATAGAACGTGGAGAAACTAGAAACAAGATTCATTATCCCAGGGAATGTAAAATGGTGGGAATTTGGTACTTTAATAAAATATCAAACATAACTTTACTATATAATCCAGTAATTCCTCTCCTAGATATCAACAAGAGAAACATCAAAACATATGTCTGTACAAAGGCTTATACATGAATATTTATAGCAGCATTACATGTGATAGCTGAGAATCTTAAACAATTTAGATATCTATAATTTGGTGAATGGATGAACAAAATGTGGTTTATACACATAACAATATATTATTTAGCAATAAAATGGAACTTGCTACAACATAGATGCATCTTAATAACATTAAGCTAAGTGAAGGATGTTAGATACTTATGTTCAAAATACTACATATTGTATGAGTCAATTTAAGTGTGATTTTTAGAAGACATAAATCTATAGAGACAGAAAATCAGTGGTTTCCTGGGGCTATGTGTGGGAGTGGGGAATGACTACCAAATGAATTGTAGGTTGGGGTAATGGAAATGTTCTAAAACTGGATGGTGGTGATGGTTTCACAACTCTATAAATTTACTAAAAATCACTTTGAGTGCACTGACAATAGGGGATTGATATGTAAATTGTACCTCAACAGAACTGTAAAAAACTTACTAGTGAGGATGATGGTTGGGCAGTATAGATGGAACCAGCTTTGGTAATATATTAATGATTTTTGAAGATGACTGATAATTAATGATGGTTCATTATGATATTCTTTTTACTTTAGTGCAAATTTGACATTTTTCATGATATTTTTTTAATTAAGGAAAAAAATCAATGATATAAGCTTCTACCTCAAGAAACTAGAAAAAGAACAAATTAATAATACATAAGTGTAAAGAAGTAAATAGTAAAGATAAAACCATAAATTAATGAAATTGAAACCAGGGATAAAACAGAACAATAAACAAAACCCAAAGTGGGTCTTTTGAAAGTGTCAATAAAATTGATAAACTCCTAACACTGAAGAAAAGGGAAAAAGTTTAGTAGATATCAGTACATATCTTATAGACATTAATGAGATAAGAAGATGCTATGAATAACATCATAGGAACCTTAGACAAAATGAAGAGATTTCTTGAAAAATACGTGTTATAAAACTGACACAAAAAGAAATCAGCAATCTGAATAGTAGTATAGCTGTTCAAAAACTTGAATCTGTAATTAGAAACCACCCCATGAAGAAATTTCACTTAGTTGGCTTTACTTGTGAATTCTAGCAAACATTTAAGGAAGAAATACTATCATTATTATACCAACTCTTTCAGTAGAGGATGAGGTGAAATATGTATATATATAATCTTAGATATAAAATCAGTGTAAACCTATTATAGAAAATAGAAGATAAATGTAAGATGAAAATGAAAATCTTTTACCTTTTTACTTCTAAACATTGCCCATGTTAACACACTTTTTTCTAATTTTTGCCACATTCCTTTATGCATGATCTTCAGATAACTCAAATCATAAATCTTATATGTGATTTTTTGTTTATGTCTCTCAATAGTATAATATTTACCTTGTTATCATAAAAACAATGGAATACTCATAATATTCTATGCTACAGATGTAATAGTAATAATATTACCAACTATTTAGCATTTATTAATAAGATTGTATATACAATTTACTAAGCATATAATTTTATATCACCCCATTTGAGTGTCACAAAATACTAAGCAATTGCCTATTTTATAGTTGTACAAAATGAGGAAGAAAGGTTAGGTAATATGTCTAAGACTACACTCTGAGGAACTGGCCGAGTCATGTTCTTAACCAGAAAATTCTCCTGCTTCCATGTCACATTCTGATTTACTCATTCTCTTTCTTAGTGTGAACATTTAGTCTTGATTATCTCTTTGTGTGATACTGTCTCTAGTTTGGATTGAGTATTCTAGTAACTAATTTGTCTTCTAAGTTTTAGGCATTGCCCCTGTGGAAAAAAATCCATCTTAGGAAATTTAGTAAATATATTTGTATCTTTCCATGGGATACTTTTTCTCCACTCTCTGTGCTTTTGCTTTATTTTTTCTATTCTTTTAGTACACAAATAGCCCTGGAATTATATAGTACATAGAGAATAAGGAAACCACCTCTTCAGAAGGTCTGTTCAGTTCATTGAAAAGAGAATATTGCAGTTAGAAATAACTTTTTGCTTCATTTATTGATATATTATTTCAAATTAAATAACCTAGCTTATTCTTTATACTTTGCATTATTTATCATAGAAATCTCAATACTTGGAATGATAAATGTTTAATACATGTCCATTTAATTTTAAATATTTTTCCTAGACTACTTTTGGTGTAATTTATATTGCTTTTCTTTCTCCCATTTGGATATAGATTTGCATATTATAAACATATGGATATATAATATGTGTATATATATCTATGTATATGTACATTTTATATATAGTATTTATGCTTATATGTATTAGTATATACATATATGTTAGAAGCCATATCATTTTTTCAAACATTTATCTAAGTGAATTTTTCCTCTTCTTGGTGATCTAATAAAAATAATTATTATTCATTGAAAGTTTATTGCATGTCTAGTATTCTACCAAATAGTTTATATATTGTATGTATATTATTTCATTTAATCTTTACAGTAATTCTGTGAGGTCACTATCATGTATGAGAAAACTGAGGTACCCTTGAATAGCTTGATAGTCTAGGTACATTTTCCAAAGTTGCAAATCCATCACATTCGGAATTCTAAAAGCATACTATCTGACTTCAAAATCTATATCTTGAACCACAAGGTAATACTGTTTTGATGGGCTAGACTGTCCATAGGCAGTGTAGTCTTAAACTGTTTCCTAGATGAACCTGCATACATACTTAAATAGGTGTCATAACAGAGCAGTTTTCGTAACCTTGGCTGTACTTTTGAATCATCAGGGAAATTCTAAATACTGAAGCCTGGGCCCCAATTCACTAAATGAAAGCAGATATTAAGATGGTGGGTCCAAACATCAACATTTTTAAAAAGTATTGCAGTGATGGAAAGCAAGACAGGGTTGTAAAGTACTGTAATAAATCACAGTGCATTAGCCAGCACTTCCTTGCAGACCAATGATGTAACACTTTATTCTCAACTTCTAATACTAAGATATCAAAGTTTCATTTTAGAAACAAACCATTTGTATGGCATCATTTATTTAATTAAGATCTGTGAGTAAGTATATTTGCAAACTCTGGCTAAATCTACTTTGGTGAAAATAGCATCTTAAAGTTTCTACATTTTTCCATAAATAATAAGCCAAAGCAATGCCATTGTTAGACAATGGATTAACATCAGTGTTGGGTTATATCCACTGTTAGATCATATCAATTTAGAGAGGAATTATAGGTAACACATTAATTAAATATTAATTAATTTAATTACTTTAAATTAATTAATTGAATCAATTTAATTAAATCAAAAATTCTGATTCCAGAAACTCTTAGATACAACTTTTAGAAATAAGTGGAGGTAAAGCACATAGAGTGTGTTTATTTTTATCGAAATGAAGATAATGCACTCTTTAATTTTTAACTTCATACATTTACACTTTTGATTATTAGATTTCACACTATATTCTGTAGAAGCATCTCGTGTAAGTGCTGCTCTGGAGTTTCTATATGGTAGAGCTTTCCATTGCTGGATGTGATTGAATGTGGAGTGGGACTAGGTTACTTTTCTTGAAGGTGCTTTTGAATAGCAAGCTCATTGTCGTCAGATAGATTGTAGGTTAATCTATCTGTGGGCTGGCACTACAGGTTGTTTAATCATACTGCACTGGTCTTTCCTGAAGGAAAACATGGCCATGAAAGACATGTTTATTTGATCTTTAATTAAAAAATAAATGACTTCAATGAAGTCACCTTCCTTAGTGTGACTAGGGTGGGTCTGACTGAATGACCACTCAAAGGTGTTGATGCCAATGACTTTCCCAGAATTATAACAAAGGTTAAGTGTTCAGAAACAGAAAGTGCCATGGGCTTCAGCATAAGCATTTTCCTATGAAAGTCAGTGGTTAAAGGTTATTTCATCCATTCCAAAACATCAGATCTGGAGAGTGGGTCAGGGTCACCAATGGAAGATGGAGCCAGAGACCAAATCTAATTTGAGAATCAAATTAAATAAACACTGTATTTAGGGAAATGGTTACCTGTTGGAGAAGGAAAGGGAGAGCGATGGAAAATAAGCACGTATTTAGATGCAATGACATTGCTAATGTTCGATTTGTTATAAGAGATGGTGGATTTCTAGATTTTCATTTCATTATTATACTTCATCACTTACATATATGCTATATACATTCTATATGTATCAAATATTTAATAATTAAACTTTTAAAAGTTAAGAAATATCAATTCAAAACTTAGGAAATATGGTAACTCTTATTTGTACAACATCAACAAAAATAAGAGCAGTGTATCAAACGCTTCTACCCTATGGGAACAGTTTCTGTGCAGTTTATATTCATATGCTCATGTAGCTTTTCTAGTAGAAGTTGGAAATGAGAAAAAAAATAAAGGAGAAGCAATATCTTTCATGATAAGCTGGATTTTCAAATCAATGGGAACGAAATTGTAAGATATTGAAGAGTATTATTTAAAAAAGAAAAGTTGAAAACCATCTATTACAGCTCTTCACACACAGTTGTTTGGAAAACCATATTCCTGTTATTCATCCATTATTTATTCAGCATCTGTCACAATCCCATTGCACATAATTATTCAAACAAAACCTGGTTATTCTGATACTGTTTTCTATGTTTCTCAGGTTTAAATAAGTACACATCCCTGTTTAAAAGGAGTACAAGGAGAAATAATTAGCATTTGAACAGCCCATCTCATGTCTGACTGTGTCTGGGCAAATTTAATTTACAACACTTACGTAGTTTTCTGTAACTTTCAAATCACACTGTGTTAAACCTCATGTGGAAAGCACACACACTCCCCTAACACAATCACATATGCACATACAGATAATATAGATGATAAAGAAGAGAATGGCAAAACATTTGATGAGCAGTGTAGGTTACATCACAAGGTTTTCTACATCTCTGGGGAATAGGAATTCACAAGATGCTAGAGAGAATTGCACAGAGTAAATGAAAACCAAACACAGAAATAATATCTCTAGTTTAACAGAAACGCATTGTCAATAACTACAATACCTACTGTCAAAAGCAGCAGTTGAGAATCAATCTCCTCTCCATCATTCCAGCCAGGAGCATCACTGTTAAAGCTCAAGAATAAGGTGCCTGCCTGCCAGCTGTGCTTACTGAGGTGGCTTCATGCTTCATGTGATTTGACCACATGGATGAAAGCAACTCATTTCCATCTTAACATATTTCCTACAGGGTAGGTAATACTGTGAGCCGCTGCCTTGGCAGGCATATCTTCTTAATGGTGACAGCTACCAGTTGTTGAGAGCACAGCTTACAGCTAAAACACTAATAAAACTCCTTGTTATCTCTTCTTTTTTTGGCTAAGGGAATAAGAATTTGTAAAAACAGATTAAAGTGTAAAAAGAACGCTCTTGATTGGCATAGGTAACTGGTATTGCTTGAAACATTACCTTAACTTTTCCCTTCTTAAATATCTACAGCTGTGGCTCTAAAATCAACAGTGGGGAATTTGAATCCACTTCAGCAAAGACAATGTCTGGAGACGGTTTTGATTGTCATGACTAGGAGGGGTGTTCTACTGGCATGTAGAGGCCAGGGATGCCACTACACACCCTACATTGCACATAACAGCACCTCCAAGAAATAATCAACTGGTACAAAACATGATAGTGAAGTTATGGAGAAACCCTGATCTATAAGCTTCCTTATATCCTTGAAAGTTAGTCCCTATGGAGTCCTCTACACATACCAACGAATGTAAACCATTAGCAACAAGAATAAGTTGTTACATAAATGCAGTTCATTCTTGATACATCCGTACGTGACAAGTTAATGTCACTGGGGCTTAGGTTCAGACGGTCATTTCTTCAAATTTTGCTTCACAGATTTAGTTTTGGACTAGCCCAAGATAACAGTAAAGATAAGAACTCTTCTTTAATGTAAGAAAGCTAGTAAATTGTCAAACAGTGTGTGTGGGTATGTTTAAAAGATATGTTATTATTGTTATTATCTTTGATACCTTGACTTTCTGAAAGTCCATTGTTTTGAATTAAGATTTTCTCCTACTGGAAACTACTCAATAATATTTAAAATTTTTCAAGACAAGTGATTCTGAATAGTTTGTAGACCACAGCTTTTAAATCTCTATATCTATTTTCTTAACAACAGACCCACCTCTCCTGTGCATATATGCATTTGCATGTCCCCCTGGCAAATTCCAACATACTTGGAATTACATATGCCCCTCTTAGTTGCATATCCCCTTCACCCTCTACTTTATCCTAAAAATTTGACAGTCATCCTTAATTTCTCCTTCTCTCTTACTAATTCATCTTCAAAATAGTCGATTTCTCCTGGCTCCCACAATTCTACCTTATTATTGGCCACTTTAACCTTTCATCACATCTATTTCTCCACCTCCAGTCTGGTCCACCTCCCCCAGTACTGTAGCCTGAATACTATCTCTAGAATTTGAGGATTATAAGCAGATCCCCCATTGACAACACTGCCTCCCCCTTCCTTACTCCTCAGTTTTCTGATTTGTTTTTCCTGTTCCTGAGATGTCCCATACTCTCTCTTGCTTTCTAGTTATTTTCAGTATTTCTTTTTGCTAAGTTTCATGCCCCTACTCTGGCCCCAGAATGTCTCTCCCCATTCCACATATTAAGAATAGGTGATCCTTTACTTGATAATAATTACTAACTTCCTTTGATACGTCTAAAACTCCACCTTTGGGGGCATCCATTAATATAAAATCACAAATAGATTCAATTTCTTATTTAATAAAACGTGCTAATATTATAGAATCTAGTAACACTATGTGCTGGGGAGGTTGTGAAGCCAGGTGAAGTATCATATACCGCTTGTGGGAATATATATTGATTCAATAACTAGGGAGAATAATATGGAATTATCTAGTAATGTAAGGATGCAAATGCTAAGCTACAGTAATTCATCCCCTAGGCATATATTTCTAAAGATATTCTTACATCTTTGCTCCAGGAGATACATAAAAACTGTTCATGATATCATTATGTGTAAAACATCTGTGGTGTATTTATATGATTCAATGCACTGTAACTCACTTCATCAATAGAATGAAATTTCAAAATCTAAAGTGAATGTTCAATATCAAAACTTCAACATAAATTAATGCTCAAAAATAAATATTAAACAAAACTCATTTCACAGAATATTAACTACAGTGAATCAGAATTACACAAAATTTCACAGTATACCTAATATGTAGGTACATATAAACCTATCATGTAGGGTTTCTCACATATGGAGTGAAATTATAAAGGAAAGTAAGTAACTCATGAATACATAAGCCAGGATATTTATGTTTGAGTGGAAAGCATGATGTAATCAAAAAGGGACAAACTGAGAGCTTGAAAGCCTCTGGAATATTCTATATCTTAAGTTATGTGGTATACATATGGGATGTTTACTTTATTCTTTTTTAAAATAGCATGTATAAAATTATACACACATTTTTAAGTATAATATAGTTCTTAATAAAATTATAAACAAAAACCTTGAAAAGATTTTAACCATGCCAAGTATTAAGTAGATCTTTATAGAATATGTTATAATTCAAATAAGACATACATAGGTCTATTCTTTGGGCTACAGTTAAGAGATGACAGGGAAAGCTTAAAATATTTGAAAACTATTCTCCCTCTAACTTCTTTTTTTTTTTTTTTTTTTTTTTTTGCCGTACATGGGCCTCTCACTGTTGTGGCCTCTCCCATTGTGGAGCACAAGCTCCGGACGTGCAGGCTGAGCAGCCATGGGTCATGGGCCCAGCCCCTCCGCTGCATGTGGCATCTTCCTGGACCAGGGCATGAACCCGTGTCCCCTACATTGGCAGGTGGACTCTCAACCACTGCACCACCAGGGAAGCCCTAACTACTTTTTAATAAAAATGAGCTTCATAGAGACACTAAGAGAAAATCTGGTTCTGTGTACAAGCTAAATTGATAATAGGTGAAGAGATTTGTGAGATACACCTCAGTATTTCTAATGAATTCAAATACCACAATTCATGACAATTAGATATCAAGGAACTGAAAAATCTCACCAAGATAAGTCATTATCTTCTTGTTCATGCTTTTATTATACCTCTTACATAAATTGAAGAATCAAATGCAAAATCATGTTTAGTTTGTCCCATGAACCACTAATTTACTAAGAATAAGAAACTTACATTATCACAGTAGGAATTCAAAAAATCTGTGTTGAATGAATAATTTTTTTTAAAAAGTGTGAGTGACCTAAAATAATAAAAGGAGAGAAGTATAACAAAGCTGGGAACAAATAAATGTATTTCTGATATTTTTTAACTTTGGAAAATCTGAGTTCTGAAGCTAAAACTTAAGAAACATCACATTACTGCCCAGTAAAACATAAATAAAAATTTAAAGTACCTTTTATGTAAACAGTTCAAAGGAGAATGCTATGATCCTCAACAGTCAACATCAACTGAATGTTCAATTCAGATGGGCTTTCAAGTGGGGAAATAACCCTAAAGAGATTAGTTAAAACACTAGAGACTGGCTCTAATTTTTGTGCCTAGTCTTCCTCTGTGGATAATTCTTACTACAGCTTAAAAATGTATATATGAGACCTTTAAGATGGCGGAGCAGTAAGACATGGAGATCACCTTGCTCTCCAAAAATACATCAGAAATACATCTACATGTGGAATAACTCCTACAGAACACCTACTGAATGTTGGCAGAAGACCTCAGACTTCCCAAAAGGAAAGAAACTCCCCATGTACCTGGATAGGGCAAAAGAAAAAGTAAAAACAGAGACAAAAGAATAGGGATGGGAACTGCACCAGTGAGAGGGAGCTGTGAAGGAGGAAAGGTTTCCACACACTAGGAAGCCCCTTCACTTGTGGAGATGGCGGGTGGTGGAGGGGGGAAGTTTCGGAGCCATGGAGGAGAGCACAGCAACAGGGGCGCAGAGGGAAAAGTGGAGAGATTCCTGCACAGAGTATCAGTGCCTACCAGCACTCAAGAGCCTGAGAGACTTGTCTGCTAACTGCTGGCTTGGACGGGGGCTGGGAGCTGAGGCTCGGGCTTCGGAGGTCAGATCCCAGGGAGAGGACTGGAGTTGGTTGCATGAACACAGCCTGAAGGGGGTTAGTGCACCACAGCTAGCTGGGAGGGAGTCTGGGAAAAAGTCTGAAACTGCCTAGGAGGCAAGAGACCATTGTTTTAGGGTGCACGAGGAGAGGGGATCAAGAGCACCATCTAAATGAGCTCCAGAGACAGGTGAAAGCTGCAGCTATCAGCACAGACACCAGAGATGGACATGAGATTATAAGGCTGATGCTGAAGCCACCAAGAATCCTGTGTGCAAGCACAGGGCACTATCCACACTTCTCTTCCCAGGAGCCTGTGCAGCCTGCCACTGCCAGGGTCTTGTGATATAGGGACAACTTCCCTAGGGGACACAAGGCATGCCTCAGGCTGTCACAACATCACACTGGCCTCTGCTGCCGCAGGCTCATGCCGCATTCCGTACCCCTCCCTCCTCCCGGTCTGAGCGAGCCTGAGCCCACTTATCAGCTGCTACTTTAACCCTGTCCTGTATGAGTGAAGAACAGACACCCTCAGGTGACCAACACGCAGAGGCAAGGCCAAATCCAAACCTGAACCTCAGGAGCTGTGTGAACAAAGAAGAGAAAGAGAAATTTTTCCCAGCAGCCTCAGGAAGAGCGGATTAAATCTCCACAATCAATTTGATGTATGCTGCATCTCTGGAAAACCTGAAGAGACCATGAATCATCCCAAAATTGAGGTGGTGGACTTTGTGTGATTTTTGTCTGTATAGCTTTGCTTTTACCATTTTTCCTAGGGTTCTCTCTGTCTGGTTTTTATTTGTTGTTGTTTTGTTTTGTTTTATTGTTTTTTGTTTTAGTATATTTTTAAGTGCTTTTTATCATTGGTGGATTTATTTTTTTGGTTTGGTTGCTCTCTTCTGTCTTTTTTTAATTTTTAATAAATTTTAATTTTTTTATTTTTAATAATTTATCTTATTTTATTTGTTCTTTCTTTCTTTCTTTCTTTCTTTCTTTCATTTTTTCTCCATTTTCTTCTGAGCCATGTGGCTGACAGAGTCTTGATGCTCCATTCGGGTGTCAGACATGTGCCTCTGAGGTGGGAGAACCACATTCAGGACATTGGCCCAACAGAGGCCTCCCAGCTCCATGTATTATCAAACAGCAAAAGCTCTCCCAGAGATCTCCATCTCAACGCTAAGACCCAGCTCCACTTAATGACCAGCCAGTTACAGTGCTGAACACCCTATGCCAAACAGCTAGCAAGACAGGAACACAAGGCCACTCATTAGGAAAGAAGCTGCCTAAAATCATAATAAGGTCACAGACACCCCCAAAAAACACCACCAGACACAGTCCTTCCCACCAGAAAGACAAGATCCAGGCTCATACACCAGAACACAGGCACCAATCCCCTCCACCAGGAAGCTTACACAACCCACTGAACCAACTTTAGCCACTGGGGGCAGACACCAAAAACAACAGGAAATGCTTGTGAGAAGCAGTTCAACGAACCTGCAGCCTGTGAAAAGGAGAACCCAAACACAGTATATTAAGCAAAATGAGAAGGAAGAAAAACACACAGCAGATGAAGGAGCAAGATAAAAACACACCAGACCAAACAAATGAAGAGGAAATAGGCAGTCTACCTAAAAAAAAAAAAATCAGAGTAATGATAATAAAGATGATCAAATATCTTGGAAATAGAAAGGAGAAAATACAAGAAACTTTTAACAAGGAACTAGAAGAACTAATGAGCAAACAAACAGTGATGAATGACACAATAAATGAAATTTAAAATGCTCTAGAAGGAAGCAGTAGCAGAATAACTGAGGAAGAAAAACGGATAAGTGACCTGGAAGATAAAATAGTGGAAATAACTACCACAGAGCAGAGTAAAGAAAAAAGAATGAAAAGAATTGAGGACAGTCTCAGAGACCTCTAGTACAATATTAAATGCACCAACATTCAAATTATAGGGGTCCCAGAAGAAGAAGAGAAAAAGAAAGGGAATGAGAAAATATTTGAAGAGATTATAGTTGAAGACTTCCATAATAAGGGAAAGGAAATAGTTAATCAAGTCCAGGAAGCACAGAGAGTCCCATACAGGATAAATCAAAGGAGAGACATGCCAAGACACATATTAATCAAACTATCAAAATTAAATACAAAGAACAAATATTAAAAGCAGCAAGAGAAAGACAACAAGTAACACATAAGGGAATCCCCATAAGGTTAAGAGCTGATCTTTCAGCAGAAATCCCCATATCAGACAAAATATACTTTAAAACAAAGACTATTACAAGAGACAAAGAAGGACACTACATAATGATAAAGGGATCAATCCAAGAAGATGATATAACAATTGTAAATATTTATGCACCCAACATAGGAGCACCTCAATACATAAGGCAAATTCTAATGGCCATAAAATGGGAAATCGACAGTAACACAGTTATAGTAGGGGACTTTAACACCTCACTTTCACCAATGGACAGATCATCCAAAATAAAAATAAATAAGGAAACACAAGCTTTAAATGATACATTAAACAAGGTGGACTTAATTTATATTTATTGGACATTCCATCCCAAAATGACAGAATACACTTTCTTCTCAAATCCTCATGGAACATTCTCTAGGATAGGTCATTTCTTGGGTCACAAATCAAGTACTGGTAAATTTAAGAAAACTGAAATCATACCAAGTATTTTTTTTGACCATGACACTATGGGACTAGATATCAATTACAGGAAAAAATCTAAAAAATACAAACACATGGAAGCTAAACAATACACTAGTAAATAACCAAGAGATCACTGAAGTAAGCAAAGAGGAAATCAAAAAATACCAAGAAACAATTGACAATGAAAATACAACAACCTGAAACACATGGGATGCAGCAAAAGCAGTTCTAAGAGAGAAGTTTATAGCAATACAATCCTACCTCAAAAAACAAGAAACATCTTAAATAAACAACCTAATCTTACACCTAAGGAATTAGAGAAAGAAGAACAAAAACCCCCCAAAGTTAGCAGAAGGAAAGAAATCGTAAAGTTCAGAGCAGAAATAAATGAAAAAGAAATGAAGGAAACTATAGAAAAGATCAATAAACCTAACTAGTTCTTTGAGAAGCTAAATAAAATTGATAAACCATTAGCCAGACTCATCAAGAAAAAAAGGGAGAAGACTCATAACAATAGAAGAAATTAAAAAGGAGAAGTAACAATTGACACTACAGAAATACAAAGGATCATGAGAGATTACTACAAGAAACTATATGCCAATAACATGGACAACCTGGAAGAAATGGACAAATACTTAGAAAAGCACAATCTTCCTACACTGAACCAGGAAGAAATAGAAAAAATAAATAGATGACTCACAAGCACTGAAACTGAGACTGTGATTAAAAATCTTCCAACAAACAAAAACCCAGGACCCGATGGTGTCACAGGCAAATTCTATCAAACATTTAGAGGAGAGCTAACACCTATCCTTCTCAAACTCTTCTAAAATATAGCAGAGCGAGGAACACTCACAAGCACATTTTATGAGGTCACCATCACCCTGATACCAAAAACAGAAAAAGATGTCACAAAGAAAGAAAACTACAGGCCAGTATCACTGAGGAACGTAGATGCAAAAATCCTCAACAAAATATTAGTAAACAGAATCCAACAGCACATTAAAAGGGTCATACACCATGATCTATTGGGGTTTATCCAAGAAATGCAAGGATTATTCAATATATGCAAACCAATCAATGTGATAAGACATGTTAACAAATTGAAGCTGAAAAACCATATGATCATCTCAATAGATGCAGAAAAAGCTTTTGACAAAATTCAACACCCATTTATGATAAAAACCCTCCAGAGATTAGGAATAGAGGGAACTTACCTCAACATAGTAAAGGCCATATATGACAAACGAACAGCTACACTGTTCTCAATGGTGAAAAACTGAAACCATTTCCACTAAGATTTGGAACAAGACAAGCTTGTCCACTCTCACCACTATTATTCAACATAGTTTTGGAAGTTTTAGCCATAGCAATCAGAGAAGAAAAAGAAATAAAAGGAACCCAAATTGGAAAAGAAGAAGTAAAGCTGTCACTGTTTGCAGAGGACATGATATTATAAATAGAGAATCTTAAAGATGCTACCAGAAAACTACTAGAGCTAATCAATGAATTTGGTAAAGTTACAGGATACAAAATTAATGCAAAGAAATCTCTTGCATTCCTATACACTAATGATGAAAAATCTGAAAGAGAAATTAAGGAAACAATCCCATTTACCATTGCAACAAAAATAAAATACCTAGGAATAAACCTACCTAAGGAGACAAAAGACCTGTATGCAGAAAACTATAAGACACAGATGAAAGAAATCAAAGATGATACCAGTAGATAGAGAGATATAGCATGTTCTTTTATTGGGAGAATCAGCAATGTGAAAATGACTATACTACTCAAAGCAATCTAAAGATTCACTGCAATCCCTATCAGACTACCAATGGCATTTTTCATAGAACTAGAACAAAGAAATTCACAATTTTTATGGAAACACAAAAGACCCAAATAGCGAAAACAATCTTGAGAATGAAAAACGGAGCTGGAGGAATCAGGCTCCCAGACATCAGACTCTACTACAAAGCTACAGTAGTCAAGACAATATGGTACTGACACAAAAACAAATATATAGATCAGTGGAACAGGATAGAAAGCCCAGATATAAATCCACACACATATGTTCACCTTCTTTTTGATAAAAGAGGCAAGGATATACAATGGAGAAAAGACAGCCTCTTCAATAAGTGGTGCTGGGAAAACTGGACAGCTACATTAAAAAGAATGAAATTAGAACACCACTTAACACCATACACAAAAATAAACTCAAAATGGATTAAAGACCTACATGTAAGGCCAGACCCTATAAAACTCTTAGAGGAAAACATAAGCAGAACACTCTATGACATAAATTACAGAAAGACCCTTTTTGACCCACATCCTAGAGAAATGGAAAGAAAAAACAAAAATAAACAAATGGGACCAAATGAAACTTAAAATCTTTTGCACAGCAAAGGAAACCATAAACATGACAGTAAGACAACCCTCAGAATGGGAGAAAATATTTGCAAATGAAGCAACTGACAAAGGATTAACCTCCAAACTCTACAAGCAGCTCATGCAGTTCAATATCAAAAATCAAGCAACTCAATCCAAAAATGTGCAGAAGACCTAAATAGACATTTCTCTATAGAAGATATACAGATTGACAACAAACAGATGAAAGGACGCTCAACATCACTAATCATTAGAGAAATGCAAATCAAAACTACAATGAGGTATCACCTCACACCAGTCAGAATGACCATAATCAAAAAATCTACAAACAATAAATGCTGGAGAGGGTGTGGAGTAAAGGGAACCCTCTTGCAGTGTTGGTGGGAATGTAAATTGATACAGCCACTATGGAGGTTCCTTAAAAATCTAAAACTAGCACTACCATATGACCCAGCAATCCCACTACTGGGCGTATGCCCTGAGAAAACCATAATTCAAAAAGAGTCATGTACCACAATGTTCATTGTAGCTCTATTTACAATAGCCAGGACATGAAGCAACCTAAGTGTCCATCAACAGATGAATGGATAAAGAAGATGTGGCACATATATACAATGGAATATTACTCAGCCATAAAAAGAAACAAAATTGAGTTATTTGTAGTGAGGTGGATGGACCTAGAGACTGTCATACAGAGTGAAGTAAGTCAGAAAGAGAAAAACAAATACCATATGCTAACACATATATGGAATCTAAAAAAAAAAAAAAAGGTTCTGAAGAACCTAGGGGCAGGACAGAAATAAAGATGCAGACATAGAGAATGGACTTGAGGACACAGAGAGGAGGAAGGGTAAGCTGGGATAGCTGGGATGAAATGAGAGAGTGGCATGTACTTATATATACTAACAAATATAAAATAGATGGCTAGTGGGAAGCAGGTGCATAACACAGGGAGATCAGCTCTGTTCTTTGTGACCACCTAGAGGGGTGGGATAGGGAGAGTGGGAGGGAGATGCAAGAGGGAGGAGATATGGGGATATATGTATGTGTATAGCTGATTCACTTTGTTATAAAACAGAAACTAACACACAGTTGTAAAGAAATTGTACTCCAATAAAGATATTAGAAAAAGTGTATATATAACAGCTACAAATTTCCATACTTTATTACACTTGTTGTGACAGCTAGTATCTTTATTAATGACAATGATAATAGCTAAGATTTTTTTTTCAAAATTTTCATGGGTCAGGCACTGAGCTAATCTTTTGAGAAACTTCATCTAATTTATAAGCAGTTACTGTTATTATTCCTATTTTAAAGATGAGTAAATTTAGTGACACTGGTTGCCTTGCTCACAAATACACAGCTAATAAGTGTCTGAACCAGGATTTGAATCCAGGTAGCAGACAGCAGTGGAGCATATCTTCTGAACTGATACATACGTGTGCATCAGATCTCAAATTATTGGAATAATCAGCCCCAGAAAAAGAAATGCAAAGTAATAGAAATAAATGAAAAGTTCCACAAATCAATTTGAAAGACTGAGCCCCCCACTATAGAATGAGGGCATCTAAATCTTTACTAACAGCTTTTGTTTGTTATGTGCACAAAAAGAGGAGACATGCTGGTATGGCTGTGAAAAGAGCTGAATTAATCTTAAAAAAGAATTGTTTCCTGAAATAAAAAGATAACTTGACATGATGGTCTGTACGTGGTTAAAATACATCTGAAATATTGTGTTCAATTACAGATGATATATTTTAAGAATATTTAATACCTGGGTAGAAAGAATAGGATATAAACATGTCTAAAAAACATACCAGAGGAGGTATAGCTCAAATAACTCCAACAACTTTACTGTGAAAAAGTTTTGATGAGACCCACCAATATTCTCCAAATATGAGAGGTCCACATGGAAAAAGGAGGAATCAGATATTCCATGCTATTCTTTGTGCAGAGCCATACCCACCATTTCGAAATTACAGTAAATTGAATTAACTCTCAATATGTTGAAGAAGAGTCCATTCAGACTTCTTCAAACAGCATAAGCCTGCTAAGGAGATACTCTTTTTAAGAGTTAAAGCCGAAGCTTGATGAATACCTATCAAGACTATTACAATGGTCGTTTCTGCAGAGTAGGATGTTGAACTCAACTCTAAAGTGTCTTCAATTCTCAGATAAAGTTGTATGAAAAAATAAAAGATAATCACTTTTCTTCTTGATTTTCTTCTGCACTAACTAAATAAAAATATCATTCAATTTAAAATAATTTACAGCCCTTCTAATCCTAAAACCATCCCCCAGCAGTATGTACCACATGGAATATGAACATAACAACCTGTGTTTTGTTTTGAAAGGATAAATAATTTTAAAGGAATATTTCTGCATACTCTCTACGAACAAGATAGTATTTATAGCCTGAGTATTAGATTCCTAAAAATACAGTTTACACACCTACATTTAGCAGTTAGGATTCAGTGGTGAATTACTCATTTGTTTTTCAATTTTACATAAAGCACTTCCCATGAGTTCCCACTCATGGGAACTGTAAACTGAAGGTCTAGAGGGTATTTCATGGAGAAGGAGACAGAGTCTGGATTTTCATAGACTTTTACCAACTGAGCCATGTACCTCTTTGTGGGAGTTGCTTATCTTCAGGAATTGTCTATGACAATCCATCGTCAATGCAATGATGATATGCTTTTCTCTTTCAAAGCCCAGATTTCTCAATCCTCTCTTTTTGCTTAACTCTCTTCCTATAATATCAACAATGAGTAAATTGTGTGTGGGTGGGGCGAATCCATTGTTAGGAATCCAAAAGATGGAGTTGATGGTTAGTCTTCACCATAATCTAGCTGTGTGACCCTCAAGTATTATTAATAACATTTTTGGACTTTTGGGGTGTGACTGAAATAGGAATTACACAGCTGACATATTTACATCACAAGGATATAGAGCAACTCAAATTTATTTTGTTAAATACTTGCTATTCACTGTTCATTGAGCTAGTTCCTGGGGGAGGAGGGGTATAAAGCCAAGGCAGTGCCCTGGAAAACTTCACTGATTTGAAAATCAAACAGAAAAACATTTATCAGATGTGGAATATAAACCACTCAAAGGTAGGACCATCATGTGTCTTCATTATACAACACAGTGCCTGGAATGTGGAAAGTACTTAAGCTCTTTGTGTAAATTATCTCAAATAATTCCCACTTAACCCTGTCATCGGTACTATTTTTCCCATTTTACACAAGAGGAAAATACATCTGAGAATCCTACAATTGACAAAAGTGGAACTAAAACTCAAGTTAGCAGAATACTGTTTGTAATAAAAAGTGCATTACTAAGATAATTCAGATACTATACATACATAGCAAAACTTTCACCCAGTTCTATAATCAGTAAAAACTTTAATGGGGGAATTAATGAATAACAAAATAGTTAATAAATATGGTAAAAAAAGGTGTCAATATAACTTTATTAAAATTTTAACCACAAATATTTAGGCATTATTTCATGCCTCAGTTCTTATTTCCTTTTATAATTGTTGCACATTCAGTCAGTAAGAAGCTACAATTTACTTGTTTCCTCTTCCAAGTTCAAGACTACTCCCAACTGAAAAGTAATTCTGCCCTAAGCATCACGAACAATCCTGATGGGTAGAGATAATTTCCTCGTTCAGGAAGTTTCAAGGTTTCCCGGGTCTGCCTTAATACAGCTGTTTCCTACTCACCCAGATCTCCCTCTTCAATTCGTGGTTCTTTGAGATTTCTCCTTATTTCTGATCTTTTAATTGCTGCAGTAGAATTATCTTCCAGGAGAAACTACCCTTCCCGGTTTCTGATTTACAGCCATTCTATGTCAAAAAAAAAAAGGTATGTGTGCACCATTTACTGTGGACCAGAAACCTTAATCCCACCCCAAGCGTTCCTCATTTTGTCTTCTCTTGAATTTCATCCTCTTGCTTCTTCTTGTCTTGGCACTCCTAGTTTTATAGTTATTTATTATTCCATACTGACATAATTATTCATGGATTTTCTTCCTTTCTAAGACAAACAGAACTGAGTTGTTCTAATCATAGCTAGCTATTTTCTATAGAAGATAACTTTTAAGGATTGATGGGTTGTCTTTGTAATGTTAGTACCCAAAAGGAATATCCAGATAATTACCACCAGGGAAATCAAAACTGAAATCATGCTTGTTCTGCAGGCAGATGACTTCTACTGAACTATCTTGAGATGTTGCAGCACAAGGCAGAATTTGCAAAAAATCTAACTCTTGTTGTGTTTCTGTACTTTACACAGATCTCACAATAGAACAATGGATTTTGAAGTAAATGTGCTATTTATTATTCCACACTGTGCACTGAAGTTCCTTGAATTGCATACTCAGTGTAAGTCTTTGCTGTAGGTTCATGACCTGTAGTTTAACAGAAGGAATAATACATCTGAACATTGTCTCTCTGTTTTAATCAAGAAACAATGGAATTCATATGCTCCTTTAACAATGATTCAAAGTGTAATTGTAAAAATACTACTTCAGATATTGAGGAAGATGCCGTATGCCTCTGAAGATGTTGAAAATGCATTAGGTGAGTAGCAGTCAATCTAGAAGCACAGGTCCTGCTTCTTCTGGTTTCATACTCCGTCATCATCAAGCCAAGCCTTGTATCCCTCTAAAATATGTAGGTAGAAATTAATATCAAGGGACACTGCAGTACTGCATTTGATTCAGCAATATGTAGAATTTATGCTAGCATAAAAATGATAAATTTCATTACCTGTTTTGGTAATGAGACTGGCATTGGAAAGAATTGTGTGTAAAGTGTGGGCTTGTATGGATGTCACAACCAAGGAAGTTTTACAATAGAGAAGGTAGTTAGTAAGTACAGTCATTATTTGCCATAATCTTAGAGGACTTTGATATTTACAAAAGATCAAAGTAAACCACAAATAAATAAGAATTAAAATTGTAGAGTTTCAAATCCTTAGTGTATTCTTAACATCTGAATTAATAGTATATTGCAATCTGTCATAACATGTATAGTATTTAATTGTATAATGAGAGCATTGAGATGATGGCAAATAATATGAAGTATTATTTTGCAAAAGTTTTAAACACATACATATATGTATATATTTTAAAAAGCTTATTTAATATAGATGAATGTAATGTTAAGTTTTTAGGGAAAGAGAGACATTGAGAGATTCTTTCTAGATATTAGAATTCAGGAAACTATTTTCTCTCTGAATTCACTGAGTAAATTATTTTCCAGAGGCTGCAAAGCATATTTTTGTTGATTCTCCATCAGGATGAAGTTATTTTAAATTTCTCTTTATGTATCATTTAAAAACACCATCACTCAAAAACAGAATGTTTCTTGTTTAATATGATGTACTGTAAATTAAGAAATATATACATATACATTTTTGGGCTTCTGTTATTTTCATATCAGAGCTTTTATCAAACACTCTAAAGTAAATTTCTTTTTGGGGGGGTTACATTGGGTCTTCATTGCTGTGCATGGGCTTTCTCTAGTTGCAGCGAGCAGGGGTTACTCTTCTTTGTGGTGCACAGGCTCTAGACGCGGGCTTCAGTAGTTGCAGCATGTGGGCTCAGCAGTTGTAGTTCATGAGCTCTAGAGGGCAGGCTCAGTAGTTGTGGCGCACGGGCTTAGTTGCTCTGAGGCCTGTGGGATCTTCCCAGACTCGGGATCAAACCCGTGTCACCTGCATTGGCAGGTGGATTCTTAACCACTCTGCTCCCAGAGAAGTCTCTTAAGTAAACTTTTAATCATTACACATTGTCCTTATTACTAGGAAAATAATCCAACTGTTTCCTCTGTTCTTTGTTTTTGAAAAGTGTGAGTTCCTAATGATTCTGTAAGACTCAAAATTAACAAATAGAATTTAATGGTATAAGTAAAACTCTCTCCCTCTCATTCTCTCTCTACACACACACATTTAACATAATGTTCTCATTTTGACATATATTCATCTGCATAATAACTAGGGATTAGTGATATGTGACTGGCATTTATGATAATTAACCTTACATTTACTTTTCAAATAATATCAATAATCTTCCAACTCTCATGCTTAACTTACATAATTACAATATACCTTATTGCTGCCCATCAGGGAAGTTATGACTAGGTTTTCAGTTTCTTTGCTCCAATAAAGGGCTTTGGGTAGGGATATAGGACAAGAGGCTAGGGCTTCCCAGGACTTCTTCCAGAACTTGTTAGCAGGTTGGCACTTGCTCTTCTACTCGGCAATTCTTGGAGGAAAAAATTAATGAAACTCCCAGGCAGCTCTAATAATACCAGCCATCATTCCAATTGGAATATGGGATATAAAACTAAATGTAATTAATAAAAAATTTAAATCAGTTAACCAATCTATAACAATTAATACTGGAAATGTTACAACTAATATTAAAAGTTAATAACTTTAGAGTCATCCACACTTTGATAGTAAAGTACTGAAAAACAAGAGAGTAAGTGGGTGAGACAGGAAGAAAGGGGTCCTTTCAGAGGGTAAATAAAGAGGAGATGGGAAATAGGTCACTTGCCTATCTCCATAATTTTGACCTGGCCAGTCTTCTTCTCTTCAAAATGTTATTCATAAAGCCAAACTATCCTAATAAATTCTTGTACTTTATTAGTAAACTCATGGACATGCCATACTGGAATGTTTAATTTGATTGGCATAAAGCTGGTAATTTGTAGAGGAATTACTACACTCCTTTTTTATTTGCTTCAATGCTTATGGCTGACCACCCTAGTCTTTAAGTGGACATTTTCAAATGCTGTCACATTATATCAATGTGCTAGCCAGAGACACTGAATGGGTGCTAGTTTGAGCAAAGGAGTGATAAAGAAGATAGAAAAAGCAACTGCTTACTCTCCCCCACAAAAGAGGAGTCATTGCCCATTTTCTGGCCTGTCATTTGTTGATTAGCAAAATAATGGCAAGATTGCCACAAAGCATAAAGCATGTCACTTTATGCAGAGGTAAACAGTCTTGGTAACGTGAAGTGGGAAAAGATTAAATTTAACATCAAGGGAAAAGGACAGGGCTGTGGGAGGAATAGACCCTTGAGAACCATGAGACCAGGTTAAGGGTCAAAGAGTAAAAGCGGGTCAAGGTCCACATCATCATCACATCATGTCAAGATAACAGAGGCTGGGTATCCCATACCCAGAACAGGCAAATTCCAGTTATTAAGCAAGTGAAATCAAAGCACCCACAATTAATGACATGCTGCTCATACGTCTGTGAGACCAGTGTCCCAACATCATAAACTTCCTGCCAGAGTGACAAGCAGCAGGATTTTTTTTTTTAATTTCAGTAAGATTTACATGAACTAGGAAGCAACAGGTATAGAGAGACAACTACAATTTCTTTATATTCTTATGTCAATGTATTAACAGCAGCCATTTATGTATTTCCTGAAAATGAATTGGGATCCGGGAGAAACTTAACTGGCCTAAACACTTCAGTTGTTCCTAGTTAAATGGTTTAGAAGTGAGGGCTGAAATAAGAACAAAATGTCCCATCTCAAGATAAAGACAACAAAATAAGGAAAGTAAATGTGTAATTTATGCCCAAAAGAAATGAACAAAAGAAAAATATAATCTTAACCATATGGAATTGTTTTGTATTGCATCATAGAGATCTGGAAAGACTTTGGGATTATCTTCTATTTGGGCTTGATTATATTTGCTCCTTTCCACATATTATTCCTCTACCAGAGCCTGTACAGCAGTTCTATTTTTGGTTTTTCATTTCACTTACCAAAATAGTGACTATGTTAGCTATCTTAGTGTACTTCCCACCTGATCAATTTTGTCCTTAAGGCTGTAATGCAGCTGGATGAGGAAGACTTGAAAATATACATCTAAAAAAAAAAAGAAAACATAAATCTAAGAAAAAATTAAAAGCAATGGATTTGAAAATTTGGGGCAGAACATGTTCAATTAGTATAACACTAGAATTTTCTCTCTCAAATGATTTTACCTGAAGTTTTTGCAATAATTCCCTGGAAATATTGCTGTGGCTAGGAGAGTGGAGAATGATACAATGGTATTGATTAAAGGTGTGTGTGTGTGTGTATTAACTGATGGAACTGCCACAGAATCATGAAAATTAGCCTCATGAAAATGCTATCAATAAATCTTCACCATACTCTATTAGATAGGCATTACTATAATCTCAATTTTACAGATGTATTAACTGAACCTTAGTGTGCTTAATTAACCAGACCCAGATCAAACACTTAAGTCACAGAGTTAAGCTCTGGTGTCGGAGAGACCAGATTTCCAGTTCATTTTCTTACCTAACTTCGAAAGTATTTTCCAGGTGTAAAACACAAAAAATACTAAAGATTCAAGAGTGCTTGTTAACAAGGACTGTCACCTTGAGGAAGACACTTAACATCTCTGGTACTCTGCAGTAAAATACAATGGTTGAATTGGATAATTAATTACCAAGGTCCATGGCAGAGCACAAAGGTGTGAGAAACCTCTCTGTCAGTGAGTGGTAGGCGTTGACTTATGCTGCTTCTTCTTTAAGACGTCATAGGTGAATTCCTGTTCAAAGGAAAGAAGACAAACGGAATGAAATTTAAGTCTCCCTATCCAGTCCTCCGTACAACAGCATCATGAAAGTATGGCAAATAAGGCTGGTCACATTATGGCCCACATTGAAAGGAAAAGCTTAACACAATGAGTGAGACTTGGAAACCTGAGGTGCTCAAGTTTCGATAAACAATATGAGCTCAAGAAATACTTCCACCCTCAGCCGCTTGGAAATACTATTACCAAAATCAGAGCAATTTATAAAAAGCACAGTTCTAAAGAAGAAAAATGATTAAACTAGGAATCAATCTAGCTCCAGCTCTGTGAAAAACTGAGACAGTGACCTTGGACAAATTATCTGAATCTCTGAGTCTCAATATCCTCATTTTCAAAATGAAGGAGTTGTACTAAAGCCTAAAATTTTACCCTTTTCTAAAATGATATGTTTTTATACCAATAGGTGAATACCCATATAGCGGGAGAATATAAGAAAGTGAAACTGTGCTGAGTGCCATTAAGAATATTTAGTTGCTGTTGTTTTCTTTGTGTGTATCCTCAAAGAATGAAACATCACCCACGTAAATTTAAGACATTACAGCTTAAAAACTGGTTCCAAGTATTAAAACTCATCCTTAAAGTAGTTTTAAATGACTTTAAAAATTAAGAAACTCTAGGTTTTAGATGTCACATTTCCTTTCTAATGTCACAAGTGATTTTTGACAAATGCACTTGAAATCAATGGACTTTATCTAAGAACCCAAAGTGAATCAGAACTACTTAAAGTTCATAATCCAGTTAGAGTGAAACATATTTTTCAGGGATATAGTACCAAAAAGCATTTTATGGAGACAAATTGCCTCATAGGCTCTTGCTGAGATTTCCTTTCTTTGCACATGGTTTTTCAAGGTTTTTCTTCTATTGCCTTATTTTGTTTTTTCAGGAGTTTTATATGAAGGGCCTTAGTTTAATATCCTTTGAACAATGCCTTGAGCTATTTGGATAATTGGTGCTATATAAATCTCACAAACAAATGGTAAATGTTAGAAAATATTAAATGGGAGTACATTAAAATGAAGTTTCATTATGCTGTGTTTGGCTTTGACAGTGTTCATAAACCATAGCATGTTTAGATTAAATTCATTTCCAATATAACACCAGCTCACCACATGTTTTGGAAATGATTTAAAAAATCCAAATTTCCCTTAGAGTGGTCACACTTTTCCTAAATATTTCAGCTTTAAGCTGCAGCTGAAAAAGTTTTAGTCATAATATTCCAAATTATTATTAAAAGGCATAGATTATTTACACTGTGTATAGATATTATATCACTGGAATACCAAAAATGAATTTTCAATTTCCCAAAGTTCATGAGTTCAAGGATAAAACATGAAAAAGCATGGTTTATGAAGCTGGTGGGACTAGATAAAAGAAAACAAAGTGGCCTTCTATATGGGAAACTTGTGACTCAATGAGCTATCTTTGAATTGATGTCAATTAATTACAAGGATCGTACTAAGGTCAGTAAACATATGTGATCAGCACCAAAAAACAAAGCAATAATTTTAACCTTCTGAGATTCTGAAAAATTGAAGTTTTTAATTCAGGTTGATTGGTAACCTACAGTTTGGCCAGAGTCTGTGTGTGCATATATATATGTGTGTGTGTGTGTGTGTGTGTGTGTGTGTGAACATACACATATTTGGGTGGCAGCCATGTTATCCTTGTTTATGTGTAACATTCAGAGCTTCCTGGTACAGGTAACATCAGTGTAGCAGGGAGGGAGAGAAGTTAATTAGATATGTTAATTCAAGGGCAAACACCAACTTTAACCAAAAACCATGAAATTAGACACCAGAAATTTATGGTACTGACAAAAGAGTACCAAACAAAATAAATTTTACACTTTCAGAAACAACTTGTCTAAATTAAGGCAACATTTTATAAAGACCAGGGCTTCTAGTTTCCTAAAATGCATACTAAGCTCTCATAATTACTGGAAACTGTCCTTCCTTGGCCATGGTAATTCAATAACATCCTTTTTCCTTCCCAGTGCCATGGAAACATGAAAATCAAGCTGCAACATTTTTTTCGTGCTTCCTACCTTGTTTCTGAGTATCTTTTCTCTTAGGGCAAAATCAATAGTAGATTGTGGGAATGGAAACAAATCCATAAAATAGCTCTAACACTTAAGAAAATTGAGAAATATGAGAAGGATATAAATATACAAACATGAATATACATACACATATATCAGAAAATCCTTTTGAAAATTTGTGTGTCTCTATCCTGGTCATCCAAAAGAGTGTCTGCCAGTTAATACAACAAATATTTTTGAATAAATGTATTTTGGAAGTAATAGTTTAGATTCTACTTGCTTTTGTGGATCAGAAAAGATACCTATCAATGATCAGTAATGTAGATATAAAAGTCTTCATGCCAAAGACTAGTTTGACATACGGTTAGAATTTACATAGACAGAGAGGTATATGGAGGATATGGTATAACATGAACAAAGATGCAAGAGTATAAAAAACATGATATGTGTGAAGGGAAGTAAGGGTAAGGGCTTGACTAGAAGAGTAACTTTACCTCTTAGTTTATACCTATACAGGGTCATATAAGGTAGGGACAAGTTGTAGTTTGATTATTTGAAAAGGTCAATTGTTCTAGAGCCATCAGATGGACTCTTCTTTATATACAGTGGTTAAGTGTCATACAGAAGATATGGAATTTGATGTTTGGAATTTTTTGGTAAAATATATTTTTATCTTTATTGTTGTTATACAGAGCAAAGCATTTAGAGTTTGGTGTGCCTCTATCTTATCAAATCTTTCCACACCATTTGTTTATGGTAGACATTGTTGGTGTTCTCCCCAATAAAATTCCTACTCTCCCATTCCTAAACTTTCCCTAATTTTATTCAGGCATACAGCACTCCCATACACATATAAATATTTAGACCTTGTGCTATGGAGATATTGACCCTGACCTCTCTAGGGTCAGAATACTTTGAAGGTACTTCTCCCCCATAATGCTATGCCATAATGATTTTCTTCAGGAATTAATGTCTAAAATAATCCCCTCTTGATTTTTTTAAATTTTATTGCAGGGTCTTGTTCAAAAATAGTATTATGACCTAATTCAAGCAAAGACAGAAAATTTTTATTATGGAAATTTGGGAAAGACTTTTTTTTTTTTTTTTTTTTTTGGCCCTTACAAGAAGACCATCTAAAAAGAAACACTCTCTTCCCTTGAATGACCAAGTATGCAGTAGAGGAGCCAGAACATGCTGCCTCAATTTTGCAATCACAGAGAGGATCAAAGGCCACTAGATTAAGCCAAAAGCTAGGCTTGAGCCACCTCTGAACTTCCAATATATGTATCACTAAATTATCCTGTACTTGTAAAGCTTATATCCATTTCTCTGTTATCTACAGCTGAAACTATCCTAATTAAAACGCAGAACTTTAAAAAAATCCAATTAGAAGACTAAGCACAGATTATATTTTTTTCATATGTTATTCTATGGCAATCCCTCATAAAACATTTATGTGCAGATATTTTTTTCACAGTACAGATTGACCTTTTATATTATTTTATTTTTATCTATTTTTAATTTTTAATTTTTGTGTGTGTGTGTGTGTGGTACGCGGGCCTCTCACTGTTGTGGCCTCTCCCGTTGTGGAGCACAGGCTCCGGACGCGCAGGCTCAGTGGCCATGGCTCACGGGCCCAGCCGCTCCACAGCATGTGGGATCTTCCCAGACTGTGGCACGAGCCCATATCCCCTGCATCGGCAGGCAGACTCTCAACCACTGCGCCACCTGGGAAGCCCCAGATTGACCTTTTAGTATTCTAAAATCTTTCTGTACTATGACACAATTTCTTGTTAGCATAAGACAAACTCAATTAACTCTGAGCATTTCTGTTACTTCAGATAAACCCAATGGCATGTCTTTAGAGGAAACTAATTGGCTTCCCAGTATAATGAATATTTTATTAATTATAATATATCTTCTGAACATGACAGACTACATGTGCCTTAAAAATTAACTTCATTTGAATTTAGGGAGAGTGGGGTGATACCTCCAAATTTATATTCCTTTTAAAATTAGACTTACTTCTCCCCAACTCTAGTTATTTATCCAGTCAAATGAATATATTTCTATAAAATAATCAAAGTGTCAAGAAAAACTACAGTATCTGTAGAGTGTAAGAAGATCATGGAATCAAATTTGATTTAAGCATATTTCAAGCCATAAGAAAAATAAATTTCTAGTTCACTTTCCTTGTGAAAAATAGCTTTTCATACATTTATTGAAACATTTGAAGGACTTTTATGGACTTTTAGCTTTATAATAAATAAGCTGCACACTTTGCTTGCATACACTGAAAATCACTTAAAGTGAAAGCAGGTCAGAGTATATATGATGTCATTTGAAAACACAGTGCTTGGTTCTCCTGTTTGCAGTTGCTTGAGGCTGCCTTTTTGCTACAAGAATGATTTAATTTACTTACAGAATGTGTTCTGTTAAAAGATGGGTTCTCTCCCATAAATGCACCATATCCTCTCTCTACTTTAAAGAAGCAAATTTATATTTGATGGTGTCATGAGCAGACCAACTGTGTTTTGCTGTTATGACTTTCATCATCAAGGACTCTCATGTTTATGTCAATAAGATGGACTCACACCAGAGATAGTTCAAGGAATTTAAATCAAGCTACTCTTTCCAGATGGGTCAACTTGAGGGAAGACAGCACGACTTGCCAAAACCACAGAGCTACTTATTGTAAGAACTGCAACATAAATCCTGAGGCCCCAAATATCAGATTAGCTCAATCCAGCACTATTTCTCTAAACATCCAAACATATGAGAGGGCAAAAGCTCTGATCCTAAAATAATTATGATTATTTTAATATTGTCTTTATAATATAATACTATTTATAATAAGCTTATAGATGCTATTTACATATTCTCATTCAGTCTTTATCAACTAGCACTTGATATTAATATTGTGCCAATATTACAAATAATGAAACTGATACAGAAATTAACATCAAATGTGGCACACAAGAAATAAGTACAAGAACTTACATTTGAATTCTGAAATTACTAAATTCAGGACCTTCAACTTAAAACTTGTTCAGTAGATACCTTTCTCCATAAGTTTGGAGAACAAATGATAACCTCCAATTTTATATATATATATATATATATACATTATATATATACTGTTTCCCCTGCTTAAATATCCACATTCTCAACCATCATTTTTTTTACTAAGTCTTTATTTTAATATTTCTTAGTTTTTTTGTTCTTTCTCCTTTCCCTTTCATACATTCACAGGTATAGACATTGCAATTTCTCTTGGGGTGCAATTCAAGCCACATATATCTCGTTCCCTGAACATGGCAACTATGTTTATGATATGTAAACTTGGAGATCTCTGGCCACAACTGAATGGCTAAGGGGAGGATGACTGAAGTGGCCAATCAAAATTGGACCACTTTTGTTTTTTGCACAAAAATTTGGAATTTGGATACTGAGGTTCTCATTAATTTCTGTTAAGAGGTTGAACCAAGAAGTCATGGAAAGTCATGTGGCCCTCTTCACTCCAAAGTAGAAAAAGCTCTTCTTCATAGAGAGAGAGAAAAAAATGAAGGATACTTGGACCAGAAGAAGCAGAGTAAAGAAACCATAGATTTAGAGAGATGGACAGAGTAGGAATATGGATTCAGATGGCTTTCCAGTGTGCAGTTCAGTCTATTATGAGGTGCTACCACATCTCTGTCCTCATCTCCATGAGAAATCTCCAAACACACCCAATAAATTGTCTTTAAATCATTTGAATACATTCTTTTATAAAGTCACAGTAAATGAGATATTTTGAGAATCTCACATATAGAAACCATCATGCTTTCTTTGTGTGCACAGAAGTCCAAGTAACATTGGCAAACAGACATAAAAAATAAAACCAAATAAATAAAATCAAAGAAAGAATTCTTGAGAAGGGTGCATTATTGTATCCTCAAAAACTATTATACTGTTTTTAGGAATATTATTTATCATTTGGGCTTATACTAGGTCAGAAGTTGGTGTACTTGTACATTAATTTATTTAATTATTAAATTGAGAATGCTTACTGTGAGCAAGCATCATTGAAAAGCACTGACTATACAAAAATAAAACAAAAATCAAAATCCCAGTTGTCCTTTTTAACAAACCGATACTAAAGTATACATGGAAATGAAAGGATGAAGATTAGCCAAAAAATCTTGAAAAAGAAGAACAAAGTTGGAACATTCACATTTCCCAATTCCATAGCTTACTCAAAGATACAGTAAATAAGAGAGTGGTACCGTTGCCAGTACAGACATATAGATCCAAGGAATAGAACTGAGAGTCCAGAAAGAAATCATGGAAAAAATTAAGGTTACTTGATTTTAGACAAAGGTACCATGACATTCCAATGAGGTAAGAATAGTGTTCTCAAAAAATGGTGCTGGGACAAGTGGATATCCACATAAAAATAAAGTTGGACCCTTACCACATTTCAGATACAAAAATTAGCTCAAAATGGATTATAGGCCTAAAACTCTTAGAAAAAATAGAAATAATTTTTGTGACCTTGGATTAGGCACTGATTTCTTAACTATTATACAACAAATTAAACTCTTTTGTGCTCCAAAGCATACCATCAACAAAGTGAAAATACAACCCAGAAAATAGGTGAAAATATTTGCAAATCATAAATCTGACAAGGGACTTATATCCAGAATATAAAGAACTCTTACAACTATGCAACAAAATGACAAATAACCTAATTAAAAACTGGACAAAGGGTTTGAATAGCCTTCTCTCCAAAGGAGATATAGAACTGGTCTATACGAACATAAAAATATGCTCAATACTGTTAGTCACTAGGGAAATGAAAACCAAGATCACTTCACACTCACTAGAATGGCTAAAATAAATAAGAAAGACAATAACATGTGTTGTGGAGAAATTTGAACCCTCATACATTGATGGTGGAATTTTAAAATGGTACAGAAACTTTGGAACATTTTGGCAGTTCCTTAAAAATTATATACATGGAGTTTCCATATGACCCAGCAATTCCACTCCTATGTATATTATCAATAGAAATAAAACATATGTTCATGCAAAAACATGTACATATGAATATCTATAGCAGTATTATTCATAGTAGCCAAGAACTGGAAGCAGTTCAAATATCTATCCAATGTAAATAGATAACCAGAATTTAGTATATCCATATAGTTGGGTATTATTTGGAAATGAAGAAGGAATGACTTACTGAAACATGCTACAACATGAATGAACTTTGAAAACATTCTGCTAAATGACAAAAGCCAATCACAAAAGACCACATATTGTATGGTTATGAAATGACTACATTAGGAAAACCCATGGAGATAGATAACACATTCTTGTTCTAGGGTCTTTGGGTGGGGAGGGATGGAGAGTAGCTGTTAATGGACACAGGATTTCTCTTAGGGTTATGAAATATTCTCAAATTAGATAATCATGATGGTTGCAGAACTCTGTGGATATACTAAAAGAAACACCTGAATTGCACCTTTTAAAATGGTGAATTTTAGGGTTTGTGAATTATACATCAATAGGCTATATAAAAATTAAAAATAATGAAACACCTATTTACAGATCTGGACATGAACCCATTCAATCTTGTGTCAGAACTGTGTACCCTAACCAACATTTAATTTTCATATGGAACATGAGTTTTACAGACCTCCTCTGCAAGTGTTGATCCTTTCAGTGGCTCTATGTATAGACAGGTAGCAATGACCATCTTAATACTGAGAATGAGGTGAAATGGCTTTAAGTAAATGACAATAAAGGAGACAGAACTCATGAGTGTGTTGGTAATAAGACTGAAAACCAAGTCTTTGCTTCCTAGATACAAGATGGCTTTCTTCATCTCATTACTACATGCTGCTGCTAGGTATATTAGATCTGAATATATTTTTGTATTGGTTTTTGTTCATATGTTAATAATTTTTACTTCTTGAAATTTGTTTTAATAAACGATGAATTCTCTCTTTGCCTTCTGAAATCTGTGCAAATGCTGAGTGTTGAAATAAAATTTACAGACATCTGAATAGATGATATAAGTTTTCTCACAAGTTTATATTTATCACGTTTATATTCTGATGATGATAGCAATTTAACCTCCTAAGTCAACTCAATTTCAAGTCTCTGGCCTTTGAAATGGAAGGTTCCTAACAATTACACTTATTTAAGCATGAAGTTAATAAAGAAATAAACATGATTCCTGCACACACAAAGTATGTTCCAAGATAATGTATTAAACCAATGTAGAAATGTAACCATGACTAATATATTTCTCTTAATATTGATTCGCTGGCAAACCAATATCTTTTACATAGTTTTTTAGTTCATATGGAAACAACTCATTAACTTAGCAAACATCCAAAGCAAAAACAAATCAAGGGACTATGCCCACCAACAAATATATTATACATATAAGTCAATAAAATTGTTGCATGCAACTATTTTTTCACATATGTGGCAATCTAATTTTGTCAGGCTCTTACAAATATTACAGTTGATTTTTTTTTTCCAAAAAAGGCACTAAATTTGGAGAATCAACATTACAATTTAGGGTTTCTCCCCTTTATTGTACCAAATATGTATATTGGATATTATGAGATCTTATGGCTCCATCAATTTCTGGTAGATTAGTTGTTGATATGCAAATACCACCTTTACTACTTTTTAACCTTAAAGTATGGATATTTTAGTATCAAAAGAAGCCAACAATCTGAATGGACCAGAAGGGATATCATTTCCTGATTCATATAAGAGCAGCTTGTGAATAGAAAGTAATTACTGCTTTATACCACTAGGTTATTTCTAAGAGGTAATTAATTTCTTTGGTTCTTAATAACAATAATAGAAGCACACACTTTCACTTGAAACCAGTTTGGAGACTTTTCACAGAAGTGATTAACCTTATATTTGCTTAGAAATGTGCATTGTTCGTTAATGGAGCTCCATTTTTATTTTACTATCATATTTTTACCACACTGTTAAAATTTGATTTCATATCCAAGATGAAATTGCATCTAAAGTGTAAATCATTAGAACTCAAGCAGTCTGGCAGCTCCAATGGGGAAGGCCAGCTACCATGCAGATGCCATGCAACTCCTCTTCCTTGGAAGAAGGGTACCACCTTGACATTGTGAGGGGGTACTTTCTGATGTCTCCATACCTAATAAATATAGCAGACCTTAGAGGCCACCTTTCTGTACATCTGTTTTAAAAGAACCAACCTACTATAAAAAAAAAGGGCATTAACATTTAATTTTAATTCCTTTCTCTTAGTCTAGGCTGCTGGATTGCTCACTCAGTATAAAATCATGCAACATGTTATTACGGTGTCATCAGCATGAATAATGGATTCCACACTCGTGGAGATGAACCTCAGAAAGAAGGGTTATCAATATGGCCATCATTGTTCACATGGGCCTTTTAAATGGAAAGTTCTGGACGTCTGAAGCACTGAAAGTGATGAGTCTGAAAAACTATGAGAGTACTTTTTAAAATGCCATGGATTTTGAATGCTCCAAGGAATATTAATAAAATGCCATGATCCTTAAAAGTGAATGTTGACTTTTCTGTTTTCCTGACAGTGAAACTTAAATGGATGGAGGTGGTTGGTAGTGTGAGAGTCGTATAAAAATAGCAGCTCCAGCACTGGTTGCTCTTGGGTTATTGAACCTTGAGCTGGAGGTACAACAGTGAAATTTCAATGTAAGTGGTGTTTCTCAGAAATGTCACATCTACCCATCACATGTGCCACTGCTATTTCCCTACAATTATTTGTGTGCTCCCAGAATTCAGCTGTCATTTTTGCATTTGTAAAGAAGAAATATTTGCCTTTCAAAAATAAACATTCTAGAGGCACTTCTCTTTTAAAGTGAATTAGCATAAATATTAATAAGATCACTTCATTATTAAGCATTGGTAGTTTCATCTCACTCACATGAGAGAAACTTGTAATGTTATATATGCCTTAGATAGATAAAGAACACTAGCTCTTATATGATGCTAGTTAAATTTGTTCTCAATTAGGACAATTTTTAAGTGGTCAGAGAAGTTTATTAACTTAATTACAGCCTGACTTTCGGTGGCAGTAGAAAGCCTCTACACCTAATATGAATTATTTTTTCAGCAGAGGTATGAAACAGACTAACTGAAAGTTAGTATCCTGTGCCAGATAGCTTCATTTTGCCCCTTTCTAATCACTTTCCTTCCTTCTCTACTATGGTCTCTTCCTTGGAAGACTAACTTGCAAGGATTATATTAAAAGGTCCTTTATGCTCTAACATGTGATAGAAGAAAGTAAGAAAGTTGAAGACAGAATATTTAGCCCCTGAGATCCCTACTTGTGAGTTTACATCGAGCTAGCCATGTTCCTCTATCAATGGTGACTACTTTTCTGAAAAGTGTTGACGATACAATTATCTCCTTTTAGGTTCTGCTAACCAATCCCTCTCTCATCCCTTTAGACCTAGGCGTGGTATCACGTTGTTTATATAAACTCTGCATTACTACACGATTCCTTCTGATTTCCTGATAACTACACTTTTATAAATTAACCACATTGTAAATAAACCCTCTTTGTTTTATCCTTTCCCATGGTTCATCTGTTTCCTTTTGGGGCCTGACTGATCCTATAGCATAATTTGGAATCAAATGGAGCTTGCTTTTTCTCTACAATCTCTACATAAAAATGTACTCAAATATCTAGGTCTAGTATCCCCAGAATATAAAGATCTAAAATATCTACCAAAATGCTTCACTGTTTATTCTTTTTCTTTTCTTTCTTTCTCTTTTTTTTTTTTTGATGGATAGCCAAAGTCTGTGCTTACCCTAAATGGGAAAATCTAGCCATAGGAAGTCTTTGTTATCATCATTTAGTATTATTTTTATCATGCAGAGATATCCTTTCTAGGCTGAGAAAGATATCAGACACACAACTAAACTAACAACTGAATTGAGAGGAAACTTTCCATTCATAGTCCAACAAAATACATATTCAAGGTCCTGGCATTTTCAGGTTTTTTTTTTTTTTTTACCAAGTAGCCATCAAATGCATTTTGACTTGCTCCAAATAAAGTTAAAAATAACAATTGAAATCTTCCTAAAGTACAATTTATTTTAAAACTTCTAATACTTTTCTCATTAAAAACATTTATATTAGAAGTTTCATATAATAGAAATAAACAAAAGAAAACTGGTTTCCAGAAATCAACTCCCTCTTGATTTGATAGCATCTCACTGGTTGTTCTTTTTCACCATCATTTGCTGATTCCTTCTTTTATTACTGGCCTCTTAACACAGAGGTAAACCTTCCTTTATCTATCTCTACACACTCCTTTAGTTTTCTGAGCCAATCTTATTACTTTAAATACCTTTTATATACCAATGACTTCTAAATTTATCTCCAGCATGAATCTCTCACTGAACTCCTGACTCATATATCAAACTACCTACTCAATTTCTCCACTTGGGTCTCATAAACATCTCACACTTAACACTTCCCAAACAAAACTGCTGATCTCAACTCTACACACTCCACTCACCCTCTTTTCTGTCTCCTGGTTCCTCAGTCTAAGGTTGGAGCTTTTCTTAACTACTCTCTTTCTTTCATACTCCATATCCAATCCATCAGAAGATCCTGTTAATTTACATTAAAAACATATGGAAGACCCAACTCCTCACCACTTCCATTATTATCTCTCTGGTCCAATCTGCCATCATGTCTCTTGTTAAATGTTGCACTGGGCTTCTAATTGGATTCCTGATTCCATATCCCCCCGCCTACAGACCCCAAAAATGTCTATCATCATTACTGCATCCAGGGTGATCAAGTTAAAACTGATGTCAGATGATGTCTCCCTGTTTATAATCATCCAATGATAGCCCTCTGGATTCATTTCCTAGGGCTGTCAAAACAAAGTACCACAAACTAGGTGGCTTAAAACAACAGAAATTTATTATTGCACAGTTATGGAAGCTAAAGTTGGAGATAAGTTGTCAGCAGGGCTGTGTTCTCTCTGAGTACACTGGGAAAGAATCCTTCATTGTCTCTCCCCTTGCTTCTGGGGGTTGCTGGTAATCCTTAGCACTCCTTGCATTGTAACTGCATTGTTCAATCTTTGCCTCCACGTTCACTCGGCCTTCTTCACTGCATCTCCTCCTACAGAAGTCCCTCTCATTCCTCCTATAAAGACATCAGTCATTGGATTTAGGGTCAACTCTAATGCCCTAAATTAAGTATAATCTCAGCTTAACTTGATTACTCTGCAAAAGCCTTATTTCCAAATAAGGTCCACATTCACAGGTTCCTGGTATATAAGAATTTGGGTGGAAATTATTCAACCAGTACCTCCTTCCATTCCATTTAGAGCAGGTACTTAATTGGTGCAATTTTGTTCCCTAAAGGATATCTGGCAACATCTGGAGACATTTTTGGTGTTCACAGCTGGAATTAGCTACGAGCACCTAGAGGTTAGAGACCTGGGATGTTATTAAACATCAAAATGTTGAGGTATTTATGCCAATTTATTTTGGTTCTAAATAAAGTTAAATAAATAAATATTATGGGAAAAATGATATACATTCATTGTTTATTACTTGGGACAGAGACATTAACTTTCTAGAAAATAATGCTGTTCTCTAAAAAAAAAATTTATACTTCCACTTGTTATTTGCTGAATAATTGCTGAATAATATTTGCATCTCTTTAATTTAATTTTCTTTGTGTTATGTTAAAAAACAAGGCAGCAGGCCCCAAAATGGAGTCTCTTATGCCAAGACCCATGTCACCAATTGGAGACTAAATTACAGTTTTGTCTCTCTCAGAAATGGAATCTTAAACCAGTCAGGAATCACTTGCTCAGCACAAGTCAGGTAATCTGTCTGATAGTCACCTGTCATCCTTTAAGGAAAAGTAGCCTTGCAATAAACAGATTTTTGCCCAGAATAAGTTCCTTGTTCCCACTCCCTGTTGTTATTAAACATATTTCATTTTGTATAGTTCCTCGGAGCTCCTTTCTATCTGTTAGATTGGATGCTGCCAGATTCAAATTGAGTTTTGTTCAAATAAACTCTTAAAAATTTCAATATGCCTTAGTTTATGTTTTAACAAAAGCTTAGCTCTGATAGTAATTAAGTTAGATGAGCAAACTATGAACTATTCCTGAAGCATGTTTACCCAACTGGTAAACATCTATGATAGCTGCCTTCCAGGACTGTATTCAGATAAGGCATATAACTCCTAAGAGAGAATAATGTGTGGATTATAGTATGAAATTCATAATTATTAATTCCCACCCTCTCCTTCTTAAGTCGCCATTCCTCCTTAAATAAAGAACTTGTATATACCAGGGTCTTTACAGATATTGTTGAATAGAATATGTGCAATGACAAAATGGTATTTAACCCATGAGACAAAACCAGGTCTTTATAAAGTTTAATATCATCATATGTTTAATTCTACCATTTTATTATATTGTTATTATTATTAATCTTATTGATATATTATTTTAGTTTCATCAATTGCACTCATATATTTTTAACTCAATTCTGCTCTGAAAACAAATAATAACTAAATTCATTTCCTTTTATTTCCAGTAGGTCATTGAATATTGCACTGTTTATGAAATCAAAATATCTTGAAATTTTGGCTCAATCCCTATTTGGGGCACTCAGATACAGATTTAAGTGGAATTTGGAAAGGGGCAATAAAAACATGAAAAGGCCTGACAGACTTGATTTATGAGTTCAGATTAACATAATTAAAGAGTAGATATTTTAGGGACTATAGAAAATAATCCTAAAGGGAAACTATCATGAAAAAACAAGCGTAACTACTGCAACTGTTTAAGATGGTGAATTACATCACAGAGAAAGAGAAACAATGGATATATTTGTTAAGAAAGGTTAACACTGCACCACAAAGAAACCTAAAAAAAGCACATTTAGACTAAAGATCAGAAATTATAACCTAAGTGAACCTCATGACAGCTGTGGAATATTGTCCCTCTGGAAACAAGAAGGGGCTAAATATCTCAATTACTTATAATTGAATGAAACTAAGAAATTAGAAACCATTTTGCTTTTGGTCAAAGATTAAGATTACCTCATAAATTCTGTTTTGTTTTGTTTTGTTTTAATATTCTGTTCTTTAATTATACACATGCGTGTATACTGGAAAACATTCTGGGCAGAAGTACATTTATTAAACTCTGGAGAGAGAGGATATTTAAATTTCTATTAGAGTTATGGTAGATAAATACCATATCAGAGAACATGGCTGCTTCCTTTAGATAGAAAAAAGAGAGACTAGAAGTCAACTCTTTATTTTCTTCCCTGTTGGTATTTTGTCAAAGTCTAAAATATAAAACCCAGAAGTGACCCATTTAGCAGGTGAACAGAAGGTTCACTGGGATGATTAAAGCAAGGGCTTGCTCCACCTGGGTAGATGATCTAATGGGAATTTATAGCTTTTCTAAAAGCAATTCCAAAGATTCGTAAATCCCATCTTACCCAATTTCTCTTAACCTTTGCAGTAAAATCTTTCCATCTTTCAAGAATTTCAAGTCCTCTTAACCAGGCTTAATTAATTTGTCTCAAACAAAGTACAAATAAGAAAAAAAATTGGCATATAATATATTATACTTACTGTAAGAAGGGCTGAATGCCTTATCTTGATTCATCCTCTTCCTTCTTCTCTTTGAGGAAGGAAAGTAAAGTGTTCTTTCTCAGGTTGGGTCACCACAACTATGAACATGATACATGATAATTTATGGTGGGAATTTTTGCTTGTCAGTTTTCAGTGGACTGTGGATAAGGGCAGGGACACGAAGACATCTTCTGAGCAATATTCTGACATTTGGAAAGAAAAGGGAGACTGAAATAATCTGTGCTTGAGCTTTTCATGTGAAATGTCCAATTAAAATAGACTTTGCTTGCTGTTTTTTGTTTGTTTGTTTGTTTTTGTTTTTGTTTTCAAATAGAAAAAGATCCACTTTTCTGGATTTTATAAAAAACAAACTATAGGAATTCTTACTTGAAATGTAAAATTAAGTTCCCATTCCAACTAAATGGTCAAGATCAGTGATATCATGGTAATCTGTGAATATTTCAAGACAGACATTTAATTTCCATGCTGAACTAGTTTCATCACGAATGAAGCAGTGGGTTAAAAGAGCTGCTCTGCCCCTTGGGTCTTAAGGGAATAGCTAATTTAACCAAAAAAAAATAGCATTGTTTTATAACCCCTATGCTGCTGAACATGTGTTAGACCCTAAATGTGTATTGTTGATTCAATTTCTCCATCTTTTTTATAGTTAATGCACTTATTGTCCTTAAAATAGACTCAGAAAGACTTTATTTAGATTAAATCTTTACGTTTCTTAACAATTATAAATACACATGGTTTCTAGGAATTCCTCTTCTCTCTTCAAATATTTGAGCAGATTAGATGTGTTCACCATTAAACAAGAAATAAGGAATAAGCACACATTTCTAATAGGACCAGAGAGATAACATTTGGTAAACCAAGAGAGATATTATTTCAAAACACTAGTTACTAACTGGAAATTAACTGTGATGCTGAAAGTCTAGTTACCTTTGATGAAATTTAATGAATATGTTAACATTGTTAAAGCTGCCAAGTATTAGCATTGATTTTGGCTAAAGTTTAATTTCCTGTTTCTAAACTTTACAAGCTTTGGATTTCAGTGTCTATGAGATTCTCTGAACTTCAAACTTGACAAAAAAATTTATTCTCCCATTCGCAGTTTTATCTCTCTCCTGGACTATGTTTTAAAGTGATAAAAAGTACAATGATTAGATTACTTCTTAAAGCTTGATAGTGGTCCAGACAGTTGAGTTTGCACAATGGTGGCTAATAATAGAAACAGAGAAATGTTAGTTCAGGATGGTTTTTATTTCTTGAGACCAAGTTCATAAAACCCTAGGCTAAAATATTGTAATTCCCATTGATAAAGTAGGTTATTTAAGCTTTGTTTGAGTTCCTTAAAGCAAATTAGTTGCTCAAATAATAATTTATGAAGTGCACATAACTCTATTGAACTTAATTTATAGCCTCTGATTAACAAAATTAAAATATAGAAGTACAATTATTTATAATGACATTATGATTCTAGTATATTTATGTTATAAATATTATAAAGTATACTTGTCTGACATGATACTTAAGACACATGTTCAAGTTATATTTCTTAGAATTAATATCAACCATTTCTATCAAGATAAACATTCCTCCTAAAGTTTATATCAGATCTGAAGTTTAGGTAAATACATATATAATATAGCATTTTATGTGTATATAATATATATGTTAATCTCCTGATATACATGTACTCCAGATCTCAGAAATCAAATGCATTGAATTTTTTCTATCATTCCTAATTTAAACTATGGCTTATTTAAACTATGGATTAAAAATTATGTGGTGAAACTTCACTCTTTTAGGAATAATATTACTCTTTCAAGAAGTCAAATTTCTTTCAGTGTGATTATACTTTGTGGATATTACACATATTTATAAAATCCTGTTGCTTGGTGCTTTTCCACTTGGATTTAATTCAGTAGTTTACTGTTACATTTTAAGCTCTGTGTTTACCTTTCCAATGACTGCATTTATAATTTAAAAAGCTACTACTATACATGATTGGCATTAAGTGGACATTTTATAACCCACCTGCTAAAACCTATATATACACTGGCTTCCTGATCTAGAACATTTATTTATTAAAAAACATATCTTTTGGTTTCTAAAGTTCTTATGAAAATAAAGAATATAGTGTTCCTTGGCATTTAAAACAGGAAGCCTAGTTGTGTGTTCAATAGCAGCTCCAGCCTTGCTACCAGGAAGGAAAGGAGACAGGTCACACCTTTTCTCAGGTGAGTGACGGTAGCACCTCCTCCTCATTATGAAAGCACTAGACTCTGCTCTGCACCCAGTGTTAAAACTGCAAAGTTTTCACTTTCCTTGATAGCCTGAGGAAATGGAAATTATGAGTGAAACTTTCATGGCTTGGTTCTTTTTTTGTTTGTTTGTTTGAAAGCCTACTTTTGTGGAATCTCTTTTTTATTTTTTATTTTACTGGAGTATAAGTGTTTTACAATATGTGTTAGTTTCTACTTTACAACAAAGGAATCAGCTATATGTATACATATATCTCCTCTTTTTTGGATTTCCTTCCCATTTAGGTCACCACAGAGCACTGAGTAGAGTTCCCTGTGCTATCCAGTAGGTTCTCATTAGTTATCTACTTTATATATAGTATCAATAGTGTATATATGTCAATCCCAACCTCCCAATTCATCCTCCCACACCTTCCCCCTTGGTACCCATAGGTTTGTTCTCTACGTCTGTGTCTATATTTCTTCTTTGTAAATAAGATCGTTTATACCAATTTTTTCAGATTCCTCAAGAAACAAGAAAAATCTCAAATAAAAAAACTAACCTTATACCCAAAGCAATTAGAGAAAGAAGAACAAACAAAACCCAAAGTTAGTAGAAGGAAAGAAATCATAAAGATCAAAGCAGAAATAAGTGAAATAGAAATGAAAAAAAAAAAAAAACAACAGCAAAGATCAATAAAACTAAAAGCTGGTTCTTTGAGAAGACAAACAAAATTGATAATCCTTTAGCTGGACTCATCAAGAAAAAGAGGGAGAGGACTCAAATCAATAAAATTAGAAATGAAAAGGGAGAAGTTCCAACTGACACTGCAGAAATACAAAGAATCATAAAAGACTACTATAAGCAACTATATGACAATAAAACGGACAACCTGGAAGAAATGGACAAGTTCTTAGAAAGGTACAACCTTCCAAGACTGAACCAGGAAGAAACAGAAAATATGAATAGACCAATCACAAGTAATGAAATTGAAACTGTGATTAAAACTCTTCCAACAAAAGTCCAGGACGAGATGGCTTCACAGGTGAATTCTATCAAACATTTAGAGAAAAGTTAACACCTAACTTCTCAAACTCTTCCAAAAAATTGCAGAGGGAGGAACACTCCCAAACTCATTCTATGAGGCCACCATCATCCTTATACCAAAACCAGACAAAGCTATCTCAAAAAAAAAGAAAATTATAGGTCAACATCACTGATGAACATAGACACAAAATCCTCAACAAAATACTAGCAAACAGAATCCAACAGCACATTAAAAGGATCATACACCATGATCAAGTAGGATTTATCCCAGGGATGCAAGGATTCTTCAATATGTGCAAATCTATCAATGTGATACACCCTATTAACAAATTGAAGAATGAAAACCATATGATCATCTCAATAGATGCAAAAAAAGCTTTGACAAAATTCAACACCCATTTATAATAAAAGCTCTCCAGAAAGTGGAATAGAGAGAACCTACCTCAACATAATAAAGACTGTGTATGACAAACCCACAGCAAACATTATTCTCAATGGTTACAATCTGAAAGCATTTCCCTAAAATCAGAAACAAGACAAGTGTGCCCACTCTCGCCACTATTATTCAACATGGCTTGTCTTTTAATTTTATATCAGATTAAGAAGGGGCTTCCATTCACTTATTCAATCAATTAGCTACTGTACAATAATTGTATATGCATGTCAGACATTATGTTCTATGCTGGAACTACCAGTTGCCTGATTAGCTGGCTGAATGGCAAAAAAGCCATGTGCGTGTACACACACACACACACACACACACACACACAACTTCACACAACAGCCTCCACCTCTAGTTTACCTGTAATCTGGCCATGCTTTCAAAATTATCGGCAGATACCACCCATGCTAAATTTTCAACATTCCTGTTATTCCTTCTTTTTCTTCCTTGAATGGTTCTCTGAAGTTCTTCTCTGAAGTTTCTCCAGACAGCCTCCATCCCCTGAAGCCTCAAAACATAAGACTTCTTTTCTCTCTGCTCCACAGACCCTGCCTGAACCCAGAATAGGACAGTTTTGTAGCACTCTGTTTATCTGTCTGTCTCCCCCTCTAGACAGTGAGCAAATAGAAAGCAGAATTTTCTCTGTGATCATCAACATATCACGAAAGCCTGTCTCAGAGTTTGGCAGAAAACGTATTGGAAGAGAGGAGAGAAATGAAGTGAAATGAAATGAATTGAAATAGGCATACTTGACCAGAGCCCATGGAGTCTCCTTGTCAGCTTCCTATGGAGCAGTTCCAGTTTCTCCAGAATGTGTATGTTGGGAGTGGGGGTGGGAGGTGTTGTCATCTAAATATGAGATTCAAACACATTCCAATAATTTATTGTAATCCCTTTTCTTAAAGCTACAGCATAATGCTTTGTCAGTAAAGGTATAAACACAGCAAAACAAAACAAAAATATATCACCAACAATCACCACTAAACACCTGGTATTTGAGATTTTGACAAAGGCCTCCAGTGGAGGATCAAGCTGAGCCCACGCCAGTCTCCTGAGGTTGTCATTCAGTGATCTAGGTTAAATTGAACAAAGGGGAGGATCTATTGCCTGGCTATGAAATGGTGCTCTTTCAACCTGGTGTCTGTCAAGATAGGAAGAAGATAATTCCATTTTATATCATTTACAGTGAGGCTGGAGCAGCAGGAAGCAGAGCGGTTGAAAGTGCACTGCTCACATTGCTTCCTTGAGGCTCTCCTGGCCTCAGAAACAATGCATATTTCTCTGAGGATTAGCTGGCTGAATGGCAAAAGAACCACACACACACACACACACACACACACACACACACACACACACACACACACACACACACCAAAGGGAGCAAAGCCAAGACAGAGGAAAAGAGAATGAAAGTCCTCTGCTCTAAGACTGAAAATAAATTTAACCTTCTTACCTTAACAAGGTAAACAGTATCTGAATTCATTTCAATTTCATGTGCAAAAAATAATGAATAGGAGTGAAAATCCTAGTTTAAAGGGAATATTTTTAAAGCAATAGTACTAATTTAAAAATATAACTGCAAATCATCCATCATCTTACCACCCCAAGTCAAAACAATATGTATTAATGCATGTTATCTAAAACACTTGTGCATGTTTACATAATCATACATTTAGTATGAAATAGATTATTTTAGTTATCAGATCAATAATTTTTTGTTTTATTTTAGTAGCTGAATAAATTTTTATTGTGCCCATGTGACTTATTTTACATATCCTAAGGAAATCATTTCATCCTATTGAGGCTATATTAGATAATCCTGCAACAAACATCCACATATCATATATTTTGTCTGCTTAGTATAAAGTCCAGGGGTAGAATTCCTTAATCACAAGATACGACCATTATTAAGGGTCTTGGTTTACACTAGCATATTGCTTATTCAGAGTCTTCTTTGTGGTTATCATGCCAAGGGTGATGGATGAGCACATTGGTTTCACCAACTCATAATAATGCCTTTTCATTTTTCAATAATACATTTATTTAATAAATCTACAGTGTTGTTTTGGTTGCTTATATCTTATGAGTTTTTAAATTAGGTGTGACATTCTTTTGTGTACTCTGTCCATGTATTTATTAGTGGATTGATATTATAGATTGAATAAAGTCTTTACACAGAATAGAGATTTGGCATTTTTAAAGTATTAAGTATATAAAATTTTTGAATATGTATATATTAAATATCTTCAAATTTTCTTTGGGGATATTGCCATCATTGAAAAGCAGAGAAAGTCAAATTTCTCCCCAGTTTTGATGGTTTCTATTCTGTTTTGGCCAGTCTTGTTTTCCCCTACGCTTTTTTTTTAATGTAAAACTCTTTAATCCAGTTGAAATTTACCTAGTAGAATGGTACAATAAAAGGATTAAATTTCTTCCTTCATAATTTTTTAAAATCGGAATTGTTATTCCATTATCTTGACATCATTTATCACATAATCTTTTCTGACTCCCCTAATTTTAAAGCTCACTTTTTTATACATAGTGAACCTTTATATGTCATTGGATCTATTTATGTTTTTTCATTGATATGTGCTTTCATTTTGTGCAAGTATTATATTATTTTGAATATTGCTGCACTTTAACAGGGCTTGTAGCATTGCATTGGGTTTTACCCACTATTCTCCCTTAATATCCCTTTTAAAAAATTGTCTTTTTATTTTGTGATGTCACTTTAAAAAAACACTAGATTTTAAATTACCATTAGTTGAAATAATCTTTAGATATTCTCCAGTATGTGATTAGTATCAAATTTCACTAAGCAAATCACAGAGCATTTTAAAGTTGGATTTAGATTTGTTTTTAGGAATCGGTCTTTTTTTTTTTAATGGAAATATTATAAAATTTTCAGGACATCCTCTTGAGGATTTATTTTAAAGATTCTTATATTTAGGAGTTTTTCCTTGGAAATGACATTCATGGATAGTCACTTAAATAAGTCTGTTTTGCTGCCTGTCATCATATTTAGATTTTAGATCCTCTAAGGATTACCCATCTTGATAATTCACATAATTCAGCAGACTGAACAGCCAAGGACTATTATCTATTTTTTATATTTATTAACATAACAAAACATTGTCCTGATGTGTATTTGATTAAACTAGAGAATTCTAATATATTTATATAAGTTATTTTTGTATTAAATAAGATAGTAGAAATTATGTCTAACCACATGTTACACAAAGCTGAATAACATAATAGAAAGCTAACATAAATTTTCTCTAAAATATTAGAGTAGCTCTGCATGATGAGATTCATTGAGGCAAAATTATACATACATTAGTCCTTTAATAATTAACATGGGAGTCATCAGACAAAAAATGCATGCTAAACTTTAAAAAAGAAAATATTTAATGAGACAAATTAAATGAATTTTCTGTGACCTATGAAGAAAAATTGAAATACAACATACTTTGAAAATAGATGTTTTAGCATTTTCTGCATTTCTTCTATGGATTAGTGGAGCACATCACGGAACCTACACTTCTTAGATATTTGTCAAGATAGCGTTAGGGAAAGAAGCCAAGACACAGAACCACTTCTGGCAGAGCAGTTAAGATCATTAGATTTGCAGTTCATTGATTATAGACTCAGAGAAATTCATAACTAAAAGAGATCTTTAGAGAACATCTAATTTAAGCTCCTCAAATGATGAGACAATTATGTCATAACAAAATTGTTTGAGGTCTTAATGCTAACTAGTTGCAGGACCAAAACCATGCTAGTTTTCCAATTTGTTCAGTTTAATACCCTGTAAGTTGCATGGGTAGTTTTTGTTTTATTACTCATATATGAATAAAGAACAAAATCCTAGCAAATACCTCAAATTAGGCTTAAAATTGAATTTATAATAATGTTTATAATAATGCAGCTTAATTATGTACTTGATAAAATCAGGTTCCATCCTTATTTTATGGTTCTAATATTATGATAAAATTAAATTATAAATTAAATACAAACAACACTAAAACTTTAAATAGGGATCTTAGTTTAACATACATTTTTTTTTCTGATACTAAACCAGCTCTCATCAATAGAATGCAGTAGGTCAGTTTTACTTATCTTTAATGCCATGTACCAGAAGAACTCAGTTCTACAGACACGTCCATCTATACAAACTGTTTGAAAATCTTTATGCATAAAGCATGCATTGGTGCATGTGGTTTTCAACTGATGCAATGGAATCATTTAGGTGTTTGTTTAGGTCTCTCTAAATTCATTTCCATTTGTCTGCAATAATTTAGCACAAGTCCACAAAATTTGGGACAGGTCCAAATTTTGTGGAGCCTGAAGCTTCCACACTTTAGGAAGCCCTTTAAAAATTGGAAATTTTAATACAAAATTAAATATAAAATTAATGACTATTAGAATAAGTCACAACCATTTAGATATCTTAAAAAGTCTGACAAATATCTTGAATATAAAAATTGAGAAAATAGTGCAACATTGTTCAACATTAAGTCTTTGAAGATTAAAGAACATAAAAAATGAACTTAAAATCAAAGCACACCTAATAACAATTCAAATGTGCTAAAGTTGCCACTGCATTGTTTTCAGCTACATAATTTGGCAATAGAATTACTCTTATACTACGTTCATTGACACATTGATGACAATGTGTAAGAGCTTTTGTCCCTGGAACTCCTGTTTCTTCAGGTCATTTTGCAACATTGCTAGAAATTTTATATGCTGTTTCACCTGAAACTACCAGATTTTAACAGCTCAAGATGAGTCAGTACTCAAAGATGGGATCTGATTTGTTGAAATATGTAAAATGTGTGACTTCACACATGGGTCAATTCTCTGTTTTTAGTATTGCATCAGAGAAACTCTAATGAATTTTACATGATTTCTATAAAAAAAGGAAACTGTATTTTTTTACACTGATAATTGTATACTTTGCACTATCAATTCTGCTGATAGCAGAGTTATTCCCTTTTGTCAAGATGCTAAGAAGAACTAAAATTTTAACATTCAAGTTTGTAAACTGAAAATTGAAAGGCTTTTCCATAGACTAGCTTCTTGGTCTGTATGTCTTAAACCTTGCTTCTTCTTTGCTATAGGGGTACCTCATTTTATGGAGCTTCAGTTTAATGCACTTCTCAGATATTGCATTTTTGTACTACATGAAGGTTTGTGACAACCCTGCATTGCACCATTTTTCCAACAACATTTGCTTATTTTATGTCTCTGTGTCACATTTGGGTAATTATCACAATATTTCAAAATTTTGATTATTATTATATTTTTTTTGGTGATCTGTGATCTGTGATCTTTGATGTTATTATGGTAATTGCTTTGGGGCATCAGTAACCATTCCCATATAAGACAGCAAACTTAAATGATAAACCTGTGTGTTCTGACTGCTCTAGCAACCAGCCTTTCCTCCATCTCTCTCCCTCTCCTCCATCATCCCTACTCCCTGAGACACAATAATATTGAAATTATGCCAGTTAATATTCCCTGCAATGGCCTCTAAGTGTTCAAGTGAAAGGAAGAGTCACATGTCTTTCACTTTAAATCAAAAGCTAGAAATGATTAAACTTAGTGAGGAAAGCATGTCAAAAGTCAAAATAGGCTGAAATTTAGGCCTCTTGTGTCCGTTAGCCAAGTTGTGAGGGCAAAGGAAAAATTCTTGAAGAAAATTAAAAGTGCTACTCTAGTGAACACACAAATGGTAAGAAATCACAACCATCTTATTGTTCATGTGGAGAAAGTTTCAGCGTTCTGGATAGATGATCACACCAGGTACAACATTGCCTTAATCCAAAGCCTAATCCAGAGCAAGGCCCTAACTCTCTTCAATTCTAGGAAGGCTGAGAGAGGTGAAGAAGCTGCAGAAGAAAAGTTTGAATCTAGCAGAGGTTGGTTTATGAGGTTTAAGGAAATAAACTATCTCAATAACATAAAAGAGTAAGGTGAAGCAGCAAGTGCTGATATAGAAGCTACAGCAAGTTATCTGGAAGATCTAGCTAGGATAATCAATGAAGATGGCTATACTAAACAGATTTTCAATATAGATGAAGCAGCCTTCTATTGGAAGAAGATGCCTTCTTGGACTTTCATAGCTGGAGAGGAGAAGTCAATGCCTGGCTTCAAAGGACAGGCTGACTCTCTTGTTAGGAGTTAATGCAGCTGGTGACTTTAAGTTGAAGCCAATGCTCATTTACCATTCCCAAAATCCTAGGACCCCTAAGAATTATGCAAAATATACTCTGTAAAAGGAATAAGAAAGCCTAGATGACAACATGTCTGTTTACAGCATAGTTACTGAATATTTTAAGCTCACTGTTGAGACCTACTGCTCAAAAGATTTATTTCAAAATATTACTGCTCATTGACAATGCACTTGGTCACTCTGATGAAGATGTACAATGAGATGAATGTAGTTTTTCATGCCTCCTAACACAATATCCATCCTGCAGCCCATGGATCAAGGAGTCATTTTGACTTTCAAGTCTTATTATTTAAGAAATACATTTTTAAGGTTATAGCTGCCATAGATAGTGATTCCTCTGATGGATCTAGGCAAAGTCAACTGAAAATCTTCTGGAAAGTATTCAATATTTTAGATGCCATTAAGGACATTCATGATTCATAGGAAGTGGTCAAAATATCAATATTAACAGCAGTTTGGAATAAATTGATTCCAACGCTCATGGATGACTTCAAGGGGTTCAAGACTTCAGTGGAGGAAGTGATTGCAGACATGGTAGACATAGGAAGAGAACTAGAATTAGAAGTGGACCCTGACGATGTGACTGAATTGTTACAATCTCATGATAAAACTTTAATGGATGAGGAGTTGCTTATAGGTGAGGAGTTGCTTATAAATGAGGAAAGAAAGTGGTTTCTTGAGATGGAATCTACTCCTGGTAAAGATGCTGTGAATATGGTTGAAATAAAAACAAAGGATTTAGAATATTACATAAACTTAGTTGATAAAGCAGGAGTTTGAGAGGATTGACTCCAATTTCAAAAGAAGTTCTACTGTTGGTAAAATGTTATCTAACAGAATTGTGAAAGGAAGAGTCAGTCGATATGGCAAATCTCCCTGTTGTTTTATTTTAAGAAATCACCACGGCCACCCCAACCTTCAGCAACCACCCCCTGATCAGTCGGCAGTCATCAACATCAAGGCAAGACTCTCACCAGAAAAATGATTCCAATTTGCTGAAAGCTCAGAAGATGTTTAGCATTTTTTAGCAATAAAGTATTTTTAAATTATGGTATGTACATTGGTTTTTTAGACAAAATTATATTGTACACTTAGTATACTACAGTAGAGTGTGAACATAAATTTTATATGCACTGCAAAACCAAGAAACATTTGTGTGACTCCCTTTATTGAGATATGCACTGTATTATGGTGGTTTGGAACTGAACCTGCAATGTGTCCATGGTATTCCTGTCTTAATATCTTTCTGAGGCTAAGGACTGTAGGCAATATTTATATTAAGGTAAGACCTTCTGTCTGGATGTACAGAGAGATGATACAATGGGCCATATCTTACAACAGGATGCCTATCAATAACTTAGTTATATGGACATACCTATAAATACATGTGTATGTATACATATTTAGTGGTTGAATTCAGCCTTCACAAAACTCATGTGTTGAAGCCTTAACTCCCAGTACCTCAGAATGTGACTGTACTTGGAGATAGGGCTTCTAAATAGGTAATTAAGTTAAAAAGGTCCTTAGGATGGTCCCTAGTTCAACCCGACTGGTGTTCTTCTAAGATGTTAGGACACATAGAGAGAGACATCAGACATGTGCCCACACTGAGGAAGGACCACGTGAGGACACAACAAGAAGGTGGCCAAGGCATGAGACCTAAGAAGAAATCAAATCTGCCAACATCTTGATCTTGGCTCTAGACTCCAGAATTGTGACAAAATATATTTCTGTTGTTTAAACTACCCAGTCTATGATATTTGTTATCTCAACCCTAGCAAATTAATACACTGCATCTACACCCCAAAAAATCCCACTGCCACACAATTGGCTACCTGACTGAAATGAAGGACAAGAAGGAAGTGGCACTAAAAAGATACAGGGGTATTAACACACCTTACATTACTAAATGTTACAAAAATTTACAGTTACAAAATGTACAAAAATATTAGTTTTGGGGCTTCCCTGGTGGCGCAGTGGTTGAGAGTCCACCTGCCGATGCAGGGGATATGGGTTTGTGCCCCGGTCTGGGAAGATCCCACATGCCGCGGAGTGGCTGGGCTCGTGAGCCATGGCCGCTGAGCCTCCATGTCCAGAGCCTGTGCTCCGCAACGGGAGAGGCCACAACAGTGAGAGGCCTGCGTACCGCAAAAAAAAAAAAAAAAAAAAAAAGTTAGTTTTCTCCTGCTACATGAAAATAGAGTGTCTTTATGAAACCTTTCCTAAACCTAATGGCATAAAGCAAAGAAGCAATTATCTTAGGACACATCTTTCTAATGAATGAACAACATAAATTGAGATAAAGCACACGATGTTCACAGGCACAGTTCAAAGCTATGGCGGCTCAATGTTGAGATGCTGAGTGTAGTTTTGAGGAAGGAGTTTAGTGGGGTCACTTTTGCTGTGATTAGTGCACGCTGCCTCCATAGCTTCCCTGCCATACAAATGCTGAACACTATTTTCCTTTTATTGTCTGTTTTTCATTAAAGCAAAAGTCCTCTTCAGATGTCTTTCAGTTAGTGAAAACAGGTAATAATGCAGGTCTTTTGTAAAAGTAAAATGACATGCAGGGGGCGCCTGGTCCCACTTCCAGGAGACTTCAGTGGGTCTTGGAAGCGATCCATGCAACTTAGGGGACCTGAAACTTCAGTATAAGTGTAAGATCCCTGGTAAATATGCCCTGACTCTCTATATAAAGATGTTTCTATGATGCCAACCCAAAGTTTCAAGTTACTAAATGATTTAGGATCATATTCAATAAAATGATTCAATTTCAAATTTCCACTGAAAAATACATATTTTGTCTGCTAAAAGAATTCAGCACGTTTGTACTGAAGGAGATGGAAATGTTTTGTCATCTTAACATTAGGATATGAAATCCTTGTGGCAGCCAGGAAATTTGCTATGAGTGTAGATTAACACCAATATATATATATATATACCCACCAATGAAAATTACAAAATGGCACTGAAATCAAAGGGCAATATTAGGTTATAATGTAGTCACCAAGGTGATCCCAAATTTATTTATTAGCTCATTTAAAATTTTCATTGACATAGGAAACCTAAATTAAAGGCAAATACTTATGGAGGGGAATTTCTGGCCACTGGAACTACTGACCTCAGTTTGACAAGCATTGCTCTAGATCTTACTGCTTTTCTTACCTCCTCTAAGCCTAGCTAATTTACAATGTTCTTTCTTGCTGATATGATTTAAAAGTTGAAATTTTGCTTATGTAGTGTTTAGGACAAGTCTGGATAATTAAATCCCAAAGGAGCATTGGAACATCTTTACTTAGCTTCACTTTAAGTTACTAACTCATCAGCTTTTCTGGAGACAGAGAGCAGGACTGAGAACTGCTACAGTTACAATCTATAAACATTTGTAAATGTGTTGTTTTTAGAACATATATACATCTATAATACCAAGAAGAATCAAGTTGGCTTAAAGCTAACAGCGCTAAATAAGATAAGCATATACCAGAGAGAATACCTACCTATATGAGACATAAGTAATGATGCTCTCAAATAAAAAGGTGTTCATCATTGCCCTTGAGCCCTGCATTTGGAAAGACATAGCCAAACTGATTTCAACCCATGAAGGGGCTATAGGAGTAGAGTGGATATTACAAACATCTATATTTTTGCAAAATAGGTAGGAAAACTGGGCTTAAAGCATAGTAAGTATAATATATGTATTTGTTATATAAAATAAATAAAAATCAGTAATCCATATAACTGTAATTTTTAACTTTGAATCTTAAATACTGTCCCTTTGTATTTTACACATTGATATAGATTTATTTATGAATTCAATCAATATTTGTTAATGTACATATATGTATATGTAATACAAATAGAGACATTATTTGATAGTGAAAATTTATTTCCCTCTATGGTCAGTATTTAATGGATGACCAATGGCCAATAAGCTTAAGAAGTGTTCTTAGAAATCTCAAGTATAGATAAAACTATCCAATCAACCACATTCATTAAAAATATTTTTCACTGTTAATATTAGATGAATGATTTCTCTCTCCTTCTCTCCCTCTTCCTCTGTCTCTCTCTCTCTCTCTTTCTCCTCTTTTATTTCTCTGAAGAATTTTTCCAGAAAAAAAGACAAGGAGTATTTTAAAAAGCAGGATATAATCCATAACAGAGAATACTGTCACAGTGGAATGGGGCCCAAGAATAGTGTATACTAGATTACTTTTAACATGTTCTAGTATTTTAAAACTTTATGACCTTGGAAGTTTTAGATGCCATAAAATTACTATTTCGTATATCTTCTTGGGCATATAAATCCATCCTTGATGACAACACCTGAATAGTTTCCCAGAGCACTTTGTTGAGAAGGATTTCGTAGCATCATGTCAACTCTGAAGAAAGGAGTTCTGTGGTCTATTAGTGATGTCTTCCGTGGGTACAAAACAGATTAGCTGTGTATTTTCTCATCTGTCAACTGGGGATGATGATATTTGCTCTGCGTACTTCACACTGATGCTCTAAGAAAAAAGTGAACTGAAATCTGCTGATAACAGGAAAATCTATATTTAAATGTTTACCACAGTTAGTACCATTTGCAAAGTTGTTCTTTTAAAATTCTTAGCCAAGGACACTGAATTTATCCCATGTATCATGAGAAAAAGAATAAAGGCCTGTTACGGATGCTGATTATTTAAAACTGAAAGTGGTCCTTGTATTTGTCAGGCTTTATAATTGCTCACATGAGGGACAGACTAACCACACCTGCCTCTACTAGCACAAGAACGTGGGGCTGTCAAGCTTCACGTTGCTGTTCTGTCAAGGGACCTCTATCTGGTTACATATTAATTGCCATTTATATTTCCCTTCTAAGTGTGCTAGGTGCTGCAGAGGGATTCCCTACATCTTAAATTACAAAGAAAAGATTCTCTCGTGTAGCCCTGAACTTAACATGTACACTTCCCTACAATGGCAATTCTCTTGGCTACTAAGAAGAAAAATGACAGTGATGGTCCGTCAAATAACGCTTGAATAAAAATTTTATTTTTGCAGAAGTAGAACAAAACTAACGGATTTCTGGACTTACATGACCTTCCTCTTAACCTATGTTTTCAGCCTTCCTCCTCTCCCCAAGACAAACAAATAAACAATCAAAACATTTCTACAGGGGCTTCCCTGGTGGCGCAGTGGTTGGGAATCTGCCTGCCAATGCGGGGACACGGGTTCGAGACCTGGTCTGGGAGGATCCCACGTGCCGCGGAGCGACTGGGTCCGTGAGCCACAACTGCTGAGCCCACGCGTCTGGAGCCTGTGCTCCACAATGGGAGGGGCCATGATGGTGAGAGGCCCGCACACCGTGATGAAGAGTGGCCCCTGCTCGCCGCGACTGGAGAAAGTCCTCACACAGAAACAAGACCCAACACAGCCAAAAATAAATAAATAAATTTAAAAAAAAAAACAGACAAACAAAAAAAAACATTTCTACAATGCTGAGGTCCATTTAGTTTAATTAAATTTACCTAACTAATTTTGAATTAATAACATTCAATATTTTCCATTTGATACATGCTACTTGAAGGTGAGGCTATAGTTGTTCATTTCTGCCTCATTTCTTACATTTATCTCCACACAGGGACAAACACACAGTAAATCCTTGTTCATGTTTTCTCTCAACATATATGTTTTAATAACTCTCTATTTGGACTAGGTGCTGGAGACAGTGGTAAGTATGATAAGTACATTCCATACTCTAATAGAATTTATGCTTTCAATGCTGTTTGGAGGAATTAAGAGGTGAGGACATCATTTAGAAGGAGGTTCATTAGAGGATGCTTTTCAGAGGAAGGTACTCAGCTAAGATTTTAAAGATAAGATTGAAGAGAATTACAAATACAGAAGACATGTCTTCTGTGAGAGGGGAACTTCTTGTAAATGATGGGTAGACATACAACACCAGGTATTCAGTCAACCTCAGAGAGTGGTATGCATCTGGAGGCATAAAGTGTCCATAAGGGAGAGATGGATAATGATAACCAGCACCGACAGCCTAGTCCATTGTAATTATATCCTATTTGTGACTGTGTTGGACTGGGACCAAAGCAAGAAACCTCCATCAGCATATCCGAACACAGACAAAAATAAGTAGATTGTACAAACCACAAAAATGCTCAGACACCATTCCCCTCACTAACCCGAGGGAGTGCCACATTTTTTAAAAACCAAGTGCATCTTTAGTTCTTTTTTATTCCTTCCATTTCCTATTAAAATACCAAATACATCTCAGTGAAATAAGTCAGACAGAGAAAGAGACATACTGTATGATTTCACTCATATATAGCATATAAAAAACACACAAAAATAAAATAAATGGGCAAATCAAACAAAAACAGACACATAGATACAGAGAACAGAGTACTTGTTACTAGAGGGGAAGTGGGTGGGGACCTAATGCATAAAGGGGATCAATTGTATGGTGACAGACAGAAGCTAAATTTTTGGTGGTGAGCACGCTGTAGTGTATACAGAAGTTGAAATATAATGTGTACACATAAAACTTATATAATGTTATAAACCAATGTCACTTTGGTTAAGGAAAAAAAAGAGCATGCTGCCAGTTAACCTCTGCTTTCTAACACTACTCAATCCAGGAAAAACTCCTACTTCCTTGAAGCCTTCCCAAGTCACTTAACACAAGCCCAAACCCTAGTGCAAGCCCATTCTAACTCTCTTATGAAGACATCCCATTGGTCCCATGGTGTGTGGCCTTTTTTGTTACAGTGAGTAACAGAACCACTGTAATACCTTGACTATTGCTGTATTCCTAGTAGCATTTGGCTGGTGAGCATGAATGTACTCAAAACATAGTAATGGCAAGTGTGATACAAGTGTAAGAAATGTATAGAGGAAACTAGGAGGAACTCCAGATCTCCTCTGGGCACTGAATGGTGAAACCATCCCCTGTGATTGGGGATGAAGATGGTGCAACAAGTTTGGGGGTATGATGGGAAAAGGAAGAAAAAATGTATTTTTGAAAAAAAATTAAGTACTTGTGTGATATCCAAATGGAGATACTTAAAAGGTATTTGAGAGTTAATATACAATAGTAGTTAATCAAAGAAATGTGGGGTCAAATCTCAGCTCCATAATTCTACAAGAAGCATAAGTTTATTTCTCTTAGTCTTAAATTAATCAGTATTAATGCAAAGGGCTAAGAAAACAAGGACCATTTATTTAAATGATAGAGCTAGAGTCACAGTAAAAATAAGGAGTGTCAATATGACAGATGGCTGGGGAATTAAAATTTTACAAGATAAAGTAACTTGTTTTCACTTAAAACTCATTGATTTTAAACAGTTATTTTTACATATATTCTTTCCAGAAAGAGGTTGAACCTAGAGTCTTAGAATAACAAGAGAAAGATAAACATCATGTTCATGACCAGAACAGATAGGAAAGAGTATATAAAAAGATAGGAACATAAAACAGCACTGTCTTCCTGAGAACATGATGGAAGATATTGAGGATGCAAATGGCAAAGAGATAGCACAGTCCTGCGTGCTTAGTATTTTGGAACTCTTTTATAAAGATTTGACACATACTTTAGGTAAATTCTTTACTATAGTTCCTGTTTTGATTCTACTAGAGATTAATATCTAAATATTAGCCCTCCCCAAGAAGTGAACAGAAGCTAACAAAAGCTTACAACATGGGAACATTTTCAGGTGGAACTTGATGCCAATTCTCAGCTAATAAGTGCTCTGTTACCCGCGTTATGGCATTTTCATAGCAACTCTAATTCTGCATTAATCTCTCTTTCTCTCTGTTAGTTGTCTGGAAAATATGTGTTTGCAAAGGTTCTAAGTTTGGGGGACACACAATTAGAGGGTCTAGACCTGTGGGGGTAACCTGATCCGGGGAAAGGATGTCACTGAACCCCCAATAAATATAACAATGCCAAAATCTCAATTCAGGGAACCCTCTATTCCATGATCTTAGAGTCTACAAATTCCACCCAGAGGACCCAGGCAGCAAAACTCCAGTTCTTCATTCCCTATATTTAAAAGTCCATTAGCCTTGTTGGACGAGAATGTCAATTGGTTTCAATTACTATGCAACATTTGGGTAAAGGACATAAACAAAGATCTAGGGGGAAAATTTTTTCCTTATTTGAAAAACTACTTTTTGTTTGTCCTTCTTTGATACAATTCAAAATAAAATAGCATCTGAGATAAATATTACTAAACCTATTCTACACAGTGACAGAAACACACAAGTTCTTTTTTTCTCCAAAATTTCATTCAAATTGATGAGTTAGCAAGCAGACCTATTCCATAAGTTTTTTTGACTTCCTGTTGCAACACTTCTTGTTACATAATAGTGATGCACATAGGCAAAGTGAAGCTTTTCTAAGCTCTTTGTTATGTGTGTGAGTATGAATGTGAATATATCTGGATTTTTAGCTGAGTTTACTCCAGGATTTTACTGAGTGAAATCACTTTGGCTGTTAATTCAAAGCAAGGAAAATCTAGACTATTTTGGTTTTGGGTGTGGAAGGCAAAGATGAAACAATGTCTTTCAAGGATTTATAATGCATCTTAGCCGGCAAGACTTTAAGAAGCTTCATAACCATTTCTTGGTTGTATGGTGTAGAACTCAATCACAAAAACATATGCTGAATGCCCAAGATGTACTAGCCAATGTGTCTTAAGCTATTGGAACCATATGGTAGATATACTTCCTCCAATTAAAAAAAATACACTACACTCCTATTGTAGCATGAACAATGATGGCAATTATAATAAATATGATTGGGGTCACACTGTGCCCACAGCACTATTCTAATTGTCCTTTCAGTGCTTCTAAAGGTTTCTTCTACCTGAGCACCAATAGAGGCAGAGAAGGGTAATCTTGTTCCTTATCAATCACATGAATGGGAGGTGCTCTGTCACTCTTTAAGAAAAGCTAGCTCCAAGCTGAAATTTTTTTGAATTCTTTACTTTCAGCTTCTTTAAAAGTTAATTCTGCATTCTTTTCTATTCCATAATGTCACTTTTTTTGTTTTCATATAAAATTTTTCTCTTTCTTAATAATTTTTAAACATAATTTTTGTAAAAATGTTCAAGCAGTATTTAGACTCGAAACAATGCCTGTTGGTTTTACATATCCCGGTGTTTCAATTAAATGTTTCCCCATTTAATTCTTACTTTTTTCCCTTCAGGGTAGATAATGAAAGTTTTAAACTTATGTGACTAGTTTAAAATCACAAAGCTGGTGGGGATCTCCTTGGTAGTCCAGTGGTTAAGACTCAGTGCTTCCAGTGCAGGGGGCACAGGTTCAATCCCTGGTTGGGGAATTAAGATCTCACATGCCATGTGGCATGGCCAAAAAAATAAAAAAATAAATCACAAAGCTGGTGACTAGAATCCTGAGAACCAGAAATAGTACCTATTGTTTTTGCCATGTCACCATAGGGCTTCCTATACACAGAGAAATGGGATGACGAAGTGAAGCAGGATGGTTCAGGATGGGCATCCTTGATGATACAGGATCTTAAGTTGGACTGAAAGGAAAAGGTTTTCAAACTAAAATGGAAGCACGGCTCCTTTGATCTAGTCCATGCTGACCAGGAGCTCAGATCTTTTTTGCTGCATAAGGAAGATGCTTTTCACAGATCAGCCTCTTATGCTTGCCTATTTTTTTGTATGTGAATCAATAAAATACCTTAATACTATATGTAACATATTTACATAACTTTTCAAGTAGGCAGGGATCTTGTTTTATTTACTGCTTTGTCCTCTACATCTAAAGCCAATTGATTGATTGAATTAATGATTAATGTCTTGGTTAATGATATAAGAAAGGTGGACCATTTATATAAATCTAAATATACATCCAGAAAGTTATAATAAATTAAGGTCTCCTTTGGTATTTTTTTTTAATTCCTTTATTCCTTTATTTAATTTTGGCTGCATTGGGTCTTCATTGCTGTGCACGGGCTTCTCATTCTGGTGGTTTCTCTTGTTGCGGAGCAAGGGATCTAAGCATGCGGGCTTCAGTAGTTGTGGCTCACTGTAGTTGTGGCTCACGGGCTCTAGAGCACAGGCTCAGTAGTTGTGGCACGACATGTGGGATCTTCCCAGACAAGGGATCAAACCCGTGTCTGATTGGCAGGCAGATTCTTTTTTTTTTTTTTTTTTAGCATCTTTATTGGAGTAAAATTGCTTCACAATGGTGTGTTAGTTTCTGCTTTATAACAAAGTGAATCATTTATACATATACATATGTCCCCATATCTCTTCCCTCTTGTGACTCCCTCCCTCCAACCCTTCCTATCCCACCCCTCTAGATGGTCACAAAGCACAGAGCTGATCTCCCTGCGCTATGTGGCTGCTTCCCACTAGCTATCTATTTTACATTTGGTAGTGTATATATGTCCATGCCACTCTCTTACTTTGTCCCAGTTTACCCTTCCTCCTCCCCGTATCCTCAAGTCCATTCTCTAGCAGTTCTGTGTCTTTATTCCTGTCTTACCCCTAGTTTCTTCATGACCTTTTTTTTTCTTAGATTCCATATATATATATATGTGTGTGTTAGCATATGGTATGTGTTTTTCTCTTTCTGATTTACTTCACTCTGTATGACAGACTCTGAGTCCATCCACCTCACTACAAATAACTCAATTTCATTTCTTTTTATGGCTGAGTAATATTCCATTGTATATATGTGTCACATCTTCTTTATCCATTAATCTGTTGATGGACACTTAGGTTGCTTCCATGTCCTGGCTATTGTAAATAGAGCTTCAGTGAACATTTTGGTACATGACTCTTTTTGAATTATGGTTTTCTCAGGGTATATGCCCAGTAGTGGGATTGCTGGGTCGTATGGTAGCTCTATTTTTAGTTTTTTGAGGAACCTCCATACTGTTCACCATAGTGGCTCTATCAATTTATTTTCCCACTAACAGTGCAAGAGGGTCCCTTTTTCTCCACAACCTCTCCAGCATTTATTGTTTGTAGATTTTTTGATGATGGCCATTCTGACCAGTGTGAGATGGTATCTCATTGTAGCTTTGATTTGCATTTCTCTGATGATTAATGATGTTGAGCATTCTTCATGTGTTTGTTGGCAATCTGTATATCTTCTTTGGAGAAATGTCTATTTAGGTCTTCTGCCCATTTTTGGATGAGGTTTTTTTTTTTATATATATATTGAGCTGCATGTGCTGCTTGTAAATTTGGGAGATTAATCCTTTGTCAGTTGCTTCATTTGCAAATATTTTCTCACATTCTGAGAGTTGTCTTTTCATCTTGTTTATGGTTTCCTTTGTTGTGCAGCAGGCGGATTCTTAACCACTACGCCACTAAGGGAGCCCATCTTTGGTATTTTAAATATTTGACAATGTTCATCCATAACCATTATTTCATTTCCTTTATCTAATCAGTATGTGTATGAGAAAGGGTTCACTTGATATTTACCATCTAATCAGAAAAAGTGTCAGAAGGGCAAAAAGAATTAAGTCTACATTGGTAGTATACAACACAGTTTCAGAGTATTGGTTTCATATAGACCTTTCTACTAAATGCAGTGATGACTATATAAATTTTTTTCTCTATTCCCTTCTACCCAGATATCTAGGGCAGAAGTTTGAAATTAAATGCTGGTACTACTCTGTCCTCTTATCTTTTCCTTCTCCTCCCATCAAAATTCTATGTCAGGTAAGTATTAAATATTGAACCGGAGAAAGAGGAAGTGACATTCTTAAACTCCCAAACACTGCTAAGTATAACTATAATTCACATGTAGGAGGATGCTTTTTAAATGTTCATATTTTATAGTATTTCCTAAGCTTTTACTCTCCACTTCTTCTTCCCAACTTCTTAGTTATTCTTCTTACTTCAATCTCTTTCTACATAATTCATCCAATACTTTAATGTCACTTTCTTTTTTTGAAAACCCTGAATTTTCATGGTGATTCCTTACTCACAAATTTTCAATGGTTTTCCATGACTTTAATAAAATGTTAAGTTCTGATGTCAAACATCAAAACTGTCCCTAATTTAGCTCAAAATTATTCCTGGAATTATAGGTGACACTGGGAGGGACTCAAAGTAGTGTCAAAGCCCCACTTTCATGCTCATCTGTGTTTTGTTACCCCTCAAATATGCTGTACTTTTTCCACTCAGGTATCTCAATATTTTAGAACCTGGTTTAAGCCAAATTATTTACATTATAGTCTTTGGAACCATTTCAGATTATACCCTTTCCAACCATTCCCAAACACCCAAAATTAGTTCTCTATATTGAAATTTTTCATGCCTATATGTTGGCACTACTAGGCCATTCTGTAGTGTTTTAACTTTGTACATCTCGGCACCTGTCCAGATAAATTGTCCACGGTTTAAAAGAAGAGGACTTTTCTTAATGCTTTTATTTATCATAGCATTTATTCTCATGTTATATAGATAGTGCCTTAAATGTTCATATAAATTTGATCTTTGAAATCTGGACTTTACTCTGAGCCAGAGGTCTTTTTTGCTTGTTTGTCTCTCTATTTCTTCTTTCTTTCTTTTTTTGAATAAAAAATGAATGAATGAAATCAGTATTTCTAAAACATTAACTTAATTATAGAATCAATAACAGTGTAAGGATAATAAGAACAAGTGTTCAGGATAGAATCAGTGTGGATATCTGGGTGGTAAGAACTTGAATCAAGTGAATGTAATGAGAAGCTAAAGAAGTAGAAATGTTTGAGAGATATTTTACTGCAATATAGTAGAAAAAACAAATACCTCATGTTACCACATTTCCGAAGACTTGGCTTCAATTCCAGGTCCTTCAACAGTATTTGAATTAACTTTGGTCATTTGTCTTAATGAACCATTATTTAAACTCTCCAAAACGTTATAAAATACCCAATTGACAGTATAATTTTGAGGATAAAATATTATAATGCATGGAAAATTCTTATAAAGTGTTTGATACAGAAGAAGCATGTTTTATATATATATATATATATATATATATATATATATATATATATATATATATATATATTTGTTAAGATGGTACTTTAAATGAAGGTCATATGTGCAGATACTGATAAAGTAAGTCTTTAATGTTTGAAGTTTCAAAAATACTTATAAAGTAACCCTATTATGTTCGATGTACACTTCCTTTTTCGTTCCACTTTCCTAGACCCTGCTTTTTCACTGTCATATTACTCATTCTGAACTTTAATAGTAGTGTATAAAGAAATCAATTGCATTCAATATGCTCTTTTAGAGCTCGCAAAATTTTAATATTTTACAAACAATTGCACAAATAATCAAATTAAAATATTTTCATGGTGAATAAACTGAGATATAAGGTAAAGCCCAGGGACCTATAAAAATAATAGACTAGATAGATAGATATAGATATGGAAAAAGAGAAAGATTTTCAGATAATGCTCTATCAGATATTTTAATGAAAAACACATTTGTTTTATATTTTCAAAAGTAGATCATCCATGATTGGAAGAAAGAGTGGACTAATTGAGATGGGTAAGATGTTGTGTATTGTCAACACTTATACCATGGACAGATTAAATCCTTAAATTAAGATAAGCAAAACAGAAAATTTTCTATAAAAGCTACTCTTTAATTTTAGAGAAAGGGACATTACACATTGGAGATATTCAGCATAAATAGATGAGAGGGAAGGAAAAGTTACCTGCAAGAGCCCTCTTGTCTATGGATTTGTAAAACCTGGATCTCCCAGCAAAAAGTAAAATTAATTTTAGTTGAAGGAAAGTTTTACTGGTGATTGTTATCTTCTTTTGAATAATTTATCAGTGAAGAATCTCTGTGGAGTAACCATGAAGCTTGGTTATTGTACATGGACAGTAGACAGAAGATCCTAGAACTTATAGTAATACAGTACCCTTGCAAGCTCAGATATAATTATTAGAAAGAGTATTCCAAATTCTTCCATCTTTGTCTTTAGAATGTCAATGATAAAGCTTAGAATATTCAGTTATGAGACTTCCTTTATAGCATAGAAAATCATTACTCATCATTAAAGCTGAGCTAATTTTATTAATTTTATATTGTTGATATAATAGATTATCACAAAATCTGTGACTTAATTTAACATCAGTTTGCTATCTCCGAGTTTCTATAGGTCTGTAGTCTAGACAGACTGGGTTGGGTGCTCTGCTTAGGGTCTCACAAGGCTTAAATCAAAGTGAGAGTAGAGGGCTTCCCTGGTGGTGCAGTGGTTGAGAGTCCACCTGCCGATGCAGGAGACATGGGTTCATGCCCTGGTCTGGGAAGATCCCACATGCCACGGAGAGGTTGGGCCCGTGAGCCATGGCCGCTGAGCCTGTGCATCCGGATCCTGTGGTCTGCAACAGGAGAGGCCACAACAGTGAGAGACCCACGTACCGCAAAAAAAAAAAAAAAAAAAAGTGATAGCAGACCTGCACTCCATCCTGGAGAGAGTAAGGCTGAATCTGCTTCCAGGATTATTTAGTTTGTTGACAGAATTTTCAGTCTATATGGTTGTAAGAGTGAGATGTCTATATACTTGCTGGTTATTGTCTGTAGATCATTCTCGACTTCTAGAGGCCACTTACACTCCTTGGTTAGTGCCCCCAACACCCCATCTTCAAAGCCAGAAATGGTGGGTCAAGGACTCCATGGAAAAATTGACCGTCACTCAAGAATCTGAAGCCAGCAAAAAGCTCTGTCATCCAGAGAGGATGAGTGGACCCTGATTAGACCATGGGTTACACTTGCAGGAAAACTCAGCTACAAATGACAGCAAGGCAAGAAGCCCCCGGGGGCTCTGTTTTTAGTTTCTTAAGGAACCTCCATACTATTCTCCACAGTGGCTGTACCAATTTACATTCCCACCAACAGTGTAGGAGGATTCTCTTTTCTTCACAACTTCTCCAGCATTTATTCTTAGCACAGGGAACTCTGCTCAATATTCTGTAGTAACCTAAATGGGAAAATAATTTGAAAAAGAATAGTTACATGTATATGTATAACTGAGTTACTTTGCTGTACACCTGCAACTAACTCAACATTGTTAATCAAATATACTCCAATATAAAATAAAAATTTTAAAAAGTCCCTGGTGGAAAAGAGGCATGACATAGAATCCAGAGGATTTCTAACTAAGGACAAATTGCTTGTGTTTGACACAAGGATATATTATAATTTCTCCTTACATAGTATATTAAAATGTCCTCTCAGGAAAATAAATGAGAAAAAGAGTAGTTTACTGAACAACTAATTTTTCCCCCAAGGCCAGCTAAACATTTCCTGAAGGAACAATTGAAATGATTAGAAAGGATTACATTTAAATAATTTTGGACCTTTAAATCATATGGTCCCCTGATTACTACTGGGTGGGAGGCTTGGAGAAAAGACTAGTATGTGGTAAAGGACAACACTTAGATTTATTTTTTTTAGCAGGTAAGAAAAGTAGTCTCTTTGAGGAGGGCAGCAGTTAGCTATTCTACCCACAAGTTTATAACACATTTCGGAAAAATGGCTGCTGCTATACTGACATTTATTAGTCCAACTTTATTAGCAAAGCAGTTACAAAAGAGTTCATGAATGTCATTTTATAAATTTTACAAAGTTTCATTACAGAGGTGCTCCCCTTAGGACCAAAATCAAACAGAAAGCTGCCAAATTCAGAGGTGGGATGCACTAATAGTGGTTAATTAATGGGGCCCATCCCCCAAGGATACATTTTACACAACTTTCTGGATATTAATACCATATTTATGCAAGTGTTGAACTTATATAAGGAATTTCAGTCAACCCCACTTTGTTAATCCCTCTAACTTCATTAATGAGACACCACCCTAAACATTTGTCATTCTAGTTAAAAGGTCACTAATTTTACCAATAAGATACAATTTCTCAATGTGACAACTTGAAAAACTTACAGTGGTTCTCCCTGGAGTATGTGCTTCTTGACATAAAGGCAGAATTAAATCATCCAAGGGATATGAATTCTTGATTATGGCAGTAGATGCCCTTATATTCAAAGCTCAAGGTAATTGATGCATATGTATGATAAAACTATGCAACCTGACACTTTTAAGTAAATGAATATCATAACACATAGTCTTTTAATGTGAATTAATTTTAACATGACTAAAACCAGATGGTAATGGAAGACCTCTGTGAGGTTAACTTAAAACTAAACCCTCAATTAAATTATAAGAAACAATTCAAGAAGATTTAGAGTAAGATATAAATGAATAACAATTAAGACAAAAGCTCTAGTGGGAAGAAGCCTGGCTTGTTTGAGAAAAAGGAAGAAGAGTAAGGGAGCTTCAGAACAAGGAGCAGTTAGTAGGGTGGTATGAAAGGTAGTCATAGCGGAATGCAAGGCAGGCTAGATCCCTAAGACCTTTCAGGCCCAGGACAGAGTTTTCATTTTGCAATAAATGCAATACAAGAGCATTGGAGATTATGAGACAGAAATAATATAATATGATTTATATTTATAAAGGGTTATTCTGGTTCCTATAGACTGTTGAAAAATAATATTTGAAAGGGATAGACTAATTAGAGTCCAGAGCTGTACTCCAGAAGAAATGATGGTGGTTTGCATGGTCATAGAGGAAGGAGGGAGTAATAATTCAATTTTGAATAAAATATAAAGTGAACATGGCTTGCTTATGATTAGATTAGGTACTGCTACAGCCTGAATACTTGCATCTCCTCAAAATTCATATGCTGAAACTCAAACCCCAGTATGATTGTATTTGAAGGAGGGACATTTGGAAGTTGATTAGGTAATGAGGGTGGAGCCCTTGTGCATGGGATTAGTGCCATTATAAATGAACCCAGAGAGCTCCCTCACCCATTCTGCCATTGTGTGTCTTGGACATACAAGAAGATGGTAATTTATGAACCAAGAAGCTGTCTCTCACCAGACACCAAATCTACTGGCACCTTGATCTTGGACTTTCCAGTCTCCAGAGCTATGAGAAATAAATTTCTGTTGTTTACAAACCACCAGTCTACAGTATTTTGTTATAGCACCCTGAACTGACTGAGAAAGGGGCAGTAAAAAATTAAAGGAATCAAGGAGGTGTCAAGCATAATGAGAGGTCTATATTATTCTCCAGTGAATACCAGGGAATAACGCCTGATCTGTAATGGAGAAAGAAGCACAGTTCATAACTTGGGTTTCTGGTCTTTGCAACTGGATGCATTTTGGAGCATTAACTGAGGTGGAATGATTAAAAAATGTGCAGGATTAGAGATAGGCAGAGATCCAGAGTTGTAATTTGGATGTGCTGAGTTTGAGACGTCAATTAGACATTCAAGTAGAGAAGTCAAATATGCAGTTGAATGTACACGTCAGGAGTTAAGGGGATACATCAAGGTTGGAAATTTAAAACAGAGTGTCATCACTTCTTGTCCATTTTGACAAATATAAGACTTCTACTTCTATTCAAAAATGTCACCCAACTTTATTTCTGGGATACCTATATGTGCCTTGCTTGAACTCATTCACTCACTCACTCATAAGCCTCTTACCATGAGGGATTTGCTTTGTTTAGTTTTTAACTATCCTACTTCCCTTTTTCATTCATGTATGTTGCAGACATTTGCTAACTACTATCTAACTGCCCGATGCTCACCATGAGTATTCTCATATCCAGGTTAACTGTTATGTCTACTTCTATCCCCAATCTTTCATGCCAATATGCTGCAGTTTCAGGATGAAGGTCTATCTGTATTGCATTTCCTGCAATTCCCAATCCATTAAACAAATAATATTTACTCTACCACGTTTTACTGACATACATATATGTACTCATGTTTCTCAGTATCTCCTTTGACAGTTAGTAATATTATTTATTAGCTATATCCCTTATGAAGTTTCTTTCCTCAACAAGACTCACCTGAGATTGCCTGGTATTGCTTGGGAGAACAAAGATAGGGCTATGACTATCCTCAGAAGTTTGTCTGAATATGTGGAACCTTTCTAATAACCAGTTTCAAAATGTTTTATTCTTTACCTTTCTGTAAAGGATATGTTGAGTAATACTGCTTGTATTTGTATATTTATGCATTATTGATAAATTCTGAAGTTTAATATACAGGATATTCTATAGTTTCTGATTTGTCTTAAAATTGACATTATGTTCTTTTACAAAAAAAATCAAAAACAAAAAACATTTACTCATATAAATATAATACATATACATATAGGCATACACAAGGAACTAAATGAGTTTGTTAGGATAATTCATGAATTATATTTTAAATTCCCTCTACTAAATGAATAAAACCATTTCCTTTGTTAAAACATTTCTTGTACCATAATATGACTCATCTATTGATTCAAGTGTCAAAGTCAATTACTAAAGCAACAGAGATGAACTATAATTTTTATTGTCCATGTTTCATGTTCCAAAACTAAAACTCCAATGAGGAAAACACAATACCAAGACATTTAATTCAAGCTATAGTCAGATTATTAATTTTTATGATTTATTAGTTAGAGAGACATTATAAATGTTCCTTATTAATTAGTACAGAAAACAACATAATGTTACTTATTGATTTATTGGTTTTGGACATGTTATATTTGAGATACTTATTAGGTATAATGGTGGGGACATTAAGAAGGAAGCTACATAGAGAATTTAGGTGGATGGTATGGACTGGAAATATAAGAATCATCAGCATTTACATGGTATGTAAAGCCATGAAACTAGATGAGATCACCAAAGGAGTATGTTATTTTTAGAAAAGGGAAAACATGCAAGGATTAAGCCCTTAGGTCAGAGAGATGAAGAAAGACCAGAAAACTGATAAAGAGCATCCTGAAAAGCAGGAGAAAACACAGATGAGTGTGGTGTCATGGTAGCCAACTGAATTTAAAAGTTTGCAGTAGGGGAGAGTGAACACCAAGTAAATTTCACTTAATGTTCAATAAACTAACACTATGTCAACTTACTGAAACTACCTCAACAAATTATCACAAACTGGATAATTTAAAACAACAGAAAGTTATGTTCTCACCGTTCTAGAATCTAGAGTTTGAAATCAAGGTGTCTGCAGGACCATGCTCCCTCTGAAGTCCTTCGAGTGGGATCTTCCCTTCCCTCTTTCAGCTTCTGGTGTTTACTGACTATCGTTGGCACTTTTCTGCTTATCACAACATAACCCCAATCTCTGCCTCCATAGCCACATGGTCTTCCCCTCTGTGAGTCTTCTGAATGTCTCTGTTTTCTCTTTTTATAAGGATATCAGTCATTAGATTAGGGTTCACTCAAGTCCAGTATGACCTCATCTTAACTAATTATATCTTCAAAGACTCTATTTCTAAATAAAATCATATTCTGGGGTTATGGGTGGACATGAGTTTTGGGAGGACAATGTAAGGATTAAAAATAAACTAAAAGTGAAGTGAAGGGGAGTGGAGTAGAGAGGTGAGGGAAAAACATATGAATTGGATTGGGTTCAATGAATAGGAAGGGAAGAAATTAGAGAAAATGAAAATAGACAATGTGAGATAAAGGAAGGAAAGAAATCACATGGAACCTAGAAGATCAGTGAGGTCACAAGAAGTATTGGTATTATTATTATTATTATTATTATTATTGCTATCTGCTTTATTTAGTTTAATTATGCTTTGCTCTTTTTAATAATGAAGAAATAGCAATATTTTTCTATGTTGATGGAAAAGATGTGATATTTTATGGAATACTGATGATAGAAAAAGAGAAAAAGAATTGCTGGAATGATTTTCTTGAATAGGCAAGATTAAGAGGGATCCAATGCTCCCATGAAGGGGTGCCCTCAGCCAGGAGCACGGGCAGTTTATTCTGGGTAATGGGCACATATTAACCTAGAAGCAGGGAAGGGAGGAGATGAGGTGGTGTGAGCCTGTGGATCTCTCTTCTTATTGCTACAAATTTCTCAGGGAAATGGGAGCAGTCTAGAAGTCTTACCTTGAAATTGCTAGAAGTATAATGGAAAGCAAGATTTACAAATATTTAATAAGGACAGATGGGAACATGGTAGTCTTGGAAATTTACAGACAGAAATCACATCAAGAGTTGAGTTATGTGATGGAAATTTTCACCACTCTCAGATGACATGATACTATACATAGAGAATCCTAAAGATGCTACCAGAAAACTACTAGAGCTAATCAATGAATTTGGTAAAGTAGCAGGATACAAAATTAATGCACAGAAATCTCTGGCATTCCTATACACTAATGATGAAAAATCTGAAAGTGAAATTAAGAAAACACTCCCATTTACCATTGCAACAAAAAGAATAAAATATCTAGGAATAAACCTACCTAAGGAGACAAAAGACCTGTATGCAGAAAATTATAGGACACTGATGAAAGAAACTAAAGATGATACAAATAGATGAGAGATAAAGCATGTTCTTGGATTGGACGAATCAACATTGTGAAAATGACTATACTACCCAAAGCAATCTACAGATTTAATGCAATCCCTATCAAACTACCACTGACATTTTTTACAGAGCTAGAACAAAAAATTTCACAATTTGTATGGAAATACAAGTAGATTTGTTCTCATTCTTCTTAATGATTGCATAGTATTCCATGGTATGGATTTTACATAATTTGTATAATCAAGTCCCTATATAATTAATTTCTTACTTACATGATTTGCTATACATATATATTTTCTTTTTTCCAAATGATCCATCATATCTTTCCTAACAAGCTTCATTCATTTTTCTCCCTAAAGGCTTTGCTTCTGAATCCCTCCATTCTTGGGTTTCTGTCTGCTGATTTCTCTCTGTGCTACATGTAATGTTGACACCCTGGAAGTACTGCTCACCTCTCTCCTGGAGTTCACTCTTCCAAAAAATAAGAAAAAAAAAAAAAAAAAAAAAAGAAATTCTTGAACTGGCTAATGAGAATAAAGGGTAAGACCGATTAATAGGATTAAATAACAAAGTAATTTTGAAAGTTCTTTTTAAAATTATAATGTGAATAATTTTATATTTCAAATACTAACAGATCAGTGGAAATGAAGAGGTTGTTATTCCCAACCCAAATAAAATGATAATATTTATGGATTTCTGATTTCTAAGAGGAAATCAGTAAACATAGGCAGAATTATTCATTTATCTTTGTTTCTTAAAATTCCTTTGACTGTAATTGAAAACAAACAGTAAAGAGAGAGAAGTAAATACTTACCCTCCAAGGTGTCTGGCTTACTAAGTAATTCAAAAGAATTAATCAGATAACTTTACAACATGAACCCAGATAAAACATTTAGTTATAATTTGGCCTTGTAAGAAAAGTTATTATTATTGAATGACTTTGTGTTTTTAAAAGCAGAGGAATACCTTGATACCTCAGAGCAGGTTGCTCTTTTAATAACACAGACTGCTGTTCACTGTTCTAAATAAAATTTATTATGGAGTTGAGATAAATTGTAGGTCACTGAAGGTATAGAAAACAATTTACTAATTTGTAGATGTAATGATTCTATTTCTTTATTATTCTTATGATAAAACTTTTAGAAGAGGCTCCATGACACTGTTTAAAGAATAGGTCAGATGCATACCACATATACATGCATAGGTTCACTTCTCTTCTTTTCCAAATTCTTGTGGGTTCTGTAGAAATTATATCTATAATTACACATAGTCACACACACACACACACACACACACACACTTCTGTTACACGAAGGAATTTCACTGATGACCTGATGATATAAGCCTCACAATGTGTGTATACCCTTATATTGATTTATAAGGATGTAATAATATAGCTCTACATATAAAATAAATATATATTGTACATCTGGAACCATATATAGCTATACACACATACACACACATATAGCTATACACATACTCACATGCACACACACCATATATAATATATATATTTACCACATATTATATTTTATATATTTATCATATATTATGTATATTTATAATATACATATTTATATTATTTAAGAGTTATTTTGGGGCTTCCCTCGTGGTGTAATGGTTAAGAATCCGCCTTCCAATGCAGGGGACACGGGTTCAAGCCCTGGTCCGGGAGGATACCACATGTCACAGAGCAACTAAGCCCATGCATCACAACTACTGAGCCTGCACTCTAGAGCCCACGAGCCACAACTACTGAGCCCATGCACCACAACTACTGATGCCTGCACACCTAGAGCCCATGCTCCACCACAAGAGAAGCCACCACAATGAGACACCCACACACCTCAATGAAGAATAGCCCCTTCTCACCACAACTAGAGAAAGCCGAAGCAGCAGTGAAGACCCAATGCAGCCAAAAATTAAAATAAAATAAAATAAATTTTAAAAAGAGTTATTTTAAGTAACTCAAAACATAAGGATAAATATATCTACTAAAAGAAAAATATATACATTTTAAATATGGAAAATGTCAAAAATACATACTGCTTTACAATTATAAGCTCATTTCTTTAAAAAGAGACTTTTTCTAATTGTGGAAAAATGTTATAAGTCAGAGCACCCTGCTGTGAAGTTTTATGTGCCAGAGTATATTTGGGAAACAGCATGGAATATGTCCACCATCATAGCAGCATGGATTCCCCAAAAGTACATCCACAGAAATTCAACTACTATTTTTTTTTAATAATTGTAGTTTTCTTCTTGATGAATTTTTTCAATAAATTTATTTATTTATTTATTTATGGTTGCACTGGGTCTTCATTTCTGCCCATGGGCTTTCTCTAGTTGGAGCGAGTCAGGGATACTCTTCATTTCGGTGCATGGTCTTCTCATTGTGGTGGCTTCTCTTGTTGCGGAGCACAGGCTTTAGGCACACGGGCCTCAGTAGTTGTGGCTCATGGGCTTAGTTGCTCTTCAGCATATGAAATCTTCCCAGACCAGGGATCAAACCCATGTCCCCTGCACTGGCAGGTGGATTCTTAACCATTGCACCATCAAGGAAGTCCCGAAAATCAACCACTATTAAAAAAATAAATAAATGATCTTATTCTTAAGGGGCTGTGAATTTCCTTTAGGCAATCTTTACTAATTTGGTTGAGAGTTTAAGGCAAAGAGAATTCATCTACCAGGGACATCTGGATCTTACACAAATAATTTACATTGGACAATGGACAATACAACAGTCAACACGGTGAATTGGCTGCAATAGGAAGTGACCACAACAAATATAAGCACTGCAGGTAAACTGTAATAAGTTCTTAGTGTTTAATATATTTTTTCAGAACCTACCTAGTTGCTTGCTTAGCTTGACTATTCATTAGGACATGCCAGATTAATATATAGAAGACTATGTATTGAAATATTTTACTAATGAGCAGAGTAAGTGGAAATAAATGGCTGATGCCTGTAGGATATTATGCCATTTTTATATGCGGAAAACTGCATGGAATTTTGACACTTTTAGAATACTGTTAAAGAGGCATCTCATACATTATGCCATTGACTTTCCAATAAACTATTAAATACTTTTTTATTCCTAACATAACTATTTAACTGCTAGACCAACATAACCCTGCTTAAAGCCTCAGTAAATAGTGCAGACATTTCCACCCCAAAGATGTAGGATTCAATAACCTGGGAGTAAAGATCATTATTATACAGATTGGTACAGATTGCAAGCAAGAGGTTACTGTCTTCTGAATTTCAGGGATAAAACACCTTTTATCATGGTGGTGCACCCTTCACATTTGCCTAGTTATTACAAAAGAAGTGCAGCAAACTCAGGCTTGAGAGTAGCTTGAGAGTTAGAAATAGAAGAAAAACCACTACTATTTCCAAAGAGATGCCATGTACTCTGTCTTCCCCCACAGACAGTTGGGAAGACCAAAGAAAATACTGTATAAATTTGCAGAACACTCATGAGTACTATTGCAGTGCTCATCTCTTCTCAGAAGTTTAGCCTGTTTCTGGCTTCCCTGGTGGCATAGTGGTTAAAAGTCCACCTGCCAATGCAGGGGATGCGGGTTTGAGTCTTGGTCTGGGAGGATCCCATATGCTGTGGAGCAACTAAGCCTGTGCACCACAGCTGCTGAGTCTGTGCTCTAGAGCTCATGAGCTAGGGCTGCTGAGCCTCACGCCATGGCTGCTGAAGCCCATGCACCTGGAGCCCATGCTCCGCAACAGGGGAAGCCATGGCAATGAGAAGCCAGCACATGGCAACGAAAACCCAACACAGCCAAAAATAAATAAATAAATAAACAAATTTATTTAAAAAGTAGTTTAGCCTGTTTCACTGGTCTGATTTAGCAACCCCACTTTTCTCCCAGAGTACACTAAGTCTAACCCTAGCATGGAGTCTTTCATTATTTACATTTGTGTTTTCTTTGACTGTAGTTAATGACTTTAGAGGGTCTTTTATTAATTGAGTGCCTTTAACTTGATGGGCATTGGAAAGTCAAAGATAAGTGATTGCTGAATAAATTAATGAATAAATATATGAATAAATTAATAAAATATATACTGATAAATTTAGCAGAAAAGGTAGATTTTAAAAAATAAAACAGAAATAACTGTGTTCATAGCCCTCATATGTATCTATGTATTCCTTGTTGAATTAATTCATTCTTTCATCACCTCAATTCTTCAATATTAGCATTTTCTTTTATTGCATCCTTTCTATATATTCCCATTAATTTTATCTATCTATCTATCTATCTATCTATCTATCTATCTATCTATTTTCTGTATTAGTCTGGGTTCTCCAACAAAACAGAACCAGAAGGTACTGCTTATAACAAAGAAACTTACTCTGAAGAACTGGCCCACCTGGTTATGCAGCCTGAGAAGTCCCAAATCTGCAGTCAGAAAGCTGGATACCCAGAAAGCTGATGTCATAGTTCTGGCTCTGGTCCAAAGGCTTGAGAATCTGTCGAGTCAGTAACGTAAGTCCCAGTCTGTATCCATATCCAAAGGCAGAAGAAGATCAATGTCCCAGCTTGAAGACAGTCAGGGAGAGAGACAGACAGACAGACAGAGAGAGACAGAGAATGTCCTCTTACTCAGACTTCTTGTTCTATTCAGATCTTCATTGGAATATATGAGACCCATTCACATTAGGAAGGGCAAACTGCTTTACTCAGTCTGTCATGTTAAATATTAAGTTTATCCAGAAACCTCCTCAAAGACACACCCAGAATAATGTTAAATCAAATACCTGGGCACCCCATGACTTAGTCAGGTTGACACATAAAATTAACCACCATGAATTAGTCACTGAAGTCCCCATACAAATGAACAACTGCATTGGAACAAGATAATGATGGGAAAACATCACTTAAAATAGAAAGGAAGAAATGTGATCCTCAGCCATCACATTACTAAAAAATAACCATGATACAAATTTCATAAAATATATTTTCTTTATTATCCTATGTAATACAGCACTAAATTACAACTTTTAAAATTATTCAGTTAAACTAGGTATTTATTAAATGTCAGTTACTGAGCTAACTTCTAGCAATATAAATGCCTAAAGACATTTATGTCCTCTTGAACCTTATACTTTAGTTGAAAGGACAAAGGAGACACTAGTACAATGTACAATTTGTTACCTTTATACAACAGTATGGTCTTCAATCTAAAAAAGAAAAGAAGAAAAGGGGACAAAAGAAAAGAAAAACGTCAAGATGAATAAACAAGAAATCAACATGTTTGTAAGGAACGTTTTAGATCTGTCCCACACTGTGTCTTAATATCCCTCAATGCAAACATTTATCTTCAGTCAAACCAACCTCCTTACTCTGTAGATTTCCTCAGTGATAAATTGTCCTTATACTTTTTTTTTCCATAGCCACTAGCCCTCATTTTCTATTAAAAACCTTCTTGAAGTGTGCCAGAAACTCTATGGTGAGTTGAGAAGTAACCTACCAACAAATAATAGTATTATGCCTTTCATGGCTGGACATTAACCGTCAGCATAAATAAGATAACCTGATTCATACAATTCCTTGACAATTGAAAGTGAAAGTATCAGAGAAATTATATCATCAAATAACCCAGTTCTTTCACTCTCATTTGCCTTCTGCAGTGTCACATTGTCTTCAGGCTGGATCCTAGCCCAAATTTTTGACAGGTGCAGGGTTTCCTAGAGGTACTGCTTCCTCATTCCTGTCCAGTAAAGAAGAGATTCAATGTGATTGGTCTGGCTTAGAGCTCTTGGCCTCACCTGACTTTAGCGTGGTAGCTAGAAGAATGGGAGCACTGGCTGGCTTAGCTGACATCATTCACTCCACCTTAGAAGACAGGGATGTTGACTAATTTCCCATAATCACATCACCTCCAAATTGAACATCTGGGGCTTTTGGGAAGTGGAGTGCTGGTGGGGAGGAGTTGAAAAAGGTTATCACTGACGTCATGGACAGAAATATTTAAAATACTGGGAAATATGACACCAGAACTAAATTCACTAGGAAGGAGGTGTAAAACACAGTGTGATTTGCAATTGAGTTCTTTATTAGTTATGGCCAGGGTTTTAGCATTTTAAATTTACATCATTGATGGGTTAGTAAACTATTGGTAATCTATATTGTTTATTAGCAGTGACCCACAGGGTTAGATAAATTACATGTTACAGAAAAGCATACAGGAAATTATCTTAATAAATTCAGTTTGAGGTAGAGTTAAGATAAGCTTATATATCACATGAGAAAATTGTGTAAAAAGTTGTTAGTGATAACCATAATCCATTTGATGCTAATAGTTCTGTAAATTCGAATTATAATCTTTCCTAATCTATACTTAATTGACGGTTTCCAAACATGAAACCAGCGTTAATAGTTCCCAAACATGAAACTAGTGTACAAAACAATTGTTAGTGATTTTAACTGCATCCTTAAAATCTAGGCTCCAAGACTGTTAATCAAGTTAGGACAGTCAACCCTATTCCTTAGTAAATGACCTTCTTTTGCTTTCTCTGTCTCTCTGTAAAAACAGCTCCATAAGGCTTTTGGAGTTGGTTTCTTGACTACCTCCGTTTAGACATTCCCTGAAGTAGTTCCCAACAGGATTCAATTAAGTGGCTACTTTGTCCTTCACAGTTAAACTTCATGATCTTGAAGAGCCCTTTTAAGACTCACATTCCTCTTTTTTTATAAAAGTTGAATACCGAAAATGGACCATATGATCCAGCAGCAGAAAGATCTCTAAAGTAATGATAATTGCAAATGAGAAAAAAAGAGTAAATTTCTTCCTTAAATTATTGCAAATAGGGCTTCCTTGGTGGCTCAGTGGTTGAGAGTCCGCCTGCCAATGCGGGGGAAGTGGGTTTGTGCCCCGGTCTGGGAAGATCCCACATGCCATGGAGCAGCTGGGCCCGTGAGCCATGGCCACTGAGCCTGCACGTCCGGAGCCTGTGCTCCACAACGGGAGAGGCCACAACAGTGAGAGGCCCGCATACTGCAAAAAAAAAAGCATTTCAAATATATAATAAAAATTTCTTGTTAATTCAGCCAATTTATTTTCATTAGGTTGGGTCCCATTCACCTTATGGTGAAGGACATTTATTGTTTCTGACTACAACACTAAGCAATCCATTTCATTAGGCTTCGTTTAAGTTTATTTGGAAATTTCTCTCTCCTTTCCATCTCTTCCCTTTTTTTTTCCTTGCTTTCCCCTCCCTCTCTCCCTTCCTTTTTACCTCACTCCCTCTGTCCCTCTCTTCCTTCCTTCCTTCCTTCCTTCCTCCCATCAGCCCAGATTTAACTAAATTATACCTTATCTAAATCATATTCCAGTGAACTGAAATATTGCACTGAGGGACACAGCCCTATTTCCTTCCATGATTCTTTAAGAGATGTGTTACATGACTTTATGTGATCTCATTCTGAGGTTGAAGTTAAACTGCTCTTAATGACTGCTATGCGTGATGAGACCTCAAACCTTTCAATAGTCTGAAACATACTGCTTTAGTCTCATTAAGATGTCACTTTGTCCAAATATGAATATATGTCTGCATTATCTCAATTCTTGGCATATTGCTTTAAAATAACATTATTTCAAGTTTCTCAGATGACATGGCACTATTCACAACATGTCCTTAATATCCAGACAAGTTTGGAAATTCTTCCAGACAAACTGATCCACAGTTATTTTTTAACCACTGATGACTCATAAGTGAGGGCAGAGCCCTTGGCCTGTTAGTAGTTTCTACCCTACACTCAAGTTCATTCAGCATGTCAACTCAACAATGTGTGATGTGTCAACTTCAAAAATTAAACAAACCAGACAACACAGCAGTTGCACTACAAAGAAATTGGTTTGTTTCCCAACCTTCCATTGCTAGCAAAACTGCTTTGACTTTTGTTCTCCACAAACCCCACGTCTGGCTTAATTCCAACTTCTATTTTCTGTTTATTCATCAGAACCTTGTTTCATCAGCTGAGAGATATACCCAAAGCTTTTCTGATTTAAAGATCTTGTTTCTTTATGTAAATGCTTTCGTTTCTGATCCAAGGGTTACTGAAAATTTAAGGTGATTTTAGTTTCTTCCAGAAACATTCTTGTAGCATATAAGGGAGATAATTGTTCCTCAGTAAATTGAATTATTAGTTATTACTTATTTCTAAATCCAAGAACCTCATTTCCTCTTGATGCTATTTGGTGTAAATAAAATGTAAATGCCTAAAGTTAGAACTGTAGCTTAAAGGTATCCATGATAAATCATGTACCTCTCTCTATACGTGTACACAGAAGAAAAGGTGGCAAACTAAAAACATGTATTCAATCTGGGGTATTTATACCCCCCCTCAAGGAAGAAAGATTCATCCATGCTTGATCAGCTTACTGACCCCTTTCTTGTACAGAATTATAATAACAAAACAACAGAAAAATTGAAAGGAAACTGAGAAACTGCTACTCCACTTACAAACAGCTGAGTTAAAGAGGGAAACTGAGAGATTCGAGCACTCCAGCTTGGTCTGGAGTGAAACAGTCATTAGTGTAAACATGGGTGAGACATCAAATCAGCCATATGGAGAATGAGCCTGGAGAAAACAAATAGAGAAATTTTAAGACATTTTGATTTACTTAATAAATGATACTTGCTGTTTTCATGTAACACTAAAGCAAAGATGTTAAATTACTTTTAATTTTGTATTGCTTAGTAAGCTAATACCACAACCTTGTCATGTCAAGACAGGGTGACAGATAATAAGATATTATGCAGGTTACATATATTAACATGTACATTTTCACATTTTTAATAGTTGCTCGTTGAGAGAAAGATTGAAGAGAAATGAAGACCGATTTCTATATTTACTTTCTGGATGGCCATATAATGAGTATTTTAAGTAAACATATATTACTTTGTCAGTTTGAAAATAAACAAATTTCCTATAAATTATGACTCATAGAACACTGATGTTTTGCTAATCTAGTTGGCAATTATCATTCACTAAAGAGACAATTATCACTTTGGTGATGATCACTAATGGGACAAAACTAGTATTAGCAAAAAAGAATACAATTTTAAACAATGCTCTTGCAGAAAATTCTAAGAATGTTTATATTATCCCAGATTCACATGAACCTCTCAGATCCACTGCCCCTCCCAAAAAAAAGCATTTTGTAAGACAGTGTTTTTGACCCAGTTATTTCCAGTGCTTCTTGGCGTATTGGCTTTCATCATGACCATAATTCATCACTAATCCAGAGAATTTTTTTTAACCATATCTTTGAGTGCTGCCCCAAAATTCTCAAGTTTGTAATCAGTTCTTTGAGGCTCTCAATCTCCTTTGATTTTTAGATACACTTTATTTCTTATGTAAATCCTAATGAAAAGTTACTAGAAAGAGTCACAGATGGAAAAGATTGAGATATGTTACTGAAAATGTAAAAAAAAAAGAAAGAAAGAAAAGAAATCTCATTATAAATATTGTGGGTACTCCTTCTTCTTTATGCTGGGAAATTCTCAAATAGGTATACTGCCAGATAACATGTTCTCATGTACATTGATACTCAAATATCACATCAATACCTGCTACACAGATCAGAATTAAACTGAAGGACCTCTACTGTAGAGAAGTAGGGTATCTCTCACCATGGAGAAATGAGCACAAATCAGTCTTTTTTTTTTTTTTTTAGAGGCTCTTCTTTAGAAAAAATTAGTCAGTTTTGCAGGATATATGTTGTATGACTTAATAGAAATGTATATCTTACCTCTATGCTAGCTGCCACATGTGCTTGAAAAAGAAAAGTCAAAGATGCCTTTTTCTACCTGGAAGGTAGAACCAGTACAGTGTACTTCTCTGTGTGTCTCTTACTGTATGATTTAGACTCAAGTAACAGGTGGAATTAGAAATCTTGTTACCACACTAGTATCAAGAATAGAACGGAGTTCCCAAATCATGCTACAAAAACTAGTTATGGAAATTTTCAGATATTAGGACTATAATCTTATATTCAGAAATGTAGAGTATTACATGTAGTATAGCCTCAAACATACTAAGTGTCAATATTTTTCTGGCTTATGGAAAAATTATGTCCATCTCACAAAAATCAACATATAGAGTGAGAGTCCTTGCTGCCAATGGAAAGAGTATCACAGTAAAATGCTGGCAAGAACAGAAGAGGAAAAAGATATTTTCTAAAGAGAGAGCTCCATCAACTCAATCTCTCTGACACTCTGGTTCTCTCAACTCAAACAAAAAGTCCTGCATATCAACACCAGCATTCTCTTGGCTATTTCAAGGCTAAAATTAACAGTGAGTGAAAATATGCTTTGAAACTGGAAAATATTGTATGAAAGCATGAGACATTATTAATGGTGACACTGAGTACTAATGAGGATTGATATGATTGTTTTCTCAGACGTCAAGTTGTAGAAGTGCTTCCAAACTTTCCAGATAGCTAACATAATGCATCTCTGCATTTGCATACCCTTTTATTCAAAGAACTCACCTACCATGTTTTGAATATATTCAAAACTTTCCTTTTGTTAACCATTTTCAAGGCGTGAAACTTTATGTGGAAAATGGCTTTTATTTTATTTTTCCATTATTCATCTCTTTGTGAACTTTAATTTCTAGTGTACCATGTGTTCTGGGCTGAATTCTGAACCCCTAAAATTCATGTGTTGATGTCCTAACCTCTAGTAGTGCTGAATATGACTGTAATTGAAAATAGGGCCTTGAAAGCCGTGTTTAAATTAAAATGAGGCTATTACAATGGGCTTTAATCCAGTCTGACTTGTGCCCTTATAAGAAGAGGAAATGTGGACACAGAAACACCAGTAGTGCACTTGTATAGACTATGTGGAAATGGGGAGATGGTGGCCATCTATAACCCCAAGACAGAGGCCTCAGAAGAAACCAACCCTGCCAACTTCGTAATCTCAGACGTCTAGCTTTCAGAACCATGAGAAAATAAATTTCAAGCCACCGATGTTCAAGTCTCTGGAAGTTCATTACGGCAGCCCTAGGGAACTAACACAACCAGGATTTCAAGAAAAGGTTGTGTTTATTGTATTCATATCTATAACAAATCTATAAACCATAACGAATTTTTAAGTCCACACTTCTCAAAAGAGCAGAATGCTCACATCTCAGGAGATTTTTCTGAAGTTTAAAAGTCACATTTAAAATTAGGTCTTAGCTCCAGGCTTTCAGTGTATTACACCAAGAAGACACAAGTTGCTATCAAAATAGTCCCCGAGAGCTCTCTGCTGCTTCAGCCTCTGACGCATGCCACCCAGGTTGAGCTGTGGGTGACAGGGCACTTGAGAACCACGGGTTCTGGATTCCTTCCACTTTTCCACCCCAGCTCCTGATTCTACTCTGTAACAATACATCAGATGAGGTCATTCCAAAGGACTCAGGGACAAATTACTCCATGGTCAGGTGCTTTGGTAAAGCTATATATTTATGGGAATTACTCCTCATTTCCCATTACTATTATACCTGTGCCTTCAAAAGTCTATGAGTTTTGGCCCAAGGGAGGGAAAAAAGACTTTCTTCACAGTCAGGGTTTCTACAGATGTCTTTTATGAATTGATGGGACTTTCTTGTTATTTTATCCCATGGCCCCATCCCCGATAAACAGTGTCAATACCTGCATCCTTAGTCCATGTATATGTGTAGGGTCCATTCTGCTATTTATCTCTTCCTTCGTCCAAGGCTGTATTTGTTGTGAGTGATAAAATTCAGGCAGAAGTTTTTAAAACTTCAACCTCAAACTTAATTAAAATGTCTGTTTTCACCAAACATAACAAGCCACAAATTATATGGATGTTTCCATTTATTTAGCTCTGCAAACATGTCACTTTTATCGATATAAATTTGACTTCACTCATATACAGAAACAGTCTTGAAAGTGACAGCTCAGTGATATTTTCTCCCCCAACAGAAATGAAGAAACCTTAGATGGAAGGCTGTCGGTTGAATCTAAATAGGAAGTTTAGAATCAGAGGGCAGACAGGTCCCCAAGCAGGTTAGATAAAAGATTATGAAAAACATAGGGTAGTCATGGAGTTCTGCCATGCACTTTGTCACAGCATATTACAAAGAAAAAAATAGAGAGAAGTGATGAAGAAGTGGAAGGTTTTTACCTAATGGGAGAAACCCCACAGAAAGTGCATTTGAGTATTCAAAAGAAAATCAAGGAAGGATCCTCTAGCCATTTCTGAGAGATGGATATGCAAATATTATGAAGAAAAATGATTAAAATAGCATTAATAGAAGGAGATGGAAAAAAATAGAAAACCCAGACTTTTGAAATCTGTAAATAAATAACCTCTCTTACAAATAACCCTAAAGCTTAGGTGAGTTATCTTTGGACAATTGGTAAAATGTTAGTTTTTAATAACTTAATCTCTTATTGAAAACTTCCTAATTGAATTGAACCAAGCACTCTCCTGCTTTTGCTGAAGAAAAGGTTATAAGAACTCAATAAATTGTCCCTGTTAGATTCTCAAGCACAAGGTGGTCAGAATAGATTTCTGAATAGCTAAGAAGAATGACAACCCCTTTTCCTCATTAAAGTATAAAATCATGTTTTAGCTTGTCTGGATTTCATGAAGTCTCGCCTGCAGGTATAGAATTGGTATGTGTTAGGGGCCACAATTTGTTTGAACTTGGAGGTGTTTATGGCACATTTTAATTAATTTTCTTTGTCACATACCATATATTTCCTTTACTGCATCCAAGGGACTATGTAGAGATGCCCCACAGTGGCTAATTTGATACCTGAAATTTCTATATTTTTTCTTTTATGTCTTAGTTTGACTAGTGGGCAATGATGTCATCAAGTGTTGCATAGAAAATGCCCATAGCAGGCATTCAGTTTCAGATAAATCTTCATTCAGAGCTCTTAATAAGGATAGCATATTTCCTTTGAAGTTCTGGGAAGGACCTCTGGTAATTCCCTGTGTTGCTTTTATTTAGACAGAATATATAGCTGCCCTGATGTTTGTTCTCAGTCCAGATATCGTTAGCTTGGTGTTTACATTCACTACTTATGTAGTGATGAAGAATTTTTTATTTGAATAAGGCTGCTGGGAAGATATACATGTGCCACATGTACATGATTTGATTAGAAATTCTGTGTAGTTAGGACTGAGAGGCAGAGAAATGAGGACATAATAATAAGTCCCAGTCTCTGATCCAGGGCAATGATACCATGGGTATATCACACAATATACCTTCAATTCCCTCACCTATAAATGGGGTAACTGTAGTGGTTTCATGACAGGAACAATAGTGGTTTCATGACAGAATTTCTATGTGGATTAAGTTGGTGAATAGGTAGAAAAGTACCTGGAAAACTATAAAGCAATATAAATATATTAGTTGTTTTATAGTCAGGAAAGAGCACAGTATGAGGCTTTAGAGTCCAACAGACCTGAGTCTGAGCTCATTTCTACCACTTATTAGCTGCTTAACTTCTCTGCTCAGTGTTTGTCATCTGTAAAATGGGGATAATAGTGTCTCCTCTTGGGTTATTGTGAGGAATGACTAAAATTCACACAAAACATTTACACAATGCCATAGTGGAAAGAGTATTTACTTAATGATTGTTATATCATTCTGGGAGGACAAAGTCCTTCTACTTCTGATGGACTCCTTGTGTCAAGAAGCAAAATCTTCTCTCCATTTAATCATGAATCACTTCATATGTTTGGGAAGGGTCTCTCTCATGTCTCTAAACTACTTCTTTAACAAAACCAGCAATCACAAACAAGGAATTCTTTTCCTTTCAGGTAAAGCATGTCATATTAGTATTTGTATATTCATAGATCAGGTCAGAATGGCTGGGACTAGGTAAACCACTGCACAGGTTCTGAAAATATGGGCAGCGGGGGAAAAAGGTAGCCAAATATATAAATTTAGTCTGATAAGTTCCAGAATTGGTCAGATAAGGTGAAGCAGGCAGCGGAGGATCCAGAAAATGTTAATGAATAAATCAATGAAAGAATGAGCCAATAAAAGAATTTTGGAGAAACAGCTAGATACACTAATTATGGGAGTGAGCTATAGGGGGAAAAAAAAGGTTTAATAAGGTGGAAAGCTTAAGAGTAACTGTGGTACACAATCGTGTGACCTGTGATCAAGGGAAGTGCAACCAAATAAGATAGATGGAGAAGATGGTAAGGGTTAGACAGAGTTAAGGTGGAACTTTCATCCAATATGGCATCTTGGTAACCAGCATCCTCATTTCAGTGCACACACACTTAACTCCCATCATTGCCTTCACTGCCTCTCACATTTTTCCCTAGAGTTAACTTCTGATAACAGTCTCTTAAAGATGATTTTCTTAAAAGAAATTTGAATAGACTACTGAGGACCTTCAGATCTATAAAGCTGCCTTTTTAAAAAGAATAGTCAATGAACACTTTTTTATTGAGACTATACTATGTGTTAGGTGGGATAGAAACAAACTCTGAAGACTAAAATCCTATTAAAATGTAGCTATAATCTAATTGAGGATACAGATGTTAGTCCTGTCCTTTTTGTAAATGTGAAAAAGAAGATTGGGACCTTATCATCAAACCATAAGCTAGGAGTAACAAACTTTTTTCCCTCCTTTCTCTCTTTCGTCTAGTTTACTGGGTGCCTACTATTTTCCCACCAGACATCAGGAACTATGATGTGCAATCAACTTACAGTTATTGAAGCCAGAAATTGGAGAGGGCTCCATCCAACAGTCAAGGGAGCTATACAAACATCTACACCTCTTCCTGCATTTCCCACGTTAATTTGTGTCACCTCTGTTCATTTGTCAGACAGTTAGAGAGATGCAGACATTTCCCCCTCTCCACTCTCTCATTTCCCTTTAATTCAACTCATATTCTCACAAATGAGCTTTCACTTGGCCAAGCATAAGGCTTTCCCTTTTATTCAACCTTAGTCTTCCCTAATCCAGCAGGAAAATTGTGGGGAACCACAAACAACCCAGTACATCATGGAAATAAAAATAAAACCACTCCATTTTGTTAGAAGAATAACTCACTACAGAGCCGAGGAAATCAATCATCAGACTCAGGTGTCAATCCATTTGCCTACTTTCCAGACAAGATCTGGACCAACCTTAAATACTTGATTATGAGTCCCTATTTTCTATGACTTTTACATTTACCACTATGGTTCATTGGGAATATTCCTCCCACTCTCTCATTTTATTGCTTGTTTTCTGTGTAATATTTTTAATTTCAACTTTAACAGTTTGACATATTTTTCATATGAATTAAGTCACTTATAGGTAATTATTATTTGTCTTCATCCTATAGGTGACTAACTTCAAATTGAGTGCCACTGTGGATTGTTACAGTCACTAAGCCAATGTATTTGGTTGGCTCACCTGAATGTGCTTAGAAACAACTCCCAAATTTCTGAGGCTTCACACAATAGAGGCTCATTTCTCACTATGTAACACATCAGTACAGGTCTTTGATGGTGATTTGAGGACAGTGGCTCCTTCCATCTGTGACTTCATTATACCTTTAGGCCTTATTATTTTCTCCTAGACCTCTGCATCTAACTGGACATAGGAGGAAAAGATAATGTGAATAATCAGTGTAAGAGCATTTAGGGGCCAGCCCTGGAGGTGATGAACATCATTCTCATCCCTACTCCATTAACCAAGACTCAATTAAGCCTCCATATATAACAGAAGGGAGAAAAGGACATGCAGGCTACCTTGAACCCAGTGGGAAAGTGAAGCATATTGATGAAAAATTAGACAACTTCTTTCTACCATGGTCTGCACCTTAGGAAACAAAATATCTATTTTACTCATCCTCACACCATAAAATAACACATCTTCTCCCCCGGGTGCCAACTTAAAGAGCCACTTAGTTGTTGCATCCAGTTCAAAGTCCATGATCTACAGGGAATACATAGCCTTTATTAGCTCCTCATGATATTATAATATATGAAATAAATGAGACATTATCCACCACTCCCCAACACCCAATATACAATATTAGAAAAGAGAGGGGATAACTCAGTGAATTTTCTCATTTAGAAAATGAAAGATTGGGAGAAAACAGCAGACAATGAAATCATTTCTGAAGTCCCTGGACAATCATTATGAAAGTCCTCTACCTAGGAGATGTGGAAAACTCATTGATTAGACCAGATTCTGCTCTCTGAGAGATGATCCATTGTCTCTTGTCTTCAGTAGTCCCTGGATCTTCCTGCTGGTATATTCTTCACTTTCCATTTTTCTCCATAACTATTGTTGGCTCAGAGCATCCTAGTATGTGTCTTTTGACTTTATTTTTCACGCTAGCACCTCCTTCTATTTTTCAAAGCATCAGTTTGTGTAATAAAATATATGGTTACACCATCCATAGCCATATTTAAAACTGGTATTGGGGGATAAAGCCTCCTTGAGAAATATAGTGTTTATCAAGTCTACTTCTTACCTCTGGTTTTGGAACTTAAAGATCGTTTTATTGCTTGAGCAATCAGATGATTTTTAGAAGAGCAGAGGGTCTGGATTGATGGGGGTTT